>NC_139699.1:28707657-29325157 GCF_964188405.1 Protomyctophum parallelum
AAATAATTTGTTTCTATTGAAAAACACCATTAAAATAACGTTTATTATATTTTATTTCATTCAAGTCATGATGAAGGAATGAGTTGAATGATGCTGCTTAATGCTGTGCCTGTGGCCCCGATGGTATATGGTCTTTGCTCTTAGCATTTTATTGAAGAAGACTTGAATCGGGTGTGATACAGCATATGAAAGCAAACTTCCCAAGGATTATGGAGATGTTTTTGAAGTGCCATGTTTTTATTTTCTAGATAGTGAGTCTGCCATATCCAGATTAATTTTAATGACACCACATTAAAATAAAAAAACATATTTTGATTGTCCACAAATATAAAGTCCTTATTTTTAAATATGTTCTTGCACATTGTTATAATGATCATTATATATATCCCCCTGCAGTCAGAGTTCATAGTTTTAATGAATGAATGTGATGCATTGTGAGCTGGTATAGATCTGCTATTTTCAAAAGTAATCTTGGAAAATTTTAATTAAATTTTTGGATTAGCCGTCCTTAGTTGGGCAAATGCATTCATCTGGGGATCCTTGACATGGGAATGTGCTGTGTGAGGATCACTGGTTTAAACAACATTAGGAGAAAAGCCCAAATAACCACTTTAGAAACAAGAAAAGCAACAACAAAATAGTACAACTACCAATATTTACAAGCAACTTTACAGAAAAAGAAGCCGCTTATAATAAACAGACATGGCAACACTCTAGCAGCCTCCCAGAGCTGCTCAAGTGTAAAATCAAACAGTGCTTGTTGCGTTTATGAGGTGGTCAGACCCACGTCTAATCGTTATGCGCTGAGTGTCTTTAGGTCAAGGGGCTTAATAGCAAATTGCGCAAAGCGAAAATAATAACATATGGACACTCCCACAATGCTAAAATATTCAGGAACGCCGTATGCCATATGTGTGTGCGTTCAACACGGGCCGAGTGCGTTCAACACGGGCCGATATGCCTTTCATAATACCATTGTGCGCAGAGCGAGGGCAATTTCTGTATTACCCCATTGTAAAACGGATCTTCAAAATGGCACCCTTGGTGTAGAGGTTAACAAGCAAGGGGAAAGTATGGACACCTGGGGAAACCAGGACGTATTGGGCTTAAGTGGTTGAACCGAGGATGTTATGGGTCTGTGCCTAAGCCTGTGTGGGATGCACACTCTCCAGTTTAGCCACCATGGACCATGTCAGTAACCTGAGATTGTTGCTGACAGAGACTGGAGGAAACTAAAGGTTTATTGTGAATGCTGAATAAACATGCAGCTCATGCATGTTTTGAGAGTGCTTATATAGTTGGGAAAGTGGGATTCAGAACCAGGTTCAGGGGGATAGATTTACATCTATGTTTTAAGCATTTTTCTGATGTTCTTATCCAAAGCAACCACCATGGAGTGGGCTGGCTGGAACTTTGTTTTGATGAGTGATATAGCTGTGTGGGGTTTACGTCTACCCTGTGCCCAACACCACAAACGCCCTGTGTGGTGGTTCCCCCACGGGAGACAGACTTTACATACCGGTATACATTTATATCTAAGGCTTTGTTCAGCTCTCATCCAGAACTGCGTATGTTCAGAGTGTTACAGTCAGAGCAAGAGTAAGCTGAAAGCTGTATAGTCCTATATTCGTAGGTTGGAAGACCAACATTCACGCATTCGGTACGTCACTCATACAGGTACATCGAAATGTTGGGAGGGACAAGTTCCGCAAAGTCTGGGCACATATTTCACATAGGAGAGTGATAAGGACCTGAAAAGGTAGAGGCAAACGCAAAACCTGGATGGGAGCGGAACCCAGTTGGATCCAATACTGTAGGTATTGTTGACTGGCAGACAGAACGGTGGATGGGTCAAAGCAAAGGAATTTCATGATTTGGCAAAGCTATAGATTATTCAGCTACTAGACAACTGTTATTGCTTGAATCACAATGTAAGCCAAGCTATGAAAACAGTGAGGATAATAAAAACACTAACAACATCAACAAACGAGCAGAGCAAAACAGTCAGCCAAAGACTTAAACTGAGGTGAATATTGCATCATTCTTTTTTTCTTTTTTTTTTCACTGAAAGATATCCCAGGATCAGGTAGACACAGTAATAGTCATGATCACAGATCATATTCCTTGGGTAATGACAGATTTAAAGTAAGTAAAACATAAGATCTGAGTTATTTTGTTTGCATGTAATAGGTACAGAGATAAATAATAAAGTGACAATGCTACTGAACACCCCGAGACCCTCCCAAAAAGTAAAATAAATATATATTTTCTCCCCTTCATACCCAATTTGATATTATGCCAATTCCCATTTCCCCTGCTTAATGGTCCATCCCTGCAAGTCCCCACAGAAGGTCATTGGGAGGATGAAGATAGTCACGGGTCTCCTCCGATACCCAAGCCTCAAGCCACCAGCTTATTTTCACCCGACAGTTAAGAGCCTCTGTAGGGGGGTGTAAGTCATGTGGAGCTCCCCAGTTCTTCTCCCCCTGAACAGGCACCCTGACCATCTGTACGGATCATCAATGCAATATTGCATCATTCTTATCAGGAGAGTAAAGAGACATGAAGAGCAGAGAGAGGAGATACATGATGCAAGACAAGACAGCAATCATATTCGAACCCACTCACAAGGAACAAATTGTCGCTGTCAGGCAGAAACCTTGGGCTGTATTTTGCGTGGCTTAAGTACCAGGTCTTATTACCTAACTTGAGTAAACTAAAGACCTGGAGGCGTGGTCAATGCTCTTTGGCCACTCAGAATAGCCAAATGGCATTGATCACGCCTCCAGGTCTTTAGTTTACTCAAGTTAGGGAATAAGACCTGGTACTTAAGACATGCAAAATACAGCCCAAGTGTTTTTGACTAAAAGTAGCGTAAGTAGCTAATCCCAATGTGTTGTACATCATAGGTTTCTATTAATATGCAACCAATTGCAACACAGATTTTTTTTTTTTACATTTCCTAAAAAGTTGCGATTGTGGACATACAGTATATAAAGTTCCTGCCACGTCAGTGACAAAATGGGTCTGTGCACTAACTGGATAAGCAAACCAGGCACTCCTCTCAGCAGCGCATAACATTGACAAGCACTCCAGCTTCCCAAGCAGCGTGCACACCACCATCCTCTTCTTCCAATAACACATCAAGTGTGGAAGACCTGTGCAGCAGTAAATTGTATTTGAACTGACCTCAAATCCTGCTGTGCAAACCCAGGCTACTAGACTGGCCTGGATTCTATCTCTTTAGAGAGGAAAGAGATAGAGTGATACAGAACAAACGAGAGAGAGAGAGAGAGAGAGAGAGAGAGAGAGAGAGACAGTGGAGAATGAGGTGGAGAATAAAGATGTTATGCAGGCCTGGGGTTGAGTCAGTCTCGGTGCGGACCAGAGAGCACTTTAAACACTTTTGTTGAACACACATGGGTAAAGTCTCCACAGTATGACGACAGCTTAGGAAGAGAAGGAGGAATTGCTGTATTCCACCACTCCTTTCATCCCAAAGCCAGTGCACACTTTCAGCCGCAGTGTAAGTGAAACAAGTATATAATCACCTTCTCATGGATGGAGAAAATGCCAACTACAATTTTCCTATCACCGCTAAATCCTTACGTAGTCCATTTTATAATGCTCTCTCTGGGTACAACAATCATCCATCCACATAACTCCAGACCTGATTGGCTATATCATGGGAGTAGAGCCATGTACTGCACCAACTACAATGCAATATCATTGCAATACATGATTTTCATCTTGACCAGAGTCTGAATGTGTGTGTGCGTGTGTGTGTGTGTGCGTGTGTGTGTGTGTGTGTGTGTGTGTGTGTGTGTGTGTGTGTGTGTGTGTGTGTGTGTGTGTGTGTCCGTGCATGCATGCATGGTGCAGTGTGAGTATTATTACAAATTTTCCTGGTTCTCACAAAATAAATGGTTGTTTTTATAGTAAATCACACTTGTGTGAAGATATTTATTATGGCCCACATGAAGTCACACAAAGACGTCACGTGACGTCATTTGCCATAGACTTGGCCTGAAAGTTCTCACGTAAAACTAAATTTGTCATAAGTCTATAGACTTGGCCACACACATGATCTCACGGCGGGACACACAAAGCTAGACGTTGAGGGATCTTTGGATTTAGGCTTACAATTAGATTCAGGTTGGAGTTATACGGTTAGGATTATGTATTTAGAGGATCGTTTCAGTGGTTGGGGTTAGAGGTATGGCTGGTATTTATACTTAGTTGTTGATTTGTGTAGCATGTATGGGTGGGTGTAGTTTGTGCTTCCATTCGCACATGCAGAGTTCAGGCCAGGCCAGGCCAAATCAGGCAAGAGCCCAATACCCCCCCCCCCACACACACACACACACACACAAAGTTTTTGGAAGGCAGCTACGATAAATAGTCAAAATCTAAAAGTCTTTGGGGGCGCCAGCATAGTGATGGTATCGCTGACCCCAGCAGAGAGAAAGTTCAGAGATGTCTGAGTCAAGACAAGCACAGTGCCTTGACTCAGCCCACAGAGATTCCTGTTGGCTACATTGAGAAACACTGCCGGTAAAATCCCCTCACAGACACAGGCTCACATACAACCTGGCTTGTACCAACGACTGCAGTATTTGGGGGAATGTGTATACGCTTGTGCAGGCTACTTGTGTTACTATTATTACAATGGAATTTCCCTGGTTCTCACAAAATAAATGGTTGTTTTTATAGTAAAATAAAGTGATTTAGGCTTTACAATTAGGAGAAGATTCAGGTTGGAGTTACGGTTTTAGGATTACGTATTTAGAGCTTAGTTTTAGTGGTGAATTAAGCGTACTGATGTTTCCAGAAGTTTGTATTTATCCTCAGCCTTATAACTTGTTTGAACATAAAGTTGTTTTCCTTTCCTTCAGTTGTGTTAAACACCCTTTTGCTAGACAGACACCATAAGAACAGATACAAGTGATACAAAACATGAGCATTTAAAACACACCAACATATGCCTCAGTTAGCCTATCTACCATACATGTGAATTAATCAAAATGTTTACAGACATAGCCTTTGACATCCCAATATGAAACCCAGAAATCCATCATTACCATCACATTGCAGCCATTCATTCAAATATTACTGCAAACCCATTCTATTGCTGTTTACATGACAGCAATAGATTGAAACACCTTCTCTCTATATCAGGGGTTTTCAACTGATTATGAACCAGGGACCACCACCCTGACTGAGAATCAACTTGGGGACCACTGTTGTGTTGGGAGGGGGGATATGGGCGTTGTGTGGTGGGGAAATTAACCTTCCATATTAAAATCATGTTGCTATTGTAACTTACTGTATGTATGAGCGAGCAGACACATGCAATTCATTATGGGCACATTTCCTTATAATGATGACTGAACCAGTCGATCAGTTTCCCTTGAGATTCTACCTCCCTTTTCTGTGGAAGTTCTTGACGTCCGACTTCCCAGTAACTGACAACATCGACGCGGCATCATAATATGATGCTGCGTCGATGTTGTCAGTTAGTTGAGAAACAATGCAGTAAATGACGTGGTGACATATGTCACCACGTCATTTATTGCATTGTTTCTCAACTTGTGGTCAATACAATAAATTAAAATACAAATCTTCACTTTCCTACATTACTAAATGCATGGTCAGGGACCACATGCAATACCTTCACGGACCACCAGTGGTCCACGGACCACCTGTTGAAAACCCATGCTCTATTAGCCTGGTTAATAAACCAGACCGAATCAGCCGTTGGCAAAAAAAAATTGCCTGCCGGCGGATTACGGTCTGGAGAGGCTCAATTGTACGCCCATTTCCTACACCAGAGAAATGGGGCGGCCAATCGGGACACGGTATGCAATATGGGCGGGCTTTGGTACAGTGACTTTCAATGCTTGAGACCTTTGACTGACAGTAGCTCTGACCAATTGCGTCAAAGAGAAAATGTTTCAACCCGCCGCCCTGGAAATGAAATCCAAGCTGAGCCTCCCCAGACTAATATCCCGCAGTCCGTGCGATATTAGTCTGGTTTATTAACCAGGCTAATGCTCTATATGGTTGGAGTTAAGGTTTGGGGGGTCCTTTACAGTGGTTGGGGCATGTGTGCGTGCGTGTGTACAGTAGGGGGAGAAGAAAGAAAGAAAGAAAGAAAGAAAGAAAGAAAGAAAGAAAGAAAGAAAGAAAGAAAGAATAATAATAATTTATATATCGCTTTTCGAAGTACCCAAAGCTTTACATAAAAACACTAGGAAAAAATACTTTATTCAATAAAATAAAAAAAAGAAGTAAGTATCATTGCAATGTTAAAAAGATAAAAGGATAAACAAGGGAAGGGGGGCATCTTAACCAGACCTCAGCTAGTGAACGCTATCTTGAAGAGGTGGGTTTTGAAGGAGAGGGGGGGGGGGCAACTCTGAGATGTTTGATGGGGAGCCAGTGTAGGTCATGGAGGACAGGTGTAATGTGGTCTTTGGAACGTGTACTGGTGAGCAGACGGGCAGCCGAGTTTTGCATGTGTTGGAGTTTGTTGAGGACTTTGGAGGTGGTGCCCGTTAAGGATACTGTTGCAGTAGTCAATCCGGGATGTAATGAATGCGTGGATGAGGGTTTCGGCAGCTGGGAAAGTCAGAGAGGGCCGGAGGCGGGCGATATACCTGAGGTGAAAGAAGGCGGTTTTGGTGATCATGGTTTATGTGGGGGAGAAATGAGAGGGTGGAATCAAATGTGACATCAAGTTTACGGATGTGGGGGGAGGTTGTTACAGTGAAGCCGTCAATGTTAAGGGTGAAGTTCTGGGTGGAGCTGGAGTTAAGGCCGATGAGAAGGATTTCTGATGTGTTGCAGTTGAGTTTTAAGAAGTTCTTTTGCATCCATATTTTAAGTGAGGTAGGTGGTATGTGGTGAGGGTGGAGGCGGTGAATGGTGAAGAAAGAAAGAAAGAAAGAAAGAAAGAAAGAAAGAAAGAAAGAAAGAAAGACAGACAGACAGAAGAGTTGTGTGTTGAGTCTCTTGTTCTTATCTGTAGATAGCAGCCTGGCCAGTGAACACAGCAGTGAAGTGAAACCAGACTCAGAGACCAAGGCTGAGCGTCAACCTCTTCTTCTAGTCCACACAGTATCTGTGCAGCATCTCTCCATACACTCAGCCACAGCACTCTCCTTTTTTTCCTACATCTGTTTTGTTGATGTACCATAGTACCGTATGTATATGGTTTATACGGCCGCTGGCTATTCTAGTGAAACCTCCGCTCACAAACACCACGTAACCGTGATACTTTGAATGAACACTCGTATCCAGTCCAACAGCTGCAAAAGATCAGTGGCAGTATTTCAATTACACGTTTTCACCAAGGGGCTCAACTGCCCAATATCAAACATGCGCACAAAACATAACCAAGGACAAGGACATATTTACGACAACTGCCTGTTGGATTGTATCAGATAAAGTCTATTTGCCACAGGAGGCTGGTACACAAACAGTGCATACACTAGATGCTCACTACTGTACATGCTAAGGGCCCAGGGGCACTTGAGAAGTATTGCGCTCTGTTCTGGGATTTCAGCCAGCCACCTTTCAGCTATGGGGCAACCCCCCAAACAAACCTGATGAATTCTTGATGGATTAATTTTCATGATTCTCAAAGACAACTCACAACTCACTTTTCTGATCACGGTCAGATCTAGTCACAAAGGCTGGACAAAGTCCAGCCTCGGTGACTCTCGCTGTGCTTTCACATTTTGGCTGAGCACCACAAACGACGCTCTTACTCCAGAGCGATTTTCATGATTAATATTAATTCTTCATATTTATTACAGTATTTCTACATTTCTATGAAAGAGACAAGAAGGACATGCAACTCAGGTTCCAGGATGGATTTCAATAAAGGATTTAGTGTTTATGAGGATGTACGTGCATCAACTGGTCTACAGTATAGTCTATACTCTACTCAGGATCACATTGAAACTTATTTCTCTAAAGTTACAAACAAAAACTTCAAACGTATATGACATATTGCCATTAAATGGCAATCATTTAATCATGTTTCCAGAACATTTCTCATCTGTCACCACTTTATTTCATTTACAGAGCAGGTTGAGTGCCGTGCTCAAGCTTCAAATACCGTGGTGCACTGTTTATGTTTGCCCTCCGCCTGCATGGCAATGAGCCATGTGGTGTATTTAACCCATTCTGACCTGAGATCAGATTCATACCGAGGTTTCCGCCGGACACACACTGGTCTGATGAACCCATTCTGACCTGAGATCAGATTCTAAAAATGTCAGTCGTTCTTCGATTTTTCAAAAAATAGCAGACCTACAAGCTCGTATCGCGCCACTCGGTGGCGCGATATGAGCTTGTAGATCTGCTATTTTTCAATAGCTAAAGCATAACATGATGCTGACACCAAAATGGGTGCCCGGTCAGAATGGGTTAAACCAGAAAAATATGCTAATGTAGATTGAAGGCATTTATTGGCGTATCGAGCTCATCAGGTCCAGATGATAGTTATTAACAAGGTAGAGTTTGTAGGAGGGAGGCAAAAGATCCTTCATCATCACCACAAACCTGCAGTCTCTGCCAGCAAAGACAAGCCTGGTCAAATCTAAGATAGACATTCATTTTATGATCTGTATACAGACACACATAAACACACACATGCACACACATTGCTCTTACCTTATCACCTGTACTTCTTTTGGGTTTTTTGTGTTTTCACTTGTTAATAGTTATGATTATCATCTTTCCAGCTGTGACTGTTAATGAACCTTGTAAACCGCTCTATTAAAGTGTCTATTATTATATTGTTACTCAGAATCAGGCATGCATGTGTAAACACACATGCACGCACACACACATGCACTGTACACACCACACATCAGTTAGAATCTGGGTAAAACGTGTATGTTTGCCTTGGCATCGATCAAACATGACCTCCGGCGAAGACACAGAAAGAGAGAGTTAGACACAGATTGAGAGAGAGAGAGAGAGAGAGAGAGAGAGAGAGAGAGAGAGAGATTTGTGAACAATAGAAATTGGTCTGATTCAACCTCAGTGTCGTCCAAACCACCACAGGCACAGAGTAGGGAGAAGGCGTACGGCTGGCTGGGGTTTTGTTTTTATGTAGAGAGCTGTGGGGGTTTATTTATGCCCAACACCACAAAACCCTGCAAAGGTTTTTACATTTGAAGCTTTATTCGGCTGACACTGCTATCCAGGGCAGTTTATCATGTACTGTATGCAACAATGGCTGATTGGCTACAGACAGAGCCTTAGCAATGTGATGTACGTAATCGATAATCAATAAAACATCTTGCCTGAAACATTGTTCTATCAAATTTTGTTAATTAGAAGTTTCTCAGGGGAACTGTGGTTTGTGAAAAGCTAATTTGCTGACGGGCTGTTAAGGGTTTCCAATGAGCTAACATGTTGGATTGAGGTAAACCAGTTTAGCGTACCGGTGGTACTGTTTTGGGGGTTTTATAGTTTTGGACTGCATTTTTCCAAAGGAACCAAATATTTTTCTGTTATTATGTAAACTGTGTCAATACTGTAGCAGTATTGTCACTTGTAGAAATAAAGTATATCTTGTTATAGAATAGCCATATCTCACTCTGGAGTGTTTGTGTGCAACAGAGATGTTTTGGGTAATAAAAAATAAATGAGAGCGAGGAAAGATGGGACCGTTACACAGCCTGCTGCTGCTCTGCAGAGCTGGGTGTCAACCAACAGTTAAGACCAAACATCCAAGCCAAGTCATTCTCATGCACAGACTTCTCTATGACTTTTTTTTAAACAACTGAAAGCATTTTCAGTAGCCTGAGGCATTCTGTACACCGAACCAGATTTGGGTGGTTGGGTGGAAACAATTCTTAGCATTTGTTTTAACCTGTTCAGATTACCAGATGGGTGATTATTTTTCTTTCTTTCTTTCTTTTTTTCTTTCTTTCTAACCGTTTCTATCAGTAGAATTGCAGGCATCAGGTACAGTGCATTGATGTACGGTACGTGTACCACAATGTGTTTAAATTACTCCCTGGTTATTCTACTGGCTTTCAACTGGTTTCACACTGAACATTGCATTCAACCAGGACGCTTTATATTAAAACCACAATATGTCTATACTAAAGTAGCTTGGGAACCCCCGGATGTCTTGCCATCCTCTTTTGGGTCCCAGCCCTCTGGCTGAAAAACACTGGCCTGAATTCACAGTGCATTGTCTTGTGTGCCAAACCACAGCCATCTGACAAACCATAAAAAGCATTTGCAAATATTATGTGAATCTTTGACACACAAAAAAGTTTTTGCTGAACTAGAAACAGGGAAAACACACTTGAACCCTCACAGCACCCCCCCCCCCCCCCCCCCACCAAACCCCAACCCACCACCACCCCATACTACTCCAACTCCATACATCTAGAGCCAGGAATCACACGAGCCATAAAGCATAGTTCTGCAGTAACTTTGAGAGTTAACAGAGCAGACTCTCTGGCCTCCAACCAGACCCCCATTTATAAAAGGTTCTTACACACAGATTTTGTGCCAAAAGTTGTGATTCATAAAACCGTCCCGGATGTCAAATCATCGGGTTTACATGCATTTTTTATCTTCCTCGGTTGTCTGTGATATACTGTATCAAACATTATGAACAAATATCAAGATAAATGTGTATCATTATTATAGGTTGATGACTACTGCAACTACAGTACATACATATTCCTTATCACATCTTTAGTCACGCTTGTGTGATGGAATGTTAGATAAAGTCAAAGAGAGTGGCTACAAATTAGCCACAAAACATTGCGTGCACTGCTGAGGTCATGTGCACACACAGAAGAACGAGAAGCCAAATGTTTAGTCCAGAAATGGGACCCAAGTGTTTAAGAAGTGGTTAAGGATTTTTGCTACAGTGCTTATACCCAGAGCTTCAATAATTCAGTGCCTTGCTCAAGGGCACTCTACCAAGACTTGTTCTCACCCTTTGCTCAAGCAGCAGGACACATTGGCTTCACTCACAACTTCACTCTCAACTTGTCAAGCAAATGTATTGCATGTTTAATCATCTTGTTTTCCAATGAGCACCTGCTTATGGCATTAGCAAAATGTACAGTGTTGCTGTTGTACCCTAGTGGCTCACCTGCCAGTGAAAGGCCCCCACCGCGAGAGGACATAGTGCCTCTGTCCTACAGTACTTGTCCCATCCAACACCCCCCACTGATAGCCATAGAAATAAGTAGGAGCAGGGGCGGAGCTACCGGGGGGGGGGGGGTGGTTTCCCCCCCGGCCCGTGAATCCAGGGGGCCCGGGGCTCGGGGATGATCGATCGACGAACACACAGCGTTACACAGACACTCGACAGATACCCAGTCAAAGCATTATCTCTTAGGGCGCTAGAAAAATATCTACACATCCTGTAAGTTCACTTAAGAAATAAAACTAGTGTTGACTAATCATTACAAGTATAGCTCTTATTTTGAAGAGGAAGAGGAAGTCTGTTTAGGTTGTAGCCTACTTCCATGACAGACAGACAGACAGTTGATTTTCCTCCCGGGAGGGCAGACTGGCTAAAAGCACCACCACCATCACTTCAATGTTTACTGTGAAGTTGAATGTAAGAATGTTTACTGTACTGTGGTGCTTTTAGCCAAAGTTTATATTACCATATGAAAGCCACGATGCTGCGCATCTTTGACTTAAACAATGTGTACACTGCTTTGGGAGACAGGTTCGGCGAGGCCCGGTTGTGCGGTCACACCCCCCGGCCCGACCGGGTTGTTCCGCCCGTGTGTAGGAGTATGCGCAGCAACAAATATCAGTGGCTGACCAACGTTGAAGCCGTTCCACTCTACTGGCTAAAGCTGGAACTGCAGGCGGGCGTTTTTTGCCTGTGCTTGTAGCACGAGTAAACCCCATGCAGCTGGGGTTTAACACGGAGCGCTCGTTAGAACTTCCACATTTGGACACCAAATGTTGGTGTCCAAATCAAGGAAGCTCTTAGAAGGAAGTGAAGTGGTCACGTGACTGGGCTGCGCCATGACACTTTCATGGACACTTTCATGGGAGCCAAACTCACACCGGTAGTACAATGAATACATGGCAGTGAATGGAGCCGGCTGGACCAGCTCATAACAAACATTATACATGAACGATTGCGAGCTTTGTCATATAATTGGTTCAGGAATATGAAAGAAGTGATATCACACGTTTTTTCCGAGTGGTTGTTTTTCGACTTAATAACTATTTATTTTTATTGAGGTATTTATAGAAGAGCACATAGTAAGTTTTCTGCCTGGGCTGCTCTCTGCTCTTTGAAAAAATAAATCACATTAAGTAGTATGCACATCAAAAAATAAGACAGCCTAAAATAACGTGTTATATATATTATTTTATTTTCCAGAAGCGATCACTTTACAAAAGGTCTCAGTCATTCATAAATAATGTTTGTTCATGAGCTGGTCACTGAGCTCTCATTGGCTCCAGTGCATTCTGCCGAACTTCCGGGTGTAGTTTGGCTCCCGTGAAAGTGTCCATGAAAGTGTCATGGCGCAGCCCAATCACGTGACCACTTCACTTCCTTCTAAGAGCTTCCTTGGTCCAAATGCGGAAGTGCATCGAGAAAATGTGGAAGTAGAGCGTTCTTCCGGTCCGGGTCCTTCAAACGCCACTGAGTAACTTCCATTGAAATGAATAGTGGGGGCGGGGCCGTCCGCCCTTTAAATAATTTATATATCTCTATATACTACTATACTCTATAGTCGGCAGACTCTGCACCTGTCAGTAAGGAGTGTTGGGTGGGAGGAGTAGGCCGTGTGTTATACGTCCTCCCAATGGGGGGTCCTCACTGGCAGGTGATAGGATACAACTGCAGTGACAACAAAGAAATGTGTGTGGGGAGGAATCAATTGGCTTAACAACTAAATTGGGGAGAAAAGGGGTGGATTTGACCCCTAGACTCCACGGTAGTGGACAGCCTATACAGGTACTTTACACCGGCACCACCCAAGTGCCCTGTGGAGCACAGGTTGTTGTACTACTGTTTGTGAGTGATGGAAGTGTCTTCTTACCTCAAACAGGTGCTGTTCTTCCCTCCTGCTCTGAGGCATGGATACTCCAAGGTCAGAATCTTATTCTCTGGACACTCCTTCCTGTACGACCAAAGACAGGAGGTATCACATACAGGGAGATTTGTTCAGTGTATATCTCTCTTTATGTCTCTCATAATTTGCCTACAGTATAGGAAAGTTGAATATAGAGCATTCCACTTTTGTTTCAGGTTTTTCTTTTTTAGAAAGTTGTAATAATGGTTTTAATTTACTGGCATTTATCCATGTAAATGTTGAATGTTGTTTTCTGTGCCACTATGACTCACACCTGTTAGCTGGTTGGTACAATCAATCAGCACAAATTACTGATCACTGATCAATTACGTCTGGGCCGCTTCCCTACTTCCTTCCTAGGTGTGTCGCGGTGAGCCAAGGGGGATAGGACCCAAATGCAGGACAGAGAGGCCGAAGAGCTCAAATGCAAACAATTTATTAACAGAGACTGGAACTGAACACTTACTATGACATTTCAACAAAGATCTCACAAGGTACTGAAAAGACAGGGGAGTACACAGGGATAACAGGGCACAGGTGAACATAACTCAAAATCAAGACAGGGATTGGCTAAGAGACTAACAGAACACAGGTGGAGCAAACTAATAATCACAGGTGGTGAGACAAGGCAGGAAAACAGTAACAAGGCATACAGGAAACAATACTACAAAATAAAAGCACACAATAACAGAAAACATTAACCAAAACTAGGAACAAGGACCACTAGGGACCACGGATTGTGACAAGGTGTTAACGATGATACTAATTCAGGCTCTATTCCATTTAGTGTGCAGTGGTTCTCAAACATTTTAATTTCAAGGAGTCACATATCTCAGAGTGTACACTCACAGGCCTCATTCACACATATCAAACGAACATGCTCTGTTCCGTCCGTGTTTCATGGCCGCCTCAATGCGTTGCATTGTGGCAGCCATTAATCACAGGCGGAATACATAACATTTGTTTGATACGTGTGTATGAGGCATGAGGCCTCATACACACGTATCAAACACCATCAAACTAAATGTTTGGTCGTTTTTTTTACGGGCCATTTGGAACCCACTCAAGGACACTATGAGACCCACTGGTGTAGCAGAGTGTTTCCAGTGAGCCAATATGCACAATAGCAGCAGCATCCTGACTGCCTTCATTAGTATTGCCGCCATGCACTTCATGGTGGTGGCAGTGGCTCAGGGGTAGAGTGGCTGGATGGTAACCGGTAACCGTAAGGTTGCTAGTTCAAACCCAGGCTCCCCCAGAGTTAGTGTTGAAGTGTCCTTGAGCAAGACACTGAAGCCCTAATTGCTCCTGATGTGCTGGTTGGTGCCTTGCATGGTTTCTTCCGCCATCAGTGTATGAATGTGTGGGTGAATGTAATGCACAAACTATGTAAAGCGCCTTGGATAAAGGTGCTATATAAATGCACCATTTAACATTTTAGTATCAGCGGTAACAGTGACCTGTAAAGGAAGTATAGGGTCCAGGGAAGGGGCCCAAGTTCTTTCCAAAATGGCATGTGTGCATAGAATCAGAAATTCCCATTGATCACAGGCAGAAAGCGCCATCAGTCAGATCTTGTCCTGGATGTACGTTGTTAACATAATCATGTGTTAGGGGAATATTTAACAGTAATGACCTGATCAGCCACTTCACCAAACACCCACGCACACAAGCAATGACAGTGATCAGTGTGCAAATCCATTATCTTGCCGTTGTACAATACCTTTGTCGCACCAAATTAAAGTTATATTTTAGGCAATTATTAAGACTTTTAGAAAAATTCAGTTGCCCGGAGTTTTCAATGAACAGGTTTTTTTTTTTTGTCAAATATGTTTTTATTGAACAGATTATAAATTATTACAAACATTATGATATGAAATACTTTTTTTATGAAACAAAATGAAAGAAAAAATAAATAAGACAAAAAAGAGAAAGAAATTAACCCTCCCACCCATACTGCTCAGTGACACTGCATACTATAATAAGATGATAGAAAGCTCATGGAAAACATCTGAAAAGAAAATGGCGTACAGTCAACCATATCAATGGTATCCTGTCTATTAATCGTTTCTACTCAGGTAATGGACAAGGGGCAGCCAAACCTTATCAAACTGGCTCTCCCTGTTTCTCAGGAAATACCTTATTCTCTCAAGATGAAGTGTACTAGTCATTTCATTTAACCAGTGCTTAAATGCAGGAGCCTCCTCCTTCTTCCAGTGTGTCAGAATTAGTTTTTTCGCTGTAATCAGACCATATGAGAAGAGTTGTTTCTGTGCTCTTGTCAACATAGGCATGGAGTCTAATGAACAGGTTTTAACACATATTGTGTGTGTGTGTGTGTGTGTGTGTGTGTGTGTGTGTGTGTGTGTGTGTGTGCGTGCATGCGTGCGTGCGTGCGTGCGTGCGTGCGTGCGTGCGTGCATAGGGCACGGTCTACCCCGTGACAGTGACCTTGACTTTTGACCTTTTTGACCCAAATCTCTTCAGGGAGCCGAGTGACCATTCCACATTTCCCACCACGTTTCAATCAATACCATCCGCTCTCGATCTATTCATGAAGCAAAACCTGGGACAGTTACATTCATCCGGGTCATCCCATATCTCTGTAAGGCACAGCTTTGATTGGGGATATCCCAGACTCCTGGTCGCTCTGTTTTCCAAGCTGCCAGCCATGTGCTCCACAATGTCATAATGTTAAAATGTTCTTTTGACACATGTCATGATCCATTCCCTCTCTTCCCTTCACCACTCTTCCCATTTTTCAATGTCAATCTCCAGTGTGTGTAGTCCCATGAAAGAGAAATCTCACGTAAATATATTTTAAACAAATGTCTTTGATTTTCAAGACTGGAAGCGGTTAGTTGAGATCAGTCAAAGTTAAAAAGGGAAAAGGAATGCACAGACAGAGCCCACTGCCACTATAGCCTGATTCCATCAATGTTAATTCCACAGGGAGTCCTGCAGTGTTTTTAGCCATGCATGCAAAATCAGGATTTGCCTATGCTTTGTCTTACAATAATATAGATTGAAAGCATAAGGAATTGAACTTTGTCATCTGTATTAATGCTGGCATGCTTAGACTTGTCATAAAGTACAATATGGATCCCTTATTGACTAGGAATAGTCTATGTAGCAACACTCACACACACACACACACACACACACACACACACACACACACACACACACACACACACACACACACACACACACACACACTAATTAAATTTATGTTACTTTCTGTTTTGTACCAAAGCAATTATTACTTTTTGAATTAAAACTATTATTGTTGTGACTTATTTTCTTCCTTTGGACTGGGATACATTGCCTCAGGCTCTAGGGTGAAATCTTTCATGGGATACCCTGCCTGGTCACTCAATTCTAGTTACATATAGCCTACAACTAAGTAAAGTAAAGGTAACTGAAACCTGCTCTATGATTGCATGGTTGCACTTGTTCTATATACATTTCACATTATGCTTGCATGTGCTCCTGCATCACCGTACACCTTAATAATATCTGTCATGTTTTGTCTGTGCGCAAATGACATTTGCCTTCTCGCACCGCGACTTATTACAATTTACAAATCGTTTCCCCTTTTCATGTGTTGGCTATACCTTGAAACCCACGTTAGATTACCCACAAAGACAACATATCACATACTAATTCATTAAAAAATAGCTCTTAAGTATTAGCGTCACACTGTCACTCCTTACCCAGAAGAAGTGTCCACTCCAACAGTCGTCCTAGTAGAGCTGCCACTGCCACCCCAGAGGAAAACCACGCACAGAGCGCAAAGCGATAAGAGCGCGCGGCGGAGCTGACCCATGTCCCCCTGGCTCTGAGTGACAGATGAGATGAACCTGCTTGTTTGCTTGATGTCTCCACTCTCCAGAAGACACAAAACGTCAATAAAACACAGCCCCGTTGTCTTCTGTCAGTGCATGTGTGCAGGCAGTGCAGCTGTGTGAAGTCAGCATCAGATAGCAATGCATAGCACTAGCAGCCCACGGCTCAGAGGTTAATCAATGGAGAGCTAATTCTTGCTGCGCAGTCCAGTGGCGCACCGCCGCGCATCTTGTTGGAGAGCTGCTGCGTCCTGACTGTTGCGCACTGAACCAGACCCCCTGGAGCAGCCGTTACGCCGACATTGGTAACGTATTGAATGTTGTGTCTCCAGAGGTCGCTGCTATACTGAGCCCTATGGCTGTTGCGTTTATTGCTATTTGCTTTACCACAATCTTGAATTTTGTTTCATGATGAGCATCAAATCCAAAAATGCATTATGAACGGGAAAAAGGAGATAGTTGGTAGGCTAGTTGGTATTTGGTATGTTGGTAGTCTATTAAGTCCCATTAAATAGGCTATAGGCCTATCTAATTGACTAATTCAGAATTTCAGAAACTGCAGACAAGCCTAGAATGTTATCATAGTCGAAATGAAATTACATTGATGTTATGACCTGGCTCTTGGGCCATAACAAAGGAGGAAGACACAAACGCTGTTTAAAAGTGCACAAACCAATATTTATTTACCATATGATATAGACAAACGGAAACGAATATGAATCAAACAATACAGTACTAAGGTGGAGTGTGTTAATCAGTAGAGTAAGTGAGTGGACGTGTGGTGAGTGTAGTGTAGTGTAGTGTAGTGTGGGGTGGGGTGGGGTGGGGTGGGAGGTGTTGAATGGTGCAAACACTATGGCAAGCCGTTTTAACATTTAATCAAACCACCCTCCTATCTGTAATATATGTTTTAGATATCCAAAACCATGTTTCTCCTAGTCAGAACTGCATTCTTGCTAGTAGAAATTGTAATTCAGGATATCTTGAATTCAGTTCTTCCTAGTCAAAATTAACATTACTCCTATCAACAACTGTCATTCTTCCTAGGAGAAACTAAGTTCTTCCTAGGAGAAATTAAGTTCTTCCTAGGAGAAATTAAGTTCTTCCTATCAACAACTGAGAACTGACATTACTCCTGGGAGAAATTAAGTTCTTCCTAGGAGGAATTACATCACTTTTTCCATTCATGTGTATTGGGCTTTTAGTTTCAGATAGTCATAACTTCATTCTTCCTAGGAGAAATTAAGTTCTTCCTAGGAGGAATTACATCACTTTTTCCATTCATGTGTATGACAATATGGATATCTCAAATGGTAATTTTGGATAGGAAAAATGTCCTTGTGGATATCTTAAATTACAGTTTTGGATAGGAGGAATGTCATTGTGGATATCTGAAACGTTAGTTTTGACTAGGAAGAACTGAATTACAGATATCTGGAATACATATCCAGTCTAGCGATTAAATGTTGAAACGGCTTGCCATACTAATGCTGCTGCTCTCATGGAAGGAGAGCGAGAGTGAGGCCAGCCAACTCCCAGACCTTTATAGAGCACACTGGGAACACTGGCCAGGTGCTCCCAATGCACTGATTGGCAATTCATAACCTATGGGAAGCAAAGACATAGGCCTATAGAGCGTCGCAGTCCCTCCCCCTTTCAGAACAACGAGTGGCCCAGGAAATGGTTCTCCATTCATTTTCACCATAGGCGATTCCTAAATTATTTATTTAAAGACAGTTACGCCGCGGACAAAGCCAACTCGGATCGTGACAAATCATGACAATGAACACAATGTTTTGGGCCGATCGAATAATTTATAAGAAGAAAAACAACAAAAAAAGTGTTGTAACCTGCCGTTTTTTCTACTAATTATTTGTTTGGCCCAAAACATTGTGTTCATTGTCATGATTTGTCACGATCCGAGTTGGCTTTGTCCGCGGCGTAACCGTCTTTAAATAAATAATTTAGGAATCGCCTATGGTGAAAATGAATGGAGAACCATTTCCTGGGCCACTCGTTGTTCTGAAAGGGGGAGGGACTGCGACGCTCTATACCTAACAAACCACACAGGCCCTAGTAGGCCAAACTACAGGGGGCTGTGACATTGAGGACAGCTTTTATTTCATACTTTTGTTTTCAACCCAGTCACCCATTCACAATTTACTTTCGGGTAACTTTAATTGGCATTCTTCTTTCAACTGCACGGTCACAGACAGGACACAGTTAAAACATGCGCTGTCTAAATTCCAAACCGGTGATTCCACATAATTCGACAAGTTGCTAATTTCGGTGTAACAAGTAGGCCCTACGGGTTTTTAGACATGTCTTTCTCTCTAATCCCCGGTGGAATTACATTCCTGCGTTTTTAAGAACAGACTTCGAAAAGAGCAAAAAGCCTGACTAGAGAGTAGGACTAAATTCCATCTTTCTCTTTCATGATGTGGTGCTCACTTAGGCGGCCTATCTGTCGCTTTTAAAACTTAATAGGCCTATATTTAGCCAATATGATTTTGGAGCACGATCGAGGACATTTCCGGGGTCAAAGGAAAATAATTTAGTTTCAGTTTACAGTATAAATATATAGAGGTCAGCTTTTAGGGAACCATTATTCTTTCATTAATAGCCTGTTTCTGTAATTTGGCCTATGTCTGACAGTTGGTTTTCTGTGGGACACTCTCATTATGCTTAATTAGCCAATTTATTATTTGATTTACCTAGGCTATTAACCATGTTATGATGACATGCAGTAGCCTAGATACATTATCCACATAAATTACCATTATTTAACAGTTTAAATAGAGGAATAAAGAGTCTGTTTAAACCTATCAAGAAATTCCATAGATACATAGATTATATTTCCACTACAAAAATACAATCTTGTTACAGATATAATTTAATTCCTTCCTCCTTCACAGTCAGTCAAGTTTAATGAGATTTGACAAAGAGTTGCATGTCATTTTCCACGTTTCTACATTGACTGTTTTTATAATGTTTATGTTAGAGACAAAGTTGTATCCCTCTGGCCCAACCAGCCAGCCTGACCCGTGCCGCGGGTTCGACTACCGATCAGTCGATCTCTCCCCATTTCCTGTCAAATTACTTTCAAACTATCAATAAAGGCAGAAAAAGGCAAAATAATTAATTAAAAAAAAAGTTATATCCCTCTGGGAGAAAAAGGGGTTACTCCTCTGGTGTGACAGCAGATTTGACCAGCAAGGCAGCAACCAACTGAATGGAAATCGGTTTAGTTTACTACCTGCATCTCCCGTCACGCCACCATATATGTGGCTGATGAGGTCAAGACACTGACCTCATCAAACCCTGGATAGCCATATATGGAGAAGACTGGATCACCTATCTGCATATATGGAGCCAGCCAGCAACTCTAGCCGACCTCAAACCTCAAACCCTTAGATCTCCATATATGTTCTGACAATATGTTGATTCTACCCCACCGTCCTTCCTCTTCGATGTCTCCCTTTTGACTGATACCTGTCCATTCTTCAAACTTTAGAGCTCGCCCAAAGTGTGCAGCTTTAGTGAAGCTGCGCCCCACAGCCGGGAAAACTAGAGTTCTCAACAGGGCCGAAAATTAAGGCCCTACCTGGGCCCTCATCAAACCCTGTACTCTCAAGACACGCTCCATATATGGCCAGACCTCATCAAACCCTGTACACTCAAGACACTGCCCCCGCTGCCACTCTTAGATCTCCATATATGGAGCTGACCTGTTCTGACATTCCATAATTATGTTGGTCTGACCACCCATGCCAAAGCGCCAGCGCTCACCCAGCAGTCTGTTGTCACCCAGGCATACATATACGAATATGTGCACTCGACCTTACTGGTGGTAAGTAGGCTATAGCCTACTTACCACCAGTAAGGTCTGCAACAGTTCAACAAACTAATCAATTTAATCAATTATATAAAGAAATCACACTCGTGCAGTGAGGGGCGCCTCCCTTCTTGGGGGTGCTGTTTTTTTATGTCATTAAAAGTCCATAGACTTGACTGCCATATGATGTAATTTCCAAAAGTCAGACGTTGGGGTCTGGAGTATTATCTAGAGTTATTTTGTGTGCAAAAATTAGCCAATATCGATCAGATTATACTAAGATCCCCTGACCTGAGCGCCCCTCAAAAATATTAGAATGGTTTAGCATCCATATTCTTCATTATTCGATTAACCGAAGTGCAGGATAGGATAACTCCTAAGAAAATAATCGATTATGTGCAGCTCTAATGGTAACACTGCTCTGTTCGGTTGTCTCTTCCCTCCGTTTATTCCCCGCAGTGGGTTTTTTGGCCAGCATTCAATAGCAACAGCTGGTTTTATTCACCACAAATGAATCACGCTGCGTACGTAGGACATATACACACATGCAGTATGCACGCACACACGCATGCACGCAGTGTGTGCACACATACACACAATACAGAGAACATGGTGAATTAAACTGCTTCCTCAGGCTCCTTTAGTTACATCCCCTGAATCAAATAATTCATAAAATATATAAAGAAACATTATTAAAGAACCACAAAGAGAGGCAGTTGTTGAGATGGCAGTCTCTGGTTCGTTACTACGACCACACAACCCATGGCTTCTCCTGTTCCCACGGAGTAGAGCCTCCTCTGTTGGTTTACTTTGGTTGAGTCTTTTTTTGTATTTGGTGTTTGTCTATCTGCATACAGAAAAACCAGCAGAAATGTGTTTTTCATTGAGGGCTGGAGCCTATTGTCATTCTTGGGATGAAACTGCCCCAATCCTTAAACACATGAAGACAAAATCCCCAAAAATTACGGGATTGTGAAACTGTTGCACGAAACGTCACTGCGTTATGCTGACTCACAAAAATCAGCTGGTTTTAGTCATATTGTTTGACAAAGTCCAAAAAGTCAGGCAACACGTGTGAAGAAACAACACTTAAACTTCCACCATTATCCAGAATAGAGCAATTCAATCAAATTGCCTATAAAGCATATAAAGCCTATAAACAATCAACACTAGTGTGCAAACAATTGTGACCACCTGTATATTTCAGCACATGTTTGGTCCTTACATTGACATGCTGAAGGCATAATTTCACTCACAATTGCCTGGTGAATTAATTTATACTGTCCAGACTTTTAAGCTGGTAACCTGATCCAGAAAGTCTTCAGCGAGCAGCTAGTGTTCAGAGTCCTGTTTGAGAATACTTTGACAGGGTGGACACAGTCTATTGGCCGGGGTTGACCTGTGACCTTCTCTGCTCCCTGCTTCCCTCCCACTTTGCTCTGTAATGCCTCAAAAGTTCCAAAAGTTCCAAATTGTCATCATCCATACAAGAAGAACAGCCTTCATTGTCCATATACATGTGCTATGAAGACAGCTTTCCACAGCCTCGCTTATGTGTCAACTGATTAACTTTTGATTGATCATTATTTACTGCATCCCATTAGCACTACTATAGCAACAATCCTATCTGAAAACCATTAGATGAAATGCAGGCACAGAGATGTCTTCCTTCTGGATTTGCGGCTGTGTTTCCAAGTCTGTCGTTATTGTAGCTCCGTTACTCGGAAACCGAGATTCTTTTTTTAATGGCCGCGGCTTGACTCTAGTTGTGGCAGTAAACACCTGACTGTTCCAGCTAAATAGCCCAGAGGTCATTCATCAGTGTCACAATCTGCTTAGAGCGGAACCCATCTCTCCAAGTATTTCAAGCTACATTGCACAACTCAAGTATTTCAGAGTTTTACTGGAGGAAGAAGCTCTAAGATTGACATTTTGATTGACCTTGAATATTGTTCATGTTTTTCTATTCTGGTCATCTGTTGCTCTTCTGAAAATAGACGAGGCACAGGGTTCTGCCACACTGTGTCCATCTGAGCTCTTTCTCTTACCAACCTGCAGATTTTTCCTTCTAAAGTGTTTATTTATTGGGCCCCAGTGTTACATTTAAGCAGGTGGTGGGGTGGTGAGGAGTATCACACAGTACATGGTAGTTATTCCACAATCTCAAACTAGCACAGACCTGGGGCCTTGCAGCACATCGACAAGGCACAGACTCTTATAATACAGGGCTATCACCTCTAATCGTTTTGTGAAATTCAAACTGGGGGACATTTTTGTTTGGTTTAGGTATAATGATCTCCAGAGATGTGCTGTGGGCAGTGTAACTCATTTCTATGTTCCTTTTGTCACAGTAAAGTGACAAAGTGTTTGCGCAATTTTTACTAATTTCATTCTGACTGTGTACAAAATGGACCCCAAAAAGGTATATTTGTACACTGTAAAACCCTACAGCTGCTCAGTGCTCAGCTCATGGTTCCCAGATGGAGACACCCTTCTTTTTCACATATTCAGTTACGGAACATGTTGTAAATAAAACAAAAATGACACTTGCAAGACTTGCAACAAGTAAAGTCAGTTCTATTTATACAAGATTGTCAGGCCGCTACAACCTTCAAATCTAGTTCTATATATTGTGCTGATGAGAGCAATGTTATGGCCATGGAAGTATTAAACACTGCTGTAACACTGCTGTAGTGCCCCATATGTGTGCAATTTAGGTTTTTCAGTGTGGCTATTCTGATGTCTGAAGTTTGGTGCCGATTGGAGAAATGGTGCACCTGTGGCCCCCTGACATGGCTCCTGGTGTGACGATTGTCATGGCAGACCAAGCCCCCAGTAAGGCTGGCCAACGTTGAAGCCATGAGACGTAGTGGTGCAGCTGCAGGGGTTTAACATTGAGCACTTGAATAGCAGGGGGCGGGGCTGTCCTCCCTCTATCCTTTATAACTCTATGTGGCAGACCCCTGAACAGTGTTTGTGCCAAGTATGGTCGGTCCATCCATCCATCCATCCATCCATCCAACCATCCAAGATGGTAGTAGGTGTTGATGACAGTTTTTGCTGTCAGTATATGTAATGCAGGTCAGGTCAGAACCCTGCAATTCATTGGAGTGCCATGCTATCACATACACAGTAAAATAGTCACAGTTAATTAATCTATTTAACCATTTGTAATTTGTTATAATGATCAAATTTAACCAAATGCACCCATAGGCCACAGTGGTCCATTTCCCCCTCTTGCCGATACATGTTCCAAGTGATGTTTCGTCGTGTCGGACAATGTTCAGGCTTCAGGAGACTTTTGAAGTGCAGAGAGTTGCTTTGCTGGTGCGTACAGGTGCACCCAGCAGTCAGCAGCTGAGAACACACAGACGTTTGACACAAGTCAGACCGTAACACCAGGAGGCCCTGGCCGGCACACTGCGCTGGCCTGTAGTGTAATGTCTCATTTATGCTCCATCGATACGACAGCGTCGCAGGCTGAAAACAGGCATGTGACACCGTCGTACGATGAGGTATAAATGAGGCTTAAAAGAAAGTGGAGCGTGATGGATGTCTCAGTGTGGACTAGAAGCTGAGGTGATAAGGTACACCAGGATTAGGCTGATGAGGCTGCTGACAGAAATACAGCCAGACTCATCGGTCAGTCGGACTGAGTGGGCTTATTGGGTTACATTTGGAGACTACCTTTTCCGGTTAATTATTTTTTGCAAATAGTTTTGTACTGTATTATATTTAATGAATCATCACTGTATGTAGGCTACTGATTATATTTCTGCTCATTAAAAACTAAAGAAATTGGGAGAGATGTTTGACATAATGTCTTTGCTTCTATTCTCTGAATGAATATAGTTTAATATAATTTTACATGTGAACATAACTTTAGCAGTCTGCATGACCCGGCCTGCAGTGATATTGTGAAACAGCCCCCCAGTGTGTGTGCCTGCATGTGTGGACACATGTGTGGTGCGTATGTTGTATGTGTGTGTGTGTGTGTGTGTGTGTGTGTGTGTGTGTGTGTGTGTGTGTGTGTGTGTGTGTGTGTGTGTGTGTGTGTGTGTGTGTGTGTGTGTGCATGTGTGCGTGTGTGCGCGTGCGTGTGCAGTCACCAGTGAGGCTTAATGGAGCCAAGACTATGTGAGGAATGTCACTTCACTTCGGCTATAACCTACTGGCCTGGGACAGAGAGATTACAAGACAGCGTGGGAGAGAGAGACATCCATAGAGAGAGAGAGAGAGAGAGAGAGAGAGAGAGAGAGAGAGAGAGACAGAGATAGAGAGAGAGAGAGAGAGAGAGAGAAAAAAGGGGGGTAGGACCCGACTCAAGTAATCCCTGCACGATTAATTAGGATGAGCCCTTGCGTGTGTGTGTGTGTGTGTGTGTGTGTGTGTGTGTGTGTGTGTGTGTGTGCGTGTGCGTGTGCGTGTGCGTGTGCGTGTGCGTGTGCGTGTGCATGTGCATGTGCATGTGCATGTGCATGTGCATGTGTGCGCACGCGCGCGCATGCATGCATGTGAGTGCGTGTTTGTGCGTGTGTGCGAGTGCTCAACTGCTCATGCATCTGTGTACGTGTGTGCGTGTGTCCTACAATGTGTTCATACAAGTTTTATTAATGGTGGCTGCTGTGGGAATCAAGCCCTGATCACTTTAATGCTACACAGGGACCTCATGCACGTATAGATGCAGAAGCTCCAAATAACAGCAGACATTTCTGGAACCCCCGCTATTCCTCCAGACGACTAATTTACACCCCTGACAACTTAAGAACGAAGGGGGGAAAAACACACACAGATGAACATCCCTGGTGGAATCGTGAATTAAGCAGTCGTGAAAAGATAATGTGGAACGTCGTCATGAATCAAGCTGTGTGCCTGCCCCGGCTGGCTTCTCCATACCTAGCACAGCTGTGTGACTTGATCGGGGACATGCTTGATTTGTATGTCATTGCACGCCAGTGTAGCTCGCCGAAAATTTGCGAAAATAGTTCACAAAGGGTCACTCACTGTGCGACGCGTTGCGAGCTTGTAGATCGGCTGCTTTTATTGCACGACACCTGCCTGAAAAAAAAAGTAGGCTATAAATGATCAGGTTTAAACATCTCTACTTGTAAGTCACATAGAGCTGGTGAGGAGGAGGAGGAGGAGGAGGAGGAGGAGGAGGTGGAGGAGGAGAAGGCGGGGGGATTGAAGTGGGGGAACACACACAAAGGAGGAGACGAGGGTTATTCATCAACACCCACTTGTGTTGATGATATATGAGGCCCGACACACAGACAAACGGCTTATGGCTATGATTATAGTTCATAACTAGGCTACAACAATGGTCACCAACACATGTGGTGCTGACTGAAAAGTGTGTGTAGTGTTATGCTTGCACCATCCCCATAGACTTTTCAAAAAGTATTTATTTAAAGACGTTTACACTGTGGACAAAGCCAACTCGGCTCGTGACAAATCATGACAATAAACACAATGTTTTGGGCCGATCAAGACGAGTTGGCTTTGTCCGCGGCGTAAACGTCTTTAAATAAATACTTTTTGAAAAGTCTATGGCGAAGATTAATCGGGAATTCTCTTCCGGGGCTCTCGTCGTCATGAAAGGGGGCGGGACTGGGACACTTTGGGCGTGAAAACCATGTCCACTGCTATGTCCTATTGCTTTTGTTTCCATTAGAGAAGGTATACATCTTCCCCTAAAGCAGTGGTTTTCAACTAGTGGTCCGGGGACCACCAGTGGTCCTTGAAGGGGTTCCAGGTGGTCCCCAGCTAAATTATGGAGAGTTGGTAACCAATGGTTAACCAAAATGGTTACCAACTCTGGTGCGCGACACCATCGCGGGACAATACATTTCATTAACTTGGTGTGGTGTGGTACTCAACATAGGTTGGCGAAGTCATCATGCCATCATCATTCATCAGTATAGTAGCAAGGGCGTCACTCCTCACATTCTAGCAGCAGGCAGATCTTGGTTATGGGCCTTTCTAGGACATTGGTCTTTGTTTTGACCTTTACAGCTCGCACCAATCCTGTAGAATCTGCCATAACTTCCAGCACTCTTCCCAAAATCCAGGAGCCACGTGGAGCACAGGGGTCCACGACCATGACCACATCTCCAGGTGTAAAGCTTCTCCTCCGTTTGCACCATTTCTGCCTTTCCTGCATGAGGGGCAGGTATTCCAGGCACCAGCGCTTCCAGAATAAATCTGACATATACTGCACCTGTTTCCATCGGCGTCTCACATACAGGTCGTTCCTGTCAAAGACTCCAGGTGGCACAATGGGCTTGGTGTTCAAGAGTAAGATGTGGTTTGGGGTAAGAGGCTCTAGGTCTTGTGGGTCATTACTAGACACAGTAGTGATTGGGCGGCTGTTTAAGATGGCCTCCACTTCGCATAACAGAGTCTGTAGTCCCTCGTCGTCTAGAGTCTGCTGTTTCAAAACAGAATGGAGCACTTGCCTCACAGACTTTATAAGTCGCTCCCATACTCCTCCATGGTGGGATGCTCCTGGGGGATTGAAACTCCACTGTATGCCCTTTTGGAGCAAAGCTCCTTGGATCCTTTGCTGGTTCAGTAGCGAGGGCTTCTTTTAATTCTCTTTGAGCCCCAACAAAATTAGTACCATTATCACTTCTGATATGTTTCACTTGTCCTCTTCTACAAATAAAACGTCTTAAGGCATTGAGGCATGAGTCTGTGTCGAGGGAGTTGGCCACCTCAATATGCACAGCTCTGCTGGTCATGCAAGTGAATAGCACTCCATACCTCTTCAAGATGGTTCGTCCACTTTTAATTTCAATAGGGCCAAAATAATCCACGCCAACATTAGAAAATGGAGGCATGTCTGGCTCAAGCCTTTCCTGTGGCAAATCAGCCATTTTTTGCTCTCCAATTTTGGCCCTTTGCCGTCTGCATACAACACATTCACTTATTATTTTTCTTGCTGCAGAGTTGGCCTTGATTATCCAATATATTTTCCTTAGTTCAGAGAGAATGTGGTTTCTTCCTCCATGTCCAGTTTTGTCATGCATGTGCCTGAGAATGAGTGTGGATACATGAGAATGTTTGGGGAGTATGACAGGGAATTTACTCTCTTCTGGCATAGCTGCCCTACTCAGACGTCCTCCCACTCTGAGCACACCATCCTTGAACACTGGATCAAGCCTGTAGATGCTACTTGTCTTCTTGACACAAGATGTCGCCATTTGCAAAGTTTTTATTTCTTCTTGAAAGTACTGCTTTTGTGTATGACAGATAATTGCATTTTCTGCCTTCTCCATATCTTCCAGAGTGACTGTTTGTCCACCCAATGTGGTTTTGACATCCATCTTTTTCTGGTCCATCACTTTCTTAGTGCTTCGAGTGCAGTGAAGCACTTGCAGTGGAATTAAATTCCTTTTTCCTGTGAACCAGTAGTTTCAGAGTTTCTTTGAGTTTCAAAATCCATGCTACTGCAACTTTCAGCTTTCTCCAGCTGGAAAAGTATGTGATAAATGTATCAGTTGGATTTCTATTGTCCTTTACAATGATTGTACTCACAGCAGGATTTCTCTTGACCTCTGGGTCATCAAAGGAGTTCGAAAACAGTTCCACAGGAAACTGTGGCCAGTCCCTTTCAGACTTCCAGAGTATGTCTGGGCCGTGAATCCAACTCTGATTCTCCATGAATTTGTCTGCTTTCTGTCCTCTAGAGGCAACATCAGCAGGGTTCACCTTTGTGTTGACATATCTCCACTGGGTCATTTTTGTGGCATCTCTAATGGCAGCAACTCTGTTAGCCACAAATGTGTGGAATCGTGTGTGTTGATTTGCAATGTACTTTATTACTGATTGGCTATCAGTCCAAAACATTGAGCTTACAAGCTGCAGCTGCAACTCTCTTCTGAGAACTTTATCCACTTTAGTGGCCAGCACTGCAGCAGCCAACTCCATCCTGGGGATTGTCATCCTTTTGAGGGGTGCAACTCTTGCCTTCCCCATCATAAATGAGACATGAATGGTGTTTGTTTCATTCTTCAGTCTCAAATAGCTCACTGTACCATAGCCTTGTTCACTTGCGTCTGCAAAATGGTGAAGCTGTGCTTGTATGGGTTCACCAAAGTCCTTTGGTTTGAGGCATCTTCTGACCTTGAAGTTGGTGATTTTCTGCAGATCTAATTAACATTTAACCCACCGCTCAGAGAATATCTGCGGTACGTCCTCATCCCAGCCTAGGTTTAAGCTGCATAGCTCTTGTAATAGCAGTTTGGAAGTCAGAGTGAAAGGCGCAAGAAACCCTAAAGGGTCATAAATGGAGCTAACAACAGACAGTATCCCTCTCCGTGTGTGTGGCTGTGGCTTGGTGGTGACATTGAATGTGAAATTGTCATCCTCCACACACCACTGCACGCCAAGTGCTCTTTCAGTTGGGAGTCTATCTCTGTCCAAGTTGAGCTCTTTGACCTCTTTAGCTCTATCGACTTCCGGGACTGAGGAAAGTACTCTGCGGCTGTTTGTTATCCATTTAGAGAAGTGGAAACCTCCTCTGTGACATGCAGCTGTCACCTCCTTGATGAGAAGTATTGCTTCATCCTCTGTGGCCACCGACTTCAGACAATCATCCACATATACGTTGTTTAGAATGGTGTCAATCACTTCAGGTCTGAAACGATCCCGGTTATCCTCAGCCGTCCTTTTGAGCGCATAGTTTGCGCAGCTGGGTGATGAGACCGCACCGAAGAGATGCACCACCATACGGTATTCCTGGGGGTCAACACCTATATCACCCCCTGGCCACCACAGGAATCTCAGAAAATCAACATGCTCATTTGCCACTTTTACCTGATGGAACATTGACTGAATGTCTCCCATTATGGCTATAGGCTCCTGCCGGAACCTGGTGAGCACTCCTATGAGGGGTTGAATTAAGTCAGGGCCTTGGAGTAGCTCTGAGTTGAGCGAGGTGCCTTTGTATGATGCTCCACAGTCAAAAACCACTCTGAGCTTTCCTTTTTTGGGGTGGTACACCCCATGGTGAGGTATGTACCAAATGCTCCCATCCTTTTGCTCCAGCTGCCCCTGTGGCACTGCCTCAGCATAGCCTTGTTCAATGACATCACTTAGGAAGCGAGTGTACTCCTCATGAAATGATGCATTTTTCAAGAACTTCCTTTTTAAGCTCAAAAGTCTTTGTTCTGCAACCTGCCGATTGTTTGGCAGTGTAACATCATGGCTCCTGAATGGTAATTTGAAACTGTAATGTCCATCCACCATTGTGGTTGAATCTTCAACTATTTTCAAAAACTGTTTGTCCTCTATTGACATTTCCTTTTTGTCTTCATAGGATTTTTCCACAAAGTCAGTGTTGTATTGTGTGATCAACAGATCATGAAGGTCAACTACTGAAATCTTGTTGACCGAGACTGTATTGTTGGCCTTTGAACCTCCTCTTAGTGGACCATTGACCACCCATCCTAGCAGTGTCCTTACTGCATATGGGCCTTCTCCTTGGCTGTTAATGACCTGTTGTGGTTCCATTACCTTAGGTGCATTTGTGCCGATCAGCAAGCCAATGTCTGCATCTATGGTGGGGAGTTTGATGTTTTTGAGGTATGGCCACTTGGATATATCTGACTGGTTGGGAATGTTGTGTTTTGTAACAGGCATGGCTTTCTGTGTGTAGGTTTCTGGGAGGGCTGTAAAGGTGTTGCCATGAAGCTCACTCACCTCCAAACCTGTTACTATGTGACTACTGACAGTCTTTTCTTGACCCATGGTACGGAGAAGGATGTTGGTTCTTTTTCCTATAATGTTCAGCTGATGCATGAGACTGTTTGTGCAAAATGAGGCTGAACTGCCAGGGTCAAGGAATGCATAAGTTTGTATTATTTTATTTCCTTTCTTAGATTTCACTTTAACAGGCACAATAGATAGCACACACTCCTCTTCACCGGCCCCAATATGCCCACATGCCTTTGGAGATGTGCGCGTCTGTGCTGTTTCATTTTCAGACATTTCAGTTGTGTCTGTCCTTTTTATTTTTCCTATATGTAGCACAGTTGGATGGTTAAATTTGCACTCTTTACATGACAAGCGTTTAAAACACTGATTATTCATGTGTCCTTGTACAAGGCATCCAAAACATATTCCCCTTTCCTTCAGAAAGGTGATTTTGTCTCTGTGAAGTTTCCTCTTGAATGTTTGACATTCATCCATTATATGGGTACCTGAACAAAACAGACAGAAAGGTTTGTTTGCAGTTTGAGAGCTGTGCTGTGAGTGTGACTGGGGTGACTGGGAATTGTCGTCGATATTGCTTATGCTGGTAGCGAAGCTGCTGCCAGTGGATTTGGGCTTTTTGTATGTGTTTTGTTTCTGAGCTTTTGGGGCTGTTGGGTCTTGAATGTTGCCAAATACAGGGTCTGTGAGGATCTTCACCTGATATTCGAGAAACCTGACCAGGTCACAAAATCTGACTTTGCTGTTACGCTTTTCCTGTAGCTCACAGACTTCAGATCTCCATCTTTCTCTGATTTTATATGGCAACTTGGTGACCAGAGCTTTTAAATTAGAAGACAAGTCCAGTTCCTCCATATATGTGATTTCCTCCATTGCATTGCAGCATCCTCTTAAATATAAAGCAAATGCCTCCAAAGCTCTAGGATCCTCAGGCTTAATAGAAGACCATGACAGGGCCTTTTCTATATATGCATTAGCTATTTTGAATTCGTTGCCATAATGCTTTTGGAGGAGCTCTTTAGCTCTATGATACCCCTTCTCTGGTTCCATGTACAGGCATGTTCTGATAAGTTCCCTTGACTGCCCCCTTGTGTACTGTTCCAAATAGTACAACCTGTCTCTGCCAGAGGCTGTTCTGGCTTCTATAAAATACTCAAAAGCTCTCATAAATGATCTATATTCAACTGGATCACCTTCAAATACCTTGATCTCTTTTTGAGGCAAAGAGGAATTATGATGCCGTTTTACAAGAGAGGCAGTTATTTCATTTTGTTTTTGCAAAATACTGTACAGAGTTGCATCATGCACTGGGGGTTGTGGCTTGGGCATTTTATTGTCGCCTTTGGATTGTGATGCTGATGCATGTGATTGGGTTCTGTCCTGCATGGAATATAGTGGTTTCTCAGGCTGTGTGCCACCATATTGTTTTTGAATATAATATTCTGATGATTTAGGAGGCTTTTCCTGTGGATAGGAGTTGGGAAATAAACGAAATTGTGATTCTTTTGGGCGCACACTTTGTGTACGTGTAGTGCTCTTATGCACCGTTTCCCTTTTTGTGTCATCCTTTTCCTTTTCAGGCATCATGTATATGTCGCCACCTTTGTCACAATATTCATTCATTCCATCCGTTGTTTGTGGAGGTGCGCTTTGAGTTTGAGCGCTTTGAACATGACTTTCCACAATAGTAAGAGCGTTTATTTTAGCAGTGGCTGCATCCAAGTCAGCCTGCACATCAAGGGTTTCCTTTCTTTTTCTTATTTGCTCCATTTGTTTATTGAGGTTCTCCTCTTCCTCCTCCAACACATGTTTGTCTTTTAATGACTTTAATTTCGCAATTGCTGCAGCCTTTTCGGCTTTTGCGCGTATGCGAGCAGAAGATACACTGGAGTGCGCGCTCCCTTTAGACCTGCTTGACGCACCAGTATTTGAGCTGTGCTTGGATCTCCAGGCACCTGACGCACTGTCACCAAGAGCAATATCTTGATCATCAGGTCTGGTTGTCAGGCCAGACTTCCATTTCATAACATCATCCATAAATTCATTTATGCTGCTCATTTTTGTTTGAAACCAGTTCTCACTTTCATTCATTTCCTCGGACCCCTTTAACAGTGCTTGATAAGACACGTGCGCGTCATAAAAATCAACCAACAGTGATTTGTACTTGTGCACGTTTTCATCCAATTCCTCAGTAACCATATTGTCTTTCATCAGTTCCTTTATAATGTTCATTCTCCGTGTCAGTGGGGAGAGTTTGTATTTGCGCGATGAGCGCATTTTTGCAATGTGTTCTCCGTCCATTTGAGAAACGTCAGGTTCAGTGGGTAACGTGGGTTCACTCACGGTGAGCAGTGGCACCGCAACATTTTGTTCGGTTCCTTCCATTTCATTGTTTGATACATTTCCATCCATGTTGCATTAAGTTCAAAGTTTCAAGTTTTATGAACACAAAGGCCGAACAATATAGCCTACAAACTCTCTTTGTTTCCAATCCAAGGCAAGATATGATTTAATCATTGCATTTCAGAGGGGCGGCGTTTAGCGCACTTTTTAAATCATGCAGTTGAAGAATAATTAAATGGAATAAATTAATGTCTCTCAATGCGCACCAAATGTCACTTTTTTGCGCTCCTAAATGAACTTCAAGTCCTCCTTTAACCAATTCCTTCACAGTTTCCAGTGTCAGCTTATAGTTTCTTCGTTATGATTTTTTAAAAGTTTGTATTATTTACCGCTTTGTACCGCACCACCATCTTGTCCTTTGTTCTCTCAGCCACACTGTCCGCCGTTCAAACATTTGCTCCTCTTCAGCAATCCTTTCCTTTCCAATGGAAACTCCAAAGCGAGTCTTTTGACTACTGTAGTGACCACTTATCCTTTTGTTAAAAACCTTTGTGTGAGCCACTTCTTGGGCAGACTGACTATACTAAAGACGCTTGCTTGTTGTTGTTTGAATGAAATGATAGAATGTCCATTCCAGGTAGGTTTCGGTGTTAAATAAAAGTTGTTTATTTTTCTTCCTTTACAGGGATGCAAAAAACGGTAAACTTAAACTTGTAGGATAAAATAAAGTAATACAGAGATCCTTCAGTTGCAAGGTCAAAAGACTGTCTGCTTGCCAGTCTGTCACGCCCCTATTGTCACACACAGTGCCTTATAAGGTATCCTGCAGTGGGCAGAGAGCAGACATTATTATACAGAACACCACCACCAGAGGGCCAATAAATAAATAATATAATTAAATATAAGGTTTTGGCTCCTACAATACATAAATTATACTTGATGGGCTGCAGGTGAGCGTGCAGCCATGCACATAAAAATCCTAATCATTCTTCCTACACACTGGGAGAAAAACAGCATCTGAAAGTTTGATGGGGCATTTTTACTCTCATCTCACTCACTCCTCCCTAGAGGAGCTTACGGTTGCCACCTGGCCTGTCTTGGACTGTATTGCATGCAGACCATAAGGAAAACACGAAACTGTTGCGTTTGAAATTAAATTGCAATATTTGTAAATTATTTAAATACAATAATTCAAATCAACTTAATTAATTAATCAAACCAAAAATGTCAGATCTTTTATTTTCTGAAAATCCATAAAGTAATCCATAAAGTCAGCAAATAAAAAGGCAATGCATTGCTCAAAAATGGAAAAAAAGTATATTCCTCACCCAATAGGCTACGGCATTTTCTTCTTTGTCCAACAGCTCTGAATGTATCAAAGTTTTCCTGTCCCACTAAAACTTTACCACTGTGGTTTATCAATTTCTGATTCTGGTTTAGTATTGGGCTTAAAAGAGTCTCTTTGACAAACCACCACAAACCCCCTGGCCGCCTCACCTAAAGCTGAATTCCAATACTCAAAATCTCTGCCACTCGCTCCAGCATGGCGGTATTACGGTGAAATTGGTGACCTGCTGAAATATGTGACAATCGTGTATACGTCACATATAACCTCAGTGTCCAAACGTACATCATTGCGGTTTGGTTTATTTGCTAAATTTAACCTCGCAATATTTAGGTCACGTATTTAAAGACCTCCATGTAAGTTATCATGCGAAGTCCACAAGATGGTCACATATTTCGGCAGGTCATCAATTTCACTGTAACACTGCCATGCTGGAGTGACCGAGTGTGAGTGTGTGGCCGAGATTTTGGTTATTGGAATTTGGCCTTTATTCTTTGGCCTCACTTATTGTACTTTATGGCTATGTCATCAAAATTAGTATATGGATATACTGTATGTCAGAAGAACCTGTTCTGACATTCCATATGTTGATCCTTCCCCATCCTTCCTCTTCGATGTCTCCCTTTTGACTGATAACCCAAAGTTATTTGTGCAGCCGCGTCCGGCAGCCGAGTTCTCAAAGAAAATGTCCTGGGCCCTCACCAACCCTGTTACTCCTGCCACCCTTAGATCTCCATATATGGAGCTGACCTGTTCTGATATTCCATATGTTGATCTGACCTCATCAAACCCTGTACACTCAAGACACGCTCCATATATGGCCAGTGCACCCGACCTCGCCCTTTAGGGCAAGGTTGCTTCTCGCCCTCAGGCGTCTACTGGTATAGGATGCACCAGGATGCACTAGTATTGCATTGTAAAATGTTTTCACTGAAATAATGTATTACAGTAAAAAGGGGAAATCACAAACTACCTCCACCCCAGTGTTTGTCATAGCAATTCATAACCCAGAACAAAATGTGTTTTCTGGGAATTATCATGTCTGCGTCCTTTTGCCTTGTAAACAATTGGCAGTGTGAAGGGAAAAAAAGGGAAACATTTGAAGTCGCTAATCAAATGGAGGTGACATTGTCCCAAAGGGACGACAGTGGAGAAGACAAGACAGTTATGCCTGGGGCATGGGGAGGGCTTCAGTCTGGTCCTTGGGATAGCAGTGGTTTCACTGGCTGGCTGGAGGCCAAGGTCTGCTCTGTGTCCATGCAGCAGCAGTCTACCCCAGCCTAATCGCTCTGCTGTAATTAAATGGAAAGGAGCACTTCCTCCTTGTGAGGAACCTTCAGCTAATCAGATAGGCTGGCTAATTAACAATGACAGGCCATCCTTCATCGGTCGGTACCCCACATAGAGCCGCAATCTGTCTTAAAGTTGCTCTCTTACGCTGCTTATGGAAAGTCACATTATGAATGGTTAAGACTGCACTGATTGTATGACCTACAATCGAAGTGCACTCGAATATTGGTACAATAAAATGTAACGTGTAATGTGAATACTGTTATGTGCCATTTGTATGTGAGGTCAGGTCATATGTAATACCGGTATGTACACGATTGCAGTTTGATGCCACGAAGTGGTGAATATTATTCTGTGTGTGTGTGTGTGTGTGTGTGTGTGTGTGTGTGTGTGTGTGTGTGTGTGTGCGTGCGTGCGTGCGTGCGTGCGTGCGTGCGTGCGTGCAGCTAATCTTGCAAACCGTCGGACCAATCTGCGTTTTGGATATTTGTCTTTAACTGTAGGTCGTACAATTCACATTTTCCCATCATGATGCATGTGAAGCAACTCACCATACATCCTATCTCAATTTTCCAACAGTTCTTTTGGCCATACTACAGATATTGTCCTGCGACAATGACCAAACAGGGTTTTGAAATTCTCTGCCAGTAATTGGCTTCAAACATTTGTAGGAAGGCGGGTCAATGTACACAAAGTGCCATATCAATAACATGAACATAAGATCCATTCATTCATTCATTCATTCTCGAAAATACACAGAGTAATTAAGCTCATTTGAAGTGTCGACAAGTAATACAATATGGTACATATAAAACAATATTGCAATACATCAGAGGATTAGGAAAAAGAAGAAAGGCATACATGTGAAATATAGGGTTACAAATAAAAACCAAGTCAAATTTAAAACAATCTAAAAACAGTACATATTGTGGGCATCTGCTCGATCACCGTTTTAAAAACGACTCAAGGGTACCAAAGTGGTTAATCTTAATCTAGTTTGCAGGTCATTCCATGTATTAGGGCTACGAAGTTCAGAGTTAACTTTTGGTACCTTGAATTTGTGGAAATTACTTGATCAGGTGTGGTAGGGTTCAGAGTCCCATTTCAGATGTATCTACAGTAGGACAATCTCAAAGCATGGCTTTATATGATTCTTTCATTTACATTCTCATGCATTTATTTGTGCTTAATATTAAATCAACTTTGAATCATAAAAAAACATGGCTTTATACAAGAGCAGGTGCCAGTGCAGTTCTCGTCTCTCTGCCAGGGAGGACCATCTAATCTTGTTGTATAGATACAATGGTGAGTACCATAGTTATCACCCGTAATTAATCTAATCGATGAGTGGTAAACAGATTCTAGGGATTTATCAACCTCAAACTGGAATGGTATGCTGAGGGGCCTAGAGTGCACTTCCAAAAGCACTTTCACATTTTCCCATAGTTATAGAGAGGATGCCACAATGTGAAAAGTTTGTAAGCCCCATGCAGTCTGCAGTGTTCTTTTCTAGTTTTATTATTTGCTTTATTCCTCCTGTGAAGCACATTGAGTTTCTCCACGTAAAGTTATCTTTCCGCATTGTGTTGTGACACTGATGAATCACCATAGTGTTCTTTCACTGTTCTCTCACCCTCGGTTCATCTCACTATATCTCTCACATTTCATTTTACAAAGCATTTAAATTATCTTTATAAACCTTGTTTTCCCATCTGTGTGTAAAATAATATTGTAGGACAGACTCCCTAGCTAGCCCAGTCATATTTAATTTACTATTTTCATGGTAGGGTACACTGTTTCTGCAACCAGATCCGTAAGCACAGATCTACAGTATTGCACAATGTCCTTATTTTGAATCTGGCTCATGACCTGTGTCAAAAGTCATCTCCTGCTCTGCATCCTATCTTTCCTGTCTCTCTAAGGATCTGTCTAATAGAGCAACATCCATCAAATGCAGTCTACTGGATGGCAGAGAGGACTGAAGAGAACATTACAGCAGGCATAAGGTCACAGGTTAAATCTGCTACACAGCCAAAGTATATGTAATGGGCTTCACTCAAAATTGCTCCATAACTATACTACCACTTCAACACTTGAAGCTCTCAACCGTCACAGTCATGTTCTGATGTTTCTTTTCATGTTTTGGTGGTTTGAGAGGGAGCATACCTCCCTTGATTGATTGATTGATTGAATACTTTATTATTCAGAAATGTAAATAGCACATGGTACAGTAAGACATTAAAGCTAAAAGGATAACACAAAAATGTCCCTGGACTTGTTTCCATAACGCAACCCGAACCCTAACCTAAACCCCAAGCTTAAACCTAAACTGAGGGACTAGGCATAACCCTGTTTGAGGCAGGTTGAGGGCAGAATGCTGAACACAAACTGCTTGCCAGTGACAAAGCTACTAGCGACTGTGGAAATGAACCATTTACCAATCCCACTCACTGTGTAAAAACAAAAATCCTATAGCTACTATTTCTTTTCATTACATTTTGTTACATACAGAGACCCACACTAGTCTCATAGCCAGTGACCTACAGATATATAAAATCTATCGGGCACAATTTCAGAACAAAGCACCTGTCTCCAGCAGTCTGCAGGTCTTGCTGTGGAGAGAGCTGTCTGGGGCTCTGAGGGCCCAACCTTAATTATGTGAGCCGTAATATAATACCAAACAAATATTACTGCAAGCTACAAATAAATTATGGTCTCTTTTAACAAGGCCGAGTTTATTGTAAGGGGCAAAAAAATGCAGCCTGGAAGCAATGTAGAGAGAGGTGGTGATCTTTAAAACTGTAAATGTCCTGCTAAGCAGGAGCAGATGGTGATGGTGGTCCAAGGCTTGTGCTGCCGTGTCCTCAGATCGCTCTGTATAAATGTTTTCGCCCTTGTAAATGTAACCCATTTGGATTTGGACAGGACACAAGCATATAGTGGTAGTTAGCACAGATATTATCGTGCCAGAATGGAGATGCTGCGGCTCCAAGTGCCGTCTGATTATATCTGGTTTTTCTTTTCTTTCTTTTTACTCTCGTAAATAATGCCTTACTTGATCATGCATACTACAGTGTCACACAAAAGCATCAAGAGTAGCAGATAAGCTCGAGATGAATCGCAAATCGGTGCGTTTCATGTGAGGTTTCCACCCGGCCGACAGAGACTATGTCGGCCGATGTGATGGTACTGCAGTGCAAAAGGAAGCTAAAAGCCTGTTCAGAACTATCATAAAGGGTTTAAATGATTGAGCCACTGCTATATCCTCACTTGGTTGGTCCTACAGCGAATAAAGATGTGGGTCTCTGTTTTTAAACGAGGACCCTGTGAACCAGAGCGATATTAGCAGGGAAGGTGATACAGTATAAGAAGCTTGGCCTGCACTTCTGCTGAACAGAGTGATCACTTACACATGTGGTGAACAGGGTTTACACACACACACACACACACACACACACACACACACACACACACACACACACACACACACACACACATCAACAGTTATTGGCCTGTATTTAGACTTATGGAAAACATGGAGGTGTGCGTGTGTGCGTGACGTGTGTGTGTGTGTGTGTGTGTGTGTGTGTGTGTGTGTGTGTGTGTGTGTGTGTGTGTGTGTGTGTGTGTGTGTGTGTGTGTGTGTGTGTGTGTGTGTGTGTGTGTGTGTGTGCGTGTGCGTGCGTGTGTGTGTGTGTGTGTGTGTGTGTGTGTGTGTGTGTGTGTGTGCGCGCCCATGCGTGTGCGTGTGTGAGTGTGCAGGCAGGGGGTAGCAGGTCTATGTGTGTGTTCTGCCTCTGTTCATTTGTTCTGGAAACGCACACACACATAGTGTAGGGCGGTAGGCCACACATATTACGTGTGTGTGTGTGTGTGTGTGTGTGGTTGTGTATATCTGTGCAGTCTTACGGGAAACTCCCGGCCCAGGATCAGAGGAAGGGGAACAAACTAACAAAGGGGTTAATAAAGTTTGAGAGACTTTTTGAGCCTTGAGGACAGTCTCCGTTCACTGGGGGACTGAGGACACGGTCACATGCACTGATTCTAACATCCTGGAGCACAAAGAAAGTCTTAAGTCTGGCTCGCTTATCTGTCATGCATGATCATACTACTGATATGTGTTATTTCTATTGACCCTGTATGCCTAATCTAGTAGTCCCGCCTGACCTGATTGACTGGCACTAAAAAACATGAACACACACCGGTAACTCCTGTACTGGCCTCACTTCACTGGCTCCCTGTTAACTCTGATTGATTTCAAAATGATCCTATTCACATTTAAATCTTAATTAATCTTAATACTGTATCTCTCTGAGCTCCTGGATCCTCACACCCCAGCTAGAGCTCCAAGATCTGCCGATAAACTATTGATGACTGATCTTAAAACTATAGCAAAGGTACCAGCTGGGTGCACATGCTTTTGCGGCTTTCGCAGGCTCTGGAACAGCCTGCCCTTCCATATTAGGTCTGCATAGTCTATCAATATGTTTTAAAGTCTCTGCTTAAAACTAATTTATTTTCTTTGGCTTTTAATCTCTAATCTCCTGTGTTTGTTGTTTTTTGTGTTGTTTTAATTCTATTTTATATGCACTAGACTGGTACCCAGCTGTAGAGCGCCGAGTCATTAATGATGGAAGTTGGAGATCCATGCCCCACCTGGCTATGCAATACCCGTTGTACCCGTGTCAGAGTACCCGTTCCACCCATCTGTCTGTGTCCCTTTTATACCCATATGTGTCCCTATATTCCTATGGAGTTTTCTGTGTCAGGCATGCCCAAATATGTTGCCTAATTCTCAATGTGACTGTGCTTGGTCTGACTCAGTTGCCCGTGCACGCTGTTGTGCGTCATGCATCCGTTTGCGGTAGACTCGGGTTGGTGTCTTTAGGCATGTTGCCATGAACAAAGGTGGTCTGCAAGTGCAACTGAGTTAGAGTGCAGAGTGTGGAGTGTGTAAGTAATCAACTGGCAGGTGTGGGCATAGTCAGCCATTACAGAATTAATTCCATATGGAGCTGGCCTGTTCTGACCTCACAATGTGATGTCAGAACATGCAGATGTCAGAAGTTTGTGATGTCAGAACATGCAGATGTCAGAAGTTTGTGATGTCAGAACATGCAGATGTCAGAATAAGTCAGCTCCATATATGGAGACCATTGTGATGTCAGAACAGGCCAGCTCCATATATGGAGTATCTGTCTCTCTCTCCCTTTATGCCTATATGGATTTCTGTGTCAGGCATGCCCAACTATGAAGTATTGTGATGTCAGAACAGGCCAGCTCCATATATGGAGATATAGGGGTGATCAGGTCCAGACCTGGTTCTGGACACCGGGCACTGCACTCCCTGTGGGGGTGTGGAACGCATGTGTCGAATTTGAAGTTGGTGGGGCAAACGGTTCTCGAATTACGTGGATTACAGACGTACACACCTACGTACACACAACTTGGTGCATTTATAGATAGAAGATATACTGTATGTGTCTTTTGTGATTATGTCGACACTTCCCAATCCCTACCCCTATATTGCCTTTCTTGCTTTGATTGATTTGCTCCTGATCTGTACAGCACTTTGGTCAATCTCGGTTGTTTTAAATGTGCTCTATAAATAAAGTTTGATTTAATTTGATTTGATTTGATTTGATTTGATTTGATTTGATTTGATTTGATTTGATTTGATTTGATTTGATTTGATTTGATTTGACAGGACTAAAGACCAGAGAACCAGCAGTGTAGGATTTTGAAAAACATAACTCTGTATATTAATAATATATTACTATCCATTCAGTCATAATGTGAAGATATAGGACGATGAGAATTTTTTTTCTTTCTTACTAGAATATGTTCCACACAGGATGTTAGAAGAAGTATCCTGCTGTGTATCACATGCTGGGTTTGGAAAAGCATCATTGTCACATCATCATCTGACTCCCATTATTGGTTGACTCCCATTTAATTTTTTCTCCTGGCAGGAGAACAGAGGTGAGGTGACGCATGCACATAGAGGAGGTCGGCTGGCTGGGACACGTGTGCATGATGGGGGTATTACACACACACATTGCCTGCTGTGGTTTCTGAGGAGAAAGGTGCTCCCTGGAGTCTGAGGAGGAGTGGAAATATAGTTCACTGAAATAGATTTTCACCTGATCGTCTTACCTACAATCACTGACAGATGAGTGATCAGGAGGTACTGCAAGTACAAGGAAGTACCAAGTACCAGTTACTTACTTTGGCCTATATGGAAAGGCAAATGGAAGAGCAGATACTAGGCAAAGGTAAAGTGCGATTAGAGAACATTGCCCCCACACCCAGGATGTGATACCCACATCATCAACACACTTACACATCTCAACACCAAAATACTGTGCTACCTGCGGGAGAGTATAGGAATGGGAATAATTCACGATAATATTAAAACAAAGGCACTGTTCAAATAATGATAATACTAATATTAGATATAATCATAACTGTAATCACAGATTGGTAGTTCTAGTAGACTTAGTAGCAGCCACAGTCGATGGCTGTTACAATGACATAATGCACATCACAAACTCAAATTCTATCATTGAAGATTATACGCTAAATTCTATAAACCATGGCCTTTTTGATGGCCCATATATGAGCCCAGCTTTCCTGGACTCTTCGGTGATAGCGGACTAGCGGTACAGCGGTATGGAGGTGACGACAGTATTGCGTGAAGCACTTGAGATAGGAGATGTCAGCATTGGATGAGGTTTGACTTGAGTGTCAGAAACGGTTCATTCTTCACTGAGACAGAGACAAGAGAGAGAGAGAGAGAGAGAGAGAGAGAGAGAGAGAGAGAGAGAGAGAGAGAGAGAGAGAAAGAGGGAACATAGCTAAGTGGTGAAAACTACCTGGAATGTGTATTTTACAGATTGCATCCAAAGTACTGAATGTCTGTCATTTTCAGATGCCAAGTTATGAGTATGAGAGTGATTTGGACTGGCAATAATTTGTTTCAGCACAACTACAGTAAATGTAATAAAATTGTAGTACTTCAGCCAGCTTCTTAACATTCCATGAGCTCACAGTAATAGATCAGCAAGATAAGCAACCAGAATCTCTTGGTATAAACTATAATTCACACACAACTAACCAGGTGAAAGGAAAATATGTACTTTGTCATAATACAGCCCAAATAACCGTATGGCTATTAACCTGAGCAATATGTGGGACTGTTAAGTTGTACATTTGTGTTATAGCTCTGTTATTATAGAGCTGTATTATAATATAGTTGTTTTTCCCTGTCATATGTGATTTTACGATTTTACGATTGCCCAAAGCAAAATTGGTTTGTACTGTGGGCATGTTATGTGGATGTGTGCTTTTATGGTTTATTTGTAGTAAATTTCAACAAGGCAATTCAAATTGCTTTACACAAAACATTAAGTACATTAAGAAAGAAGGAAACACTCATTCCTATTAAAGAGTTAAGACAACAGAAATAAAGAATTCTTAAAACTTCGAGAAGCTTCCATACAGCCATTTAAAATGGGGAAGAGGGATTTAAGTTCCATGGCCAGGTTAAATGGAGACTGCAAAGGCTAAATGTCAGTTTAACAAATTGCCTTGGTGGAAACAGTCTGGGCAAATGAGATTAGAAAATCCAGGGGTGTAATAAAAGCTCATTTGAAATGAAATAGCCACCCAAAAAATAATGGCGTACCATAAATACCCTATAGGGAATTGTGTGGGTTCCCATTGGATTGGATTTATCTTGCACGTTTCCTTGAGTATCTAAGACACTGATACCCCTCCATCTTTATTCTACATTTTGTACAGAGAATAACATGATAATTATAGGTATAGTCAAAAAGGTAACATAATGTAACAGAAAGCAAGTAAAAACAGGACCTGCAGAGTGCAGACCTCCTCCAAAGTGGCAGTTTATCTATAGGGTGTTGTTGTGCTTCTAAGTTCTGGCACATCCCTTTTGGCCAATATAACTTCATGATACATTAGCCTACATGGAGGACTGACATTCATTGGACTCAGAGACGGAGAGGCCACTGAATGTCAGACAGAGACGGACATGCAGACAGACAGATTACCAGATTACATTTCCATGGGTAAAAATCAAGATCATGAAAAAGATGCTGTCTTTAGTATCTATCCATCATTACTCCTTGGCAGGATGACGAGAATTCGCTTACACATTTTTGAAGAGAGAAGAAAATTTAAGCAAACCACCGATTTTGACATTAATGAACATTAATGACAAGACTCTGGATTTAATATTGTCGTAATTGCAAAATATGGACCCATACCCATTGATAATAAACAAGCAATCGGGCCCCAAGACAGGGCCTGATAGTTCTACCGTCTGGGTGAAACATCCTATAATTAACTGCTTTTACATCAGCCTAAAGCCTGATTTATACTTGATGGTGCAACAGTGTCACTTGCCAAAAATAGCAGAGATATACAAGCTCACGAGTCACAATGCATCTCCCTTGTAGACCCACACTGAGCTTGTCTACCTGCTATTGTATGCGACACCATTGCACAACAGATCATAAATTACTCTGCAACATTTTGCCGAGTTCAAAATTGCCTCTAGTGCTGAAGCAGGGGGTGAACAGAAGGGGGAGGGGGTGCTGAAGCAGGGGGCTAACAGAAGGGGGAGGGGGTCAACATTACAATAGTTAGCTTGACAAAAGCCAAACCTCATGTGTTTTAGTTTAGACAGAGTCTGCCAAGCCTGTTGTTTACAATGGAGAGGAGAGAGAGGCACGCTCTGCTGTGGTTCTGTCTAGCAGGCTTTGACAGCTCTGCCATGTGGCCTGAATGTATAGCACACATGCTGATAAAAAAATGTGTTTATTTATTTATTTTATTTTTTCCATTTAATCCAGGGACAGTGTTTTTACAGCAATGTCTTAAGCTTAGATGTTTACACACATTCACACCTGACACAGCTGCCCAATACAACATAATTTGCCACTGTGCAGCAGTGGTTGAAAAAAGAAAAAAACTAACAAAAATGTGTCACAATAATAACTCACATAATAATCATTTTTTTTACAAACACCCACTCTAATTATTAGCGGCTCAGGATGTGCTCTGTTTCCAGCCTGCTTGGGTTTACTGAGTCCAGCTGTAATGCCGTGAGAACACTGAAGTCTGTTGATGTGTTTACATGCTTTGTGTGCGTGATCCTCCGCCCTTTACAGACAAACACACGCGCCCAGCGGGCCCGACTGCCCACTCTCGTCTACTCTGATCCTGCAGCCGTTTGATCCGCTAACCACCAGGGTCGAGCCCCCGTGACCAGGCCAGGCTCCTTCTATGATGTCGGGGCCCTGCTTGGAACCCGAGCCGGCTCGGTTTAGCCGTTTGGGACGGACTGGAGGGTGACATGGGAGCTGGTGTGGCCGTGTCTGAGCATTCATTAATCTTTGTTAGGCTGGTTTCTCGTAAAGGAGAATGGACTGGGTGGCTCAGCTATGTGGCATTGGCTCCAACTGGTCCAACTGCTGTGTTCCTCTGCATGCATCCTAGACCCTAGCCAGCACCAGATGTTGAGAGCGGGCTGACAAGTGGGAAAGTTGGGGTGCGTGTGCATGCGAGTATGGACAGACACAGAGTCGGGCATACTACACAAGCACACGCGTACGTGCACACACACACAGTTTCTCAAGATAATTCTGGGGCACACGAGGGACTCCGCGAAATCAAAAGCAGCATTTAGCCTCCAAAGCCCAGAGAGGCAGAGTGTATTTGTTTTGACACAACACAAACTATATCATTATTGTAATGGAAACCTGCACGCTTCAGGACAGAGAGGAGATAAGCTGTCTGGAGCACCTGGCAGGGTTTACGTACCACAACAGTCTAATAGGAATGAGGTGCAGATCAGAGTACTGCTTGCTGCACCCAAATGAACCGGCTCAAGGGCATGGCGCTTTTACTTAGTGATTCATCAGAAGACAGCATTCTGCTCCATAACATTGAATGATATGCAGAAAAACAATTCGTCATCAGCACTTGGCCTTCACGTTACATTGACCCATGGCCATGACCTGTGATTCGGGCCTTGTTTGTTCTTCTTTCTTTCTTTCTTTCTTTCTTTCTTTCTTTCTTTCTTTCTTTCTTTCTTTCCTTCCTTCCTTCCTTCCTTCCTTCCTTCTTTTCTTTCTTCCAGGTGTTTATCAGGTGTTGACTACACTGATATTGAATCTCACCTGACTGATTTTATTGCAGGTATGATCATGCATCAATGGTATTATATCTTTGTAGCCTATGTTTTCTTGTGATTTTCAAATTTATTTAGTGGAATGTGTTTTTTTGTTTTTTTTGCATTGGGTGTTGGCTGAATCCTTCTGGTACATTGCATCAGTGTAGTGCGTCATAACAATAGTTTGTGAGACACATTCAATTATGTGGAACAGCATACTTGTGGTCATAACCACCTTTATTTATCTCCCTCATCTCATCATCACCCACAAACAAATTGTATATTTATTGTATGTATGTATGTATGTATGTATATGTATGAATGAATGATCGCTACTGATTGTAAAACGTCCGTGACGTTGCGCCAAACTAAACATTTTTGGAGTCCTGGTACTGATGAAGTCATAATAGAAGAACTGAAAAACAGGAGAAAACATGAAAGGCTGCCAATTACCTCTCAAAAGAAAAAGTGTGAGGAAAATGTCATGCTATCGAGATATGCGAAATTGTGAAAGTCGTGGTATGGGGTAATTGATTCGGGGAGAGGGCTGGACCTCAGCTTGATTGGTGGAGAGAATGACAGGCAGGTCTTTGAAGCACCACAAGTACATCCATCAGAGAAACCTGTGGTGTCTGGCAGGGTGAGACGAGTGTGGATTGGTGCTCAACAGAGGTGAGGGCCCTGGAGAGACACCAGAGCCCTGTGTTTCCTCCTGACAGCACAGCAGGAGCCTGGAGATCCACTGAGGGCTTCATTTCAAATAGGTTGCTGCCGGGAATAAACCTCTTATCTCCATATTCTAACTTTTGGCGTCTTTCAGTAAATTAACGCCCTATTTGATCATACTACAGCGTCACAAAAACATCAAAAGTAGCAGATTCACAAGCTCAAAATGAGCTTGTAGATGTTTTGAGGGGCGCTGCTGCGCTAGCTCCTCCTATATTCAGCTACAGTGTAGATTTTTGTCTTACACAAACATAAAATTCCCAATGACAATGAATGGAGAATTTACGTCATATGTGGACGAGCCGAGCAAATAGACAATTTTTGTCAAACACAAAGATTAAATATCCATTGACAATGAATGGAGAATTTACGTCATATGTGTCTGAACAAAGATAAGAGCGCCCCTCACTTCACACTGATTTTTGAATTTGAACCCAGTTTTGGACACATGAGGTTTCCACCCGACAGAGATGATAGTCAGACACATGCACACAATCTTTCACACATCTGCATGGCATGCACATACATGTACACACACACACACACACACACACACACACACACACACACACACACACACACACACACACACACACACACACACACACACACACACACACACACACACACACACACACACACACACACACACACACACACACACACACACACACACATAGGAGTTCAAGCCAAGGCCTCTGTAACAGCAGAATGACTGTCTACTGTTACAGTGAGTTGCAGGTGAGCCGGTAATAGACGCTTTTAACTTGTGGAACCACAAGAGGGCAGCGGTCAAATGTTTTTAATTGCATCAGAGTCAAGGTTTTGCTGTTCCCACAGCCAGGAAATTACCTTTTCCAAATCTGAGGTTACATTCTGCTGTAAGGAAATATAGAAACAGTTCGTTCAGAAATCCAACAGAGTTAAGACCTAAAATATGATATCCATCATTTGAAAAGAAAAAAAGAAAAGAAAAAGAAAATACACCGCTACATCAGGGTTATTTTAAAACAAATCATGGCAGTTTTTGGGTCATAGTAGGCCTATGAAAATCATGTTCTTAGTGGTCCAAATAATAGTGCTTTTATGGGCTGAGGCCGCTATTGTTTGAATATATTGAATGATGAATAGTATTGTAAGTGAACTGTTCTTGTATACAGTATGTGATTACAGCGGAAGGGAATTAATTTAAAGTACCTTGTGCTATATTTTAACAATTTTGGCCTACAGTATGCTAAATAAACTACAGCATTTCTCCCATAATACAATAAAATAAGACAGAAACATTACGAGTGCAATTTTTCAGTTGTGTGACAGGAATGCGTGCTGGGCTAAATCAACCCCACACTTTCTCCCTTGCTCTAAATTTTACTTACTTCTCCTGCTATAAAAAAGGCTATTATTTATTATACTTATTATTATTGCTGTCACAGAAAGTCAAATGATCCCCCTGCCCATTCCTCATTTACAGTTTTCTCTGTATGTATGCCATCTCAATTATCATTCAGTCCACACTGTAAAATCCTAATTTACAGATGGGTCCAAATGGACCTGCATGTGTCTGAGGGTTTTACTGTGCATTACCACTCTGACTCACAATGCAAAGATGTACTCACCCACAATGCAAAGATGCACTCACAATGCATGTTGTAAAACACGAGTAGGAGTGTCACAAATGATGTTACTCATTGTCATTACAACACACATACAGTATGTTCTGTCCAGTCTCATGCAAATAACTGTCTGCCTCTATAATTTATGTTGAAGTTTTTTTCTGTCTTTTGTTTTGATGGGAGATTTTGTTGTTGTCCTTTTAAGTCTTTTTAAGTTGTTTATACCGAGCTAACGTGCTTGTAGAAACAAAATGACGAAAACTAGGAATTTTCACCGAAAACACAACTTTTGACGACTTCTGCACTGGTTACCACTGGTTTCAACTGACTGTTTAGCCCAATTTCAAAATGGCGCAGACCATCCTGAATGAAACATCACGCGTGTGTAGGCAGAAGAATTGAGAAATGAGTGACGTCAGGACTTCGGTACTCATTTATTATATGAATGTTAAGGTTGAAAATGGATGAAGTGCTCAAGATCCGAGCGTTCTCCCCTCTCAAAAGCCATTTTTGGTTCTCTCCCAAGTTTGGTTGATGGCGCACGTATATGCTGTTTAGTATCATATGGTTGTAATGATACATGTCAGACCGACGCCACGATGTTTGGTTTTGAGAGATCTCCAGATTTATGCACTGGGATTATGTTAGAGAGAGAGCATATATCAGACTTGTTGTTTTTCATCAGAGCAAGGTCCCAGATATCCAGGACCAGGATGATGTCGTCAAGATCACAGTTCTAAAACACCTCTAGAGGAATGCCGCCCAGCCCAGCCGTTTTCCCCTGCCTCTTTGACTGGGCCCATTTTCATTTGGCAGCGGGTTATCGCACGATAAATGTAAGAACCGCTAGCTAGTAAACATGCATTGTCTGGAGCCAATCATGAAATCATTCTTATTAAAATGGGCTGTGCCGTCAAAAGTCAACAGACCGATTCAGTCCCTTGCATTTTGCATTTTCTTCTAATTGGGCCACCCATTAAAGGGCAAGCCAAAGCAAAGTTTGGTTTAGGATAATATACTCCACAGGAGAATCACATGATTCGATTAATGCTATAGGGTTTGTGTGTTTCATTGTCATGCACTTACAATACAGGTGTAAACAACTAAACATTGCATTGCATGTTTTGTAAAAAAAAAAAGTAAATATATAGCTCTGTCACATGAGTGACCTCATCCATCCATGATGTAATTAGGGTATGCGATGCCCTCCGCTAAGTGAGGGCTTTTATGACAACTGTAGACTGATCTACAGTCTACTCTACCAGCCCTGGACAGTATGGAGAGGTTGGCATGCTTTACCGTTGCATTGTCAGAGTGAAGTTGACACAGGGTGTAGACACTGGAGACCTGCCCCCTCGATGGCGCCACTTGAACAGTCCCATCGATCGGAGGATGAACAATTAATATCCTGCAGCCCTTAGTGAGGTGGGTACGACGTGAGACAAGTGATTCCGCTTGAAGGTGGAAGAGACTTTATGGAAATGGTGGAAGACTGCCAATCCCCCCCCCCCCCACACACACACACACACACACACACACACACACACTCTCTCAGTGAGTGAGTCATACTGTAGATGTACTGTACTTTGCAGGGCAGTATGAAGGATGTGGGGACAATATTATGCTGCTTGGGTGATCATTACTTTTACTTCCCCCACACTCCCGCAACCACAACACGAATACAGATGGGGACAAATTAATGGCTGCTGCTTCGCTGTTCACATTGGCAGCTCAATACACCAGCCTTTCCCCCTTGCCCTCTGAGATATGATATGAATTCTCAGACTGTGGTCATGTTTATATGAACTTCTGTCCCATAAAACATTTGTTGTGACCACATCCCTGCCAACAATAGATATTTAAATGTTACTCTGCCCTTATTTTGAATAGGTAATTAATAACACTGACAACTTTATTTAATCATGAAAACCCCCTAGTTTGACACCTCACATGCTACTTAAATCAGAATTACATTTTGAGAATTGTGCCTTATATAGGTTTTTGATAGAAACATTAATGATGAATTAGTATATTATTAGGACTGTATACAGTAACTTCGATAGCTTTAGAAAAGGAAGGAATCAGACTGTTAGCCAAAAATGTAGAATACCCCCCTAGGAAGTAATCCAATTACCCAGATGTACTCAGTCTCATAAAACCAGGTGTGTACCTTTACCCATGTAGGGCCTAATGGGTAATAGTTATAAAACCTTTTAGTTGAACAGTTTAGAATTAGCTTTAGCAGGAATACCTTTTACAACAATGTTTAGTATAATGTATAATAAACCTTAAGATGGAAAACACTTTTAGAGAAAAATAACTTTTGGAACCCAAATTAAATAATTATGCAGAGTCCACGGAAAGAATGATTGTCCAGACAGAGAGCGAGCTTTAAGAGTATGCCATGTATTCGAAGAGAGAAAGATGAAGTTCACATACAGCCGTGGTAGGAAGGATTCTCTCTCAAAGTATATGACAAAATGAAGACATTAACCCCCGTTGTCATGGTAACAAACTCTACCGTGACAAAGGCTCACAATATTGAATAATAATAATAATAATAATCTGAAGAATGGGAGATTTACAAATGGTGAGAGTGTTGTTATTATGAGAAATGCAAAGATTACTGGAGGCTGAATGCAAAAGTTTTCTATTTGGGCAGAGAGTGCATGGGACAAGCAGTCAAGCACTCAGAGTTAAAGTGAACTGGAAGATATGATTTCTGGTTAATAATGGAACATGACAATCATTCACAAACAACTCAGGTGATAAAATAAGTGTTGGTTCCCAAGCCACGTGGCCAATAGTTTCTGTATCATGAGGCGGCTTTTATGTAATATGTGTGCATCCCCCAACCATGATGTAAAGTACATCATCTGGCATGACACTAGTACAGTATAGCAGGGACTTACCCCCAATACAACCGTTTATGCTGAGTACCATGCAGGTCCCATTTTTATAGTCTTTGGTATGATCGGTCCGGGGGATTGAATCCCGACCTCCAAATCTAAGGGCTGACACCCTAACCACAAGGCCACAGAGCATGATTCTCTCCTTATCCAGGTACAATTTCAAACTACCAGCTGCCACCATGTCCAACATGTCTTCTAGTTTGTAATTCATGGATTACTTTAGTTTTCGGTTCTTCCAAATCACACTGGAGTATATCACATCACTTTGATCAACTGGCACAGAGCTTGGCAGCTTGGTACAGTTTGTCCCAGAGATATTTGTAGATGAGGAAGGAGGTTCAGGTCCGGCTGCTGAATTCTGAATAGAATGTGTATTTTGTTGTCCTGCCTCCCTCAGTTCCAGGCAGTTGACATATATGTCTTCCTCTGACTTGCCACGAACCTGAAATCAACAGCATATACAGTACATGTCTTAGATACATATACAGTATGCTAGTAATAATGATTTTAGGATAATGCATGAATAAGTAGGCCTACCCCATTTCCCTCCCCAGCTGTCAGGGATGGACTGCTCCTCACAACATTACTGCTCATCCCTGTGACTTCATTGGGAAGTTTGGGATTGTTACGCTGCTTCTGATGAGCCCTGATAAATAAGAATTTATAAAAAAATCCAGATCAGGGTAATCAATTGTGGAGATTGTGGGAAAGCCACAGCAACATGCGGCTGTGTAATAATCTTACCTTCTAACAAACACCAGAGCACACACCAGCAATGCTGTCAGAACAGCAATAACGATGAAGAGCAGAAGTGAATGGTCAAATGGTTGACCTACAGAAGAATTGGACAGTTTATTTTTCTTTCTCTTTCTGGGAACAATAAAAAGTTATGGAGCTTGCACACACAAAAAAAAAAAAAAAATGTGGCAACAAGAAAGATGATTCTGATTCAATGAATAGGCTAATGCCAAATTATTCCCCGCTTTACAGAATATCAAGAACATCTAATGGTTTTTAAAGGCCTAAAAATGTCATATTCATATTAACCTTGAACCGGCTCCAAGCACCGAACACAGAAGTGATGACTGGCAGATCCTAGAGAGTTGCTACTGAGGCAGACCACCGTGGTTGGCCCCTTCTCCTCCTGTGGTCGGGACTGGGAGATGCTGATGACGCTCCTCAGGCCTGCGTTGTTCAGAGGTTCCTGCCTGGTGCTAAACATGTCGGATTGCTTCACAGCCGGCTGCCCATCCAGTTTCCACAGTGTTGTCGGAGACGGATCCCCCACACTGTCACAGAAACAGCTGATCTGGTCTCCAGTTCTGATGCAATCAGACGAGGGCAGGATGTCAGGAACGACTGTAAAGAATGTCAAATCTGTAAGGGCGCACAGTGATACTCTGTATTTCTACTATAAAATAAATTTATATTTCCCACAAATGTGAATGTGATTCATTATGAAATTCACTGAATTTCCATAACATTCACGTCATCTGTCTTAGTCTTGGGTTTTTACTTCTACAGTAAGTTGGCTTCACTGTTGCAAGTCACTGCCTTTAGTGTACTGTAGATGGACTAAAGGGATCAAATTTAATAGACCAGAGTTAACAAATATATAAACACTAGCTTCTATGGATGACATGCAGTTCTTACACTGAATGTTAAGCATGATTGTTGCATTAGATATTCCATGAATGTTCTTCACTTCACAGCAGTACAGCCCGGTCTCTTCCCTACGAGTCTGGCTGAAGGTGAGGATGCTTCCAAAACCAATTACAGTCTTATTCCCTTTAGTAAATGTATACCAAGTGAATGTATTTACAGCTGGGTTGGCTTCACTGCTACAGGTCAGATTCACAGTTCTGCCCTCTTGTACCGAAGCAGAGGGACTGACTAACACTGTAGTGTTCCTCGGAGGATCTAGGAAAAAAGACATTGATTAATCATGTATGCATTCAAGCAATATAATCATGATTTCATTTCATAATATTGTATACACTGAAATGTGTATGTGACCAAAACATCAAGCAAATGTACTGTCACTTGACGTCACTCTACCAGAGGTATATGCATTTATACATTTTATATTGCAAAAATCAAGCCTTTCCTATCAGCTCCGGACCTCGAGATAGTTATACATGCCCTCATTTCATCGAACCTGGTCACCAGAGGTGATCGGGCCTTTGCCGCCCGGGCACCTAGATTATGGAATGCTCTACCGGTGCATGTAAGGTTAGCACCATCTGTGCCTGGGGTTAAGTCACTTTTAAAAAATCACCTTTACACAGAATGTTTTTTACCCTTTCTATAGAAGATTGTACATATTCAACTGCTGCTATTTGTCTTCTTTTCCTTTTCTGTTTCTCGTTTTCAAACTGCTCTTGATTGTGACTTGCTACGTTCTTGTTTTTGTTTAACCTTGTACTGTACAGCACTTTGGAACCTTGTTTTGAAAGGTGCTATATAAATAAAGTTCATTATCATTATCATCATTACTGTTGCTGGCGATAGTGCTGACTCTGAATCAGAGATAGTGGTGGTGCTTGGGTGCCACCGGATCAGAATCTTAGGATCCAATGTGTTAAAAGTTAAAACTAAGTTCCAATTAAGGCAGAGTGTGGCGCAGTTTCAACTGATGTGGTTTATGTTTATGTACTCTAAGACTTAATGCAACACAGTCAGCTCATTGATTCAAACTGTAGTGTAATAAATGTACTAACTAGTAGATGAATCTACAGATTAACTCACATTGAACATGGACAGTTGATGTGATATTAGATGTCAGAGCTCTGTTGCAAACTTCTTGTTGGACAGCACAAGAGATCTTCTGTCCATGGTGGAAATGAGAAGCAGTGAAGTTCATACTAGATACCAATACTTTAGTTTGATCCTGATTCTGCATCAGTTTCTCCTCAGTGTTAGCCAGTCTGGGGGTCCATGTCAGAGTTGGTGGCAGAGAAGAGCAGGGGACTGCAACAGAGCACCTCAGTCTAACTGAGTTCCCCTCCCTCACATTCACAGTGGCTGGTGTTAGTGTTGGTTTGGGTAGTGGTGTTTCTGGTATGAAGACATACATTATATGGACTAATTATTACACATCTGCACTTAATTCCATGATTTTATTTATAATGCAGTACATTCATAACATTCAGTCAAATTATAGGTTAACAATTTACTGTATGCTTACCTTTAACCAACACCGTCAAATGTTCTTCAAAACTATATTTAAGAATGTTGCATTGTATTCTGAAGTAATAATCAGCACTGTCACGGAAATCCATGTTGTTCAGGATTGTGGTGCAGTTCTTATTATTTAAGTTTCCAGTCAGAATTCCAGTTAATCTCGGTTTAGGTTTAGGATTGTTAGAAAATGAGCTAACAAAGACAGATTCACCAAATCTAGAACCTATATTCCATACCCCTATACAAGTGCTATCTAAAGTTTGATTGTGTTTCGGTGGAATCGTAAAGAAACAAGGGATCGTCAGACAGGATCCACTCAGAACCTCCATACTCTGGGGCATAAAGGCTGCAAACTGTTGGCACAGGGCATCTGAAACATAAAACACAAGTCTTTCAATGGGCACTGGTGAAGAATAAATGATAGATTAACAGTTATTTATATAGACCAATTTGACAACACTGATTGCATTTAACCTTTTACTTCATGTTAAATCTACGAATGGCTATAGACCGATTCCGTAGCGGTTTCATGGTCGCAGCCTACGTATTTCCTGTAGGCGGAAACGACATATCTGCGGTTTCCCCGCACCTCCTTCAACAGTGAATGGAAAAGTGACTGATGTTAGTCTGCCTCAAACGTTACTCTTTTACCTGCTTTTTACTAACACTAACATTACAAAGATGCCCAGAACATCGGGATGAACCTGTGTAGTTTATGGCTGCTCCAACAGTAGTGGCAACATTCCAACAAAAATGTCAATGTCAAAATATCTACCGCAGTTACTGAGACCAGAGCTATAATAGTAATGGTTGAGACAAAGCAGTGAAAGGTCCTGAAAGATACATAACGTCAGTCTTACCCAATAACCAATATTTCTGTTTTAGGAACACAAGGCTGCTGTACTTTATACCTCATACTAAGCATGTAAGTATGTTGTCTCCGTGTGTCAAGTGTGAACTGGCCAAGACAATAGGCAAAATAAGTGACACAGCTCTGCCAGTAACAAAAAATACACAACAAAAAACAGGACAGACATACAATGCTCATAAATACAATACCCACTACCGAAGAAGCTCAAAGGGAGAACAGGAACGCGACCAATAAGGACTAATAAATAAAAACTAAACAACGTAAATTGCTAGTTGACTAAAAAGCAAGCAGACAATTGCTAAACGTCAAAGCAGGAGCAATGTATGGGAAGTGTGCCCATGGCAATCATTTTAAAGCTCACTAGGGGAAACACAGTAGCCAGTTTGAGTCTGGACTGTAGGTCATTCCAAGACCAGGGTCCGAAATAAGCAATGCTTTTTTTCCCAGCCTCAGATTTTGTTGGGGGCACGACATAGCGTAACCAAGCATTTGATCTGAGGTTGAGAGAGTTTTGGACAAGTTCAAATTTAGAACCAATGTAACGTGGGAGGTTACCAAGAATGGCTTTATAAATGAGAGTATACCAATGTAGCAACCTGCGAGACGTTAAGGAATACCAACCCACGAGGGCGTACAGAGTACAGTGATGAGTCCTATAGGGGGAATTGGTTATAAACCTCAATGCAGCATGAAATAGGGGGTCAAGTTTGCTCAGAGTTGAGGAACTAGCAAAGCGGTAGACAGTATCTCCATAATCAAGCTGCGACATGAAACTCAATGAAAATGCACCATGCAAGTTATCATCATCAGATAAAGATTTCCTCCCTTCCCTACTGTATCTAGAATCAATTCCAAGTCAGGTTATGATGCCATCAGTCATTATGGTCATAGTCTACTCTATGGAACCCTCTAACTCTTGAATTAAGGTCTGCTACAACCGTATCTTCTTTTAAAAGAAGACTGAAAACATACCTCTTTTCACTGACAGCTGAAACCAATGATTTACATGCACAACCCTATGGAGGCCACCCGGCCTGCATGGTCATATGCGATCTAGTTGTTGTTCTCGTTTTCAACCTCATCTTTTTATGCAAAGCATTTCTGAGAATAACTTGCTGTGGGCTGCTTGGCCTAGTTTGTCATGAATTGATTTTTCAAAGACACCACTTCCTTCTCCCAACATCCCTCAATTAAAAAATCTGGGCAATAGCTACTAGAACTAACTACGCTGCAAATGTGGAGTGTTTCTACCAGAAATCCCAGAATGCAGTAACTATAGCATGTAGTAACTTACCATGAAGCAGACATCCAATAAGGAAACATATCAGAACTCCAGTCATGTTTATCTGTCACAAACTGAAGCTCTCTGTCTGAAGAGGAAGAAGCTTGAGTTATGAACAGTGAACGATTCTGGAGAGAGCAGATTGCAGATAGATGAGGTGAGATGTTATCATCTTACATTTACCATGATGATATTAATAATAACCATAAGAATAATAAGAATAATTATTATAGTAATGGTAGTAATAATACATTACAGATACAAAGAATAGGATTTGTTATAATTTCAAAAGAACTGTTCTCTAAAATACTAACTGCTTATTCTTCATTTCTGGGCACAGCTGAGAAATGTTTTCACAGTTTACAAAGTTACACATGGTAGATGTAGAAACACAGTTTTCAAGTTTTCAAACACACCAACACAGAAAACCAACACAGTTCACATACATTATGTGCATTATAATAATAGCCTACTAATAAAAATATATTATATTATAATATTGTTCAAAACAATTAAATGTCAAGTAATGTACAGTATGCACTACTGTAAAACAGATTATCTGCAGATTGCGGTTATAGCCTTTTTGGACAAAAAACATATTGTGAACAACCGTTCTTTGATAGCAATGTTATACAACAACTTTTTAACAATATTTATTTTGCTTTAAAATCCTGATCTTAAATGAATCAATTTCCATCATGTTGAAAGTATTATATCTTATACTGTAGGCTACTTATACTTACAGTACGTTAGCTCTATGGAGTAGATGAGTGGTATGGTTGAACTGAGAAATGAAGTTCCTTAGAAGTGAAGGTGCCTTTGTCAACTCCCACGTGTGAGTCGGTGACCACAGTCACCTACTCACTGATGAGGAACTTAGATGATGAACAGGGTTTGATTTGCACACTTCACTACACAACAAATAAGAAAGGTCACATGTTGCATTGTAACGCAATGTGAGATTGTACTGTAGTTCTGATATTTTAGCCAATTTTGAAATGAGCCGTTTTCTATTAAACGAATACCAAACAACTTGCCCCTTTACCAACTCGCCTCGGGCGTACAGCCAACGAAAATAAAGAATACAAGAACCACCGCACAGATGAGCGGTCGGCGTGAGGTCGGCGAGATGGAATAGGGGCGACCGTACCGGTTACCGTTTAGACCTAAAACACTTCACTTTTATCTTTATGTTACCCAAATAAACATAACTTAATTCTTAACTTTGTAAAGCATTTTTCTCTCTTTTTTTCTTTAACAAATTTACCAAATAATTTGTATTTCAAATATATTTCAACCAAATAACAACCAAATGATGACAGTGACGCAGTGACAAAGTCTGCATAGTATAGGGGGAATTACGTGAAAAGGTGTTATGCAGTGATACAAGCATGAGACACACATCCTTTGGGTGAAGTGGTCAATTTCATCAGCAACTTCACGTCATGGGTGTACTGAAAACAAAAGTCAGCCTGGGAATATTAATTTCAGCATGCCCTCATATTTGTTATTTTAAGAATAATAAGTAGTGAAATCCTGCTAATCTGCCAATTAAATAATACAACTAAATACAGTGGAATAAATACAAATTAAAGCAGGCCAGCATGATATGTTCTGTTGTATAAACCAGTATTGTACTGCACATGGCTAATGAAGCTATTCTCATATATTGAGACAGACACTACTTTTTTGCAGGACGCTTACGGCAAAAAGTAAAAAATAAGGGAGAAGTGACCAAGTTACAGAAGTGGACAATTTCATCACGTTTATGTTGACATTTGTGGACCAATAGACTCTATTGGTCCACAAATGTCAACATAAACGTGATGAAATTGAGTGGCAAAAAACGACTTTCTGGCCTTGACAGCCCATTCATCCAAACAGAAAAGTCCTGTCTGATTGCATTAAACAATGTTAAACTCACCAACATTGCAGCTGTACGAAAAGCTTGAATTATCCTCTATCTGCAAAGGTTTTGTTTCATAAAAATCCACCATAGAAACGTTATGAGCTACTTTCTGTCAAGAAATTTGATTATTTTTCTAAGTGTCAGAGTTTGGAAGTGCTTGTTTTCAATAACACAGCATTTTGCTGCCCCCTGCATTATGTGACATTTAGAAACAGGTGGTACACACGACGGTTGAGTGATTTCCAATGAGCGCTTCCAAACTCCAACACTCCACGCTGCTCAATGTTTTGCCACTCAGTCTAGATGAGGGGGGCGTGTCCTGATGGGAAAATCATGCATGTGCATACTCTCTATAGTAGATCACTCACACTAAATATAAACGATACTAAATAGCACTAAAAGTGGTTCTCTTGCTTGTAACCATAGTGCGTGCGTGTGTGTGTGTGTGTGTGTGTGTGTGTGTGTGTGTGTGTGTGTGTGTGTGTGTGTGTGTGTGCGTGCGTACGTGCACATGCAGAAACAAGACAGAAGGAAGCATGGCTGGTTCAGTACTGTATATCCATAGTGCAGCAAATGAGTTGCAGATATTGAGCCAGGGATCGTAATTTGTAACATACTGAATATTGAGCCAGGGACCGTATTGTGTAGCATACTGAATCAGCAAGCAAAATAACCTGGAATATACAATAAGAGCAAAATGAACACAAACAGCTTTCCTGTTCAGCCTTTAGTTATAGGTACAACGAGGTGTGTACCAGTTTGACAATTAAGTGGATCTGTATTGACACCATTGAAATATCAATCATTTTAGCTGAGCAAGATTTCTCCCATAGTATGGGTGTTTGTGTGTTGATTGCTATTTTAGGACCTCTACAGTACCTTTGGCAAAGCCTGCGGGGCATGGGTTGGGAACATAAGAAAACATGAAAAATATCCACAATGGAGTGCTGGAGAACTTTTAATGCCCTTGATACATATTTGGGGCGAGATAATCAATATACAGTAAAAATATGCAGTTCTCACGTTTTGAACTGCCCTGTCTTCAGACTGGCAGATGTACTGTGGGCAGGGTCTGTCTCCTTTGGCCAAATAAAAATAGTAATCTCTACTGTAAACACTTCACCATGGACAACAATAGTGTTTCACAAGAACATTGTTGTAACTAAAGAAATTCAATTAAAGTGTTTTTTTTGTTTTGCTTGTTTTACATATAATTTCAATCAACTGTGACCCAACGTTTTCCTTCCAAGTTTCGCAGTTACTTCACCAGGCGTTTGTGGCTGGAGGAGGCGCTTCTGTTTTGTGATGCATGACTTAAGCACAGCATGAGCTGTGATTGGTCTCGTAGGGGGGGATGTGCAACACACTGCAAACACACAAACCATGTTCAAGACAAATTGGCCTATGGCCATTCTGTAACAGGATAAAAATAAGCTGCCATAAATCAATTTATTTCAAATTCACATGACATCTGTGAAACTGTTTCGCTTAAAAAGCAAAGGCACACATCTACAAATTGGACAATACATAACCACCAGCAGCCAATAAATAAAACAGACTCATGTGATGTCACAATACATCAACTGTAATGTATAGTCATTTTTGTATACAATTTATACAAAACAAAAAAACAACATCCTCCCAGAGCCCAACATACCTGTAATGTAAGTCTATCTCAAAAACAACAAAATCAATACATTATATATATATATATATATATATATATATATATATATATATATATATATATATATATATATATATATATATATATGCAAATGTTTGATGAAGGTTGCAGTCATGTTACTTGAGCACAGATCACAAGTGTACAACACAAAAACTACATGTGCAAAGATGACCAGGGATGTTTATATCCTGTACCAGGCAGTGCTTCTCAAATGATATTACACTCATACCAAAAATGTACATTGATTAGGACTACTGTAGTTGTTTGTCAGCAACTGTGTTCAGCTGATTCTGCAACCCAAATTCAGGTCTTGAATAAATGGTTGTTTTGCAGCACAATACTTACTACCACGATCCTTAACACAAGTTCATGTACCTGGGATGAGGTCTGGAGTTTATGTTTACTCAGTGTCGAAAAAGGATCAAATGGACAATACAGTGGTAGTGTAATGACTTCCTCCTCCACATCATCAGTTCCAGTGTTAATTTAAGGTAAGCTGCATTTCAGAAATCGCAGATCTAGAAGCTTACAATGCATTGCAACACGTGTGAGCTTTTTGTGCTACTTAAAAAAAAAAGCACACACGTGTGAACTGAGTGGTGCAATTCCCCCCCCCCCCCCTCTCTAAAAGCTATTATAGTAGGAAGGGAGGCCTTTCTTTTTTCAATAGATATAGACAGCCTCTACACAAACATTGAGACAGAAGCAGGCCTACTAGCAGTTAAAGAAGTCTTTAATAAATACCCAGACACAAATCGACCAGAGGAGGAATTACTTCAATTACTAGACTTAAATCTAACCCAGAATGATTTTTCCTTTAACAACAAGATTTACAAATCAAAGGGACGGCCATGGGAAAGCGATTTGCACCATCTTATGCAAACATTTACATGAGCATATGGGAGCAGACAGCACTAGAAAAATGCAGACTTAAACCAACACATTATTATAGGTTTCTGGATGATATATTTGGAATATGGGAACATAGCAAGGAAGAATTCCAGGAATTTATTGATGTTCTAAATAGCCATCATAGATCCATAACAATAAAATTTGTGACACACACTGAAAGGATTGACTTTCTTGATGTAACAATCTTCAAGGGCCCAAACTTTAACACAAATGGGAAACTAGACTTAAAAGTATTCTTTAAAGAAACAGACACCCACGCCCTATTACACAAAACGTCCTTCCACCCGACACACTCCTACACAGGGATAGTCAAATCACAACTACTATGATTCCATAGGATTTGCACGCAAAGAAGTGATTTCAAAATAGCTTGTAAAACACTATTTAAGGCCCTCAGACTAAGAGGATACACTAGGACATTCCTCCGGAAAGCTCAAAGTACCTTCTTAGAAATAAGAGTGCAGGATCCAGGTCCCAAATTGGCCCTGATAACCAGTTATTCAACACAGAGCACACTAGCCAACAACAGAATAAAAAGGAATTTTGAGAACCGAACGGATGATCTTCTAAAAGATTATAAAATTATATCGGCCTACAGAAAAAACAAAAACCTTAAAGATTATCTAGTACACAGCAAGCTAAAATAAATCAACACACCAGCACGCCAGGGACCAGAATACTTCAAACCCAAACAATTAGTCAAAAATAGAACTACAAAACGCGTGTTAGAGATTAAACAACAAATAACAACCAGAACCAGCACATGCATTTACTTAATCACATGTGAAAAATGTGGTTTACAATATGTCGGAGAAACGGGTAAAACAATAGGTACAAGGCTGGGACAACACAGATACAATATTAACAATGGAAAAAAGACAACCACAAGGTTTGTGCAACATTTCATGGCTCACGGCATTAAAGCTCTAAAATGCGCTGGACTTCAACACAATCCCAATTGGACAGTAGGACAAAGACATTTAATGAAAAACAGTGGATTAAGAACCTCAACATGGATTTTCCTGGAGGCTTAAACATGCCTAAAATCAGATCTTGAACACAACAAAAACTTAAACTCAGGATTAAACTGGAGAAATCTAAAAATGATTGGATCAGACTTCCTTCAGATACATGGCGAATGCATTTATTCCTTGCATTGTGCCTACACATGTTGCAGTGCACTGAAGTTTTTTAATTCCCCCCCTCTCTCTCTCTCTCATTAGAGACACAGCACTACCCCTCTCTCTGTTTCTGGCGCCCCCTACTGTTATAAATAGGTCACATACTCGTGCTCACACAGGTAAACAGGTGGACATTGCTGGTTGTAGGAGTGGTTGCACCACTCAAAAAGCCAGCCCAAAATGGAGATGCAGGTTTGAAAGGTCCAAATGCTCTTATGGGCCATTAGGGCAGCATGCTCCATTTATGCCAGTTAATATCGCCAAAGAGACAGACTATGTATAAAAGTAAACCTGGTCATCATACAACTAACAAAACAACACAACAGATTGTTATTTTCGACATATGTCGACATCTGGTGTCACCAAAACAAATATATAGCTAATATCTCTGAAGTCATAGAACTCAATTATACTATACATACAGTATAGTAGCCTACTGTTGGTTTGGTCAGCTCAATTCATCATTGTGAATACTTACTTTTGATGCTGTTGTGTGTGAACAATATGTATGATCAAGTAGGCCGTTCATTTACAAAAGAAAAGTTAGAATAAAGGAGCTAGGCGGTTTCTATCTGACAGCAACAATGTGCATTGCTTGTTTACAGAACATGACCAAAAGACATGAATGTATTGAATGACATATTCCTGCCAGTGCCGTTGTATTGACCAAGGTACTGGCAGTACGACTAGAGCTGGTCCCCAAGTGCTGCACAGTGGCTGCTCACTGCTGAGGGGTTAAATGCAGCCGATACATTTCCCTAAGCGGACAATAAAGTAGGCGACATCAAATCAAATCACAATGTCTGTCACAGTGATGAATTCCACGGACCAAAACAGCAGCACTGGTCTGGTACTCGTTTTATCACTTGTTTGAGCAACATTGGAATTCTGTGACTTCTGGATACAAGCGTATATCAGTGCATTTGTTTTGCTAAGATGGACCACGCTTAAACAATTTCAAGGTGTCATCTCTATTTTGTATATTAAAATATAAAAATTGTTAAATCTACAAAATGCGTAATTGTGGAGCGGGAATTTGATGATGTACTTTCCTAACATTATTATTACTATCATGCTTTGCCCCACCTTTCCATGCATATCTATACTGTCATCACCCCTGACTGGACAGGACACTCATTTGGAAGAGAGACATTTTGAATGAGTCCTACTAGAATCTGTTGACGAGTGCTACAGGACGGCTGATTGGATGGTGTGCCAGTGCGCTGTCTCCATCTGTCCCTTACTACACATGTCCTTCCAGTGTCCCTGTCCTGCTTCCAGGGCCTCGCTGCCAATCAGCACACGGCCCAGCACGCTGCTCTTTGTGTAGAGACGGCCCTGTCGGCACAAAGACATCTCAGTGGGAAAATAATCATGTTTTTCATTTTTATTCTTTCAATGTAATGGTTCTTCATTCATTCATGCATTGCCACCCATGTCGAAAATAACAAAAACTAAATAATCTATCAATAAACAATTAACACTGTACTGTATATTTAATTTTTGACTTGCCTCAGTAGGCCAGTCAATCTTTATTGACCCAAAATAAATTGCAATAGTAATCATTCAAGGTTTTTTATGATCCTTAGGGTCATCGAAATAACAATAATAATAATAATAAATTCAGGGTTTGAACGTTGGGGTACCATTGAAATCCTATAAGACATTTCAAATAATTATGCTTTAAGTAGCATGTGACATGTCAAACTAGGGGTTACAATTTACAATTTAGGCATTTAGCAGACGCTCTTAATCCAGAGCGACTTACATTAAGCAAGAACAAAAAGCATGGGAATACATCACAAAAAAGCATTTATCATAAAACTAAACATGCGTAAGCTAAGAAAGTAACAGTGGAATATCTATATTATGAGACTATACATATAAACTATATATATATATATATATATATATATATATATACTACTATGCTATACATATGTACTATGGCGTGCTATGACTATATACAATGCAATTATAGTGCTGTCTACATAACATGCTATAAGTCTGTATCAGATGCTATCTAAGTCTACAGAAATGCTATCTAATGGGTTATTAATGATTCTGAACCAAGCATTCCAAGCATTAGTTTTGCACGAAAAACACTCCTTGGGCTAAAAACGGCCATAGCCGTCTTCACAATTTACAAATGTGATGAGGTCGTCACATTTGGGCAAGTGGCTATGGCCGTTTTTAGCCCAAGGAGTGTTTTATTAATTCAGAATTAATAAACCAGTGGAGCTGAGTTATTCCCTTGCCAGTGTTGCAGACTTTCTGTACTGCCATTTGTCCAGCAACTCGTCTAGAGTGGATGTGCATGCTCCATTACCTTTGTTTTCTTGGGAAATTGCCACATTACATCTCAATGGTTTTACATTAGTACTGTAAATGTAATCCTTATCCTACTCAAAATAATGTTTGGCCTGTTCTTGAGGTCAGTTGTATTAAGTCAGAACATGACAAAATTGGCATTTCATTTGCCGCTACAAGTTCCTGGAACTTACTACAAAGCAGTTTAAAATTGGACTTTCTCCCGTCTTAATCAGTTTAAGGCCAAGACCAGAGACTTCTGTGTATCTTCATGCGTCTGTTTTGTTTTGATATACTGTAATTCACTGCTTGTAATGCTTTGTAATGACTCTATTATTATTATTATTATCTGTTGTATTTTTTTATTCTATGTTGGATACTCGACCCCATTGGAAACAGGGTCTCTCAATGGTCAGAGTTTAAATAAAGGCTTAAAATTGAAAAATAAAATCTGGAGAGATCTCTTCACCCACGTTTGGTTTCTAGAACACTGCAAAATACTTCTGAAAGAGACACACAGGGCAACAATCTTTTGGTATAATCTATTGGACACTTTGACAGTTTTGTTAGTTGCCTCAGCTATGTTGCTTTCAAAAGAATAACATCTCTGGTAACCTTGGACCGGTGGACATTAGCCAAACACTGTCACGGTGGCCAAGTTAGTAGGATTTCTCTCCCAATCAATCATATGCTGCTGATGTAGCCTCACAGGGACCCATACTAATATTGCAAAGGCAGATTGAAGGGAGGCTACTGCTGATGTCTTCACTCACTCACTCCAAGTGGCTTGGAGAACCCACTCAGTTCCTCCCAAATAAATTAAATAATTGGGACACAAACTATTTTGGGATAAGCTGCAGGACAGAGTTTGAAGTGAGCTAAGATTGGAATTTGCCTATTCACTCACTGGTGAATATGCATGCAGACTGAATACTAGTTACAGTACAGTATGTGATCTGCAATTAATCAATACCAGACAATATTATACCATAAGCCTAAAGATATCAGAAGGCGTGAGTGCATTCTCTGGCACCGGCAATCAGACGCAGCACTGCCGGGGGGAGGGGCGGCACATGCCGGGGAAGGTGGGGGGATTATTTATGACACTACACTGCCGCTCCGTGCCACAGCAGTGTCGGTCCGTTCGGTGGCCGCCGGTCCAGAAACTGCAAGTGCCGATAACAGCCATGGCAGTTATCGGATGTCAGGCTCCCGACATGCGTTGACGGTTAAAAATCACCTGTTGCTTCTCTGTGAGGTGAGGGGTAGGGTGTCAGTGTCACTGGTTAAAACTCACCCGTGGCGTGGCTCCCGACATGCGCTGCCGGTAAAAAATCACCTGTGCCTTCCCTGTGAGGTTAGGGTTAGGGTGTGCGGAAACACTGCAGCGGCTACTCTCGGCAGCTGGCAGCGACGCTGAGGCTGACGCCGGTTCCGGGCAATAATGCACTCGCTCTCTCTCAAAGATATACTGTAGGTTTGACATTGAATATCAACATGGCTGCATCTCATCGTCTAGGCAAATAAGTGAAATTGGCACAATCACTCAGCCATTAGACAGCCAACCTTTGAAACTCATACCTGCATGACAATAAACTCCAGGACCAATGGCAGCTGAGTTATGTCCCCAGATGGAAGGTCAAAGAGGAAGGGGGCATTCCATACAGGGTTAAGGCTCCCTGCTCCTTTTGTCTCCTTGGTGGCAATCACCTTACCATCCTGACGCAGGTTGATGACGACATAATGGTCTGTAGGAATGACAAATCATCAATTAAAAAACCCTCATAAAGTATGTAGAATCTTTTTAAATATACTGTATATGAACAGAAGACAATCTGAAGGCCCCATAAACAAACATACCAAACAAAGTACATTTCCCAAAACAAAATCAGAAGATGGAATAACATACATCGTTGCTGTCGGGAAGAAACCACCTAACTCCATTTGAGGTTTTTGCATAAATCAGTGCTATTGAACACCCTATACGTCCGTTGGTTAAAAAAACACATTGAACCAATGTGTAATAGTAAAAAGCGCTTCGGACATAACCTCTTAACTCCATTGGACCCTTAAACTGTCTGCTAAAGCAACTCCACCTCTCCCCCTCTCATGCAAGTAATTGACAGTACTGTATATAAAGTTACAACTCACAACACAAACTTTGATGAGGCAGTATTGGTTTGTTTTAATTTCCTGAAAAATGAACATTGGAGTCAAGTGGTTTCTTCCCAACAGCAGAGATGTGCTCACTGGCCGATACAAATTAATGACCAGAGGACGATATCAAAAACATATTTGCACCGGAAATCCAACCCTGTTAACATTCATATTTATGTGAAGTGCAAATCAGTTCCCAACTTTGACACAGCATCGGAATATGTAGTGTATCACAAGTTTACCGCCCGCAGACTTCATCACATGAACCCTAGTAGGCCCCGATCCCCATTCTGGGCATGTCAAATTTATGGGGGGGGGCTACCTGGAATGAACTAGCCATTGGAAATACGTTACTCTCTGAAACCTCACCCAATGTTCTCCTTGATGACCTCCACTCTACATTTCTCATGTTATCCTGACTTCATATTATTTTCCATGTAAATCCTTTTGAATACCCACATTTTTAAAAGGCCAATTCACGGTTGTTGCACAAATGCCACGCATCTGCAAAAAGTATGTGTGTTTCCATATCCTTGTGAAATTATACTCCAGCGGTTTCCAGGTCTTACTCAACACCATTTAGTACTTTCAACCCAGCTAAATAAATGGAACAGCGAACGTTTCTTTGATGTACTGTTTCCTGGCTCTCCAGTCAGTGGTATGATGGGAGCAGAGCTGTATACACATATATTGAGATATGATACACATACGAGTGGCTGTTCAGTTCCTAATAACATTACACTGTACAATGCAATGAGTGAACAGTCTCTGATTAATGACAGCTGAGTGACAGAACAGGGAAGGTAGAAAGAAAGGGAGTGAACGGCATGGACATTATTCAATCGAATGCATGACATCACAAATATGCGCTGGAGCTAATGAAGCATAACAGAGTATTGATTTGAGCATCAACACATACTGTGGATATTTTGAGCATAAAGCTGGCCAAAACAAGTTTTTAAATTTTAATATTGTTTTCCTTAGTGCATTCTTATTGTTAAAGCGATAGAATCATCTGTAAATCATCTGTAAAGCAATTTGCAATTGTCAATAACCGTCATGTCGATTTGGTGCTCTGTGAGTGAGCAACAAGAAGTATTCAATTCAGAAGGAGGAGAGGACACTGGGGCAGCACAGACATTTAAGCCTTTTATTAGGTGCAAAAATACAAGAAAAAGTTTTAATTGTTTTCTTGTATATTAAAACCCATTCTGGGCGGGAACCCCTGTTGGTATCTTACCCCCTCAGGCCGGGAACCCATATTTGGGTTCTGTACAGTATGTACAGTATTCAAAAATGTAATTTCTTTGATGCTGCTATATAAATATTTGAAGTTTTTCAGAAACCTTAGGTCAGGATTTAGAGGCGTTTTTAGAATCGGCCTTAGGCCAAATGGGTTAACACCTAATAAAAGGCTTACATGTCTGTGCTGCTCCAGTGTTCTCTCCTCCTTCTGCATCTGTTGTCCTTGTTCCTGTGATGCACCAGACAAGCTGTTCCAGGCTTGAGGCATGTTTGTAGATTCCCTTTGTTCTAATTTAAAGTATTCCATTCACTCTCATTGTATTGATACTGTATTGTCAAAGTCATATATATATATATTTTTAAGATTTGTTTTTGGCCTTTATTGATAGTGTCAAGTGAAGATAGACAGGAAAGAGGGAGAGAGAGAAGGGGACTGACATGCAGCAAAGGTCGTCATGAACGGGACTCAAACACACGACGCACTGATGTGGCATGCACCTGGACCACTTGGCCAGCGGGCACCAGTCAAAGTCATACTTTTAGCACTCAACACAAAGTGGCTTCCACCAATCTCTTCTCTACTTCAAATAAGTTGAAGTTCTCTGTGCGGGTGTTTCTCTGACAGTGCATCTGGACAAAATATGCCATTTATGGACATAGTTTCCTTAGATCAGGGGTATTCAACTAGATTAGGTCGGGGGCCACAGCTGTAGAATGATTGTGTGTGGATGGCCACACAGCGTGCGCGCGAAGCGCAGATTTTTTTGGATTCTACAAATGCATTTTGTGTTCAAACACAAAGATCTATGTAGGCCAGGGGTCCTCAACTAAAAATGCTGAAGGTCCACAAATAATAAGTAATAATAAATACGTTTTGAATAAGACCATGGTCCAGTCTCATGCGTGCGCAAATAAAATTGCGGGTCGCGGGCCACGTGGGCCCCATGGGGTGGGGCTGCCCCCCTCGCCCCCCACCCCTAGAAACAACTATGCCTGATTACTGTCATTATGATAATCTAGCACTTTATATATCGTGCACATCATACCTGTAACTTTCTCTCTTTTTTTTTTTTTTTTTTCAATTATTATTCCAAGGGCCACTAGGGGGCGCTCCGCAGGCCGCATTTGGCCCTCGGGCCGCCAGTTGAATAGCCCTGCCTTAGATTGTACTGACGCAAAATACCAGGCAATGGTTACCGTGTAGGCACTAGGCAGGCACACACAGTGACAGTGATGATGTTATTGCGAACGCAATGAGCACTAACTATGAGACCCTGCAGATCGTGTCTGTCTGTCTGTGTGTGTGTCTGTCTGTCCCGCTGTGACACCACCCGCCCGCCACCAGAGGGCGCAGCTGTAGCACACACACACACACACACAGTAATTGTTATTGCAATTTACGAGCTGCGTTCGCTTCCCGCGTTTGCATGTCTTACTTGTAGATATAACTAACATCATAGGCCTCTGATCCAACTCCAAGTACTCTTATGAAGCATGCATAGTGGCTATTCCACCTACACTTACTGCAAGCAGTGGAGGCGGTTCTGTTGCGCAAGAGAACTTCCATCAAGCATAATATAAAGCCCAATTAATATTGTGTGAGCCCAGCTGTGGTTCATGGGTCATTAAACTATAGGCCTATTGTAGCAATAATGAGCCATACTGTCATGGTGTGTCAAAGGGTAGGACCCAACAGCAGGACAAGAGATGTTCAAATTAAATGATTTATTAAAGCAAAATGCAGTCAAGCTACAAACAAAAGGAATGAGTAGTAGCTGCATGCCGAAATCAGGAAATGCCAAAAATGCAAAAGTTCTCCAAAGCACAAAGCAGTAAACCGAAAGTTCAAAACATGCAAACCTTTCGAAATGCAATAAGCAGTAGTCCAAAAATGCAGCCTTTCAGAATAGCAAAAACAGAGAACCAGGAACAACACAGGGAACAAGGAAGTATGTTCTGACAGAGTGTGGAAAGAGTCCAGTCTTATAGACGAATCCACAGAGGGTTTCCTGGGTGCGGCCATTACTGAGGTGTACCATTAAGTGCAGCAGCACTGATTAGCTACACCTGGCCTATGGAGCACCTGCTCCATGGATTACCCCTCAGTAATGGCCGCGCCCAGGGCACCCCTCTGTGGATTCGTCTATAGGGAGCAGGGTAATTGCCGAAGTGTTCACAGGTGTGGAAGGGGCATGGCACTGTTGGGCTGAAGAGGGAGTGGGAACAGGTGTGTGACAATGACTGATGAGGAATGGAGAGTGGGAGTGGCTGACGTGGAAAAGCAGACAGGGGAAGAGTCAAACCATGACACATACGTGTCTGTGTCAAGATCCTGTCTTACAGAGCCCTGACTTTTCATTGCCCTTTACAGTGCAGACCGATGCATCTGGGATTGGTCTTGGGGCGGTGTTACTACAAGGGAGTGCAGGAGAACAGAGACCTGTACTGTATGTGAGCCGCAAGCTCTACCCAAGAGAGACACGTTATTCAGTTATTGAAAAGGAGGGTCTAGCTATCAAGTGGGCCCTTGACACTCTCAGGTATTACCTCCTGGGAAAATACTTTGTTCTAGAGACTGATCATCGTGCCCTCCAATGGATCCACAGGATGAGAGACTCAAATGGCAGAATAGCACGGTGGTACCTTTCTTTGCAGCCTTATAAGTTTACTGTGAAGTACCGTGCTGGAAAAGACAATGTGGTGGCTGACTTCCTGTCCCGCAAAGAGATGTGAGGGACAGGTCTTAAAGGGGGGGATGTGTGATAAAGACATTTCCTCTTGAGCCACACATGTGTAATTGTATTTCATTTTCTGTTTATCATTTACCTCATTTCATACTCAATATTCCCACATGTCAGTCAATGGTCATTATCAAACACTGTTTGCTAACTATGCCGGCTAAAGTTAGCAATCAGTTGATCTTGGCTTGTTCTACAGTTTTATATACATATATTCATTCATTTCATTTCATAATTTGGACAGAGACAATTGGTTGGTCAAACATACTTTTATTCCTTTCAAAATCAAACAGTTTTAAGTTATCATTACTATGTTGTCAAACACCCACTACTCACACCATCCTCATTTCCTGGTCAAAGTTTCACAAAAGAGTCACTACTGAATCAACTGCTCCTTTTATAGGTGGAGGATTCAATTGGGTTGCACCATGTTGCAGGGGTGCATGGGTCTGGTAATGCATACTATTTAGTATGATTACAACGGGACGGGTTGTTTAAAACCTGGTTTGTTAATTATTGTAGGATTGACAAGTATACTGTAAATGTTTGGAAATGTTTTCTGGGTTACATGTTCACTAGTTGTGTAAGTGAATGTTTTGGGGAAACCTGTCTCTAGACAGATGGTATGGACCACTAGTGAGAGGCCTGAGTTGGAGTTGATGTAGTCAGTCCATGGTGAGACATGGGGGGAGAAGGGGCACAATGCCGGAAGCTCTGCCCTAAGACAGTGTTGAGACTAGAAACGTCTAGACTGGGTGCTTGAATTTAAAGCATATGCATGTAAGTTTGTTATTTTCATTTTTGGAAGCTATATTTTATTTTCGTGCAAGAAATATTTTCAAGAGGCATTTTTTTGGAACATTTTTTTTGGATCTGATTGAAGAAATAAATCTTTGGCAATAATGGAGAATTTTTGGTATGTCATTTTTCTGTGCACCTAGCCCTCATCAACGGACTCATTTACATAGTACAGTATAAATTATTTTTAACATGAATACAGCAACATGTCATCACATGCCCCAGACAGAAAGAGCGGGATGGAGCTAGTACATGCCTCCTGATTCCATCTCCAGATTCTATTACTCATTTTACTGAGTGCACCGTGACCTTTCTAGTTCACTTCTGTAACTCCCTCCTTACTGGCCTCCTGGCATGCATGTGCATTGTGCACTTATGCCACTCCAAATGATCCAGAATGCCGCAGCATGCTTGGTCTTCAACCAGCCAAATATTTCACATGTCTCCTTCTCCGCTCCCTCCATTAGCTGAGCCCCTAGTTGCTGCCCGCACAGAGTACAGCACTGATGTTGGCCTACAAAGCAAGTAGCAACCATACAACCCTACCTAACCCTACAAACCCTCCCGCTCACTTAGACCAGTTAACACAGGGAAGTTGTCTGAACCTTCCTTAAAACAGCTCGGACAACACTCCACACGTCCCAGGCTCTTCTCCCTCCTGGCTCCTAAACTGTGGAACAAAGTCATTATTTTGCCTCTGCAAACTTTGTTTGTGACTTCCAGGGCCAACTGCCTTACCTGGCACCCCCGGCATCCGTGTGAGCTTGGCCAGGCTCTCTGCCTTTCGCACCATCACCTTGATGCGCTGGGCCAGGGTCTGGTACTGGAGCAGGATGAACAGCTGGCCCAGGGTCCGTGGAGCACATATGGAACTCCTCCTTTGACCCAGAGACTCCTGTGAGCTTAGGCTCTGAAAGTAAGAGATGTGGAGAAATATTGAGAATGGTTGAGAAACGGGGTTCTCTATTTGAAAAAATTTGATTAATGTAGAAATTATTTAAATTGTTTTTAAAATTATATTTTGGGGGTCTTTTTGTCTTTATTTGGATAGGACAGTGGAGACTAGTGACATGAAACAGGAAACAGATTGGGAGTGACAAGCAGCACAAAGGCCATCGGGCTCTCAGGCTGCATTAGAACCTGTATTTAATTTGTATGTGGTATGCGCCTTAACAACTACAGATTTTTGGGGAGCATGTTGTAGCTTTTATCGACAGTGACAGGAAGGGCATATATTTCCCGAAAGGCAATGCGTGTATTTAATTCAGCCTGACCAGAAGCAGGGATATCAAAAGCAGAGCCATGGCATTTGCCCCGTTCCCCCAAGCAAGAAGTGTGGAGAAGTGTTGGATGGATGGAGGAGGAGGGAAAGAAGAAAGAGTTGAGCAAGAGAGAGGGAGCAAGATGTGTCCTGCAGTTAGAGAGATGTTCCCTCATGTCATGGAGAGACTGGTAATGAAGCGAAACTCGAGGTAGGAAGAAAAGCAGAGACAGCAACATGTAAAGGAAAACCTTTCATACTGTAGAATCTACAGTATGAAAGATGTACTTTAACATGATGCTGTCTCTGCTTTTCGTTCCGTGTAGGTCCATGCTACAGCCCTATACTGAGATTTAGATTTTGTGTAACCTCAGTTGAACAATAACGAAGTACATTTACTTGAGCACTGTACTATTTTTGTAGTGTATTTGCATTTTTGGAGACTTTCACTCCACTACATTTCAAAGACAAATAATGTACATTTACTTCATTTCTAGGAAGGGAAAAGGTGCATTGTGAATTTACCACTTAAAATATAGTGAAAACAGCAGATCTACATGGTCACAACGCATCACAATGCGATATGAGTACTGTAGAGTGTTATTTTCACTATTAGCCTATTGATAGGTTTATAGTTTACAGCAATGCACAGGAACACGCCCAGGAACGCACAGGGGCCGTCCCAAGTCCGAAACGGTTGAGAAATACCCTCTGCTGTACTGTCACTGTACTGTACTGGCACACCTGAAATCATCATCATTGTGTGTGTGTGTGTGTGTGTGTGTGTGTGTGTGTGTGTGTGTGTGTGTGTGTGTGTGTGTGTGTGTGTGTGTGTGTGTGTGTGTGTGTGTGTGTGTGTGTGTGTGTGTGTGTGTGTGTGTGTGTGTGTTAGGTTGCGCACATTTGGTGAAAGAAATGCTGTTTTCATGCTCAGACGCACCCAGCCACCCACATAGCTCCGTAAGGGAGTGGTTGCACCACTCAAAAAGTTAGAACCGCTGCAGTAGAGGATGGAGGGAAGTAGTTCACAGAGTGGAGTAGGAGACTGGGGCAAGGGGGACTTGGAATGTTTCTTGCCAGGCCACTAGTGTCCAGCAAGCACGCTACATTTCACTCATTCGTTTTCTGTCTGCCGCTTACAATTTGCCTGTACAACCATCACTCACACTAGCACTGTGGTTTAAGAGCTAAACAGTGCCCCGCCTAAACACCTTGCCAAACAAAACTCCTTTAGCTCAATACCATTTCCCATTGTAGTTGAAGATTTATTTTTCAGAAAATGTGGGAAGAATGTTTTTTAATATATTTTTCCTTACAGTTTAAAATTTATTTTTCAAGGAAATTATGGATTTTGGGGAATATCTATACTGTCATTGACAATGTATTTTCATTGCAGCTACTATAGCGGAAGCCTATAATCACATTTATGAGGGAAGAAAAAGGCAAACCCAGAAGTCTTCACGAAATGTAAGACGTCTATAGGCAAAGTCAACCATTATCAAGTGTACAGTATAAAAACTGGCTCAGAACTCCACCACCACCCAAAAGCTCCTTCCTGGCTGTTGTTCTTTGGGCCATGACTGCTTTAATTGTAGAACATTTTTATTGAGTAATCCAGCCAGGTCTCTGTGGATGTAGCCTCGGAAACCCAGACGTTACTGTGGATGTAACCCAAGCAGAATGACTGACTGTGTCAGTGAGTCATCCAGGAGAAAAGCCAGTGTCATGCTTGCTTATAGTGGTCACACATTGAGCCGATGTTACTCAATCAGACATTAAACAGTCAACTTTGTAATGGGGAGTGCCGTGGACAGTGTCAATCTATCTGTTGCATGTCACGTCCTACTAAGTTGGACATTTGTGTTCTCACATACAGCCCTTCCTGGAAATTACTATATACAATTCAGGATTGCAGTGCATGTGTGAAAGTTGATCTAGTAGAGGTTATATGTAAAAGTGCTGTACTTCTGTATCAAACACAGAAGAGGAAGCAATCAGTTGTTTGTTTATTACGGATCCCCCAGATCCCCAATTCATGACAGACTCAACATTTCATTTCATGCATTTGTATGATATGAAGTGTGTTTCTTATTATAGTAATAAATTAAGTGTTTCATTGGGTCCCCAAAGTCTGGAAATAAAAACGTCTGGGTTTCCGAGGCTAGTGGCTGTGTGAACACAGAAATACTGAAGGGGGCGCTCATGTCCTGTCTATAGGCCTACTTATTATCATACTACTAAAACAAAATCAAGAGATCAATATTAAATTATATCATGATACTTTAAACTGTGAATATGGATCAGTACAGAACATAAAATAAGAAAATGAATTAAATTTAACAAAAACAAATTCAATAAAGTTAATCCAATCCAATGTACCAATCATAACTTCAGCATCAACAGATATGCTATTAACTACTACTAATAGTTTATCTTTGATATATAAGAGCGGTGCCGGTTGGGCACTGGCCTACTTGGAAATGCTTGCCCCACCACAGTTTGCCTGTGTCCCTTTATATATGGAGTTCTTTATCAGGCATGCCCAAATATGGAGTCTATGCAGATGTCAGAACAACATTTTGATGTCAGCTCCATATGTGGAGATCTAGGGGTGATCAGGTGTGATCAATTGGCTAATTTGGGTCCTGTCCAGAGCCTGGGCAGGGGCCCTGTCCAGACTCCACAGCCTAGAGGACCTACTTGGAACGATGCAAGTTGGAAATGCATGCCCCACCCAATTATTGAGGGGTGCCAGCCCCTCCTATATACAGCTTTATATAGTTTGTTTTTCAACGATGCCTGTTTAAGAAAACGCCATAGACAATAAAGAGAAATGTAATGTTTGTTTTGAGGACTAAAACAAACATTAGCACCCCAAACATTACGTTGTAATTGATGTTGTAAGATGATAAGAGCGCCAATGTAACAATGTTCAAATATCAGTCCATAGCAGAGATTGCATTCTGGAGTACTTAAAGATGTTAAGCATGACTGCTTCATCTTAATCCCTCTAGATCTCAGTGCTGTGTTTGTTTGATACATACCCAGGTCAAGGTTTTACAGTCCTCACTGTTACATTTATGTTGCCATTTTTATGACTCTTCTTGCTCTTTCTTTTGTTATAACTTTATTAATTGTATTGATTCTGGAAAGCACTAACTGGGATTTTTTTTAAAGCACTCAAATGTAGTATCATTATAGTTGGCCAATGGTAGAAGATTTTAGTACTTGGCACTGTTCTACTTGGCACTGTTATAGACAGTGGGTACGTCTAACTGTATGAAATGTGATTGCAAGATATAAAGAGCATGCACGCTCAGCAGAATCCTACCCTATACAAATTAAATTAAAGTAGTATAGCTTCTACAGTGTTTTGAATACTAATAAACATGAAAACAAGCTGACTTGCTCCGACTGAGTCACCATCTGCTGACTATATGACTCATACTAAATTACTTCTACAGTATCTTAAAACCTACTCATCCTTATTCACGTCTCCAAGCGAACCTACATTCCAATGGATCCGATGTAGTTATCATTTAGTCACAATTAAGTTCTTGTGCATAGGCCTACCATACTTTTAATTGGTTAAATATTTATAAAAACCCACATAAAAACGTATGTAGCCACTTTCAAGCTGACATCACTATTGTCAATATAGTCAGGCAAAAACCTTCAAAAATATTTCCAAATTTATTTAAAAAAAGTAGCACGTCTACAAGCTCATAATGATGCGTTGTGAGCTTGCAGCATTTTGGCTTTTGACTTTTTCATACGATTAAGAACAAATTAGGGCATCCATTTATAAGAGAGATGAAATAATGGAGTTTTGTGCCCAAACGTGACGATAGGCCTATGCAGATTTAAATAATAGCTTTACAAATGTATTTGCTCAAAATGCACTGATGTATTTTATTAATCTATACCTGCTCTAGCACTGACACAAGGCTCAGAACTCTGCCCCACCCTGTCCTATAATGTCACAACAACCACTCTAATACAGAGAGAAAGCATTGATGCAGAAAGCTGCAGCTGATATAATTACATTAAAACTAAATGTATTACCATTACAGGAGAGGAGTCTACATTGCAACACTGAGTCACAGCAGCCTGTTTGAGATACAGCTACTTTCTCACACATTTCCACAGAGGCAGGTTTCTAAAGGCAGACCATTCGAGAGACCTACTGAGAGACTGGTAGGATATCTTGCATGTCAGTAGACTTAATAATTAGTTCATCGTTTAAATGAACAATCAGTGCTTTGACAAGACCAACCCCCCTTCCAGAGTCAATTATTTATCTCACTTCGCAAAGTTCGCATTGTGTGTGTGTGTGTGTGTGTGTGTGTGTGCCTGTGTGTGTGTGTGTGTGTGTGTGTGTGTGTGTGTGTGTGTGTGTGTGTGTGTGTGTGTGTGTGTGTGTGTGTGTGTGTACGCTTGTGCGACCGCGCGTGCGTGCGTGCGGATGTTTGTGAAAGTGCATGCACATCCTAGCTTACCTAATTTCTGCCCATCCAGCACACCTGTACTACATAACAGAGCCCAATTTAATTAACTACCAAACAGAGCATAACCCTTTTTTGCTAATGTGTCTTCCTTGCAACGTCCTCCACCTTGTCTCTGTCTCTGTACTCTGTACTGTGAGCTAGCTATAAAACATTCCAAGGACACATCCACAACACTAATGGCAAATAATGTTTTCGACCAAAGCTAAAATAGTCTTTCCTGGTAACCATCTTCCTATAAACATGTGTCTTGATATAAATGCATCCTGGCTTATCTGTATGTTCACTGATGAAAGGACCGAAAGTCTGACAACTGATATCAGCCCCATTGCTACAGTACCAGCCCAAGGGGCTGATATGGCAGTAGCTGATCAATCAGCTAAAGTGCCATCATACATTGAACTGTCACCAACAACCAACCGCACAGAGGGAGGACATACTGACACTGATGCACATAAATGCTGCACTGATAATAAAAAAAACATGCAATTTCCTCCATGTCTTTCTGACTAAATACGGTTATATGCATGTGATAAACAAATGTCAGTGAAATGGCTGTAAAAGCAAGGTTATACTCGAAACACGAGCGTATTCACTAACGAGGCATTAGAAGGCTAGAATTTTACAAGGACACATTTTATGATCAACTGCAGGACACAACAAGCTGTAATAAAGTAGGACCCAGGAGAGAAGACAAACTCAGACCAGATTAGGAGTTGTTGAGTTGCAAGCAGACTTGAGTACAGTGAAGAGGTTAAATATAAAGTGAGGGTGACAACAACTTGACTTGATAGCTAGGGACTACTCTAACGTAGCAGCTAGAATGTGAGCTAAATGTGAGTTCAAGTTCAAGTCTCATTTCCACTCAGCCTTATGAATACAGACGAACATCAACGATAAGGTGTTTCTTCAGGTTCAGTGCACAACAACGAGACAACACTTGGGGAGCCGCTTGGGAATAGGAAGGTTTCCGGTTCGATCCATGGTTCCTCTTGGCTTAGTGTCGCAAGTGTCCTTGAGTAAGATAGTTAAGCCCTAACTGCTACCGGTGAGCAGGTTACCTCCGCTGTCAGTGTTTGAATGTGTGTGAATAGGTTAATGTAAAAGCTGTAATAAATGTAGTAAGCTGAATTGTCTGCTGTAGCTGCTCATGCCGCCATGACACGCAGACACACAGACAGACACCTGTGTCAGCAACAGAGAACGCCCCTCCTGCTGACTTCGCTCCCGAGAACAAAGCCAATTGTGTTCATTGGAGCAAGCTGGAGGCACTGCAGAGGATGTACTGTCTCCACAGTGGTGGGCAGCAACTTTGCCCCTGCAACAACCAGACGCCCCTGTAGGACATACTACAAGGGTGGACGCGATGGCTTTGATTTTGCTGTGCGGTGTGATGTCAGGATTCCTATTCTTCCTGGCCATACACAATAGCAGAAAAGAGGAGAGGAATACACAATGGAACTCTATGACAGCACAAGAGAACCTTGGTTTTGCAGGTGACAATGATCCATTATCATCCAGTTTTAGCAACCTGTGTGAGAAGACTGTGAAGTTAACGGAAGAAGCAACCAGAGTGGGTCTAAAACTGAACTTTGGAAAGTGAAAGACATTCCAGACTGAGCATACTGAAAGTATGGAAAGTATTGCAGTATTGCAGTATTGCAGTGAACTAGGTACAGACTCAGTGAGCACAGTCTCGCACAGTCTCGCAATCGAGAAAGGCCGTCATAGGCAGACCTGTATCCCGAGAGAAGACAGACTATGCACCCCCTGCACACAAAAAAAGTGGAAACCGAGCTACACTTCCTAACCATCTGTCCATTGTACCAAGACATCAGAGACACATACTTCCCACAGATTACAACCACACACAGAGATTTTGAAAACATGACCAATGACAAAAAACTCCCATATCTGCTGGGCGAAGTACAACAATGTGCAAACACAGCAGCAAGATTTGTGAGTTGCTGTGATAGGAGAAGGATATCAAATGGAACACAACCACCCTAAAGACTAATCATTGTGTATATTCCTGCACTATACCTGCATTGAGTGACCGTGGTACATATCATTTGATCTATTGAAGATTCTGACCTTCAAATGTACATCATTTTTGTTTTGATTGTATTGCTGTATTGTTGTATTGTTCTTTCTGCTTTGGCAATGTAAACGTATGTTTTCTCATGCCAATAAAGCCCTTTGAATTGAATTGAATTGAATGCAATTAGATTGAAGATGCCAGGGAATAAAATGTGTAAATCAGAGTGTGATTAACAAGGAAAACTAAATTACTGGCTGCAAACACACCCACCTCCCAGATAACCATGCAGAAGCTATGAACAGAATGATACAAATCTGAATGACACATCCCACCACTGCTGGTGGTGGGATGTTTTAGTGGGTTAAAAATATTTTCCCCCACTGCCATTGCCCAGCTTGCCCAGCTCAACAACCGGAACCAAGAACCAACATAATGGGATTATGCTATTAAACTTTCATTCTGTACTGTGTTATGTCTTTATGAGGGCTATGCACGTTGCTATTGTGACCCATTTTATTATTGTATTAATGGACAATAATTAATTGTTCTGTCAGCAACAGAGTACAGTCAGACACTTGGTCTAAAAGGATAGCACCAAAAAAAGGTATTGGGGGCTTATCTCCATTCAGGTCCTATTTTGTTAGTTTGATGATCTACTGTTTTAACTAAAGCAGAGTCGACAATTTGCTTTAGAATGCTCCTCAACCAAGCCAGGACTGACTGACTAAAGTCCATTACATCACACAGACTATAGCATGTCACCAGCGCCAGCGAGTCATTAATGCCCTTGCTCGCCAGCATTACTAACACAAGCGTAGGCGAGCTGCCAGCTTGCTGCACTCAACATGTTTGCTCTGCACTCGTTAACTACAATGTCACCATGTCCAACAAGGCAACAACAGTGGAAAAGAAATGCTAATGGGGGCCCTGATTAGACATTACATTCCTTCATAAGATAAGACATGATATGGACTGTTCATATGTTATGCTGTTATATAAGGTTGCTATGGTGAGTTCACTGATTCGAAGTGACAGAATCAGTAGTCTGCAGTAATTTGTTTCATAATGTGTAATTATATAACCCTAACCCTATACAGTAAACAAAGACACATGCACATGCGTTATTATATTTACAATTTTGTTTTACAGTCGCTGTCACTGCCAACTACTACTGCTGAAGCCCCCTTTGATGTCTATGTGTGCACGTCCCTGAATAAATGCAAACTGCAGTACGCGTGGCCCTTAAACCTGCACCAGCTGGAAGCCCATGTTTTTGCAATTTTTTGTTTTGTTATTCATTCATTTTAGCAAGGCAGCATTATTATATGTTGACTTTCAACTTAATGGGTCCACAAGACCAATTTAAAACAAAATCACACTCGTATGAAGTGAGTGGTGCTCTTATCATCATACATCATCATACATCACATTCTGTTCTCAACCAATCAGCTGAGCACATTCCGTGCTCAGACACACAAAGCTGTGCATAGGAGAAGCTAGCGCTGCACAAAAAACACCATCACATCACAGCACATCAAAACTAGCCTACCATCCTGGTCACATACAGTAAATTCACATTACTGTATGTATGTGTCTTCTGCAGACCGGTCTGGCCCAGAGCACTGGGTGCTCGTCATGCATAAACCAAACAGAGCCAATCAGCCAGTGTCTGCCCTCAGAGCCTGTGATTGACAGATGCTGATTGGCTCTTCCACATTTTGGTTTATGCAAAACGCTCACCCAGCGCTTGGGGCCGGATAGGTCTGCAGAAGACACACGACCGTGATGGTTTACCAGGCTACATCAAAACATGGTTCATGATATTATATACCTTCTTCAATCTGTTCTTGAGCGGACTGAGCTCCTTGGTGTAAGTGATAGCGGTGTCTGGCTCCCAGTCCATTTGCCCGCACGGCATTTCCACTACCCCCAGAGCTGCCTCTCTCAGGCCCGAGAAGTCCCTGCTGTAGACCTCCAGCCTGAGGGTACAGCCTCGGAGCTCATCCACAGAGCCCACCTGCAGCAGAATGCTCTGGCCCTGAAGCTCCGGACTGAGACTTCGCCGACGTGGTGCCGTTCCCTGCGGAGAGGGGCAGAGAGGGGGCAGGCTAGCTCTAACGAACACCCCGCTGCGCCTCCGCGTGCCCCCAGACAGCCCCAGGATGTTGACACACAGAGTGCTGGCAGAAGGAGAAAAGAGGAGAGCAAAGTGCAGTAAGGGCACTGGCTTGGAGGGGATGGACAGGGAGCTGGAACCGTACTGAGGTTGATATAGATCGACCTGGTGTCCAGGAGGACTCATGGTAACGACAGGCGTCAGACGACTGCTCTCATTGAACAGGATGCTATCTCCACACACGGTGCTGCGGCGGTCCAGTGCACGGCGGGTTTTAGACACTAGGCTCATCTTGGGGATGGAGGGCAGGGAGGAACGGCCATGGTTGGGGGGCTTGTTGGGGGTGCAGGGCACAGCTGGGGTGCTGAGGCGCCTCATGGAAAAACAAGACCTCGGGGAGGGCTCCCGCCTCGGGGAGCTGGGGTCAAAGTGCAAAGTGGTGAGGTCGTCCTCGGAGGGGGAAGAGATACTTTTGAAAGTGGGGAACTCCAGCACATCGCCCTCCAGTGGCTCATACTGATGCTTTATGGGTAGAGAGCACATAGAAGGGGTCATGGTCACAGTCACTTGTTCAACGGGGGTTCCGCTGGGGTAGGGCACGAGCACAGCCTCCTTGTCCTGGGGGGAAGAACTCTTTTTTCCCCCTCTGCGCCAGCACAGGATGCAGCCCAGAACCAAGCAGAAGCAGAACACAGCCAAACCCACTGCAAGCAGCATCTGCATGTGGACTGGACACAGCAGAATACAACAGGTTAGGGGCTAATGGGGTTGTCAGTGGTATTCATGTTTATAATTAGAGTGGGAGAGGGGTTTTTGTGAGGGAGAAGGAGAGAAAATGGAGCACAAAAACCATGTAGAGACCTTTAGTGAACACGTCGGAGGAAAAGAGTGAGAAAGACAGCTGACAAAGACAAAGACAGGAGGTGACAGAGAGATGTGACGGCCCTATAGGCATTATGTTCTGTGTTTATTGCCTACTTCTGCTTCACTCTTTCCAGATTTTCCCTGATGGTCTGGCCTCTCCCACCTCAGGCATTGGTGTACCCCTATTGGTGGCCTGTTGTCTGGTGTCTTTCAGAGTGGCACACAATTTGGTTTTATTTGGGTTTTCATTGTGTTTAGATGAGCCTTGATTCATATGTTCATAGTTACGTATGTGTGTACCTCTCTTCCTGAACAAGCCGGGCTTATAACAGGTGTGGGCTCTGTCAAAATTTGAGGTGAGTTTGAGTGCGGTCTTCAGTCCTCCCTTGGAATATCAAAACGTCCCTATTCTGGTTGACATCATACCTCTCTGACTGACAGTGACACCAATTAATCTCAATTAACAACGGCCACTCCTCTGCCCCAGTCACCCACGGAGTCCCCCAGGGTTCAGTGCATGGTTCCCTCCCCTGCTCTTCAGCATCTTCCTGCAAAACCACAGTCAAAACCCACCTCTTCAGGATAGCCTTTCCCAGCTGAGGCAGAGTTAAGATGTCCCCCCAAACCATGCTTAGCCTTTTATCTTTTTAATATAGCACTTATCTTTTTGGGTACTTAAAAGCTCTATAAAATCTGAGCTAGTATTCTTATTACATTTAGTCCCCAAAGAGAGTGCAGCAGTTAAAAATACAGATCGCAGGGTCAAAGCAACACCATCAGTATAAAGTTGGCAAAAAATATAAATAAGATAGCAACATTATACAATATACAACACTATATACACCCTCAGCAGTGCTAGCATAGTGAAAGCAACACAAAGGAAAAAATACAAGAGAATGCACACTTGTGCAGCACCATCTTCATAATAGATACATACAGTACATACACAAGCAGACAAAACATAATTATTATTTTCATTTAAAAAAATATTAGGCCCGGCCCAAAAACGTTGGGTCGGGCCAGGTCGGGTTCTTGCAGAATTTGAGAACTCTAATAAATAGACACCGCCTGTATGCACATGAAGACTCTGATACAGTTCAGTTTGCTCCATAATCACTAAGGTCACATTCCCACCTAATACTTCGGTAGACTCGATGCGTATGGGCGGAGAAATTGGGATTCTTGCATATTTAATTTGCTGTGGTTTGCCTTCACACCTGCACCGAATCGTAATCAAGTGCGATTGGAAGCGAAACCCCCGTTTTTGCTTGGAGTAGAATGTGGTTCTTTGATACGCATTAGGATTCGAATGAGCCTTCACACCTGCCAAACGAAGTGCACTTTCTGAAAATGCGCAGCAGGATTCGTTTTAATCGTAGCAAAGCTCTCTGGTGTGTATTGTGTGACTCTTATTTTAGTTGTTTTGGATCAATACTTAATGACTGGTTTCGTAGTCAATCTTATAGTGTTAAACAAGGATACTGAGCATCATGATACTTTGACTTTTTTTTTTTTTTTTTATATATTTTTTATCCCACGATTTTGTAACCCATTTTTCACCCCTGTGTCAATCATGATACTTTGTCTTTGATCTCTGGGTTTCTGGTAGTACTTTAACTCAGTTTACAAAGGCAGATTCTAAAGCACATTTGGGCTAGTGAAAAATAGGTGCCAAGAGAGGCTGAGTACAATGGGGACTGAGGAATTTAGTGTGGAGAGCTGACTCACACCAATCACCTTGTGTTGTTTGGACGCTGATTGCTTTATGAAATTAAACAGAAAATATGCTAGCTCTGTGTTCACACTCTAATCATAATATTTGTTTTAATAAACATTATTGGCACAGTTCAGTGCAAGCTTGATACGAACCAGAGCCAGTGACAGAATTACTGCTGACAAGTCATGCACATTTCACTGATTACGCATTTATTACGCAGTATGATTTAAAACACGAAAAACCACTCTCGGACAGTTAAGATTAACAGCCAGAGAGACTGTTGTGTGATGTTGTGTGTGCTGGTGACTCATGCATGCGTCACAACACATCTGCTCTAGAGGGAAGCCTTGTCAGTAGGAATACGTAAAGTATCCTGCAGCACTTTATGAATTATCATCATACAGTTGACAGAAAGCATCTGTGTCATTTTGCATTGGCTATGAAAAATAGCTCACAACGAGCTTATAGCTTGTACATCTGCTATTTTTGAACATTTTGAAAAATCTTGAGTGTGAGAACTACAGATTTAAAGCAAAGGCTCCAAACTTTCTAATTAAATTACATTGGAGCAGATGAGCAGGTTTATTCTTTTCTCCATGATAGGCTGTGCAGGCTAGTATTCTATTAGCCATATCAGCCATAAATATGCCATATCTGATCAGTCTCAAAATAATCAGATTATTTTCATAGATGTTGATGATGCAATAATAACGTGACCGTCAATGGCTCTGTCCGTCACTTTTGTTTTGTGTATTTCTAATGTTTGAAGGCAGCACAATCCGTATAACATCGGAATCGGTCAGAATCGGTATTGGCAGATATGACCCTGCAAATAATCGGAGACCGGATATCGGTCATAATTTGATAATCTTGCACCCTTAGTTTTCTTTTTGTATAGAATCGGCCTCAGGTTTTATGGCCTGTCCTGAGGATGATCTTTGCAGAGGATGTGCAGCAATGTGAACTTTGCATCATCATCATCATCATCATCATCATCAAAGCAGATGAGCTCCCACGTGCAATGAATCAATAATCCTTAAATCAATACAATAATCTTTTGTTTTGTTTTGTTTGTTTTGTTTTTAAACCGTTTCCATTTGGGGGATGAGAGTGCATGAGGTCTAAAAAATAATGCTCTTGCTAAAAATAAAATAAAAGGATGAAACACAACATCCTAAACTAGAAGGTGATGACTCATACAGGTCAGCCAATGGGGATAGGCTGCAAAGTCCACAACCACAAGGTCATTTTATGCCAAGCTAAATTATCAATATTGTAAAAGACTTTCTTAAGCATTACACCTACATGTATGTACAGACAATAGGCTAATTCATTTTGATCTGTTGATGAACTATAACTTGCATGCATTGTTTGGTTTACATTATCAAGTGATATTAAAAACTGCCTTTTCCCATAATTTAAAACACATGCACTTGGATCTTGACCACAATAAATTAATCCAAAATTGATTTTTAAAATGCTGCTTTTTTGTTCTTGTAGAATGTAGAGTATGTTACTATAACCTGTCGATCTATTTGTATGGCTGCCAAAGAATTGGTCAATAAATAAAATGTGGGCGGTTCTATTGCCTTATATTTGCATAAAACGTTTGCTAAAACACTTTCAATAATTTAAATTCGTGATGAAACAACTTCTAAGAAGAAAGAAAAGTAGCCTACTTTGAAAGAATAAGAATAAGACTTCTTACCTTCGAAAGCATTTGGTGACATTTTCATATGTTGTTACAATACGATGCTATAGAGTCAAAAATCACCAGTGTTTAGGGAACTGCTCCATTCCTCTCCTCCAGTCTCCTCTCTCTTTGGCACCGAGCTGTCTGCGGCACTCACAGATACTGCTCCGAAACGTGTGACCTATCTAAAACCGCTACCACCAGAGGTCGCTGTTACATTTTTATTTCCTTTTATGTGCACCAATTATACACTGCGCACTGCAGTGTGCAGTGGGAATGTTGTCAAGGTGAGCTCTGACTTTCGTAGCCTACTGTAGCAGCCTATTATTGCGTATTGATTATATATTTCTTCCCCTCCACGGCATTCATTTCCAGCATTGTGCAAAGTGCAATCAATTAACATAATCCTAAAATGTTTATGGGAAATCTGTTTATGGGATGTCCAGACTCCAGGCGTCTCATTTCTCATTGGAGACAAATTAAAGAAGAGACGCCCACTAGCCTACAACACATCTCTGGAAAAACATTATTATATTGGTCACCGGTTCCCATGTAATTCCACCGGCTTTCTGGCCAATCAGGAAATTCAGTGACTAAGCTTATATTGCGTGTATAATAAAGGCAGGGGGTCGTAGAAGAGGCATGCATGCATTATGTCTTAACATCCATTGCTTTTGCCTCAAGTAGCCTATACCTGGAGTTCTGGACTCATTCAAATAATGGTTTATGGTTCTGGTTAGCTTCATAGCCTATATATAGCCTGCCCTATAGCCTATACAAATCTATACAAATATACTTGCCCTCTAACTAAAATTACAAAATAAAAACACCTTAAATATTTTATTTCTTTCATAAATTGCTAATCTTTCACTCAAAAGGGACTGCTCCTGTCACAAGTTGATGATGTCATATGCCCATGTGTGGTCTAGCCCTATGGAATTATGGAATGCATGTGCTAATAAAAAAACAACGTAATATTTTCTAAAGTTAATATGAGCATCAAAGCAATATTTTAAATACTTTTTATTAGCACGTGCATTCCATAATTCCATAGGGCTGGACCACACATGGACATATGACATCATCAACTTGCAACAGGAGGTGAAAGATAAGTGAAAGATTCTCTATTTATGAAAGAAATAAAATATTGAAGGTGTTTATATTATTTTATTAGTGTGGTTGCCCGAATGGGCAACCAGACTCTTGTAACTGTGACACTTTATTATTTCACTGGAGTAGTCTTTATTTTGACGCTTTATACCTCCCACACTGTACGCTGTACGCACTTGAGCCATATGTCAAATTGACCGGAAATCGGGAATCGTGTGCTTGTATTTTGTTAAGAGAAATGTTGTATAGTTTAATTGATATGAATTTATTAGTGAATTAAATTTCCCCATTGACATGAATGGGAAAAGGCAAAAATTCACATTCAAGTATTTGTTCCTCGGAGACTGTAATCACTATAGTTACAAAACTTTTAGGGATAATTCCACATTATCCCTACAATTATTTAACCTTAAAATTGTATCGGTCGGCCTCATGGTGGCGCTATAACAGCCCACTTTACCTTTTGGCTTATAACTCTTGAACCATAGGTCGTAAAATAAAAAATATTTTTTCCCTGGATTCCTTGGGTCATGACGCATCTCCCCATATAGGCCACGCCCATTTCCGCCATGATAGATTTTCCGCCATTTTGAATTTTGTCCAAAACACACTTTTTGCTTTTCCTCCTACAGATTTTGTCCAAATCTCACAGAAATCGGCACACGTGATCTCTGGACCCATCCAATTAAAACTGAACTGCAGAATTTTGAAAGTGCGTATCGTTCGGCCGTAATCGTCTTCCGAAGTTAGTAGGAGGGGCCTATATCACAAAAAATGCCATAAATCACGAACGGAATGTCCAATCCATCCCACATTTCAATCACATGTCAAAGCAATTCCATTTTCATCCATAGGGGGCGCCGCAAATGCGAGAAATGTAACCGTTTGTCGCAAAAACATGAATTTCGGGGGTTAAATCCCCTCCGAATTACTTACGCATGATCTAAGGCGTGACTTGAAATTGTAATTGGCTGGCAATACTAGTGGGAGGGGCATATGTAAGCCACTGCGGCAACCACACTCTGCAATTTTTTTAAATTTGTGATGCCTTTGACAGATGTTTGTAGAAGTCGTTCAGTTATTGTTACATCATTTTGTAATTAACCTCTTAAGTCCTACATAATATATACACTTAGTCGCACAACAATGTTCAATTGTAAAAATGGCTGATCTACAAACTCACAACACAGCATTGTGAGGCTGTTTTTGAACATTTGTAAAGGATAATTTCACATGTTTCAAGTGATTAAAGGATGGATGGCTTTGCTGGCATTTAATGTGAATCACCACCAGCCCAGGTGAAATGTATGCATAGTTCTTGTGAGGCTGGAATCTATTTTACAGTATGGCTCTAGATGCGGAACATAGAAATGTTATGTCAGATTTTCACATTCAGAACCGTGTTAATCAGACCAGTGTGTGTCCATGTGGAAACCTCGTATGAATCTGATCTCAGGTCAGAATGGGTTAATCAGACCAGTGTGTGTCCATGTGGAAACCTCGTATGAATCTGATCTCAGGTCAGAATGGGTTAAATACTACTGAAGTTTCACTTGTAAGTTTGGGTAAGAAACTATTTTTTTTTTTGCAGAGACTTTTTGTCTAATCACGTGGTCTGGTTCTTTATTTTCTTTACTTTATACGATAAAGCGTCCAGTACAGGAGTTATGTACAATTTGTCAATTTGCAGGTATTTAGAACAAAATTATAGACTCAAAATCTATACATGCTGCAAGTGCTCCGTCTTCCAATAAATAAGGTTTATCAAGTAGAAATACATGTTTGGTTATGGTGACATAGGCCTACATTTTGTGCGTTGTACATTTACATGACATTGGCAGTTATAAATAAAATTGATATAAATTAACATGTTTTGAGTACTGAGTTATTTCACCGAGCTGGTCAGTTCAGGTGAAGAAGTTTAAATGGTTTAATGTTTGAAATTATGTTAATTAATTTATTATTAGCCAAATTTGTTTGATACATATCAAGTAGTGTCTAATGGGGGTCTAATGGGGGCTCAACAAATGTGGATTTGGGAACAACTGCAGACTGCAGTACAGTATTACGTTATTAACAGATCCCTGACTGATTGATCTAAAACGAATCCACAAATCACCAACAACACAGCAATAAGGCATTAAAACGTTTCCTTTGGAAAGTCAGAAAGTGACGTGCAAAATAAAAAATAAAATCTGCCAATTTATACACACTATGTTACACGTATACCGACGGTAGGATACCGTGTCTTTTAGGGGCGTTTCTGTGGTCAAGATAGGGCTTTTTTTTGGTACTGTAGCCTACCTGTCAGTTCTGCTGCTGGAGTCGGGTCTTCATGTAGGCCTAGGCTATAGCCTATGTGGTCTTCAATGTATAGCCTATGTGGCGTGAACACTAAATCCAGGCTAAAATCGCGAGATAGTCAGCAAGTCATTAATTACAGAAGTATTTCACACACCTTTGATTCGCTGTAATAAAGGAACTAAAAGGTGATTATGAAGCAGAGGGAAACACAAAAGTCAGTTGGCAGCGCCACAGCCCAGCGACACCCACGTTGTGGCCAGAAATGTCACTCCGTTTGTAAGCTAAAGGATCCCACATAATGTAGGTTTGTAATAATGTTGTTTTTTGATGAATTGAACAATGTGGACTTTTGATGAATTGAACAATGTGGACCCTCTAAAACAAGTGTAATGCTTAATTGGGTCGTCCACTCACAGTTAACAGTCTTTGTATTGAGTTTGTGCTTGAAATGTACTGTAATTCTACAAACTATTAATAAAATATTTAAATCAATCAATCAAACCAGAGCTAGACTACACCATGATATATTATTAGGAGTACAATAACTTTGCATTGTGAATAAAAAGGTATAGCCACAGTGGGGTTGCAGTGTAATGTAATGCTGAAGGTTTAATCACAGGGCTGTCTGCTTTATGTACTATGATTAAACGTGCATTCTGGTATTGTGAATCAATGATTGAGAAAAACATCAGAGGGGTTTGAACCCGTGAAGTTCTATAAAGTTTAATTCAAAGTCGGGTGTCTAAACCGCTAGACCACTGAGGACGCTGCCAGGAAGGGGACTCATGTCATACCCGGAAGGAAGTGCCGCCCCCCCTCAAATCAAGAAAGCTCCACGTCCTCGCGGGCGTGGCCTCACGTCATACCCGGAAGGAAGTGCCGCCCCCCCTCAAATCAAGAAAGCTCCACGTCCTCGCGGGCGTGGCCTCACGTCATACCCGGAAGGAAGTGCCGCCCCCCCTCAAATCAAGAAAGCTCCACGTCCTCGCGGGCGTGGCCTCACGTCATACCCGGAAGGAAGTGCCGCCCCCCCTCAAATCAAGAAAGCTCCACGTCCTCGCGGGCGTGGCCTCACGTCATACCCGGAAGGAAGTGCCGCCCCCCCTCAAATACGGAAGAGACGCGTGGAGGGGGTTTTGCTCAGTGTTGTTTTGCCACGTCACCATGTCGGTCGTCGTCGTGTCCGCAGCAAGCAGGTACGTTCAATGTTATTTAATACTTAACGTTGTTGTTGTTCAAACATCTGTGATCACTTTATATGTTAACTTGTTGTGATGTTTATATATTATGTTCGTGCCACTCTGTAAAACCGTGTTCCAGTAGCCCAATGGTTACTCTCGGCGCCTAGTAGACAACAGGGCCCGGGTTCGAGTCCCCATCGAGGACTGAGAGTTAGCTTCATTCTTACCAAACTAGCACAATTGTTTTAGCTTTTCTCGTCGAGGTCCATTATTCATTCAGTATTTGAGCCTAAAAATGGTGGTCCCGTGGCTCAGATACGGAATGAATAAAGGACCTCGACTTGATGCAAACAAACAGTGTTGTGTTTGTTAAGAAGAAAATAAACTCGATCATCAACTGGGAAGTGAACCCGGGCCCGGATGTTCACGTACCATCGGCTTAACCATTCGGCTACTGGATCATGGTTTTATAAAGTAGTAGTAGTAACATATATGAACACAACACAGTAGGAACAAAGCATTCTGGGATGCACGCTAGTTCGTTAGCTAGCTAGCGTGCTGCCGTCGTGAACGTGCACAATGATAGTCAACGGACCAGCGCGTTCATGTGTTTGGGGCCAGGCTGCAATACCTTCATTCGGCCACTATGTCCATTTCGCTTCAGGGTTTCCTCTGGGTGCCTTCTCTATTCATAATATACTCTATGCTCACAATGGTGGTCCGTGGCTGAATAAATAATCGACTAGAGGTGAACAGAGTAGTGTTTAGATGGTTCTGTTATGACTGCATGCTGTAGTGTTTAGATGGTTCTGTTATGACTGAATGTTGTAGTATTTAGATGGTTCTGTTATGACTTCCCCTCTGCATGTTGTAGTGTTTAGATGGTTCTGTTATGACTTCTCCTCTGCATGCTGTAGTGTTTAGATGGTTCTGTTATGACTGCATGTCATAGTATTACTATTTAGATGGTTCTGTTATGACTTCCCCTCTGCATGTTGTAGTATTTAGATGGTTCTGTTATGACTTCTCCTCTGCATGCTGTAGTATTTAGATGGTTCTGTTATGACTTCTCCTCTGCATGCTGTAGTATTTAGATGGTTCTGTTATGACTGCATGCTGTAGTGTTTAGATGGTTCTGTTATGACTGAATGTTGTAGTATTTAGATGGTTCTGTTATGACTTCCCCTCTGCATGTTGTAGTGTTTAGATGGTTCTGTTATGACTTCTCCTCTGCATGCTGTAGTGTTTAGATGGTTCTGTTATGACTGCATGTCATAGTATTTAGATGGTTCTGTTATGACTTCACCTCTGCATGTTGTAGTGTTTAGATGGTTCTGTTATGACTTCTCCTCTGCATGCTGTAGTATTTAGATGGTTCTGTTATGACTTATCCTCTGCATGCTGTAGTATTTAGATGGTTCTGTTATGACTTCCCCTCTGCATGCTGTAGTGTTTAGATGGTTCTGTTATGACTTCTCCTCTGCATGCTGTAGTGTTTAGATGGTTCTGTTATGACTGCATGTCGTAGTATTACTATTTAGATGGTTCTGTTATGACTTCCCCTCTGCATGTTGTAGTATTTAGATGGTTCTGTTATGACTTCTCCTCTGCATGCTGTAGTATTTAGATGGTTCTGTTATGACTTCTCCTCTGCATGCTGTAGTATTTAGATGGTTCTGTTATGACTGCATGCTGTAGTGTTTAGATGGTTCTGTTATGACTGAATGTTGTAGTATTTAGATGGTTCTGTTATGACTTCCCCTCTGCATGTTGTAGTGTTTAGATGGTTCTGTTATGACTTCTCCTCTGCATGCTGTAGTGTTTAGATGGTTCTGTTATGACTGCATGTCGTAGTATTTAGATGGTTCTGTTATGACTTCACCTCTGCATGTTGTAGTGTTTAGATGGTTCTGTTATGACTTCTCCTCTGCATGCTGTAGTATTTAGATGGTTCTGTTATGACTTCTCCTCTGCATGCTGTAGTATTTAGATGGTTCTGTTATGACTTCCCCTCTGCATGCTGTAGTGTTTAGATGGTTCTGTTATGACTTCTCCTCTGCATGCTGTAGTATTTAGATGGTTCTGTTATGACTTCTCCTCTGCATGCTGTAGTATTTAGATGGTTCTGTTATGACTTCCCCTCTGCATGCTGTAGTGTTTAGATGGTTCTGTTATGACTTCTCCTCTGCATGCTGTAGTATTTAGATGGTTCTGTTATGACTTCTCTGCATGTTGTAGTATTTAGATGGTTCTGTTATGACTTCTCCTCTGCATGCTGTAGTGTTTAGATGGTTCTGTTATGACTTCTCCTCTGCATGCTGTAGTGTTTAGATGGTTCTGCTATGACTTCTCCTCTGCATGTTGTAGTGTTTAGATGGTTCTGTTATGACTTCTCCTCTGCATGCTGTAGTGTTTAGATGGTTCTGTTATGACTTCTCCTCTGCATGCTGTAGTGTTTAGATGGTTCTGTTATGACTTCTCCTCTGCATGTTGTAGTGTTTAGATGGTTCTGTTATGACTTCTCCTCTGCATGTTGTAGTGTTTAGATGGTTCTGTTATGACTTCTCCTCTGCATGCTGTAGTGTTTAGATGGTTCTGTTATGACTTCTCCTCTGCATGTTGTAGTGTTTAGAATGGGGGTGGGCAACTTTGACGATAGAGACTATATTTCCACAGTCCACTATATTTCCACTCTCACTCCAGAGGGCCACGTTGCATATTACTGTTGTAGCAAAAATAGCCGATGTACAAGCTCAAAACGCGTCGCAGTGCAACGCGTTTGGGGCTTATTGATCAGCTATTTTTTCCCCAAGACGGTGGATTGTGGCCCATGCCTTCCTGCTGTTATTTGTCATGTTGGTGTTCTCTATATCTTTTCGTCCTGGGCATGACGTTAAACTGTTCCGTTCGAGAGGACCGGCGACCCTCGAATGTAAACAGCCACGAAAGGAAACTATGTGTGTGTGAGGTGTTCTCTATCATTTCATTCCAGTACTACTACTTTGGGTAGTGGCTGGACGTTTGTGTAGATATTGAAAAGGAGGGGGCGAGCAGGCTACCTTGTGGTAGGCCGTTCTTTTGGGCTTTCCATTTACTCCTCTGGTCATTTAACTGGACATAGAAGCGCCTGTTGTTGAGGAGGCTTTTCCTGACCATTGTGTGGTGTTGGACAGTGTCGTAGGCAGCAGAGAGATCTCTGAATGCTGCTCCAGTTATTTGTTTTCCCTCAAACCCATCCTCAATGTGTTGGTTGAGGTTGAGCTCTGTCCAGCACAGGAGCGGCCAGGACGGAAACCACCTTGGTCTTTAGTCAGCTTGGTGTCTATGAGTGGCAAGAGGCGTTGGAGTAGCAGCCTCTCTTCTAGGTGATGCAGAGGAGGGAAATGGGTCGGTAGCTCTTTGTGGATAATGGGTCTTTGCCAGGTTTAAGGATTGCAACCACTTTGGCCTTTTCCCAGACAGAAGGGATGGTTTTCTGTGCTATGCATGTGTTCAGCATCCCCACAAGCCAGGTCTTTGCGTTGGGTCCCAGGTGCTGTAACATTTCTGCCAGTAGGTCATCAATCCCTGCTGCTTTTCCGGGTTTCAACTTTCCCATTGCAGTTTCAAGTTCTTCTAGGTCGAAGGGTTTGGTTTGAGGGCTGGCTGATTGTGCTTGGTCTGATACCACTGCGCAATGGTATTCTCCTGTGGGTCGGTGGCGGTCTTGGTCACAACTGGTGGCCAACAGTTGTAACCAACACCGCCACCGACTCACATAGAATACCATCGCACAGTGGTATCAGACCAACCACAATCAGCCAGCCCTCAAACCAAACCCTTCGACTTAGAAGAACGTGAAACTGCAATGGGACAGTTGAAACCCGGAAAAGCAGCAGGGATTGATGGCATACTGGCAGAAATGATACAGCACCTGGGACCTAACGCAAGGACCTGGCTTGTGGGGATGCTGAACACATGCATAGCACAGAAAACCATCCCTTCTGTTTGGAAAAAGGCCGAAGTGGTTGCAATCCCTAAACCTGGCAAAGACCCATTATCCCCGAAGAGCTACCGACCCATTTCCCTCCTGCATCACCTACAAGCTCTATGAGAGGCACTAACATTTCTGAACAGACTATATTTACATCAATATGTCTGGGTCCCCACCTACTCACTCAGGGTTGACGTGTCACACCTGCAGTGATGGGAGGGGTACCAAAATGTGGTGTTTTGATTGGTTGATGGGGGCACTCCCTTAGTATAAAAGTGTATGTTTTGTGTACACATGACCTGATGAAGATCAAATAGATCGAAACGTTGTCAGTATTTCAATACAGAACGTTTTTTTTATACCTGTGAAGTGCGGGCTCCATCCAATACCTACACCAGTTGTGATGCAACAGAGTTTGCTGTGACCGTTGTGAATTATGGGTGGTGTGGTTTTTGCCAAGACGGTGGATTGTGGCTCATGCCTTCCTGCTGTTATTTGTCATGTTGGTGTTCTCTATATCTTTTCGTCCTGGGCATGACGTTAAACTGTTCCGTTCGAGAGTACCAGCGACCCTCGAATGTAAACGGCCACGAAAGGAAATTATGTGTGTGTGAGGTGTTCTCTATGGGTTGGGTTTCAGGTGGTTGTATTGTAGTAGCTTGACATTTCTTGGAGGGCACTTTCAAGGACAGACTCAATCTTCTGGAAGTCTGCTTGTTGGGTCGTAATGCAGAGGTTGTCGGCGTAGATGAAATGCTGGCATTAGGCATTGGGTAGTGGCTGGTCGTTTGTGTAGATATTGAAAAGGAGGGGGGCGAGCACACTACCTTGTGGGAGGCCGTTCTTTTGGGCTTTCCATTTACTCCTCTGGTCATTTAACTGGACATAGAAGCGCCTGTTGTTGAGGAGGCTTTTCCTGACCATTGTGCGGTGTTGGACAGTGTCGTAGGCAGCAGAGAGATCTCTGAATGCTGCTCCAGTTATTTGTTTCCCCTCAAACCCATCCTCAATGTGTTGGGTGAGGTTGAGCTCTGTCCAGCACAGGAGCGGCTGGGACGGAAACCAGCTTGGTCTTTAGTCAGCTTGGTATCTATGAGTGGCAACGAGGCGTTGGAGTAGCAGCTTCTCATATAGCCTTGTAGGTGATGCAGAGGGAAATGGGTCGGTAGCTCTTTGTGGATAATGGGTCTTTGCCAGGTTTAAGGATTGCAACCACTTTGGCCTTTTCCCAGACAGAAGGGATGGTTTTCTGTGCTATGCATGTGTTCAGCATCCCCACAAGCCAGGTCTTTGTGTTGGGTCCCAGGTGCTGTAACATTTCTGCCAGTAGGTCATCAATCTCTGCTGCTTTTCCGGGTTTCAACTTTCCCATTGCAGTTTCAAGTTCTTCTAGGTCGAAGGGTTTGGTTTGAGGGCTGGCTGATTGTGCTTGGTCTGATACCACTGTGCAATGGTATTCTCCTGTGGGTCGGTGGCGGTCTTGGTCACAACTGGTGGCCAACAGTTGTAACCAACACCGCCACCGACTCACATAGAATACCATCGCACAGTGGTATCAGACCAACCACAATCAGCCAGCCCTCAAACCAAACCCTTCGACTTAGAAGAACGTGAAACTGCAATGGGAAAGTTGAAACCCGGAAAAGCAGCAGGGATTGATGGCATACTGGCAGAAATGATACAGCACCTGGGACCTAACGCAAGGACCTGGCTTGTGGGGATGCTGAACACATGCATAGCACAGAAAACCATCCCTTCTGTTTGGAAAAAGGCCGAAGTGGTTGCAATCCCTAAACCTGGCAAAGACCCATTATCCCCGAAGAGCTACCGACCCATTTCCCTCCTGCATCACCTACAAGCTCTATGAGAGGCACTAACATTTCTGAACAGACTATATTTACATCAATATGTCTGGGTCCCCACCTACTCACTCAGGGTTGACGTGTCACACCTGCAGTGATGGGAGGGGCACCAAAATGTGGTGTTTTGATTGGTTGATGGGGGCACTCCCTTAGTATAAAAGTGTATGTTTTGTGTACACATGACCTGATGAAGATCAAATAGATCGAAACGTTGTCAGTATTTCAATACAGAACGTTTTTTTTATACCTGTGAAGTGCGGGCTCCATCCAATACCTACACCAGTTGTGATGCAACAGAGTTTGCTGTGACCGTTGTGAATTATGGGTGGTGTGGTTTTTGCCAAGACGGTGGATTGGGGCTCATGCCTTCCTGCTGTTATTTGTCATGTTGGTGTTCTCTATATCTTTTCGTCCTGGGCATGACGTTAAACTGTTCCGTTCGAGAGTACCAGCGACCCTCGAATGTAAACAGCCACGAAAGGAAATTATGTGTGTGTGAGGTGTTCTCTATGGGTTGGGTTTCAGGTGGTTGTATTGTAGTAGCTTGACATTTCTTGGAGGGCACTTTCAAGGACAGACTCAATCTTCTGGAAGTCTGCTTGTTGGGTCGTAATGCAGAGGTTGTCGGCGTAGATGAAATGCTGGCATTAGGCATTGGGTAGTGGCTGGTCGTTTGTGTAGATATTGAAAAGGAGGGGGGCGAGCACGCTACCTTGTGGGAGGCCGTTCTTTTGGGCTTTCCATTTACTCCTCTGGTCATTTAACTGGACATAGAAGCGCCTGTTGTTGAGGAGGCTTTTCCTGACCATTGTGCGGTGTTGGACAGTGTCGTAGGCAGCAGAGAGATCTCTGAATGCTGCTCCAGTTATTTGTTTCCCCTCAAACCCATCCTCAATGTGTTGGGTGAGGTTGAGCTCTGTCCAGCACAGGAGCGGCTGGGACGGAAACCAGCTTGGTCTTTAGTCAGCTTGGTATCTATGAGTGGCAACGAGGCGTTGGAGTAGCAGCTTCTCATATAGCCTTGTAGGTGATGCAGAGGGAAATGGGTCGGTAGCTCTTTGTGGATAATGGGTCTTTGCCAGGTTTAAGGATTGCAACCACTTTGGCCTTTTCCCAGACAGAAGGGATGGTTTTCTGTGCTATGCATGTGTTCAGCATCCCCACAAGCCAGGTCTTTGTGTTGGGTCCCAGGTGCTGTAACATTTCTGCCAGTAGGTCATCAATCTCTGCTGCTTTTCCGGGTTTCAACTTTCCCATTGCAGTTTCAAGTTCTTCTAGGTCGAAGGGTTTGGTTTGAGGGCTGGCTGATTGTGGTTGGTCTGATACCACTGTGCAATGGTATTCTCCTGTGGGTCGGTGGCGGTCTTGGTCACAACTGGTGGCCAACAGTTGTAACCAACACCGCCACCGACTCACATAGAATACCATCGCACAGTGGTATCAGACCAACCACAATCAGCCAGCCCTCAAACCAAACCCTTCGACTTAGAAGAACGTGAAACTGCAATGGGAAAGTTGAAACCCGGAAAAGCAGCAGGGATTGATGGCATACTGGCAGAAATGATACAGCACCTGGGACCTAACGCAAGGACCTGGCTTGTGGGGATGCTGAACACATGCATAGCACAGAAAACCATCCCTTCTGTTTGGAAAAAGGCCGAAGTGGTTGCAATCCCTAAACCTGGCAAAGACCCATTATCCCCGAAGAGCTACCGACCCATTTCCCTCCTGCATCACCTACAAGCTCTATGAGAGGCACTAACATTTCTGAACAGACTATATTTACATCAATATGTCTGGGTCCCCACCTACTCACTCAGGGTTGACGTGTCACACCTGCAGTGATGGGAGGGGCACCAAAATGTGGTGTTTTGATTGGTTGATGGGGGCACTCCCTTAGTATAAAAGTGTATGTTTTGTGTACACATGACCTGATGAAGATCAAATAGATCGAAACGTTGTCAGTATTTCAATACAGAACGTTTTTTTTATACCTGTGATGTGCGGGCTCCATCCAATACCTACACCAGTTGTGATGCAACAGAGTTTGCTGTGACCGTTGTGAATTATGGGTGGTGTGGTCTTTGCCAAGACGGTGGATTGTGGCTCATGCCTTCCTGCTGTTATTTGTCATGTTGGTGTTCTCTATATCTTTTCGTCCTGGACATGACGTTAAACTGTTCCGTTCGAGAGGACCGGCGACCCTCGAATGTAAACAGGAGTAGCAGCCTCTCTTGTAGGTGATGCAGAGGAGGGAAATGGGTCGGTAGCTCTTTGAGGATGATGGGTCTTTGCCAGGTTTGGGGATTGCAACCACTTTGGCCTTTCTCCAGACAGAAGGGATGGTTTTCTGTGCCATGCATGTATTCAGCATCCTCACGAGCCAGGTCTTTGCGTTAGGTTCCAGGTGCTGTATAATTTCTGCCAGTATGTCATCAATCTCTGCTGCTTTTCCGGGTTTCAACTTTCCCATTGCAGTTTCGAGTTCTTCTAGGTCGAAGGGTTTGGTTTGAGGGCTGGCTGATTGTGGTTGGTCTGATACCACTGTGCGATGGTATTCTCCTGTGGGTCGGCGGCGGTGTTGGTTACGACTGTTGGCCACCAGTTGTGATGCAACAGAGTTTGCTGTGACCGTTGTGAATTATGGGTGGCTCCCTGAGGTCCTTGATCGCCATTGGGTCCAACAGTGGTCATTGAAGCGTGCGCACACATGCACCTACACACGCACAGGCGCACATGCGTATGCACACCTGGACCTTTAAATGAACAACAACACAAAAACTAAGGCACTGGTGTCGGACTTCTGGTTTACCGGAACGGGGTTCAACTCCCTGCAGTGCCCTGCTCAATGTGTTGTATTTCATTCATTGGTCCATGGTCTCAGAGGTCATTGAGCGGCGCGCTATAGTGCGCGATTCTTCATCATTGTTGAGGATTAAAAAAAAAGGTGAAAATCAAGGAAAAGCAAAAGGCTATAGTCCATGGTCACGGACCACATACTGGTCAAGGTCATTTATACTGGTGAAGATCATTTACTAGTCTTATGAAGGTCATTTATACTGGTCAAGGTCATTTACTAGTCTCATGAAGGTAATTTATAATGCCTTCCTGCTGTTATTTGTCATGTTGGTGTTCTCTATATCTTTTCGTCCTGGGCATGACGTTAAACTGTTCCGTTCGAGAGGACCGGCGACCCTCGAATGTAAACAGCCACGAAAGGAAACTATGTGTGTGTGAGGTGTTCTCTATCATTTCATTCCAGTACTACTACTTTGGGTAGTGGCTGGACGTTTGTGTAGATATTGAAAAGGAGGGGGCGAGCAGGCTACCTTGTGGTAGGCCGTTCTTTTGGGCTTTCCATTTACTCCTCTGGTCATTTAACTGGACATAGAAGCGCCTGTTGTTGAGGAGGCTTTTCCTGACCATTGTGCGGTGTTGGACAGTGTCGTAGGCAGCAGAGAGATCTCTGAATGCTGCTCCAGTTATTTGTTTTCCCTCAAACCCATCCTCAATGTGTTGGGTGAGGTTGAGCTCTGTCCAGCACAGGAGCGGCCAGGACGGAAACCAGCTTGGTCTTTAGTCAGCTTGGTATCTATGAGTGGCAACGAGGCGTTGGAGTAGCAGCTTCTCATATAGCCTTGTAGGTGATGCAGAGGGAAATGGGTTGGTAGCTCTTTGTGGATAATGGGTCTTTGCCAGGTTTAAGGATTGCAACCACTTTGGCCTTTTCCCAGACAGAAGGGATGGTTTTCTGTGCTATGCATGTGTTCAGCATCCCCACAAGCCAGGTCTTTGCGTTGGGTCCCAGGTGCTGTAACATTTCTGCCAGTAGGTCATCAATCCCTGCTGCTTTTCCGGGTTTCAACTTTCCCATTGCAGTTTCAAGTTCTTCTAGGTCGAAGGGTTTGGTTTGAGGGCTGGCTGATTGTGGTTGGTCTGATACCACTGTGCGATGGTATTCTCCTGTGGGTCGGTGGCGGTCTTGGTCACAACTGGTGGCCAACAGTTGTAACCAACACCGCCACCGACTCACATAGAATACCATCGCACAGTGGTATCAGACCAACCACAATCAGCCAGCCCTCAAACCAAACCCTTCGACTTAGAAGAACGTGAAACTGCAATGGGAAAGTTGAAACCCGGAAAAGCAGCAGGGATTGATGGCATACTGGCAGAAATGATACAGCACCTGGGACCTAACGCAAGGACCTGGCTTGTGGGGATGCTGAACACATGCATAGCACAGAAAACCATCCCTTCTGTTTGGAAAAAGGCCGAAGTGGTTGCAATCCCTAAACCTGGCAAAGACCCATTATCCCCGAAGAGCTACCGACCCATTTCCTTCCTCTGCATCACCTACAAGCTCTATGAGAGGCACTAACATTTCTGAACAGACTATATTTACATCAATATGTCTGGGTCCCCACCTACTCACTCAGGGTTGACGTGTCACACCTGCAGTGATGGGAGGGGCACCAAAATGTGGTGTTTTGATTGGTTGATGGGGGCACTCCCTTAGTATAAAAGTGTATGTTTTGTGTACACATGACCTGATGAAGATCAAATAGATCGAAACGTTGTCAGTATTTCAATACAGAACTTTTTTTTTTATACCTGTGATGTGCGGGCTCCATCCAATACCTACACCAGTTGTGATGCAACATAGTTTGCTGTGACTGTTGTGAATTATGGGTGGTGTGGTCTTTGCCAAGACGGTGGATTGTGGCTCATGCCTTCCTGCTGTTATTTGTCATGTTGGTGTTCTCTATATCTTTTCGTCCTGGGCATGACGTTAAACTGTTCCGTTCGAGAGGACCGGCGACCCTCAAATGTAAACAGGAGTAGCAGCCTCTCTTGTAGGTGATGCAGAGGAGGGAAATGGGTCGGTAGCTCTTTGGGGATGATGGGTCTTTGCCAGGTTTGGGGATTGCAACCACTTTGGCCTTTCTCCAGACAGAAGGGATGGTTTTCTGTGCCATGCATGTATTCAGCATCCCTACGAGCCAGGTGTTTGCGTTAGGTTCCAGGTGCTGTATAATTTCTGCCAGTATGTCATCAATCCCTGCTGCTTTTCCGGGTTTCAACTTTCCCATTGCGGTTTCGAGTTCTTCTAGGTCGAAGGGTTTGGTTTGAGGGCTGGCTGATTGTGGTTGGTCTGATGCCACTGTGCAATGGTAATCTCCTGTGTGTCGGCGGCGGTGTTGGTTACGACTGTTGGCCACCAGTTGTGATGCAACAGAGTTCGCTGTGACCGTTGTGAATTATGGGTGGCTCCCTGAGGTCCTTGATCCCCATGGGGTCCAACAGTGGCCATTGAAGCGTGCACACACACATGCACACATGGACCTTTAAATGAACAACAACACAAAAACTAAGGCGCTGGTGTCGGACTTCTGGTTTACCGGAACGGGGTTCAACTCCCTGCAGTGCCCTGCTCAATGTGTTGTATTTCATTCATTGGTCCATGGTCTCAGGTCATTGAGCGGCGCGCTATAGTGCGCGATTCTTCATCTCCATCCAATAACTACACCAGTTGTGACGCAATAGAGTTTGCTGTGACCGTTGTGAATTATGGGTGGTGTGGTCTTTGCCAAGACGGTGGATTGTGGCCCATGCCTTCCTGCTGTTATTTGTCATGTTGGTGTTCTCTATATCTTTTCGTCCTGGGCATGACGTTAAACTGTTCCGTTCGAGAGGACCGGCGACCCTCGAATGTAAACGGCCACAAAAGGAAACTATGTGTGTGTGAGGTGTTCTCTATCATTTAATTCCAGACTTTCCTTCGTTCATTCCCAACTTCACTGTCTATCTCCTGTGTTCTCCATTCATCTTGAGCGCTACACAGTCGTCTGATGTGCGGGGGGAGGTGCCGGCTAGCGCATAAAGGCACGGGACAGGTGTTGTCTTGACGCATCCCGTGTTGATGCGACAGGTGTCATTTAGGGCTGTGTCGACCAATTTGGTGTGACGTGATCGGCTCCAGCTTGAGCAGGCATACTCTGCTGTAGAGAAAGACAGGGCCATGGCAGTTGCACAGATTGTTTGTGGGTCTGCGCCCCTCTTGGATTTCACTAGTTTTCACAGGATGTTATTGTGGGTGTTGACCGTGGCTTTTGTGTTCTCCAGGTGTTTTTTGAAGAAGAGTGTCCTGTCCAGTGTAACTCCAAGATACATGGGGTGGGTATGGTTGGAGAGTTTGTGACCATCCCAAGTGACGCTCAGTTCTTTTTTCGCGTCTCGGTTCCTCAGGTGGAAGCTGCATAGTTGGGTTTGTGTGTCTTTCTTTTTCTGTCTTTCTTTCTTAGGACGGAGATCAAGGTAGACGCCGTTGGAAGGCTCAACACAAGCCGGTGCCCCTAGAGATCCATCCCAAAGCTTCCCTCAGGGAGCCCAGCATGCCAGCTAGCCAGCAAGCCTGCCCAGTCAGCGAACGCAGCCAGTCAGCTCCGCCAGTCAGCCAGTGTAGATAGTCAGGCTGCCAAGCCAGAGCATATCAGCCCTTGCAGTCAGCCACTGCAGCCATGCCAGCCTTGCTCAGTCAGCTCAGCCAGGCCTCTCTCGAGGCCTGGCTCTCTGTCTGCCTGGCCCGGTCTGCCCCGCCCTGCCTTGCAGCAACAGAACCAGCCTTTCTGGCAAGCCAGCCAGCTCAGAATGCGAGCTGAGCAAGCCAGTGCAGCAACAAGCCCAGACTAGGTTACTGCAGCCTTACTGTGCAGCCACAGCCACTCAGCGGAGATCAGCAGGAGCTGGCCAGGCTCCAACCCTTGCAGCGCAGCCTTAGGCCGGATAGTCCCCCTGCCTGCACTTTGTTGCCTTCCTGGCCTGTCTGCCTGCCTAGGCGCCTCGGTCTTCCTGTCTGTCTGCCTTGGCCTGCCTGTCTGAAACTGGTTAAGACTAACTGCGTGCTTGCCAGCTGCGCTGGCTTGCTGAGCTCGTATTCTGAGCTGGCTGGCTTGCTAGCAAGGCTGGTTCTGTTGCTGCAAGGCAGGGCAGGGCAGACCGGGCCAGGCAGACAGAGAGCCAGGCCTCGAGAGAGGCCTGGCTGAGCTGACTGAGCAAGGCTGGTATGGCTGCAATGGCGGACTGCAAGGGCTGATATGCTCTGGCTTGTCAGCCTGACTTTCTACACTGGCTGACTGGCGGAGCTGGCTGGCTGCGTTGGCTGACTGGGCGGGCTTGCTGGCTAGCTGGCTTGCTGGACTCCCTGAGGGAAGCTTTGGGATGGATCTCTAGGGGCATCGGCTTGTGTTGAGCCTTCCAACGGCGTCTACCTTGATCTTCATCCTAAGAAAGACAGACAGAAAAAGAAAGACACACACAAAGTCAACTATGCAGCTTCCACATGAGGAAGGCAGGCAGGAAGGCAGGCACGCAGGCACAAGCTGCCTGCGTGCTTGCTTCGCCCTCCAGTTGCTGCTCCAGTTATTTGTTTTCTCTCAAACCCATCCTCAATGTGTTGGGTGAGGTTGAGCTCTGTCCAGCACAGGACGGGACGGAAACCACCTTGGTCTTTAGTCAGCTTGGTGTCTATGAGTGGTATGAGGCGTTGGAGTAGCAGCCTCTCTTGTAGGTGATGCAGAGGAGGGAAATGGGTCGGTAGCTCTTTGAGGATGATGGGTCTTTGCCAGGTTTGGGGATTGCAACCACTTTGGCCTTTCTCCAGACAGAAGGGATGGTTTTCTGTGCCATGCATGTGTTCAGCATCCCCACGAGCCAGGTCTTTGCGTTAGGTTCCAGGTGCTGTATCATTTCTGCCAGTATGTCATCAATCCCTGCTGCTTTTCCGGGTTTCAACTTTCCCATTGCAGTTTCGAGTTCTTCTAGGTCGAAGGGTTTGGTTTGAGAGCTGGCTGATTGTGGTTGGTCTGATACCACTGTGCGATTGTATTCTCCTTTGGGTCGGCGGCGGTGTTGGTTACGACTGTTGGCCACCAGTTGTGATGCAACAGAGTTCGCTGTGACCGTTGTGAATTTTGGGTGGCTCCCTGAGGTCCTTGATCCCCATGGGGTCCAACAGTGGTGAAGCGTGCACACACACATGCACACATGCACCTACACACGCACAGGCGCACATGCGTATGCACACCTGGACCTTTAAATGAACAACAACACAAAAACTAAGGCACTGGTGTCGGACTTCTGGTTTACCGGAACGGGGTTCAACTCCCTGCAGTGCCCTGCTCAAATGTGTTGTATTTCATTCATTGGTCCATGGTCTCAGGTCATTGAGCGGCGCGCTATTGTGCGCGATTCTTCATCATTGTTGAGGATTTTTTAAAGGTGAAAATCAAGGAAAAGCAAAAGGCTATAGTCCATGGTCACGGACCGCATACTGGTCAAGGTCATTTATACTGGGGAAGATCATTTACTAGTCTTGTAAAGGTCATTTACACTGGTCAAGGTCATTTACTAGTCTCATGAAGGTAATTTATACTGGTCACAGTCATATACTGGTCACGGTCATTTCTACTGGTGAAGGTCATTTATACTGGTCAAGGTCATTTGTACTTGTCAAGGTCATTTATACTGGTCAAGGTCATTTACTAGCCTTATTGAAGGTAATTTATACTGCTCAAGGTCATTGATATTGGTCAAGGTCATTAAGTGGCACGCTATAGTGCGCGATTCTTCATCATTGTTGAGGATTTGAAAAAAGGTTAAATCGCAGAAAAGCGAAAGGCTAAAGTCCATGGTCACGGAGGGCATACTATAGTATGTTGTTTTTCATTTTTTGGTGGTGTGCGGGCTCCATCCAATAACTACACCAGTTGTGATGCAATAGAGTTTGCTGTGACCGTTGTGAATTATGGGTGGTGTGGTCTTTGCCAAGACGGTGGATTGTGGCCCATGCCTTCCTGCTGTTATTTGTCATGTTGGTGTTCTCTATATCTTTTCGTCCTGGGCATGACGTTAAACTGTTCCGTTCGAGAGGACCGGCGACCCTCGAATGTAAACAGCCACAAAAGGAAACTATGTGTGTGTGAGGTGTTCTCTATCATTTAATTCCAGACTTTCCTTCGTTCATTCCCAACTTCACTGTCTATCTCCTGTGTTCTCCATTCATCTTGAGCGATACACAGTCGTCTGATGTGCGGGGGGAGGTGCCGGCTAGCGCATAAAGGCACGGGACAGGTGTTGTCTTGACGCATCCCGTGTTGATGCGACAGGTGTCATTTAGGGCTGTGTCGACCAATTTGGTGTGACGTGATCGGCTCCAGCTTGAGCAGGCATACTCTGCTGTAGAGAAAGACAGGGCCATGGCAGTTGCACAGATTGTTTGTGGGTCTGCGCCCCTCTTGGATTTCACTAGTTTTCACAGGATGTTATTGTGGGTGTTGACCGTGGCTTTTGTGTTCTCCAGGTGTTTTTTGAAGAAGAGTGTCCTGTCCAGTGTAACTCCAAGATACATGGGGTGGGTATGGTTGGAGAGTTTGTGACCATCCCAAGTGACGCTCAGTTCTTTTTTCGCGTCTCGGTTCCTCAGGTGGAAGCTGCATAGTTGGGTTTGTGTGTCTTTCTTTTTCTGTCTTTCTTTCTTAGGACGGAGATCAAGGTAGACGCCGTTGGAAGGCTCAACACAAGCCGGTGCCCCTAGAGATCCATCCCAAAGCTTCCCTCAGGGAGCCCAGCATGCCAGCTAGCCAGCAAGCCTGCCCAGTCAGCGAACGCAGCCAGTCAGCTCCGCCAGTCAGCCAGTGTAGATAGTCAGGCTGCCAAGCCAGAGCATATCAGCCCTTGCAGTCAGCCACTGCAGCCATGCCAGCCTTGCTCAGTCAGCTCAGCCAGGCCTCTCTCGAGGCCTGGCTCTCTGTCTGCCTGGCCCGGTCTGCCCCGCCCTGCCTTGCAGCAACAGAACCAGCCTTTCTGGCAAGCCAGCCAGCTCAGAATGCGAGCTGAGCAAGCCAGTGCAGCAACAAGCCCAGACTAGGTTACTGCAGCCTTACTGTGCAGCCACAGCCACTCAGCGGAGATCAGCAGGAGCTGGCCAGGCTCCAACCCTTGCAGCGCAGCCTTAGGCCGGATAGTCCCCCTGCCTGCACTTTGTTGCCTTCCTGGCCTGTCTGCCTGCCTAGGCGCCTCGGTCTTCCTGTCTGTCTGCCTTGGCCTGCCTGTCTGAAACTGGTTAAGACTAACTGCGTGCTTGCCAGCTGCGCTGGCTTGCTGAGCTCGTATTCTGAGCTGGCTGGCTTGCTAGCAAGGCTGGTTCTGTTGCTGCAAGGCAGGGCAGGGCAGACCGGGCCAGGCAGACAGAGAGCCAGGCCTCGAGAGAGGCCTGGCTGAGCTGACTGAGCAAGGCTGGTATGGCTGCAATGGCGGACTGCAAGGGCTGATATGCTCTGGCTTGTCAGCCTGACTTTCTACACTGGCTGACTGGCGGAGCTGGCTGGCTGCGTTGGCTGACTGGGCGGGCTTGCTGGCTAGCTGGCTTGCTGGACTCCCTGAGGGAAGCTTTGGGATGGATCTCTAGGGGCATCGGCTTGTGTTGAGCCTTCCAACGGCGTCTACCTTGATCTTCATCCTAAGAAAGACAGACAGAAAAAGAAAGACACACACAAAGTCAACTATGCAGCTTCCACATGAGGAAGGCAGGCAGGAAGGCAGGCACGCAGGCACAAGCTGCCTGCGTGCTTGCTTCGCCCTCCAGTTGCTGCTCCAGTTATTTGTTTTCTCTCAAACCCATCCTCAATGTGTTGGGTGAGGTTGAGCTCTGTCCAGCACAGGACGGGACGGAAACCACCTTGGTCTTTAGTCAGCTTGGTGTCTATGAGTGGTATGAGGCGTTGGAGTAGCAGCCTCTCTTGTAGGTGATGCAGAGGAGGGAAATGGGTCGGTAGCTCTTTGAGGATGATGGGTCTTTGCCAGGTTTGGGGATTGCAACCACTTTGGCCTTTCTCCAGACAGAAGGGATGGTTTTCTGTGCCATGCATGTGTTCAGCATCCCCACGAGCCAGGTCTTTGCGTTAGGTTCCAGGTGCTGTATCATTTCTGCCAGTATGTCATCAATCCCTGCTGCTTTTCCGGGTTTCAACTTTCCCATTGCAGTTTCGAGTTCTTCTAGGTCGAAGGGTTTGGTTTGAGAGCTGGCTGATTGTGGTTGGTCTGATACCACTGTGCGATTGTATTCTCCTTTGGGTCGGCGGCGGTGTTGGTTACGACTGTTGGCCACCAGTTGTGATGCAACAGAGTTCGCTGTGACCGTTGTGAATTTTGGGTGGCTCCCTGAGGTCCTTGATCCCCATGGGGTCCAACAGTGGTGAAGCGTGCACACACACATGCACACATGCACCTACACACGCACAGGCGCACATGCGTATGCACACCTGGACCTTTAAATGAACAACAACACAAAAACTAAGGCACTGGTGTCGGACTTCTGGTTTACCGGAACGGGGTTCAACTCCCTGCAGTGCCCTGCTCAAATGTGTTGTATTTCATTCATTGGTCCATGGTCTCAGGTCATTGAGCGGCGCGCTATTGTGCGCGATTCTTCATCATTGTTGAGGATTTTTTAAAGGTGAAAATCAAGGAAAAGCAAAAGGCTATAGTCCATGGTCACGGACCGCATACTGGTCAAGGTCATTTATACTGGGGAAGATCATTTACTAGTCTTGTAAAGGTCATTTACACTGGTCAAGGTCATTTACTAGTCTCATGAAGGTAATTTATACTGGTCACAGTCATATACTGGTCACGGTCATTTCTACTGGTGAAGGTCATTTATACTGGTCAAGGTCATTTGTACTTGTCAAGGTCATTTATACTGGTCAAGGTCATTTACTAGCCTTATTGAAGGTAATTTATACTGCTCAAGGTCATTGATATTGGTCAAGGTCATTAAGTGGCACGCTATAGTGCGCGATTCTTCATCATTGTTGAGGATTTGAAAAAAGGTTAAATCGCAGAAAAGCGAAAGGCTAAAGTCCATGGTCACGGAGGGCATACTATAGTATGTTGTTTTTCATTTTTTGGTGGTGTGCGGGCTCCATCCAATAACTACACCAGTTGTGATGCAATAGAGTTTGCTGTGACCGTTGTGAATTATGGGTGGTGTGGTCTTTGCCAAGACGGTGGATTGTGGCCCATGCCTTCCTGCTGTTATTTGTCATGTTGGTGTTCTCTATATCTTTTCGTCCTGGGCATGACGTTAAACTGTTCCGTTCGAGAGGACCGGCGACCCTCGAATGTAAACAGCCACAAAAGGAAACTATGTGTGTGTGAGGTGTTCTCTATCATTTAATTCCAGACTTTCCTTCGTTCATTCCCAACTTCACTGTCTATCTCCTGTGTTCTCCATTCATCTTGAGCGATACACAGTCGTCTGATGTGCGGGGGGAGGTGCCGGCTAGCGCATAAAGGCACGGGACAGGTGTTGTCTTGACGCATCCCGTGTTGATGCGACAGGTGTCATTTAGGGCTGTGTCGACCAATTTGGTGTGACGTGATCGGCTCCAGCTTGAGCAGGCATACTCTGCTGTAGAGAAAGACAGGGCCATGGCAGTTGCACAGATTGTTTGTGGGTCTGCGCCCCTCTTGGATTTCACTAGTTTTCACAGGATGTTATTGTGGGTGTTGACCGTGGCTTTTGTGTTCTCCAGGTGTTTTTTGAAGAAGAGTGTCCTGTCCAGTGTAACTCCAAGATACATGGGGTGGGTATGGTTGGAGAGTTTGTGACCATCCCAAGTGACGCTCAGTTCTTTTTTCGCGTCTCGGTTCCTCAGGTGGAAGCTGCATAGTTGGGTTTGTGTGTCTTTCTTTTTCTGTCTTTCTTTCTTAGGACGGAGATCAAGGTAGACGCCGTTGGAAGGCTCAACACAAGCCGGTGCCCCTAGAGATCCATCCCAAAGCTTCCCTCAGGGAGCCCAGCATGCCAGCTAGCCAGCAAGCCTGCCCAGTCAGCGAACGCAGCCAGTCAGCTCCGCCAGTCAGCCAGTGTAGATAGTCAGGCTGCCAAGCCAGAGCATATCAGCCCTTGCAGTCAGCCACTGCAGCCATGCCAGCCTTGCTCAGTCAGCTCAGCCAGGCCTCTCTCGAGGCCTGGCTCTCTGTCTGCCTGGCCCGGTCTGCCCCGCCCTGCCTTGCAGCAACAGAACCAGCCTTTCTGGCAAGCCAGCCAGCTCAGAATGCGAGCTGAGCAAGCCAGTGCAGCAACAAGCCCAGACTAGGTTACTGCAGCCTTACTGTGCAGCCACAGCCACTCAGCGGAGATCAGCAGGAGCTGGCCAGGCTCCAACCCTTGCAGCGCAGCCTTAGGCCGGATAGTCCCCCTGCCTGCACTTTGTTGCCTTCCTGGCCTGTCTGCCTGCCTAGGCGCCTCGGTCTTCCTGTCTGTCTGCCTTGGCCTGCCTGTCTGAAACTGGTTAAGACTAACTGCGTGCTTGCCAGCTGCGCTGGCTTGCTGAGCTCGTATTCTGAGCTGGCTGGCTTGCTAGCAAGGCTGGTTCTGTTGCTGCAAGGCAGGGCAGGGCAGACCGGGCCAGGCAGACAGAGAGCCAGGCCTCGAGAGAGGCCTGGCTGAGCTGACTGAGCAAGGCTGGTATGGCTGCAATGGCGGACTGCAAGGGCTGATATGCTCTGGCTTGTCAGCCTGACTTTCTACACTGGCTGACTGGCGGAGCTGGCTGGCTGCGTTGGCTGACTGGGCGGGCTTGCTGGCTAGCTGGCTTGCTGGACTCCCTGAGGGAAGCTTTGGGATGGATCTCTAGGGGCATCGGCTTGTGTTGAGCCTTCCAACGGCGTCTACCTTGATCTTCATCCTAAGAAAGACAGACAGAAAAAGAAAGACACACACAAAGTCAACTATGCAGCTTCCACATGAGGAAGGCAGGCAGGAAGGCAGGCACGCAGGCACAAGCTGCCTGCGTGCTTGCTTCGCCCTCCAGTTGCTGCTCCAGTTATTTGTTTTCTCTCAAACCCATCCTCAATGTGTTGGGTGAGGTTGAGCTCTGTCCAGCACAGGACGGGACGGAAACCACCTTGGTCTTTAGTCAGCTTGGTGTCTATGAGTGGTATGAGGCGTTGGAGTAGCAGCCTCTCTTGTAGGTGATGCAGAGGAGGGGAATGGGTCGGTAGCTCTTTGAGGATGATGGGTCTTTGCCAGGTTTGGGGATTGCAACCACTTTGGCCTTTCTCCAGACAGAAGGGATGGTTTTCTGTGCCATGCATGTGTTCAGCATCCCCACGAGCCAGGTCTTTGCGTTAGGTTCCAGGTGCTGTATCATTTCTGCCAGTATGTCATCAATCCCTGCTGCTTTTCCGGGTTTCAACTTTCCCATTGCAGTTTCGAGTTCTTCTAGGTCGAAGGGTTTGGTTTGAGAGCTGGCTGATTGTGGTTGGTCTGATACCACTGTGCGATTGTATTCTCCTTTGGGTCGGCGGCGGTGTTGGTTACGACTGTTGGCCACCAGTTGTGATGCAACAGAGTTCGCTGTGACCGTTGTGAATTATGGGTGGCTCCCTGAGGTCCTTGATCCCCATGGGGTCCAACAGTGGTGAAGCGTGCACACACACATGCACACATGCACCTACACACGCACAGGCGCACATGCGTATGCACACCTGGACCTTTAAATGAACAACAACACAAAAACTAAGGCACTGGTGTCGGACTTCTGGTTTACCGGAACGGGGTTCAACTCCCTGCAGTGCCCTGCTCAAATGTGTTGTATTTCATTCATTGGTCCATGGTCTCAGGTCATTGAGCGGCGCGCTATTGTGCGCGATTCTTCATCATTGTTGAGGATTTTTTAAAGGTGAAAATCAAGGAAAAGCAAAAGGCTATAGTCCATGGTCACGGACCGCATACTGGTCAAGGTCATTTATACTGGGGAAGATCATTTACTAGTCTTGTAAAGGTCATTTACACTGGTCAAGGTCATTTACTAGTCTCATGAAGGTAATTTATACTGGTCACAGTCATATACTGGTCACGGTCATTTCTACTGGTGAAGGTCATTTATACTGGTCAAGGTCATTTGTACTTGTCAAGGTCATTTATACTGGTCAAGGTCATTTACTAGCCTTATTGAAGGTAATTTATACTGCTCAAGGTCATTGATATTGGTCAAGGTCATTAAGTGGCACGCTATAGTGCGCGATTCTTCATCATTGTTGAGGATTTGAAAAAAGGTTAAATCGCAGAAAAGCGAAAGGCTAAAGTCCATGGTCACGGAGGGCATACTATAGTATGTTGTTTTTCATTTTTTGGTGGTGTGCGGGCTCCATCCAATAACTACACCAGTTGTGATGCAATAGAGTTTGCTGTGACCGTTGTGAATTATGGGTGGTGTGGTCTTTGCCAAGACGGTGGATTGTGGCCCATGCCTTCCTGCTGTTATTTGTCATGTTGGTGTTCTCTATATCTTTTCGTCCTGGGCATGACGTTAAACTGTTCCGTTCGAGAGGACCGGCGACCCTCGAATGTAAACAGCCACAAAAGGAAACTATGTGTGTGTGAGGTGTTCTCTATCATTTAATTCCAGACTTTCCTTCGTTCATTCCCAACTTCACTGTCTATCTCCTGTGTTCTCCATTCATCTTGAGCGATACACAGTCGTCTGATGTGCGGGGGGAGGTGCCGGCTAGCGCATAAAGGCACGGGACAGGTGTTGTCTTGACGCATCCCGTGTTGATGCGACAGGTGTCATTTAGGGCTGTGTCGACCAATTTGGTGTGACGTGATCGGCTCCAGCTTGAGCAGGCATACTCTGCTGTAGAGAAAGACAGGGCCATGGCAGTTGCACAGATTGTTTGTGGGTCTGCGCCCCTCTTGGATTTCACTAGTTTTCACAGGATGTTATTGTGGGTGTTGACCGTGGCTTTTGTGTTCTCCAGGTGTTTTTTGAAGAAGAGTGTCCTGTCCAGTGTAACTCCAAGATACATGGGGTGGGTATGGTTGGAGAGTTTGTGACCATCCCAAGTGACGCTCAGTTCTTTTTTCGCGTCTCGGTTCCTCAGGTGGAAGCTGCATAGTTGGGTTTGTGTGTCTTTCTTTTTCTGTCTTTCTTTCTTAGGACGGAGATCAAGGTAGACGCCGTTGGAAGGCTCAACACAAGCCGGTGCCCCTAGAGATCCATCCCAAAGCTTCCCTCAGGGAGCCCAGCATGCCAGCTAGCCAGCAAGCCTGCCCAGTCAGCGAACGCAGCCAGTCAGCTCCGCCAGTCAGCCAGTGTAGATAGTCAGGCTGCCAAGCCAGAGCATATCAGCCCTTGCAGTCAGCCACTGCAGCCATGCCAGCCTTGCTCAGTCAGCTCAGCCAGGCCTCTCTCGAGGCCTGGCTCTCTGTCTGCCTGGCCCGGTCTGCCCCGCCCTGCCTTGCAGCAACAGAACCAGCCTTTCTGGCAAGCCAGCCAGCTCAGAATGCGAGCTGAGCAAGCCAGTGCAGCAACAAGCCCAGACTAGGTTACTGCAGCCTTACTGTGCAGCCACAGCCACTCAGCGGAGATCAGCAGGAGCTGGCCAGGCTCCAACCCTTGCAGCGCAGCCTTAGGCCGGATAGTCCCCCTGCCTGCACTTTGTTGCCTTCCTGGCCTGTCTGCCTGCCTAGGCGCCTCGGTCTTCCTGTCTGTCTGCCTGCCTTGGCCTGCCTGTCTGAAACTGGTTAAGACTAACTGCGTGCTTGCCAGCTGCGCTGGCTTGCTGAGCTCGTATTCTGAGCTGGCTGGCTTGCTAGCAAGGCTGGTTCTGTTGCTGCAAGGCAGGGCAGGGCAGACCGGGCCAGGCAGACAGAGAGCCAGGCCTCGAGAGAGGCCTGGCTGAGCTGACTGAGCAAGGCTGGTATGGCTGCAATGGCGGACTGCAAGGGCTGATATGCTCTGGCTTGTCAGCCTGACTTTCTACACTGGCTGACTGGCGGAGCTGGCTGGCTGCGTTGGCTGACTGGGCGGGCTTGCTGGCTAGCTGGCTTGCTGGACTCCCTGAGGGAAGCTTTGGGATGGATCTCTAGGGGCATCGGCTTGTGTTGAGCCTTCCAACGGCGTCTACCTTGATCTTCATCCTAAGAAAGACAGACAGAAAAAGAAAGACACACACAAAGTCAACTATGCAGCTTCCACACGAGGAAGGCAGGCAGGAAGGCAGGCACGCAGGCACAAGCTGCCTGCGTGCTTGCTTCGCCCTCCAGTTGCTGCTCCAGTTATTTGTTTTCTCTCAAACCCATCCTCAATGTGTTGGGTGAGGTTGAGCTCTGTCCAGCACAGGACGGGACGGAAACCACCTTGGTCTTTAGTCAGCTTGGTGTCTATGAGTGGTATGAGGCGTTGGAGTAGCAGCCTCTCTTGTAGGTGATGCAGAGGAGGGAAATGGGTCGGTAGCTCTTTGAGGATGATGGGTCTTTGCCAGGTTTGGGGATTGCAACCACTTTGGCCTTTCTCCAGACAGAAGGGATGGTTTTCTGTGCCATGCATGTGTTCAGCATCCCCACGAGCCAGGTCTTTGCGTTAGGTTCCAGGTGCTGTATCATTTCTGCCAGTATGTCATCAATCCCTGCTGCTTTTCCGGGTTTCAACTTTCCCATTGCAGTTTCGAGTTCTTCTAGGTCGAAGGGTTTGGTTTGAGAGCTGGCTGATTGTGGTTGGTCTGATACCACTGTGCGATTGTATTCTCCTTTGGGTCGGCGGCGGTGTTGGTTACGACTGTTGGCCACCAGTTGTGATGCAACAGAGTTCGCTGTGACCGTTGTGAATTATGGGTGGCTCCCTGAGGTCCTTGATCCCCATGGGGTCCAACAGTGGTGAAGCGTGCACACACACATGCACACATGCACCTACACACGCACAGGCGCACATGCGTATGCACACCTGGACCTTTAAATGAACAACAACACAAAAACTAAGGCACTGGTGTCGGACTTCTGGTTTACCGGAACGGGGTTCAACTCCCTGCAGTGCCCTGCTCAAATGTGTTGTATTTCATTCATTGGTCCATGGTCTCAGGTCATTGAGCGGCGCGCTATTGTGCGCGATTCTTCATCATTGTTGAGGATTTTTTAAAGGTGAAAATCAAGGAAAAGCAAAAGGCTATAGTCCATGGTCACGGACCGCATACTGGTCAAGGTCATTTATACTGGGGAAGATCATTTACTAGTCTTGTAAAGGTCATTTACACTGGTCAAGGTCATTTACTAGTCTCATGAAGGTAATTTATACTGGTCACAGTCATATACTGGTCACGGTCATTTCTACTGGTGAAGGTCATTTATACTGGTCAAGGTCATTTGTACTTGTCAAGGTCATTTATACTGGTCAAGGTCATTTACTAGCCTTATTGAAGGTAATTTATACTGCTCAAGGTCATTGATATTGGTCAAGGTCATTAAGTGGCACGCTATAGTGCGCGATTCTTCATCATTGTTGAGGATTTGAAAAAAGGTTAAATCGCAGAAAAGCGAAAGGCTAAAGTCCATGGTCACGGAGGGCATACTATAGTATGTTGTTTTTCATTTTTTGGTGGTGTGCGGGCTCCATCCAATAACTACACCAGTTGTGATGCAATAGAGTTTGCTGTGACCGTTGTGAATTATGGGTGGTGTGGTCTTTGCCAAGACGGTGGATTGTGGCCCATGCCTTCCTGCTGTTATTTGTCATGTTGGTGTTCTCTATATCTTTTCGTCCTGGGCATGACGTTAAACTGTTCCGTTCGAGAGGACCGGCGACCCTCGAATGTAAACAGCCACAAAAGGAAACTATGTGTGTGTGAGGTGTTCTCTATCATTTAATTCCAGACTTTCCTTCGTTCATTCCCAACTTCACTGTCTATCTCCTGTGTTCTCCATTCATCTTGAGCGATACACAGTCGTCTGATGTGCGGGGGGAGGTGCCGGCTAGCGCATAAAGGCACGGGACAGGTGTTGTCTTGACGCATCCCGTGTTGATGCGACAGGTGTCATTTAGGGCTGTGTCGACCAATTTGGTGTGACGTGATCGGCTCCAGCTTGAGCAGGCATACTCTGCTGTAGAGAAAGACAGGGCCATGGCAGTTGCACAGATTGTTTGTGGGTATGCGCCCCTCTTGGATTTCACTAGTTTTCACAGGATGTTATTGTGGGTGTTGACCGTGGCTTTTGTGTTCTCCAGGTGTTTTTTGAAGAAGAGTGTCCTGTCCAGTGTAACTCCAAGATACATGGGGTGGGTATGGTTGGAGAGTTTGTGACCATCCCAAGTGACGCTCAGTTCTTTTTTCGCGTCTCGGTTCCTCAGGTGGAAGCTGCATAGTTGGGTTTGTGTGTCTTTCTTTTTCTGTCTTTCTTTCTTAGGACGGAGATCAAGGTAGACGCCGTTGGAAGGCTCAACACAAGCCGGTGCCCCTAGAGATCCATCCCAAAGCTTCCCTCAGGGAGCCCAGCATGCCAGCTAGCCAGCAAGCCTGCCCAGTCAGCGAACGCAGCCAGTCAGCTCCGCCAGTCAGCCAGTGTAGATAGTCAGGCTGCCAAGCCAGAGCATATCAGCCCTTGCAGTCAGCCACTGCAGCCATGCCAGCCTTGCTCAGTCAGCTCAGCCAGGCCTCTCTCGAGGCCTGGCTCTCTGTCTGCCTGGCCCGGTCTGCCCCGCCCTGCCTTGCAGCAACAGAACCAGCCTTTCTGGCAAGCCAGCCAGCTCAGAATGCGAGCTGAGCAAGCCAGTGCAGCAACAAGCCCAGACTAGGTTACTGCAGCCTTACTGTGCAGCCACAGCCACTCAGCGGAGATCAGCAGGAGCTGGCCAGGCTCCAACCCTTGCAGCGCAGCCTTAGGCCGGATAGTCCCCCTGCCTGCACTTTGTTGCCTTCCTGGCCTGTCTGCCTGCCTAGGCGCCTCGGTCTTCCTGTCTGTCTGCCTTGGCCTGCCTGTCTGAAACTGGTTAAGACTAACTGCGTGCTTGCCAGCTGCGCTGGCTTGCTGAGCTCGTATTCTGAGCTGGCTGGCTTGCTAGCAAGGCTGGTTCTGTTGCTGCAAGGCAGGGCAGGGCAGACCGGGCCAGGCAGACAGAGAGCCAGGCCTCGAGAGAGGCCTGGCTGAGCTGACTGAGCAAGGCTGGTATGGCTGCAATGGCGGACTGCAAGGGCTGATATGCTCTGGCTTGTCAGCCTGACTTTCTACACTGGCTGACTGGCGGAGCTGGCTGGCTGCGTTGGCTGACTGGGCGGGCTTGCTGGCTAGCTGGCTTGCTGGACTCCCTGAGGGAAGCTTTGGGATGGATCTCTAGGGGCATCGGCTTGTGTTGAGCCTTCCAACGGCGTCTACCTTGATCTTCATCCTAAGAAAGACAGACAGAAAAAGAAAGACACACACAAAGTCAACTATGCAGCTTCCACATGAGGAAGGCAGGCAGGAAGGCAGGCACGCAGGCACAAGCTGCCTGCGTGCTTGCTTCGCCCTCCAGTTGCTGCTCCAGTTATTTGTTTTCTCTCAAACCCATCCTCAATGTGTTGGGTGAGGTTGAGCTCTGTCCAGCACAGGACGGGACGGAAACCACCTTGGTCTTTAGTCAGCTTGGTGTCTATGAGTGGTATGAGGCGTTGGAGTAGCAGCCTCTCTTGTAGGTGATGCAGAGGAGGGAAATGGGTCGGTAGCTCTTTGAGGATGATGGGTCTTTGCCAGGTTTGGGGATTGCAACCACTTTGGCCTTTCTCCAGACAGAAGGGATGGTTTTCTGTGCCATGCATGTGTTCAGCATCCCCACGAGCCAGGTCTTTGCGTTAGGTTCCAGGTGCTGTATCATTTCTGCCAGTATGTCATCAATCCCTGCTGCTTTTCCGGGTTTCAACTTTCCCATTGCAGTTTCGAGTTCTTCTAGGTCGAAGGGTTTGGTTTGAGAGCTGGCTGATTGTGGTTGGTCTGATACCACTGTGCGATTGTATTCTCCTTTGGGTCGGCGGCGGTGTTGGTTACGACTGTTGGCCACCAGTTGTGATGCAACAGAGTTCGCTGTGACCGTTGTGAATTATGGGTGGCTCCCTGAGGTCCTTGATCCCCATGGGGTCCAACAGTGGTGAAGCGTGCACACACACATGCACACATGCACCTACACACGCACAGGCGCACATGCGTATGCACACCTGGACCTTTAAATGAACAACAACACAAAAACTAAGGCACTGGTGTCGGACTTCTGGTTTACCGGAACGGGGTTCAACTCCCTGCAGTGCCCTGCTCAAATGTGTTGTATTTCATTCATTGGTCCATGGTCTCAGGTCATTGAGCGGCGCGCTATTGTGCGCGATTCTTCATCATTGTTGAGGATTTTTTAAAGGTGAAAATCAAGGAAAAGCAAAAGGCTATAGTCCATGGTCACGGACCGCATACTGGTCAAGGTCATTTATACTGGGGAAGATCATTTACTAGTCTTGTAAAGGTCATTTACACTGGTCAAGGTCATTTACTAGTCTCATGAAGGTAATTTATACTGGTCACAGTCATATACTGGTCACGGTCATTTCTACTGGTGAAGGTCATTTATACTGGTCAAGGTCATTTGTACTTGTCAAGGTCATTTATACTGGTCAAGGTCATTTACTAGCCTTATTGAAGGTAATTTATACTGCTCAAGGTCATTGATATTGGTCAAGGTCATTAAGTGGCACGCTATAGTGCGCGATTCTTCATCATTGTTGAGGATTTGAAAAAAGGTTAAATCGCAGAAAAGCGAAAGGCTAAAGTCCATGGTCACGGAGGGCATACTATAGTATGTTGTTTTTCATTTTTTGGTGGTGTGCGGGATCCATCCAATAACTACACCAGTTGTGATGCAATAGAGTTTGCTGTGACCGTTGTGAATTATGGGTGGTGTGGTCTTTGCCAAGACGGTGGATTGTGGCCCATGCCTTCCTGCTGTTATTTGTCATGTTGGTGTTCTCTATATCTTTTCGTCCTGGGCATGACGTTAAACTGTTCCGTTCGAGAGGACCGGCGACCCTCGAATGTAAACAGCCACAAAAGGAAACTATGTGTGTGTGAGGTGTTCTCTATCATTTAATTCCAGACTTTCCTTCGTTCATTCCCAACTTCACTGTCTATCTCCTGTGTTCTCCATTCATCTTGAGCGATACACAGTCGTCTGATGTGCGGGGGGAGGTGCCGGCTAGCGCATAAAGGCACGGGACAGGTGTTGTCTTGACGCATCCCGTGTTGATGCGACAGGTGTCATTTAGGGCTGTGTCGACCAATTTGGTGTGACGTGATCGGCTCCAGCTTGAGCAGGCATACTCTGCTGTAGAGAAAGACAGGGCCATGGCAGTTGCACAGATTGTTTGTGGGTATGCGCCCCTCTTGGATTTCACTAGTTTTCACAGGATGTTATTGTGGGTGTTGACCGTGGCTTTTGTGTTCTCCAGGTGTTTTTTGAAGAAGAGTGTCCTGTCCAGTGTAACTCCAAGATACATGGGGTGGGTATGGTTGGAGAGTTTGTGACCATCCCAAGTGACGCTCAGTTCTTTTTTCGCGTCTCGGTTCCTCAGGTGGAAGCTGCATAGTTGGGTTTGTGTGTCTTTCTTTTTCTGTCTTTCTTTCTTAGGACGGAGATCAAGGTAGACGCCGTTGGAAGGCTCAACACAAGCCGGTGCCCCTAGAGATCCATCCCAAAGCTTCCCTCAGGGAGCCCAGCATGCCAGCTAGCCAGCAAGCCTGCCCAGTCAGCGAACGCAGCCAGTCAGCTCCGCCAGTCAGCCAGTGTAGATAGTCAGGCTGCCAAGCCAGAGCATATCAGCCCTTGCAGTCAGCCACTGCAGCCATGCCAGCCTTGCTCAGTCAGCTCAGCCAGGCCTCTCTCGAGGCCTGGCTCTCTGTCTGCCTGGCCCGGTCTGCCCCGCCCTGCCTTGCAGCAACAGAACCAGCCTTTCTGGCAAGCCAGCCAGCTCAGAATGCGAGCTGAGCAAGCCAGTGCAGCAACAAGCCCAGACTAGGTTACTGCAGCCTTACTGTGCAGCCACAGCCACTCAGCGGAGATCAGCAGGAGCTGGCCAGGCTCCAACCCTTGCAGCGCAGCCTTAGGCCGGATAGTCCCCCTGCCTGCACTTTGTTGCCTTCCTGGCCTGTCTGCCTGCCTAGGCGCCTCGGTCTTCCTGTCTGTCTGCCTTGGCCTGCCTGTCTGAAACTGGTTAAGACTAACTGCGTGCTTGCCAGCTGCGCTGGCTTGCTGAGCTCGTAATCTGAGCTGGCTGGCTTGCTAGCAAGGCTGGTTCTGTTGCTGCAAGGCAGGGCAGGGCAGACCGGGCCAGGCAGACAGAGAGCCAGGCCTCGAGAGAGGCCTGGCTGAGCTGACTGAGCAAGGCTGGTATGGCTGCAATGGCGGACTGCAAGGGCTGATATGCTCTGGCTTGTCAGCCTGACTTTCTACACTGGCTGACTGGCGGAGCTGGCTGGCTGCGTTGGCTGACTGGGCGGGCTTGCTGGCTAGCTGGCTTGCTGGACTCCCTGAGGGAAGCTTTGGGATGGATCTCTAGGGGCATCGGCTTGTGTTGAGCCTTCCAACGGCGTCTACCTTGATCTTCATCCTAAGAAAGACAGACAGAAAAAGAAAGACACACACAAAGTCAACTATGCAGCTTCCACATGAGGAAGGCAGGCAGGAAGGCAGGCACGCAGGCACAAGCTGCCTGCGTGCTTGCTTCGCCCTCCAGTTGCTGCTCCAGTTATTTGTTTTCTCTCAAACCCATCCTCAATGTGTTGGGTGAGGTTGAGCTCTGTCCAGCACAGGACGGGACGGAAACCACCTTGGTCTTTAGTCAGCTTGGTGTCTATGAGTGGTATGAGGCGTTGGAGTAGCAGCCTCTCTTGTAGGTGATGCAGAGGAGGGAAATGGGTCGGTAGCTCTTTGAGGATGATGGGTCTTTGCCAGGTTTGGGGATTGCAACCACTTTGGCCTTTCTCCAGACAGAAGGGATGGTTTTCTGTGCCATGCATGTGTTCAGCATCCCCACGAGCCAGGTCTTTGCGTTAGGTTCCAGGTGCTGTATCATTTCTGCCAGTATGTCATCAATCCCTGCTGCTTTTCCGGGTTTCAACTTTCCCATTGCAGTTTCGAGTTCTTCTAGGTCGAAGGGTTTGGTTTGAGAGCTGGCTGATTGTGGTTGGTCTGATACCACTGTGCGATTGTATTCTCCTTTGGGTCGGCGGCGGTGTTGGTTACGACTGTTGGCCACCAGTTGTGATGCAACAGAGTTCGCTGTGACCGTTGTGAATTATGGGTGGCTCCCTGAGGTCCTTGATCCCCATGGGGTCCAACAGTGGTGAAGCGTGCACACACACATGCACACATGCACCTACACACGCACAGGCGCACATGCGTATGCACACCTGGACCTTTAAATGAACAACAACACAAAAACTAAGGCACTGGTGTCGGACTTCTGGTTTACCGGAACGGGGTTCAACTCCCTGCAGTGCCCTGCTCAAATGTGTTGTATTTCATTCATTGGTCCATGGTCTCAGGTCATTGAGCGGCGCGCTATTGTGCGCGATTCTTCATCATTGTTGAGGATTTTTTAAAGGTGAAAATCAAGGAAAAGCAAAAGGCTATAGTCCATGGTCACGGACCGCATACTGGTCAAGGTCATTTATACTGGTGAAGATCATTTACTAGTCTTATAAAGGTCATTTATACTGGTCAAGGTCATTTACTAGTCTCATGAAGGTCATGTATACTGGTCACAGTCATATACTGGTCACGGTTCATTTCTACTGGTGAAGGTCATTTATACTGGTCAAGGTCATTTGTACTTGTCAAGGTCATTTATACTGGTCAAGGTCATTTACTAGTCTTATTGAAGGTAATTTATACTGCTCAAGGTCATTGATATTGGTCAAGGTCATTAAGTGGCACGCTATAGTGCACGATTCTTCATCATTGTTGAGGATTTGAAAAAAGGTTAAATCGCAGAAAAGCGAAAGGCTAAAGTCCATGGTCACGGAGGGCATACTATAGTATGTTGTTTTTCTTTTTTTGGTGGTGTGCGGGCTCCATCCAATAACTACACCAGTTGTGATGCAATAGAGTTTGCTGTGACCGTTGTGAATTATGGGTGGTGTGGTCTTTGCCAAGACGGTGGATTGTGGCCCATGCCTTCCTGCTGTTATTAGTGTGGTTGCCCGAATGGGCAACCAGACTCTAGTAATTGTAACACTTTATTATTAGTGTGGTTGCCTGAAGGCAACCATACTATTGTTTTAGTGACCTTTTATTCTTTTTTTAGATAAACTTTATTTTGTCGCGTTATACCTCCCACAGTTTTTGTCGCACGCACTCGAGCCATATGTCAAAACGACGGGCTACATCGGGAATCGTGTGCGTGTATTTTGCTAAGACATTTGTTGAATAGTTTAATTGATATGAATTAATTCGTGCATTAAATTGCCCCATAGACATGAATGGGAAAATGCAAAGACTCACTTTCAAGTATTTTTTCCTCTGAGACCGTAAGGGCTATACTTACAAGACTTGGAGGAGATAATAATTACTAAAATTAATTACCTTAGAAGTATATCGGTCGGCCTCATGGTGGCGCTATAACAGCCAACTTTACCTTTTGGGGTATAACTCTTGAACCGTAGGTCGTAAAATAAAAAGTATTTTTTCCCTGGATTCCTTGGGTCATGACACATCTCCCCATACAGGCCACGCCCATTTGCGTCTAGATAGATTTCCCGCCATTTTGAATTTTGTTCAAAACACACTTTTTGCTCCTCCTCCTACAGATTTTGACCAAATCTCACAAAAATCAGTACACATGATCTCGGGACCTATCCCATTAAAACAGCACAGACAGAATTTAGATCTTCTGTATCGTTCGGCCGTAATCGTCTTCCAAAGTTAGTGGGAGGGGCCTATTTTACAAAAAACGCCACAATTCACGCACGGAATGTCCGATCCATCCCAAATTTGAATCACAGGTCGAGGGTGGTTTCATCAACGCAGAGACAAAAGCGATTCCATTTTCGACGGGTGCGATGTGGGCAACCACACTTTGCAATTTCCCAGAATTGCCTCTTTCTAGTTTTAGTTGTAGAGGGCAAGTATAATGTTTTAAGGCACATTTGTTTTATTAGCCAGGGATCCTTTAAAAAATATAATAATAATAATAAATAAATAAAAATTATTGGGCTATTTCTAGGCTGTATGTTTCAATACCTACTTTAGGGATAATATTTTTATCTAAAACCAAATAGACTGAAATTGCTTAATAAGCCTACCCAGCAGTCATAATACAATTTCGTTTTATAAGGCCTTTAACTGTTTTCAAAAGGCAAACACTTGTACTCTCTATCCCCATATAAAGGCATGTGCGATTATGTCTGAAGAGATTACTGTATCTCTATTCTATACACACACACACACACACACACACACACACACACACACACACACACACACACACACACACACACACACACACACACACACACACACACACACACACACACACACACACACACACACACACAGAGAGAGAGAGAGAGAGACTTACTCCTATAGGTAATCTTAGAGATATTTTCTTTTACCGAATGGGTTCCCAGATTGATACATACAGTATGTAGGTTGCAAATACATACAGGGACATAATAGGCAATCAATCATGTAAAATCTGACTCATTTGCCTTTCTCAGATAGCCCACCAGCAATGACACACTCTCGCACGCATGCACGCACGCATGCACGCACGCACGCACGCACGCACGCACGCACGCACGCACGCACGCACGCACGCACACACACACACACACACACACACACACACACACACCCTATCATACGTACATGCGCACTGCACGTATTCACTCTCACACGTACACACCACAAGAGTAAGGAACAAGTGCTGGAAACTGCCTCTTAACTTGCAAATACTGTAATGACGGGTGGCAATTGCTCATCCGAAGAAAGAGCCATGACAATGGTTTGAATATACTCTTTAATACTTAAACACAGTGCCAAGGCAAACAACTCAACTCACATGGGGAAAGGAAGCAGGGGTGCATGCATACTGCATCTTGCCACCCAAAACACATACATCAAACAACGTGGTTAACAAACGTAAACCAAACACAACTGAACGTGCACGGTGCACTGGGTCATGCTGTGAAATCTCTACAGCAGTGGACTCTCAGACGTCCTTGAAGGGGTTCTAACTCTTACAGGTCTGTTACTCTAAGAGAGTATGAATGGTACATTTGGTTCCATTTTCACACTCAGAGTTATGGGGGTCGATTTAAAAAGTTTGAGAACCAATGCTCTATATACCCCCACCTGAGGGGGTAAACTGTCCGCAGTAACACATCCTTCCAACACAAAGTCCCAGGATGGTGAGCCGGATGGCTCTTTCTTCGGAGGCCTCCCATCCATGTTACTCCAGGACCCTGAGTTTCTGTTGATCCCTGGTGTGGAGTGTCTCTCAGTCTCATATCTGGCTCTCTTCTTCACAGATGGGTTGAATGCCCACACTTGCGCCCCACAAAGCGAAGTCCTCCCCCACACTCGTCACTGTTAGTGGCGGTTGCGCACAACACTTAACCTTATGTGGTACAGTGATTGCACCCATGGGCCATGTCTACACAGTTCTACATCCCATGGGCAGTTTAGCCAGTAGAGCACAAGTCGAACTTGTCACAGGGGCGCAGACCACCCTCGTCGAGCCATGGAACTGTTGAATCTCACCCCCCTTCTGAGGTGCACTACTGACCGTTTGGTGCATTGACCGCCTATGGCTACAATGTAACCTAGACCTGGTTGAGAACCACATTGGTCTCCTGCACTAGGTGCTGGTTGTGTAGGGCCAGGAGTGCTGGCACTGCAGGGTATATCACAATCCACCTCCTCTGTTACTGTGACCCCGTCTTGGACAATTACTATGATCTGTGTTGGTTTTGACATCTGGCAGGACATCTAAGTCAAGCACGGCTGAGTGGACCCACTGACCCTAGTAACACTCTTGTAATAATGTCTTGGCAGGCTGCTGTTGTGGGTGGCTGCGCCTGCTGTGCTGGTGGAATCAATGACATTGCAATAGCCCTAGAGCTAATGTATTGTTCACTAGTAGGAATAAACACTTCATTGGGGAGGTTTAAGGAATTTATTGACAGTGAAGAAAAGGAGGGATGAATGAAGCGGATGTGTAGGTTCCGGGGGGGTCGCCGACCCTGGAGTCTTTGGGGAGGAGGTCGAATGGCACTCGTCATGTGGCGTTCGTCGTAAGGCGTTCGTCTTACGGTGCGCATGGACGATATTCACCCGCAGGAACCTGATAAGGAGAGGAGAGAGTTTTGTTTTAATCGTTTGATCCACTTTTGGCGAGGTGGATGTAGTAGCTCCTTTGGGGGGAGCGGGGAGAGGAGCTGCTATGGAGGTGAAGGGGTGGGGGTGGGTTGCGAGAAGCCTGTAGGAAGGCGGCTGGTGTGCGACGCAGCGAGGCGGGTGAAGCATGGAGGATTCTGGGTGGTACTGGGCAGGTATAAATGGGGACAGGTAGATTGACGTGGAGGGCGGAGAGTGGCGTGAAGGGCAGGGCCAATGCGCATTTCTCCTCCTCCTGAACATCAGTTGTTCCAACTCCATTTCACTAGTAGGAATAAACACGCCATTGGGGAGGTTTAAGGAATTTATTGACAGTGAAGAAATGGAGGGATGAAGGAGGGATGAATGAAGCGGATGTGTAGGTTCCGGGGGGGTCGCCGACCCTGGAGTCTTTGGGGAGGAGGTCGAATGGCACTTGTCATGTGGCGTTCGTCGTAAGGCGTTCGTCTTACGGTGCGCATGGACGATATCCCCAAAAGGAGAAATGGGCCGCGACTACTTATTAAGGGAACCAGGGAGGTTCGTACAGGTGGAACTGGTAGGCTTGGGAGGCCCATCTGCCAAGCAGGTGGGCGGCGAGGTCTTGGGGGCCTCGGCTGGCAGCAGTGGATGCTGAGCCGATGTGGGGGGAGTGCTGTGGAAGTTGTGACTAGAGGAGGCGCAGAGCGTGGCGAGGTCTAGGGAAGGGAGAGTTGTAGGGGTGGAGCGAGGTTGCCGTGGCTGCTGAAAGTGGCTAGAGGAGGCAGAGAGCGTGGCTAGGTCTAGGGAAAGGAGAGTTGTAGGGGTGGAGCGAGGTGGCCATGGCTACTGAAAGTGACTAGAGGAGGCAGAGAGCGTGGCTAGGTCTAGGGAAGGGAGAGTTGTAGGGGTGGAGGAGCGAGGTGGCCGTGGCTAGTGAAAGTGACTAGAGGAGGTTGGAGAGCGTGGCTAGGTCTATGGAAGGGAGAGTTGTAGGGGTGGAGGAGCGAGGTGGCCGTGGCTAGTGAAAGTGACTAGAAGAGGTTGGAGAGCGTGGCAAGGTCTAGGGAAGGGAGAGTTGTAAGGGCGGAGGAGCGAGGTGGCTGTGGCTAGTGAGGGCCGAGGAGGGTGAAGGGCCGCTACGGAGAGGTGTCGAGGGGAAGTTCCGGGGGAGAATGGTGACCTGGGCATACACATCACGGACGAAGTCGCATGGTCTTAACGCTTAACACCGAATAATTTTCATTGTATTTATAATCTGTATCTATACACGGGACAAATGAACCTGAACCTGAGCCTGAACCTAAACCTGAACCTGAAATTGAGGGTCTGGGGCAGGATACGGGTCTGAGAGAGGAACCCGTGTCTGTGCGTAGTTTGTATTCTAGGTCCCCAAAAAAACAACAAGCAAGGTCTAGAACTGGGGGTGGGAGTGGGTCGGGAGGAAGGTGGATCGAGCGTGGGGGAAGTGGTCTAGCTGGATCTGCTGGGGCAGGCACTCTCGGGGCGGCCCTGGTCTGACCGTGGAGAGAGGGAGGGGGGGACGGGGAGGGTAGGAGGACAGGAGAGAGAGGAGTGAGACGGCGGGCAGCAGATCATCTGTAAATGACAAAAGACGAATATTGCAAATGGACTAATGACGAGGCACATTTGTCCTAGCACAGTGACCAAAACATTTAACGTGGAATATTGCAAATATGGACTGATAACAAGGCACATTTGTCCTAGCACGGTGACCAAAACATTTTGACATGGAATATTACGAATATGGACTATTATGAAAAGGGGTACCGCAGTGAGGGGATGGGGGGATAGGAGAGGGGGGATAGGAGAGAGGGAGGACGGACGGGAGAGGGCGGATAGAAGAGAGGGAGGGGGGATAGGAGAGGGGGGATAGGAGAGGGAGGGGACGGGGGAGGGGGGGTAGGAGGGGTCGGAAAGGACGCTGGGGGGTAGCAGCGTGGAGTGAACGCTGGGGAGATCCAGCGTAGGGTAGTAGGTGGCCGGGAGGGGAGGGTAGGCGGGTGAAGCCTGTGGGAAGGCGGAGAGGCCGGAGGGAAGGTGGGCGGAGCCTGGGGAGGGGGGGCCGGGAGGGGAGGGTAGGCGGGTGAAGCCTGTGGGAAGGCGGAGAGGCCGGAGGGAAGGTGGGCGGAGCCTGGGGAGGGGGGGCCGGGAGGGGAGGGTAGGCGGGTGAAGCCTGTGGGAAGGCAGGAGAGGCCGGAGGGAGGGTGGGCGGAACCTCGGCAGGAGAAGCCATGAGGAAGGCGGGCGGAACCTCGGCAGGAGAAGCCATGAGGAGGGCGGGCGGAACCTCGGCAGGAGAAGCCATGAGGAGGGCGGGGGGAACCTCGGCAGGAGAAGCCATGAGGAAGGCGGGTGGAACCTCGGCAGGAGAAGCCTGTAGGAAGGCGGCTGGTGTGCGACGCAGCGAGGCGGGCGAAGCATGGAGGATTCTGGGTGGTACTGGGCAGGTATAAATGGGGACAGGTAGATTGACGTGGAGGGCGGAGAGTGGCGTGAAGGGCAGGGCCAATGCGCATTTCTCCTCCTCCTGAACATCAGTTGTTCCAACTCCATTACATAAGGAGGTGGGCCCATGTGATGTCCACCATTGCTCCTTAATTATTATTATTAAGATGCATTTGTCCTGGATGTCTGCCAGCCTGAACTCTTAGTGCAGCTTTTTATTGGCCACCGTTACCTGGAGCAGTCTCTTGCCTTTCACATACAGTACGTGCTCGTTCTCCAGTCACGGTTTGTATCCACAAAATGGTGAGTGACTACAGCGGAGATGATGCATTGTGGCTGTCAGGCAGAATCCCTCTGTGGGCCAGAGAGAGCGGAGGTCCTGTGTTGATACGGGTCCACTTACAGTACAGTATTGTTCAGCTTGCAATCCAGATATCGTTCGATTGCAGGGAGTCATGGGTGTTTATAGCCAGTGGGGTATTAGCAGAAACTATTTTAGCAACTGGCAGCGTGTGATTAGACATGTCATCATGGCCTTCTGCCATGCCACAATCATGTACACTGCTGAGAAATGTCCGGGCCATTGGATCTTATGGGGGTGGTGTTCTTGTAAGGGGTTGTGTGCAGATCTTATAGGGGGGAGGGGTTCAGATCTTATAATGGGTTATGAGTCCCACCCACTGATGACAGAATCAGAAATAAAATGGGGCAGCCCACCTTTTCTTAATGGGATCCGCCCCCCTTTTCTCAGACCAGGTGAGAAAAATGCCAACTCCAAACAGCCACAAAGACACGATGCCAGCACTATTTGACCCCACTGATTCCGAAAGCAGAAATTAAAGGAGGTGGACTGTTTTCGGCAATACAGCTGTGCTTGGCAGGAAGCGTCCTTCCCCTTTTTCAGTCATACCCAAGGCCCCAGTGAGGCTCTCCAACGTTGAAGCACTCGGCTCTAGTGGGAAGAGGAGGGACTGCAGGCGGACCCGTGGAGTTATGACAAGGAAACCCTGTGTAGCTCGGCTTTAACGTTGAGTGCGTTTGCTTCTGCATAAACGCCACTGAGCAACTTCCACTGAAACGAATTGCGGGGGCAGGGCTATCGCTCCGGTTCAGTCTCTATCCTTTTAATACTCTATGGTCATACCAGGTGAGTGGTAAATTAATGAAAATGGCAACTCTAAACAGCCCCTCATACACTTAATGAAAATGGCAACTCTAAACAGCCCCTCATACACGTACAGGAAAGTAGAGTTCAATACAGGCTGCTAAAAGTCAATTAATTTAAACATTTAAGGACATACATAGTTACATACAATATGCAAAAACATAAATGGTTAGAAATCAACAAGAACAATATGCACAGCACTATTTGACCCCAATGATTCCGAAAACAGAAATTATACCCTATACCTGACAACGAGCATCCTCCTGGAGAATTTCTTCCAACACTGCGTCAGTCTTGTATTTGAGGTCAGCAGCATGAGTTTTTACCTTTGCCTGGTGACAGGCATGCAGTCCTACAGTGCATTGGCATCTTTTCTGCCCCCCCCTGGCCTATAATGACCGAATGCAATGACTATAGTAGTTTGCTCATTCAAAGAAAGAGCCAAGACAACAGCTTTTGTATAGGAATATGCTTTAATATTATGTAACACAGTGCCAACCCAAACAACTGAAGTCACATGAATTTATATGCCTTGTGGTAAAACATATCACACAAGAGAATGATTCTCCATGAAGCGTGTATGTTGCTATAAATATCCCCTTCACGTGCAAAATGGGCTGAGAGCAGATGGGTTATGTCCCCCCACATTCACAGCAACTGAATGCTCTGCCTGGAGGAGCCTTTATTTGGGAGGAGCCATACATGAGATTATTTGCATACAGATGAATAGGTTTCCATTAGATTGCATCCTTCTCCTAGTGTGCAATGACTGACAATGTGCATGTCCTCATGCAAAAGACAGTAAGATACAATGTATCTAAGTTTTTGAGAGGTATGACATGACTTTATTTGAAGCTGCAATGCATAACTTGTCTTATGCACGATTTCAACCCTGATCACCTGTGCAAACGCTGAAAGTTTTACTGTTAAGCTATAACAGAAAGCCCACCTGATCAGAGGATTAATTGCACTTTGACCTTCATGCAATACCTCTTGTTAACCAGTAGTGGACCTACCGGACACCAGACATGTTGATTTGCATAACATAGCCTGAATAATATTTAAATTAACATTTCACAGTGTCTTTGCTGTAATTCATTTTCACAAATTCCAGATTCACACATTCTATACAGACAGACATACAAACAGTCTTCATTTCATGAAGTTATTTCTAAATGTTGCTTGCTTGTGCCAATCAATGTTAACATATGGTATGGTATTTTGAATGCACGATTTTAGCCAATATGACTCAAGTGAGCACAAATGAGATCATTCTTTTATTAGGTTCACAACCCCATACAGAATGTGGAGACATTGTAATACTTTTATAGTGTTTTTGTTAGTTTGTTTTTATTTGGAACATACGTCCGTATTAGTTTGGTACAAGTTACAATTGAATTGATTTGTATGCATTATACATAACATAGGACAGGTCATTGGTTACCAATTCAATTAAACAATGAGCTACATCTTCTACATGTTTGCCATCGAGTATATATATGAGGCATGACAAACGTATCAGCAATTGCAAAGCCCATAAATCTAACAGGAACGGTCCTAGTCTAGTCCTAGCCACCCCAACCTCACACTTTTTACAGTAAGATGCTGCTATGGCATGACTGCCAGGGCTGCACATTGTCACTATTCTGATGGCATCATCGGTCCAAGACCTTCAGCTCTCAATGGACCGGTTCGCAGTCGAGTGTATGGCAGCTGGGTTGAGGATCAGCATCTCCAAATCTGAGGCCATGGTTCTCAGCAGGAAACCGATGGATTGTGCAGTCCAGGTAGGGAATGAGACATTACCCCAGGTGAAGGAGTTTAAGTATCTCAGGGTTTTGTTCACAAGTGGGGGAAGGACGGAGAAGGAGATCAGCCGATGAATCGGAGCAGCAGGGGCGGTATTGCAGTCGCTGTACCGCACTGTTGTGACAAAAAGAGAGCTGAGCCACAGAAGGCAAAGCTCTCTGTCTATAGAGCAATCTACGTTCCTACTCTCATGAAGTGTGGGTCATGACCGAAAGAATAAGGTTGCGAATACAAGCGGCCAAAATTAGTTTTCTTCTACGGGTGGCTGGAAACTCCTCAGAGATAGGGTGAGAAGTTCAGTCATGCGAGAGAGACTCAGAGTAGAGTCGCTGCTTCTTTGCCTGGAAAGGAGCCAGCTTAGGTGGTTCGGGCATCTGGTTAGGATGCCCCTCGGGCATCTCCCTATAAGATCCTCGAGGCACGTCCCACTGGGAGGAGACCCGGGGCAGACCAAGGTGCAGTTGGAGGAAACACATCGACTCACTGGCTTTGGAACGTCTCGGGATCCCCCAGGAGGAAGTCACTAATGTTTCTCTGGAGAGGGAAGTCTGGAGCATGGTGGAGCTGTTGGTGGAGCTGTTGCCCCCGCGAGGCCGCAACGAGACTACGGATCAGCGGTTGAAGATGGATGGATGGATGGATGGATGGATGAATGCTATGGCAAGTTGTTCCACATCCACAAGGCAGTAGGCTTCATGAAGTATAGCAGCCCTCAGCTCTTTGAACAACAAGGCCAGGACCAGTACAGTAAGCTCTTGAAAAGCTAAAGGCAATCAGGTTATGAATGATTGTCTGCCTAACACACGCACGCACGCACGCACGCACGCACGCACGCACGCACGCACGCACGCACGCACGCACGCACGCACACACACACACACACACACACACACACACACACACACACACACACACACACACACACACACACACACACACACACAGTATAGAAGTATAGGCTAATGCACACAGATGCAACACTTTCAACAGATGCAACACTTTCAAGCATCTCAAAGTGTACTATAACTAATGTACATTGTTATTTCTATTTACCTTCTACCTTCGAATTGTACTCTTGTGTCTGTATTCATACTGCATGATGTATCAATAAAATCTTGTATTGTGATTCACAATGCAAATCTGTTCAAAGGCCTATTAAATATTCACAATTTGTGAATCTTTAATAGGCCTTTGAACAGATTGACAAGCATTACAATCTTCATTGGTCTGTAGTTATACCAAGATGCACCGGTAGGGTTGGCCTTATACGTAGATCAGTGGTTATCAAAGAGCGGTCCGGGGACCCCCACAGGTCCTTGAGGTGGATCCAGGGGGTCCATGTCCAGTCCACAGCCAAATTAGTTCATAAATATTTAAAGAAATTCTAATATATTTCGACATTTTCATCAACAGGGGTCCCTGACTCCCTGGTTTTGTAATTGTCATGACATATACGATGTAGCATTGAAGTGTAATTTTATTTCTGCTTCTTGGCCAGTTCCCACTTGAAAAATAGAATTTGTCTCAAAGTGTTTTACTGCATGTGACATGAAAAAGTTTGAAAATCACTGACCTAGATGATAGATCATGGTACATTTCTTTAGCTCAACTGCTATAGCTTTAGCTACACTGCCATCTCGTGGTGAGATTAGATAAGTGGAATACAGACAGAAAGCTAATATAGAGAGAGGAATGAGATAATATAAGCTGGAATAATAGAATCCTCTCAAATATTTCTTTCATTGAATTAGAGCTGAGTGAGGTGTGGGTTTGCTGGTGGGATAAATGGAAGAAGTGGGGTCATATTGGCAAAGATCATGTGATAGGTCTCCAACATAACATGTGACTCCCCCCACAACATACTATCAAAGGCTGCATTTGTACAAACTGTGTAAAAAAAATAACAAAATAACTGATGAGTATAGTAGAGTAAACTATCATTATTAAGTGTTAATCCAACAAATGTGTAACAATATATTTGGCTCCAAAGAACAGCATACCGGTAGGCTATTAGGTTTTACAGTATTATGCCTGACAAAACAAGTCTTGCAGCAATATAATTTACAGCTGTTGCTCAAGAGTATGCAGAATACTGAAATAACATTGTGTTCTGTGAGGCTTATGTGAAATACCGTGTGATACATCAGTGCAAAACTTGTATTTTGTCATCTTCACTCATTTATATCCCACCATAACCATAACCATCTACCGGTAGATTAGTTATTATCTGGCTTTTACTTGCCATATTTCAAATGCATCACAACACTGTGTTGCCAACACGTTGTGAGCATGTAGAGCTGCTATTTTCAGTAGGCATATCTTTCATCATTTTCTAAAACTTCTTGAACATGTTTTTTACCTTTGACATTTTGAGGGAAATTATTTAAGAGGTATAGGCTCATTGCCAGTGGCTGGTGACCTAGATCTACACATCAGTACATGACATGTTCACATATAGTTATCATTAACAGCAACATTCATTCATAGCATTAGAAGTGTGTGTGTGTGTGTGTGTGTGTGTGTGTGTGTGTGTGTGTGTGTGTGTGTGTGTGTGTGTGTGTGTGTGTGTGTACTGTACATATTCAATTCTAATTATAACACCACAATGTTTAATAGTCATAGACATTAAATAGTATTCATTAAACTCGGATCCCCATGTGTTTGCTAAAACATGAACATTTGATGTAGACTTTTTACATTTAGGCTACCTTTAAAATGAGGATTTCAATTTGTCTTTTTTTTTTTTTTTTTTTTAATAATAATTCAGAACCAATTGGGCTCAGGTTAGCATGCGCGAGCCGAAAATAGCCGACCTATGACGAAATATGAATCGAGTCAATCGACGATTGCAGTTCCTCCTCAGGCTCGAGTCCTCTGCATAGCCTATAGTAAAGTGAACCCTTTTACAAGAAACAGTCAGCTGTCAGTGCCGTGCTGAAGAGGAACAATGCAGGTTGTTTTGTTACTTTTATTATGCCTAGGCAATGCAATGGTTAATCCAACGCAGACTCCAAGACCAAGGATGATATTCACAGACACAGACAGAGGTAAGCCCATGCCTATTCTATTCCTATTTGTCATTGAGAATGTGATTTAAAATAACTTCTCTTGTCAGTCTGTCTGTCACATTTATGAAGCCGAAAAAATAATTGATCATCGCTGTGATGAATGCAATCTTAAATTATTGTAGCTTACTTGATTGATTGATTTTTGGGTAGGCTACATTTCAAACGAAAGCACAAGTCAATACAAAAACTGTTACTGTTACTTGTGTCGAGACCGGTTGCTTTTTCAGCATCTACTGTAGCTAAAATAAAATAAAAATCCCTCCGTTACCACATTCCAGCTCAACTTTTCTTTTCTCGTTTTTTCAAGCTACAGTAATTCACAAAGGAAACACAGTATTTCCCAACACTGTTTGGTACTTTTTTAATCATGGATGAGGCTGCCATGGTAAAGATAAACCTTTTAAAATATTTCATTTACATTTCAGACACATTCAAAAGACTATCTCTACATGGAAATGATGCACACATACAGCTACTCCTTGGTCAACAAGATGTCGTCACCGCTGCAGGGAAAACTCACCTGTACTTTGCAAACTTTCACAATCTTCAACTGTTTTCCAAGGTAATATTATGGGTTTAGCTATAATTATGTGATGTAGGGGTATCAAAATGAAATACAGATGAATGAAGAACAAATTATACATTTGTGTTGGTGGGTAGTAACAAATATGAATACAACTCTTATTGGGATACTAATAAATTGATGATTACTTGGATTAATCACAGACTCCTGCTTTTGGAAGCGAATGCAGTGGCAGTGATGTGTCAGTGAGTATTTTAAAACCACAGATTAGTACCACATTGCATTTGATCCAGAAAGTTACGCTCATGTTTGAGGTTGCCCTGGACAAGAGAACTAGTTACATGAGTATCTATTCTTTATCTCTTTTTTTTAATCTTTTCAGAATTGTCAATATAATATCACTGTAATTCACAAGAGGAAAGATGACCAACTCTTCATGTGTGGAAATAATGGCGGAGAAACAACATGTTGTAATATGGTATGTTATAATAGCCTATGGTATGAGACAAGACAAACAATCTACCTGGTGGAAATGAAGGCCCAGCATCTGTTCTTTGAGAGTTCAAGTGTTCTTTGTAGCCTACTAATTTAGTCAAGAAATACCGATAGTGTCAGAAATTGTGACCTTTTGATTCTGAAGGGACACCAGCAGTTTCCTGTCTCTCTAGTCTCTACTATCGAAGTAAAGCACACACACACACACGCACGCACGCACGCACGCACACACACACGCACGCACACACGCACACAAATTGCAGACTTTTGAAAGTGGTGTTTCTGAAAAAGGAAGTAGGCTTTTTAAAGAACAATGTTGTAATGGTAGAAGTAGGCAGTATGGCTGTTCACCGAAGGCTTGTGGTCAATAGACCTCAACAGTGACAGGCAACGGCACTGATTCCGGAAGAGAATTTCCCATTTATTTATCATTTAATTCACACACAATTTATCTGTTTGTATAAAATATTGGAAAAGCACTGTGTCCATACAGTATTTTAATAAGGGACAACTTTGGTTTATTTTCAACCAATGTTCATGTTTTAGGTTGTTATTAGAGAAAGTAAAAGATGAGTGTTATTTTTTTTTCTTTCGTTTTAGTGTTTTTGGTTGTCACTTGTCATCGGAAATAACAAATGTAGGCCTATTTCGTTTCAGAATATGTCGGAGCCATCGGCTTTGTGCACACCAGCTGAACAATTTGCAAGCATTAAGCAGGTTCACATTAAGGAAGGGGAACCATCTGTACTTATTGGTGAGCTATTAAAAACTCTCATCTCTCTCTTTCAAATGCCATTTCTTTATTGTTTGGCTTTCCCCTGGCGTTATAGAAGGACTTCTAAACTGGCAGGACTCTAAACATGGCTATGTCAGCCAGTCAGTGTGTCCTATTATCTATCTGTCCATAGTTCCAGACAACATATTATTTTAAAATAAGTAGCTATGCAACTTGCTATGAAATCTTCTGCGAAGTTTTCCGGGACCCTGGGAGGTGCCCTCTACTTGTTTCGGCAAACCCACTGACCCTTGCTCAAGCCCCACCATTGGGTCTGATTTTCATATCTGAAATTGGATGCATGAAACAAACTTCATCCGTACATTCCTGACCTGCACTCTGGAGGAAGAACACCACCTATACATGACCTTTCCACACGTGTTCTCTCTGTCTCTCTCTCTCTCTCTCTCTCTCTCTCTCTTTTTAGCAGCTATAGTCACAGTCACACTGAGAGATCTTTTTCAAGTGAGACCTCGTGTCACCCTCAGCCTAAAATGTCAGCTTTGCACACAAGATATCATCCCAGAATCTAAACAGGCACATTCCGGGAAGAACCTTTCTCATTTTAGTGACCCCATGGCCTCTAGCGCAACCCTTTGGCCTACAGGGTTACAGCATGGCCTATAGGGGCTGTTAGTGGGGCTTTTTCCTGGAGATCTTGGAGGAATAGAACAAATGTGCATTGTATGCTTGGGTGAAGGAGGGTCTGCATACAATAGCATACTGTTCACTTTAATACAGCAGTAGGATGAGCAGATAAAATTGTTTTCTGAGCTAGCTTCACCAGTTGCCTCCATTCTGGCAAATAGACGCATTGACATCTGGATGCTACTCAGTAAAACTACAGTCTTCTACTGTCATTAAATGGCTTGCACAAGGCCAAGCTAGGGCACTTGATCTTAATCCTTGAGGGAAGGGATATAATTGCTTGTTTAGTTTATCCTAACTTAGGCACTCACTGACACGCTATTGGGGGATATTCACTTGGTCCCTGCAATAGACAATTAGAAGCTATGTTTTATGAATGAATCATTATAGTTAAGTTAACTATTTATTTTACCGTCCCAGAGTCATCAAGTGGTGAAGAGCTCTATGTCACTCATTCTGGAACAGAGGAATCTGTTGGCATCCATAAGTCTGGGATGAACAGAGTCAGACCTGACAACCACAGAAAAGGTAGTAGTGAACAGTATTATACAACAATTATGTTTGTGTTTGTTTTAGCCTTTACTGAGGTTTACTGTGAGCAGGGGCTATACTGATGGTTTAACGACCTTTTTCTCTATCAGCTAATCGAGTCCAAAGACCAGTGGTTTTCAACCTTTCAGGCCGTGACCCCCCCCAACATAATCATATTTGAACTGGGGACCCCCATCCTGGAATGTAGGAGTTGAGATACACTCGCATTGCGAGGCGTTCTGATGGAGCAATGTTTGCAGCAATGTTCTATTTTTTTTTTTTTGGAGGTATTAAATTGTCACTTCACTGTCCTCAGAGGACCCCTCTAACATCATTAGTGGACACCTCTGGGGGTTCCGACCAGCACAGGTTGAGAACCACTGATCTAACTGACCAATACTGTAATTTAGATGACATGTGATTGGTTGTCCATCTATACGTGAAGTCATAATGTAATACTACAGTGTACAGTACAGCCTACAATGAGCACTACCAAAGTCAAGCAAGGTGAAGTCAAACCAGTATTTTCCAGTATATATGGACAAACACATGTGGATATATTACTGTAGATCCTGCAGTTGTAGTAGCTTACATTTAAATCGTCTGTCGGGTGGAATCCTCATGTCCCAAACTGTAACTAAATTCAATATTTTAGAATGAGATTTCTGTGATCTTTCCATTACTTTTTTTAAATACTATTTTAAAATACTATTTTAAGGTTTATTTTATTTTAAAGTGAAATATCCATTTAACTATTCACTTTATGACAGCAGTTTTTTTTTTTTTTTTTTCATGTATCATGGCATCAATGAAACTGTATAGAGGCTGATCAGTTCCTTGTTTTTCCGATCCTCAGAGCAGAAGTATGTGAGCTTGGTGGTCAGTAATAGAACCATCGACCAGCAGAACAAGATATTTGCATTTTATAATGAGAAGAAGACAGACCCAAGCATGAACAGCGACATGTGGCTACCTTTTGTTAGCCAAGTTTGCATGGTAATTACCTCACATACAGCATGTGATTCTTAGCATGTGATTCCTCGACCATTTGCTCTGATGTTAATTAACTAAGGTTTATGGTGCTCATAGTTGTTTCATAGGTTTACTCTGACCTATGAAAGTTGCTCTGAAGTAGAGCATCTATGTCTGTAAAGAATAAGCGGTTGAAGATGGATGGAATGCATAACAGTCAGCACTTCATGCTATCACATCAATGTGAATGTGCCAGAATTAGCTGTATTCACTTAAGCCCTATACACTAACTACATACACTTAGACAACAACCTCATGTGCCGTGGCTGGTACCTGTAGATTGGCTCTGTTGTTCATCCTTGACATGTCTGCTCTTACTGTGGTGTTCCAACCAGGCAGACCGTGGCGGTTCTAAGAACTACCGGCAGTTTGAATGGACATCCCAGATTCAGGCCAGGCTCTACTGTGGAGACAAGAGCAGCAGAAAGCACTACAGTGAACTGGTGGATGTCGCTGCGCTCCATGCAGACCAGTGGCAGGACACCAGGGTCTATGCACTCTTCAAAAACGAATGGTACTGTGTACATTACTCATCATCATCTATTGATTAGACAAAGAGGATAGGAACTTACTAGCTTCGGTACCCAGGCTTTTATTTTAGTTCGTAAACTTCGTATTAGGAACTTACTGACTGACTGTGTTGTGGATCATAGTTTAGTTACCTTTGTTATTATTTAGCCAGGATGTGGTTGCTTAATTTGTAGCTCAACATAAAAGGTTTGGTTCCTCTTGGCAAAATTCCACTGCATGGGCTGAATCACTTCCTCTTCCTATCCTATTCTCAGTCAGCACTCCTCTTGTGGGTTGTTCAGCTTCCAGGTTGCCTCGCCCAGAGAGCAGAATCTTGCAAGAAATGAGGTGCTGACTCTCTGTCTATGTTCACAGGGGCACGAGTGCAGTATGTGTGTACACAGTTGGTGACATTGAACGCGTCTTCACAACATCCAAGTTCAAGGGCTTCACTCAAGCCATCCCAGATCCAAGACCTGGAACAGTAAGTGTGGGTGTATATGATTCCAAAAGGGACATGAGAGACATGTGGGAATAATATGCTACCTACATGGACAAAATTAGTTGACCCATTAAGACCTGAGGCCGATTCTACAATGGCACCACAGTGATGCGGTCATGAACAAGGCACTTGTGCTGGGTTCCGTAAGCAGCGACAGGAAATATGTTACAGGAGTTGGGCATTGTCACATTCTAATACAGACCAAACACAGTAAATTCAAGACAGAACAGTGAACAGTTAACTATCTTTCTAATCAGTGGCAGATTTCACTGTATCAATACTGTATAAGGTATCTCAGTATAAAAAAATAACACAGCAGTGAAACATAATATGCAGCCACCATATTATTATCACAAATGCATTTATTAGCCAATAAAGAGTCAGATCTGCCTCCAGTGTATTCCAGCTGATGCTGATGACTGTCCTGTCCATGCATTCTCCATTTTGAACATGATTGTGCCCTTGACCCTTTCAATCCAGCCTACTGGTCATTCCCTCCCAAGTTTCATGAAAATACAGTTATCTGTTCAAGTTATTTTGTTAACAGACACGGCATTACAATGCCCAATAAAAACAACAACATTATACCAGAGTCTACTGTTGGCTCAAACACCTGCCTGTCTTCTCTCACCACTAGTGTACTGGGGACCGTGCAGCAATGGCGGCCATGACAGTGGTGGAGAATCACTCGGAGATGGAGGACACAATCCAACCACGCAGAGCCTTTGTAAGCCCTCACCACTACACACACCTCTGTGTAGACAGCCTCCACAACCAGACAGTCCTCCTCCTCTCTCTAGGTGGGTAATAAATAATGTTTCATTTGTAAAGATCTTTCAAATCTAGGAAAAACAACACCAACCACAGTGACTCTGAGGACGCCCTAGGGGTTGAATATCCATGACATACATAATATGTGTAACTGGACTCAATCCTTTGTTACCTTTAGGTCAGTGAACTTGGTTTTTTACTTAGATCTGGTGTGGTTTATTCAGACTGATGATCCAAACCGCCATCATCTCCATGCAAACACATGATTCATTTCCTTTTCCTGAGTCACATCATGAGGTTATTCATTGGAGGTGAGGGACTGGAAGAAGGTGTGGTATAATGTAACCACATCAAGCTTACATCATCAATTGTTCAAAATAAATGAAAGTCACAGATGTTATATAATAATAATAATAATAATAATAATAATAATAAAACTTTATTTGTATAGCACCTTTCATGACATGAAATGCAGCTCAAAGTGCTTTACAGAACAATGGAGAATAAAAGAAAAGCAAGGCAACGACATTAAAAAACAAGCAGTAATGCAATACAGTGAGGACATGAATAACAAAAAATAAAAAATAAAAGATCAATTAAAAGCAGTGTTGTAGAAGTGGGTCTTGAGCTGAGCTTTAAAAATGTCTACAGAGGCTGCCTGACGAAGGTACAGTGGGAGCTTGTTCCATGCCGACGGCCCGTAGAAGCAAAAAGCTGCTTCCCCGTATTTTTTTGTTGCCATTGTTTTAGGCAAAGCGAGTAGGCCAGCAGTGGAAGACCTTAGGGGGGCAGTTTGGGACATATTTAGGCAGGCAGTCATGTAGGTAGGAAGGTGCGAGACCATTGAGAGCTTTATAGACAAGTAAAATAATTTTAAAATCAATCCTAAAAACAACTGGAAGCCAGTGCAGTGATGCCAAAACTGGAGTATTATGTTCTCTCATCTTAGTTCTAGTTAAAACTCTGGCTGCTGCATTTTGGACAAGATGTAATCTGTCAGTTGTTTTCTTAGGCAGTCCTGAAAAAAGTGCATTGCAGTATAATATGGTGAGTGATTCTCAAACTGTGTGTCACGAGCCTCCGGGGGAAGGGGTCACTAGAACATTTGGAGGTGCACCACTACCATCCATCTTTAAAAGACACTGGTCAGTCCACTAATTTAGTGGACTGACAGAGTACTTGAAAGTTTTGTGAAATGTGCAGACAACCCGTTATTTTTTTTAATAGGTGGATAGAGTGAACACACCCTTATATTATCAGCACATTATAGACTAGTTGGGAAATGCAAGTGATGATGCTGTGAACATGATGAAACATGACACACTTGTTAAAGTCTTGTGAAATATTACAACCTAATTGAGGGTACAGTAGTTGAATTTGAGATTATTATAAAACCAAAATTGTACAAAATACTTTTTGTACAACATAATGTATTGTAATGTAATAATGTCTACAGTGGGCAAAACTATGAATACTATGGATTAACCCATTAAGACCTGAGGCTGATTCTACAAATGTCAAATGTTTCTGTATTAGTGGTGTCAAGGACCAACAAAATGTATTTGACTGTGGACCACTCCATCTCAAAATATTTTAGTCCAGGAAACAAAGATAGATGTCACCTTAGTGTCACGCTGCGAGCTAGTACATTGCAATTTTAAAACATCATTAAGTGTGAGAGTTACTGATTTAAGGCATTTGTAGAATGAGCCTCCGGTCATAATGGGTAGACTTTAAGAAACACAAAAGTCCTCCTTGCAAGAGGAAGTGATGCGTGTGTGTCAAGTAAGCCCTATGACGGTGTACGAACGAAATGTTTGGACATGCTTAGAGGTTGCTCAAAATTGTCTCTGTAATCTCCATGTCTCTTATGACTTTCTACAGAGAATGGAGGCGTTCAAAAGGTACTGGAGAATGACACGCAGACGTTCATCATCGCAGAGTATCGTCCTTTCAGCCACCGAGCCCACGTTGATAACATGATCCTTAACCCCTCCACTGTGAGTCACGCATTTACAGCACATTACAAGACATAATATAGGGTGTGGTGTAATCAATCAAGCATTGCGTATCTTATATGAAAAGGCCTATTCCACAGTCAAATATCCACTGGGGGTGGTATGTGTGTGCGCACGTGCGTCTGTGTGTGCATGCGTGCGCTCGCATGCGTGTGCGACTGTGCGTGCTCTGTGATCTAATATCTTAATGCTTAATGTGTATGCAAAGCAAATTTGAATGGCCCTATTTGTTTAGCTTGCCTTGACTCAAATGTAAATGTAGGAGATGTGCTGGTAGACCAGATGATAGTGGTTGATGCCGTGATGCGCTGTGGTGCATTTCTTTCCTGAGCAGTGCTCTCAATTTCCTGTCTGTCTTATCTATAAAAAGAAATCCACCCCCCGCCCCACACACAAACACACACACACACACACACACACACACACACACACACACACACTACAGAATAGACAACATGTAACTGGGAGTGGTGGATGACCTTTTCAGGGTGTAAAATGAGTGAATTAGCAGTTATTATTGTAATTGACTACTAGTTTTCATATTGCAGAAGAAGCTTTACGTGAGCTCCAGACGTGAAATAGTCCAGATCAACCTGGAGAGCTGTGCCCAGTATGGAGCCAGCTGTCAGGAATGTGCTCTAGCCAGAGATCCCTACTGTGACTGGGATGGCACCCACTGCAGCCCTGCCACAAGGTAACACAGTAAACACACTCCCACTGCAGCCCTGCCACAAGGTAACACAGTAAACACACTCCCGCACAGAGATGGCTTCTATTCCTGCACTTTGTCCGTCCGTCTGTCCGTCTCGGAATCAGTCGTCTTTGTTACGACCAAAGGCCGCGTTTATGGTATCGCGCCTTGTGACATCTTTGTGACTTAGAATCTTAGATGACCATAATATGGTTGTCAGTCCATCATATGTCAGTCTGACATCATCAAACCCTCTACACTCAAGACATGCTAAATATGGCCATGAACCCTGGCCATGGCTATGAACACTGGCTATACTGTTATTCATTGTGGGAATATGGTAATGTCAATATATGACCATATTGTTGTTTCAGGCCTGAAAATGTCAATTAAAAAAAGAATAAGAAAGGTCCATATATGGGCATTCCCAGATGGTGCCATAATACAATATTACGCCCATATATGAGAATGTCAATATATTGCCATACTGTGACAGTCCCGTGATAACCAGTGGTTGCAGCAACGCGAATCACACTTGCAAATGAACCAGTTGGTACAACACATGGATTTCCATATGTGGAGCTGATGGTCATGCCAAAGCACCAGCGCTCGCCCAGCTGTCTGCCGTCACCCAGGCGGATGCGTGCTTCTCGCCCTCAGAGTATAGATAGAGGGTATGTGCGTGACATCGTCATACCTGGAGTAGCCTCGATACCCAGGCTTTCATTTCGTCTGCGCGAAAGATGAAGCCTGGAAAAAGCCGTGGGCTGAACCAGTCTAAAAGTGGGAGTCAACCCTTCCGGGTGGGCGTCGCTCTAAATGATGTGACGTAGCGCTGCACTAGGGGGGAGAGGAGGGGCCGGGGGTGACGGACAGATCGATGAGATCCAATCAGGGTGCGCGCATTTCTGAGGCGCGACCCTCCCATCTAGGCCAGAAATGTCTCTGCTTAGGTCAGGCTATACCTGGAGTAATTCGCTACAAGTGGCAAAAAAGAGCCTTGACAGCCCATAAATAGAAAAGTCCTATCTGATTGCATTATACAATGTTAAACTCACTTTGCCACTCGATTTGCCACTCACTTTATGCATACGCATACCATCTATTGTTCTTTCTGCCATATTTTTTTTAGGTACCAGCAAGCCAATGCAAGCCAGGGCGGTGTTGGATAGTTAAATGGTTAGAGTTCCTGCCTGGTACACTGTTTGAATCCCTGCTATGTGTAAAGTATAAAGGAATGCAAGCCAGAATTCAAGAAGGATTGAAGGCAAGAAATGTCACAGGTCCAACAGAAACAGCACGCGTCATATTGTGTCACATGAAAATGTATCTACAGTATCAATCTATATGGAGGTTAGTGTTATTAGGAACTATTTGCAGCATGTCACAAAAGAACAAAATAACCAGATGTAATGGGTTTCTGTCTGCAACTAGGTTGCCAGGGCAACAGACATAAAAACATACACAATAGTTTTGAATTATTATAAATACGACATCCACACTGAGAATTATTTTTTCAATGTCAAATGGAAAATGTATTTGTCTCATCTGCAATAACTGCAGTGATGGCGAAGAAAAGTCGATGACGAATGAGTCATTATGAAAAGCCGACAGCGAACTGAGAAAAAGAAAGAAGTAAATGCAATCTTAATGAAACAAACTAACATACCGGTATAGACTTTCAGTGTTAGTTATTCAGTCCGTTTTGTGGCACATACTTTCATACTTCTAGTTAGAAACTAGACATTCTAACTCTAAGGGCTCAGGCTACAGGCACACATGCGCTTCAGCCAACACATCTGCAACGCAAGCTGAGACTTCAGATGTGTCAATTTCCCATGGTTGTCTTGTGGGGTTGTGGGCAGTGCTGGCAGTGCCGGATTCCTTCTGTGTAGTTTAGTACACGTACAAGTGAAATGGCTGCCAAGTGGGGTCAACGCACAGCATTTGTCCTATTGGTGGGTACCACACTCTCTTCAGCATAATCAATGTGTTGCGACGGGACGTTCCGCCCCTTTTCTTTTCTATGAAGCCCAGTCACACATCTGAGCCAGACTCTTTTTAAAATTAATCAATCACGTTATCTTGCAGGGATGTAAGCAGTGCTGGCAGAAATGCTGGTTTTCCGGTGTTTTCAACTTAAATTTTACTCATTTTTCATGAACAGAAATAGACAAGGACATACAGAAAGCAAAAAGACAAATTGAACATTACAGTATGTGTTGCCAACTCAGTAAATAAAAAGTAAAAACAGTAGATAAATGCTATAATTGTAGGAGATCACACACAGGATAATAATAAAATGCAAATAATATGTGAGCGCACGCGTACATACACACACACACACAATATTGGACAGTAAAGTACTGTATATAAAGAAAATAAATAACATCAGTTACGATCCCAGTGATGTCTTTTCTAAAGTTTTTGGTTTGTGTAAACTAAACATAAAAAGAAGGGACAAACCACCTCATTGTCCACAGACTGTTGCCATTGTCTTCTCAAAAAAATAAATATATAATGTAATGATAAACAAAATAGAAAAGAAATAAAGTACTTTGTATTAATTTACGGTTTCATGCCAGCTTGCTTGAGTTCTTATCATAGTTCACTACAAAATGGCATTTGGTTTAGGGCCCGGTAATGACTTGAAGGGTGGTGACGGGGAAGGAAATTCCTGTTACTGGCGGTTCCTAATCTGTGGCAATCAAGGTTCCCAAATGTTTATGGGCAATCTCTTAAGAGCTTCTAATTAAAGGAAGCATTTCAATAATAAGCTGGTACTTGGAATAAGACCAATCTTCCAGACCATAAGGTCCAACACAAGAACACCCAAGCATAAAAATGAACTAATCTATTATGCTATCACAGTGTATTTATTGTGCTTGGAATTGTCACGGTAGCAGAATGTCTGAACCCAAAATGCAGAGCCAAAAGCAAAGTAATTTCAAGAACTGTTTTATTAAAGCAGAAATGGCAGAATATAATCAAAAATAGGAAAGCAAGCATCTACTCAGGGAAGCCCAAAGTCCAAACATTTCAAAAGTACAAACAAAAATCCAAAAAGCAAAACTAAAACCAAAACAAAACAAAGCACAAGGCAAACACAGGAAGTCCAGAAATGCAAAAACCTTACAGAAGGAGAATGAGGATTTCCAGGTACAGCGGAACACCAAGATGAGCACCGGACAATGATTTATGTACTGACAGTTTGTGGGTGCAATGAGTCCAGTATTTATAGGAAGCCGGTAAATGGCAAAGGGTTAACAGGTGTGTAATGGGAAGCACTGCAGGGCTGATGAGAGTTGGAGACAGGTGTGTGATGGAATGGAATGAGGGAGTGGCCAGGGAGGAGACATGGTCTGTGGAGTGACAGATCATGACAGGAATGTGTATAGACAATTGTATTTATTTGCAAATAATGTGAATTGTATGAAAAAAGGAATACTCTTTGTATTCAGTAAGCCATTATAATAACTTATATATGTGATGCAATTGAAGTTTGTTTCTGTCATGAGTTTCAGGGACATGTACAGTAGGAGAAGTAAAATCATGGTTTTATTGCCTTGTCCCCCATATAACAATCAGAACCATAGGATATAAAGAACTAAAATAAATAAAGGTCCTGTGTAACCCAAACTGAATTGCAGCCCAAAAGGAAAACACAAAACTGTCACCTTTGAAATTGTTCAAACAAAATAATATTCAATTCAATTGAACAATCAATAGATTTCAAAAAACAAATGTTAATGGACAAATTCCGATTTTTTAAAGTCCTGCAACGCAAAGTTCCTTTAAATGTCTGCAATGTAGATCTGTAGATCTTCTATTTACAAAAAAGGAAGTAATCAATAAAAGTCAGCAAATAAAAAGGCAATCAATTTCTCAAAAAGGGAAACATTTATATTCCTCATTCCTCACCCAACCTGCAAGTCAGGAGGCCACAGCAGGTTCCCTTTGTCCGAAAGCTCTAAATGGAGTCAAAGCTAAACCCTCCGAAAGGCTCCGAACAAACTTTTCTTCTTCAGATCTCAAAGTTTTCGGCCCCACTTGCTCTGTGGTTTATCAATTTCTGATTTAGCATTGGCCTTAAAATAGTCTCTTTGACAAACCACCACCAAACACTCTTGATAACTAGAATGTAACCCCAGGCCGCCTCACTTCCTATATCTTTATAGATAACTGTGCACAGTACACAGTAACTGCTGCTACGGACTAATACAGTAGACAAAAGACAAACACAAAGTCACATGTTGGAGCGGTTAGCACACTAAAAACTAAAGGGCCAAACCCTACTGTAAATGTTTGGTTCTGTATTCAGATCTGATCAGGGACTGCCCAATATTCCGTCATCCCATTGACTACATGGCTTCTGCATACGGTTAGGGATAGGGTTTGTAAGGGGGCCAGTCCGACCAACACGACTGTACTTTTATAACTTTAAGAGGCTGGAGGCTGGAACACACACTGACAATCTCTACTTGTTCTCCAAGAGTTTGTCATGCTAATTCTTGAACCAGCAACCAGATTTGCCACTTTTTTATTGATCATTTGGACGTTGTGTTTGTCATTTCCAGCACAGGCAACCATAATCGTGTTATTGTAAGCCACTTCCCAGCAACAAACTTCACTTCTCTTTCCACAGTGACACACATAATATGGAGGAAGGGAAGCAACATGCTTGCTCGCAGAGTAACGGTATGAACATATTTTGATTTTAAAGAGAGCAAGCTGTCCACTGCTGTTAATGCTTATTGTCCTAGCCATGACAAGCTGAGAGACAGCTGAGGGTTTGGTTCTTCATCACATGAACCCTACTGCCCCTCTGGGGCCGAACACTCTCACACGGTGTGTAGAGAGCCTGTAGCCCAGTGGTTTGACGTAGCGGGACAGAAATGGAAGGGTCCCCTGTTGGCACCCTGTTCAAGTAAGTGGGTTAAAGTGATTACACCATCAGTGGGTATTGGGTAGGCCTACAAATGTTATTTTAATATACTAGCAGCGCCGTATAAGCCTAACTAGTAATACAGTTCTGTTGGTACTGTAGCAGGGTCGTTCTCACATTTTGATTCTTGTTTCATAGTGCAGATAAATGTTGAATTGTTATGGACAACATGTTAATTATTTGCATCAGAGGGGAGCTTTAGAAAAGGGAGCAGACCTCTTATTCAAAACATCCAACTCACAGCAATAACTACTTCTTTGCTGAACACATGTCCTTGTCGATTTGTCCTCAGCGTTGTTATTCCCTGAGGCTGGAGTGAAAGAATCTGTGGACCCCGTCATGGTTCCTCGGGGGTCGAAGCATTTCCTCCAATGCCCTATCTCTTCTCTCCATGCCGAGTACAGCTGGCACCACGACTCCAAAACCACCCCCTGCAACCCCACAGAGGATCACTGCCTGCTGCTCATCGACAGCATGAGCTCCACGGACGAGGGCCTCTACTGGTGTGAGTGGATGGAGAAGGGCTACATCAAAATCCTGGCACAGTACAGGCTGCAGTTGGAGAGCGGGGCCACAGGGCCACCGATGTCAGTCACGCTGACGTCGTTCTGTTTGATTGTTGCAGCAGTAATGCTACGCTAGGCCCACATATTATAAGACAGTGGCTTTCAAAAGTGGGCTCCGGGGACCCCTGGATGTCCTTGAGGGGTGTCCAGGAGGTCCCCAACCAAGCTCACATGCTTTATTGTGCGCACAGGTTTGCACAACACTGTTCTCGCCAAACATGGCTTTGGCCACCCTGACTTTTCTTCACGCGCACGAGTGGAGCGGCCCGTGCATGGCCAGTGAGAATGGCTGCATTAATTAACAGATTAATTAATGGAGCAGAAGAAAAGAACGCCTGGTGGGTTTCAAGCGTCAGAGTATTGGAGGTCTGTGGCCTAACTGGGGGTCCTTGAAATAAAAGAGTTTCAGAACCACCATTATAAGACACAGGTTTTCAAAGTGGGGGCTGCCGGGGACTGTCGGGGGGGGAAAGGAGAGGAAAATAATCAATTAAAAAAGATTGATCAAATACATTATTACAAGATTATTGTGCCAGTTTAAAATAATTTATATTAATAATTATTGTAAATCCTTTCATATGGAACCATCTGCCTGTGCTATTCACTTCCATGTGTCTTCTCGTGCTCTGATGTGTTGCTCTAACAGAGAGGTTTTCAACTGGTGGTCCGTGGACCACTGGTGGTCCATGAAGGTATTGCATGTGGTCCCTCATCATGCATTTAGTAATGTAGGAAAGTTTGTTTTTCCTATAGATAGACCAGTGATTCTCAATCTTTTTTAAGCTCCTCTGGACTACTAGCATGTGTCAGTTAAATAATGACTGTTAAGGGCTTTATTTAATTCACCTCAAATTAACAAATGTAATGAAGCCCTTAACAGTTAATATTTCATTTCAAGCTTAAGTTTGCAGGGAATGCCTGAAATACATAAACATTATATGATAACTAGAAATAGGAGCCATGCACACAGCACCTTCAAGAGCTTTCACACTGACTATGACTATACTTGCAAATGTTATTGCTATCCTTTATTATGTCTTTGTTGTTGCTTTTATTGCTGCTACAATGTTGTGGAACCAAAACCAAAGAATGTTAATCTTGTATAAGATGCAACAATTTAATCTTGAATGTTAGATATGTGCGTATGTGTTTGTGTGTGTGTTAGATTGCGCACAGGTGGTGAAAAACAATTGGGAATTGCCTCTTAAAGATCAGTAGGCCTACTTTTACACATAGTTTCTACACTTACACCATAGTTTTTGCACATTTGACTCTTGTCTACTTTGTATTGGATACATGACAGAACTGATGATCTTTCAGTGTGTGTGTGTGTGTGTGTGTGTGTGTGTTGCCGTGTCTTGTACATACTGTATGTAAGTGTCAGTTGTCAAGTGTATATTCTGTGGTAGTCTATGTTTAATGCAGGATGTGTGTTCTACATAGAATGTTGATGTTCGGCATCTAGCGTAACACGATAATAGTCATGTTGCAATCATAAATTTACTGGGCTGCCACACTCTATTTTATATTATGCCTGGGATTGTTCTCAATGCATTCTGGTCAAGTACAGTGAGGAATGCCAGAAAACAACAAACTAAGTGGTGACATGCAACGGGTTATGTGGTGGATTTTGATATTTTAATAGGTGTGTCTATGAGGCCCATGGCAATGCTATGCAAATGACCCCCTGCGGGTTACAGTAAGGCGCCAGATGTAACTTAGCTTAAGTTATAATACATCAACAACCTACTGTATGATGTGTAGCCTAGCCTGTATGTGCATCATACACAAACAGGGAGTGTCAACTATATGCAAAGGTATTTCACTGGAGGACTTGTGAATTCAGGCTTGAACAAATGTCATGGTGACAAGATGCAAAATGTAGGCTATAAGGTTATGATCAGATGTTTGTTTAATATCTTTATTACTTTAGCAGAGGCAGATGCTATTGAATGTGGACTTAGATTGACTTCCATTGGGGGCGGGGGACGTTTCAGCCAATTCTGACCCGTATTGACTTTGATTCTAAAAGTAATGTTGAATATTTACAATAATAATAATGTGGGGGAAACACTCCGACCCACACAGAGAAACAAACAGGCAGATGTGTGTCTGTTTCCATTTTTTTTTTACATAGTTGACATCCTTGTTTGTTTACTTGCGGCTGGCACTGTCACTTTATTATTTATACGATTATATCTTCATTGATTTGTCTTTTTCTATGTAATTAATGGAACTTATTCAGCTTAACTTCAAATATAATGTTGGATACTTTGCAATTAGCTTGTATTACTTGTAGACCTATTCTTACTTTTTTACCTGCTTGAAAATGCAGTTTCCTGAAGGATTAATTAATTTAATCTGAATTGTAAAGTAATTGTATGTAGGCTATGCATAAAACATTGCAGGCAGTATATAAGCTGAATACTACCTCACCCAGCATTCTGGTTTCAGGCCACAGCTATTCTCTTATTTCCTGTGTCCGTCAGAACAATTGGCCAAGCCCAAATAAAAAGAGAATCATAGCCTATCCTTTTACATAATGAAAAAGCATTGTTGGAATGTACTGAGAACCAGCACTGAAGTAGTCAAAACCTGTGATGGGCCTTGGTGCCTTTTTACATTATTGAACTTTACTGGGGGTTTTTACTAGGTACTGGTATGTAATATGTTCATGTGAATATCTCACGAAGGTTGCGCCCATCTTTGTTACATTCGTTTTGAACATTTATTCAAATAGTTTTATATTTATTTTTGCTTGATTTAACCAATAACCATGCACACGAAACTGTGATTTATATGCTGAATGTTTTCCAGTAGTAGCCTACCTGTCTTCCAGTGCCAGTTGACCTCCTGTTATTTATGTTGTGTTATTCTCTTTCCCTATTCTAATTCTTGCATTAATTGTAAATGTAGAGAGCTAGCAAAATAGAAAACTACTTTCACCCAGTCTTTTACACCTGTAATCATTTGATCAATGTCACTGACAATACAGTTGATCCTGATTCTTGATTACAAAATGTAACTGTGACAGTTGTCTTGACATTGCTTTTTCATGATGAAATATACTGTTTTTTTTTTTTTTTTTAAGATATTTTTTTGCGGCTTACGCCTTTTATTGATTTTTTGAAGGGACAGACAGTAGGCTGACAGGAAACGGGAGAGAGATGGGGGGATGACATGCAGTAAAGGCCGTGTCGGGCTCGGGAGTCGAACCCGCGGCACACTGCGACTGGATTACCAGTCAGGTGCCCAGACCGTTACGCCACGGCCTGGGCCGAAATATACTGTTATAGATTTGCCAAACTGCCTTGAGCTGGACTAGTGAAAAAAAAGAAAGAAAAAAAAAAGTGTGAATGATAAAGCCTGTTTTAAATCTCTTGATATGAAGCACCACATGCTTTCCCAAGCATGGACTTCACCGTCAGTATAGAAACATCGGGCCTGTCCGCTGATCATATTAGTAGGAAAAAAGAAGGTTCCATTCTGGAAGATCACAGAAATAACCTTTAGTGAAGCTAGAGTCTTCTCCTGTGTGGTTGTTTGTGGTCCACTGAAGACCCTGCATGACAACAAATAAGATCTACACAATAAACGTCATGAGCAGATCTACAAGCTCACAAATCACAATGCTTTGCAAAGCAGCACGGTTGTGACTTGAGCTTGTAGATCAGCTATTTTCAAATAGCCAAAGTATGTATATCGAGCTGGAGTGGTTAATGTATTTTTTTTAATGAAAATCCAAATCCACAAAGTAACTATAAAACGTCTGGGTTTCCAAGGCTACAAAGTAACTAAAGTTTTGAAGTAGTGGAGTAAAATTACATTTGCTTTAGAGGTAGTGGAGTAGAAGTCAAATGTATGAAAATACTCCAGTAAGTTAAATTGTACTCAAGTACAGTACTTGAGTAAATGTACTTAGTTACTTATCTGACCTGGAGCTTGTTATGTTTGACTAGTAACGTCTAGAATGTGGTTTTAATGAGTAATACTATCGACAGCTTGCATTGTAACCCTATGCGACCTAATCTTCATTTCCAGCAAGCAAGCTGACCGTTAAAGATAAACTGATGACTAAACACTGTAGAATTCGTGGAAATTGAACACACATTCCAAGAAGTAACACATGAGACACACATAAGATATAAAGTAAAACTTTATCATGACATACAAGTTTAAAGCCCTGAGAACCATATCTTTATATTACTAATGTGAACAAAACTGAATGTGTCAAAAAACCACTTTGGAAAAGTGCTCCTCTTAAATACAATCAGCACAAACCAGTTTCTTTTTTACAAGCATTCGTGTGTTTTGTCCTATTTCTTTTTTGTTTTAATCAAAGAGAAAACTATAATATCAGTAATATCATTATTATCATATCCATAATAATAATAACAGTACAAAAATATGCACAAACCCCACAGCTGAATGAATTGACGGAGCATTGTACAAGCAAAAAAAACAACATAAAATTGATAAATGAGGTATTCGATAACCACTTGCATATGCACCTGTTTTTACACAGATCAGGTTAGATTTTTAAAACAATTTAAAACTGAATTAACTCCAAAAATTATCATCAGAAAGACAAGATTCTGCAGACTTCCAATTTCACAGCTTCCTGAGTGTTGAGGTCTTGTCTACAGTCATTGAAGACCCCCCCCCCTCCCAAAAAAAAAGAAAAAGAAAGAAATTAACCCAATAAAACTAAATGACATAAAATAAAATAAAAACCCTAGTCAGCCTAAAGTAGCATTCAATCAGTGAAGTCTTTGCAGCTTGTTTGTACACCTCCCTCGGTGTACAAGCCAATATCACAACTTCAACCATGAATGAAAAAATGACTGCAGCCCAGTGCCCTGAGGTATTGTGGTGGTAAAGAGGTAGGGGGACTTCTAAAACACACACTCACGCGCACGCACACACACAATACATCATATGCAAGCATGCACACAATCACGCAAGTCAACAATGGTAGCTAATTCAAGAGTGAAGAGTAAACTGTAAATGACAGAGGATGTAGCTCCATCTCTGCCACGGTGTGGTGGTCCTAGTAGTAGTAGACAGCACCACCTGTGGGATTCCTCATGGTATTACAGACACCCAGGAAATGAGAAAAAGAGGTAACTTTGCCCCCTCCGCCCCAAAAAGCATGAACATTGACCCTCTCATACAATTATACACTCACCCACACTTGCATTCTTTCTAATATGAAGGCAGTAAAGCTTAACTTATACTTCACCATGCAATGGTGTCGCTTGCCATAAAACAATACAAAAAAACCCAACAACTTGTAGGTCTGTTCCTTTTTGGCAAGCGACAGCATTGCACTACAGGAGTATGAATTAGGCTTAAAGGAGAATTCCAAACTAGAAGGCTTTCTTACCTTTATTTGTAGTTGTTACGTCCACACCAAAGAGGTCCAGGTGTTATTTTGTGCAAAAGCGCATTATTGGAAATTTCCCCTACCATAAGCCCTCAATGAATTGCATTGAATTGAATGGGGATATGGGGTGTTATGCTAATTCGCTTATTTCCATCACTTCATTTTTTTTTTGTATATATCCTCTCTTCATAATGTAAATAGTATCTCAAGCGGTACATTTTACTACTTATTTCGATGGAAGTACGCAAATTAGCACAAAAACCCAACCCCCATTGAGGGCTTATATTAGGGGAAATAGCCAATAATACACTTTTGCACAATATAACACCTGGACCTCTTTGGTGGGGACGTAACAACTACAAATAAAGGTAAAAAAGCTTTCTAGTATGGAATTCTCCTTTAAGGCTACACTATCAAACAGTCATTGCCTAGCCTGATCGGTTTGAACAGAAAATGTTGGTTTCTAGAACAAAAAGGAGAAATAAAGTGTTTTAGTAACACAACCTAAGCCATCAAATCCTATGTCATAATTACAAAAAAAAAAGTTCATCAGAGTAAAATCAACACAAATAAATAGCGATCCTTTGTTTTGAAAACATCAGTTCGGAATAGTGAATGTCTCTTCGTGGAACACTTTGCCATTGGCCTCATGCCAGTGTGTGAACACATGGAAAAAACTAAAAATCTCTCAAATACCAAAATGTAAAGGATGTAACAAATCAAGTACAAACTGTTGCCTTGTGCTTGTATTTTGTTGCCATTTTCTTTTGCAAATAAATGACGTATTATGGGAGATTTTCGTTTTTGCACTTAACACATACACACACAAGTATTCCACTGGTATAAGGCCGAAGAAAATGTTTCCTCTTGATTGGATGATAAACAATAACGGAAACTTGAGTTTTGCTCTCCAAAGGATTAAGCTTGGAGAGAGAAAGAAGACATTCCCTTGGCCAGTGGAGTTCTGAACTATACGCTGGTAGCATTTCACCAGCAGTTCATTTTTTAAGGCAGCAAACTACATCTTTCACCTTTATAAAAGAAAACGTGTCACTGAGGAACTGAAGGTGAACCAAAGGACTTGCCAGCATTGTCTTTAATGTCCTGAAACCCCTTGTGATCTGAAGCTGATCTGCACTGCAAAAAGGTCAACAAAACACGTAACAGCTAAAACACGGTGTACTACTAAAAGCAACAAGGCCGCCCACCACGGATCACATTGGGCTTTAAAAGGTGTTTTAAATTACAAGACAAAAGAAAAGCCTCATATTCAACATGGAAACGGCAAAATAAAAATCCATTCAATTCACGCCAACCTGTGTGTCTTAGTTTAAAATGCAACAGCGGTCTGAAGCAGAACAAACCGGCTGACAAATTTTGATGTCTTGATCTCTGAGAAATTGGATTTTACAAACTGGGCCAGACATGGGACGGGGGCAGGGGTGGGAGAAAATAAAAAAACGTAAGGATCTTTGCAACTACAGGGGATTCCCAGAAGAGCCCTTGAAGAACGCCCCTTTATAAATAGTTTGAAGGTGCTTTCATGAACCTTTTAACAGGAGGGTTCTGCATGGGTTCTTCAAGGGTACCCTTTAGATTCCAAATAATAATAGTGAAGACCTGATAAAACCCTCACTGAGGCGGCTTCCATCTGGCACGTTTGGCATGTCAGACTAAAGCAGGCCCAGGCCAAGACCTCAATATAAATGAGAAATTGATTAGCAAACTCAAGAGAGCCATAGGGCACCATCTTGCGCCACCCTTATCCCTTATCATATTTGCCATTTTTTACTGTTTTGAAAAACATTTTAAAATAGTTCAACTAGCCGATCTACAGTACATCGAGACATTGTGAGCTTGCGAGCTCGGCTATTTGAACTATTTTAAAGGGTTTTATTTAGTTTAGGGATAAGGGTTAAGAGGTGGCGCAAGATATAGCCCATAGGGCTCCATTTCAGTCACCGCTAAACCCCTTATCCCTAAACTTCTTTGCCTTTTTTTTTACTATTTTGAAAAACATTTGTGAATAGTTCAACTAGCCAATCGACATTGACACATGTAGACTGGTAATTTTAACTATTCAAAAATGTTTAGCAAAATAGTAAAAAAAAAAGGCAAAGACGTTTAGGGATAAGGTGTGTGACGAAAATGTCCATAGTCTCCAAGTTAATTGTTTAGGGCCTTGGTACAGGGTCAGGGTCTTTCTAGTACGCTGCAGACCACATTATTCAACCTACAATAGCAATTATGGGCCCTAAACTACAATTTTTCTTCAAACAAGTGGAAACATTTTCCCACTACAAACTGACTTATTTCAAGAATTGTCTTGAATCAAATGACACCATTAGGAAAATGTTATTTTAAAGGCCCAGTTCATTGGCAAAAGTGATTGTCAAATATGGTCACGTGGCATTTGGTCAGTGAATTGGCACTTGTGTATTAGATCACTGTAATGTGGTGTATATTTCTCAGCCAAATAAGGGACTCCGGTTAAAATGATTAGGGATATAAAACCCTTTAACTACATTCCAAACACCTGCTTTTTTAGCATAAATATCTTTGGATTTTACAGTGGTAGGTGACTGGTAAAACAAATATTTTTCACTAACAGAGGGTTGGGTTATGGCTTTGCCCCATTATATTTGTCTGCAAGCAGGATATCTCCAAAAGTCATTATAGATTTGCTTGAAAGCTTGCACAAAAGATGGTCAAGGAATAACAGTGATCCTTTTCGCACCGATGGGCCTCATTAAAATATGTAACCAAAGATGGTGTAACTTTTGAAGCAATATCACAAAACTTCACAGACACGCATACATTTTCCAAATATATACACGTTATGCCATTAAACTTTGATCTGCCATAAGAGGCAAACTGTACATTATTAGCCCAATCAATGTGTAATCTTAATGAAGCAAAAGCTGCTTTCAGTAACAATGCCAACTGAATCTTAAGCCAATGGAATGGGTCTTTAAGATATGGTTTGTTTAAAACTCAAAACTGCACTGGAAAACCTGGGAGACGGCTTCACTTGGCAGGGAGTTTTCCTTTGTTAAAAGAAAAATAACAATTGAGGACTCGTTACGAAAATGAGTTCTTGGGCTGGGTGATGTTAGTTTATTTAACTAAAATCCACTTTTCCATAATTCCATGTTTGCCGTCTGTAGGGACCCTCTTTACAGCCTTGCTGCATTGTATGGGGCTGCTACTCCATCTACTGGCAAGGATACACACTGTAGCCCTGGGCCAAGCTAGAGGTGTGATAGGGCTAGTCTTTGGTATCCAGCTGTGCAATAACCAGAGGCTGATGTGGACCAGGGGCTGTATAAACTCTGGCCACTTGATTGTACATATGCAGAACATATCGCTGCCATCACCCAGTGAATGCATCATTGCAGATTTGGGTTTCTCTTACTTGGGTTGAACATTTGTATAGACTTGTCAGGCCCTGCCCCTTCTGGATAAAAATATATGCATGTAGTAAATCGATGAGGAGGTGAGAACTGTCATTTCCCCATCCGACAAGGACGAGCAAAAAAAAAAGAAAAAAGGAGCAAAACAAAACACATCTTATAAGAACAGGAGGGAGGGATGGATGAGAAAGATAGAGAGCAGGAAAGATATAGATAGAGCATCCCAGTTCAGCTTGGTGCACGTCCCCAAAACCAGCAGCTGTCTGCCAGCCCAGTACAGTATGTTGGTGTCAGTTCGGTTTCGCTTTCCCGCTGAGTTTTCTCCTTGAGATGGGTGTTGTTTTCCCACCGCAAATGGGGTTCACCCCAACGAGGTCAAGTCATGTTGGCTTTGCAGCGAAATATGAGGTATGTAGTGTAGATCTCCTTGTAGGAAGAGGAGTCTGATGAGGTATTCTTGGCGGGACAATCGTAGCATAGACTTGTGCATCCTTTTCGGTGTGAATCCTTTTTTTTTCTTCTTTAAAACGACAAAGTGAGTCCACGGAGACGTCACAGTGCTTCCTGAGAAAGGCCCCCTTCCAGAGCGGAGAGGGCATTACGAGGTGTGAGATACGTGTGCCGTACATACAACAGGTCAGCTCTGCCAGCGTTTTTGGTGACTCCTCCATAGCTTGGAGGAGGCACAAACAAAATGGGGGGAGGAGGTGGTCAACTCACGTCTGATCCTATACAAGGAACTTACCTCAACGCTAGATCACGGTTTGCGGAGTAGTGATTTGAAGCGGTGAGGGCATGCTAGTCCTATGATTGGTGGATCAGAGGTGTTTTCCCCCATTGTTGTGTCCTTCACCTGATAAAAAGTAAGCTTTTGTTATCCACATAGTTTTGTTCTGGTAGTGATACTGTAAGTGAAAGATGTACTCTAGTGTGTATGTGTGAGATTGAGCAGGGATATGAGTTGTCCGCATTTCATGGGTCGTTTTTGGACACAACAGTAAATCCTATCATTCCCAGCCGGCAGTGAGTCTGGGAAATCAGAAGGTCGCCCGTGCGATCCCTCCTGGCTTTGGGGTAAAGTGTCCTTGAGCAAGACGCTGAACTGCTTATAGCTCCCAACGCCGTCGGTGTGTGAATGGTCGAGACCGTAACACAGATTGTAAAGCGCTTTGGATAAAGGCGCTATAGCAATGCAGGACATTTTACCATTCATCTCTGATGGGCGATTACAGCCTTCTTGCTTTTTGTGTCCATTGATCACAACCATGATGGAACTATGCATCCAGATTATAGCCTCCGACAAGATGTACTCGGGAGTGATGTCTGGGGTGGGAGGGCTTGGAATGAGGAGTTTCATGTGCTGATCTATAAAAATCTGCCCAACAACCATTGTTGAACATTACAGGTGATATATACTTGGTCGCGCGCTTTCACGCAGCGGGAAAAAAATAGCCAATTTACAAGCATACAACGCGTCGCGCAACTAAGCATAAATCACACTTTAGGCGGTGTAGCCTCACTATGAAATAGAGGTTCACGAGTGTCAATGTGGCTGCTTGAGGTGAGGTGTGTTGTTGTTATGCTGCTAATGGTTGGTGGTGGTGAGGTCATCACTGTGAGATGTCCTGACTTCCTGATTGCAACATTAAAAAAAAGTAAAAAATATAAAAATAAAGTTAATTCATGTTATGAATATAGTACAGCTCCTGAGGTGAGGACACCACTGCAGGTTGCTCAATTTGAGGTATGTAAAAATAGAGAGAGAGAGAGAGAAAAAAGAAAAAAAGAAAATCGTTCTAAAACACAAAATTGAAAAGACAACAAAATGGCAACAAACAAACAAAAATGTCCTAAAATAAAAACTTTTCAAGTTCAGTTATGAATATACCTGCCAGTGGGTTTTGGCTGAGCTCTCTGATTGTGTTTAGCATGTGGATTAACATAAATGTGTGCCGTGTGTGTGTGTGTGTTTGTGTGTGTGTGTCAAATAAAATGCATAGCTGTGCATATGAGCACATGTTGGTATTAATTGTCATACATCATACTCAGGCTCTGTGTTCACGACAGGACAGCCAAAGGGTTGACAGGGTCATTGAGGTATTTGTTGTGCAACAGTTTTTTTTCTTGTTATTTCTCATCTGTTCGTATTTGTTTTGTTTTTTCGTTTTGTTTGTCTCAATGTACTGTCATTCATGATGGGCCTCCTCCTCCTCCTCCTCCTCGGCGTAGGAGCAGAGAGAGAGAGAGAGAGAGAGAGGCCGGTGGAGCAGAGGAACAAACGGCGGCCCTGCTGAGTTTAGGGCGACCCGCTGGCCGCCGCGTCGGCAGAGCCCGGGCCCTTGGAGGAGGAGGAGGAGGAGCAGGAGGCGGGACTAAGGGTCTGGGTGGAGGGGGCGGAGAAGGTGAAGCTGTTGCTGCTGGTGCCAGCGGTGGCGGCCGCTGAGGCAGACATAGCGGGCGCCGGGGCCGCACCGCCTCCTCCGGACTTCTGGGCAAACAGGGTTCCTAAAAAACATGGGAGAGGTTCACGACGTTAGGACTATACGTTATGTTACATTTAAAAGGTAGGGTAAGTGATATGTTTTGGTTAAAACAAAAGTATTTTTGTTAAATGGTTAAATCACTATATTCTGATAGTAATCATTGCGATGGAGTGGTTGTTCAGTAACCTGTCTGTCCAGCTCTTTAACAAACAGAAAATACATTTTCAGGTAGATGACAACATTTCAGTCAATCAGGACAGAGTAGCTATTTATGAGCTTCATTTGTATAGTGTTCCAGCTCCAATTTTGTCAGCTCATTTCCAGGGCCTCATTCAAGGAGAAAAAGCCTGTAACAGTTCCCGTTTGTTTTCTTGAGTATGGTTTTCAAGTGTTCAATTAGTTGTTTTTGGAACGTTTACTTTTGGCCAGCATTATTTACTTTTGTACTACAATGCCTAAAATGTACTTGTGGACATGTCTACTTCCTGGAGCCTCTGGCCATCGGCCAGCATTATCACAGTGTTAAGTACTTTTTGTTGAATTACTGATGACAAAGTCAACATTATGTTATGTATATCCATAACATAAGCAAGCAGCATGCTAGCATTCGAATACACTAGTTCTTTCTTTCAATCATGTTATTATTATTAGAATTACAATCTGATACACATACGCCGGCTTTCTAATGTTTTGATAATGCGCGCGACAGATGCATGCATATGACGGTATAGTTGTACACATGTTACAGTATATACAGTACATTGTTGACTTTGTCATCAGTAATACAACTAAAAAGGCTTATAACACTCACAAATAAATTACATTAAACAGTGCTGCAGGTCGGGTCATTGCGCAACCCTATCAATGATTGGAATGAGGCTTCAGTTCAGTTCAAATTCAAAGGACACGAACAGTAAAGACCGCTGTTTTTTCCCTTTTGTAGCTGATGGGTTCCCTGATTGTGTTAAAGACCATATATATATTTTTTCATACATTTTATCCAACGATTTTGCAACCCATTTTTTTCACCCAGTGTCAATTATCTAATGTAATCCTGGGCGCTACACTTCCTCTGCCAACCTGGGGGGGGCAGCGGACTGATCTCATGCTAAGTTCATTCTATGCATGAGGAGTCCAAGCTGCTTCCTTTCATCTGACAGCGGGGAATTTCCCCGGCTGGACATAGCGTGACAGGCGCTACGTCCAGGCGCCCCGGCTGGCCAGGTAGTTTTTAGAGACCAGGATTACTGCATGTTTTTTGTGAGGGTACCTACCCTAGGGGACACGTGGAGAACATGCAAACTCTACACAGAAAGGCCCTTTCGCCAACCCCGCCTCGGGTATGAGCACTGATGACGCGGAGGAGGGAACACGCCCCCAGTGGGAATCGAACCCATGACCTTCTAGCTGTGAGGCGACAGCACTACCGACTGTGCCACCGTGCCCCCGTTAAGACCATATTTTAACTCTTTTTTTGCACATTTAAATCTAATTCTGTCCTGTTTGTAGCGCTGTTGCATGACGTACTCAGTGTGGTAGTCAAACTAGTTTCAGGCAATAGTGTGAGAACCTCATTAATTCAAACTCACACATCATCTTTATTTAAGAGACTGGTCCAAGCCATTTTAAAATAGTTATTTATTCAGTATAGCATACTATTGTCATTTTATACAGAATGCAGGCCTTTAGAGTAAAACCCTCCCACGCACTCAGATCAGCCAACGCAGGGAAGCTGGAAGTACCCTCACTAAAAACGCCGGGACAACGCTCCACACGTCCCAAACTCTTCTCCATTCTGGCTCCAAAACTGTGGAATGCACTTCCCATTGCAGTCAGAACTGCAGCATCACTCCCAATCTTCCGCCGTATTCTGAAAACCCACCTTTTCAGACTCCATCATGGCCCATAGCACTTACCCTACCCCCTTAGATAGCATTTCTGTAGACTTAGATAGCATTTGATACAGACTTGTAGCATGTTATGTAGACAGCACTATAATTATAATAATAGCACGTCATGGTACATATGTATAGCATAGTATAGTATATATGTATAGTTTATATGTATAGTTTCATTATATAGATATTCCACTGTTACGTTATTAGCTTACGCATGTTTCATGATAAATGCTTTTTATGTGATGTATTCCCATGCTTTTTTGTTCTTGCTTAATGTAAATCGCTCTGGATTAAGAGCATCTGCTAAATGCCTAAATTGTAATTGTAAATTGTAATGAGTGCCATTAATTGCATAGTTGTCTGGTCAGGTAGGGTTTGTACACACCTGAATACATTGTGCCATTGACGTCCACAGAGACTGTGATGCTGGCGTTTCCATTGGATGAGATACTCAAGGACATGTCCTGCTGCTTCTCATCTAGAGCCACACAAAGAAACAAAGTGAGAATGACACTCGGAAAGGCTCAGAAGAAAGAACTCTCCTCAAGGCTAGGGAGCGTTTTGGCTACTCAGGCCTTCATCAAAACGCTAATGAAGCCCTGAATATTATTGACTCCTCCTGTTGAAGCTTCTTCAGTCAAGAGGAAGAGATGTAAATGAGCATTTACACAATGCAATTTCATTTGCATTCAACACACTTAAACATACTGCAATTAGTCTACAGTGCATCGGTATGTGTACATGAGAAATGCCTAGATTTAAGAGCACATTAGCAAGAATGTCTTAGTATTTATGTCACGGATTAAAGCAAAATTAAATCTGTCTCTCTCTAAAAGAAAAGTCCTAATATGAGACAGTGTGAAAGGAGCCCCCTTGTAGATAGCCTATTTTCAGTGCATGGAACGCTTCCATAGCAGACATGGAGACTTCTATAGAATCCAAATGACTGAAATCAGTTGTGGTTTAACCTTAATCCATGAGTAGTATTGCTAAAGAATTGCTGTTGTGAAACCCCAATTTAAGCCCCATTCAAAAAGCAGATCTACAAGCTAATCATAAACCCAGTATGTTCATCGTAGGCCTTGTGGCATTACTTATTTGGGCATAGGGTTATTAGACAGCGACACCCCACCCTCAACAAGACTTAGAAACAGTACAAACATTCCATTTGTTACAAGAATATTCAAGATGACACAACTAAGCGCTATTAGATGTATGTGTGTATCTTTGTCTAAGATACCACTAAGCTCTGTTGTAACTTGTGTGTCGTTATCTATGCACGTCTACATGTATGTATGTGCAAGTATATTATTTGTGTGTGTGTGTGTGTGTGTGTATGATGCATGGCATCAGTGTCATACATGGTGCATTGTGTGTTTTGCAAGTGCAGGTATTTTATACATGTGGATTATGTGTGTATTCTGTGTAACCTCTGTTGTGTATGTGAGACACACCACAATGAACCTCTATTGTTTGAGCACAATGTGGCTATAGGTGTATGTGACATCATCGCTATTGTACGCATGTGAGTATTATCCCATGCATGCATGCGTGTGCTTATATGACAAAACCTAACCTCTGTTGAGGGCACAACAGTGTGTGCGTGAATGTATGTATAATGTATGTATGTATGACAGCAGTAACCTCTATTGTGGATGCATGGACAGATATGTTTCCCTATATGATTGACAGCACTAAAACTCGAAGGTCTTTCAGACAGACAACTCTTGGATTTAATACGTATATGTATTGTGCATAAATATATAGGGCATAAATATTTAAGCATATTTGGGGGCACAGCTCTTGTCTATTTAATGAATTCCCCGTAAGCATGAATTATAATAAATTATTTGCCAATGAGATTCGACAGGGAATGTAATGAAACAGACCGCCATAAGGTAATCATAGAAACGGAGCCTACAGGTGGATGCTGGGGTGGTGGAGGGAGCACACAAAACATCATAGAAACAGAGCCCACAGGTGGATGCTGGGGTGATGGGGGGAGAGCACACAAACCATCATCACGCAGCAGCAGAGCAGCAAGAAGAATGAGCTATATGAGATACTGATCAGCTGATCAGTAATTGGAGCTCCTTTGAGTTCTCTGCCTGAACTAGCTCTGCAGGCTTTGCATCATACATGTTATGTGTAGTATGTGTTTCTATAACAATACTAACCGGTTATGTATCGCCTAATCTCTGTTGGGTAAGCATCGATGAATGCATGTGCTAACTCTATTGTTTGTGTGTGTGTGATGGTTTCCGAAAATATCTGATCTACAAGCTTCACACTGTCGCACACTGCAAGCTGATCTACAAGCTCACAGTGCCAGCTTGTAGATCAGCTTGCAGTGTGCGACATCGGCATGCAACTATGCATAACTCAGGCTTTAGGGTTGGGGTTAAAAATAGATTGAAATGGCATTTATACAATTGTAAAATTGTTTGTCTTCAAACGTATAGTAATACTGGTGTGTGCGTGTGTGTGTGTGTGTGTGTGTGAATTACTATACGTGAGGACAGTAGAATATGAGAAATATAATTTTCTGGTCCTCATAAGAAAAACATGCTCTTCTATGGTTGATTTTTTTTTTTTTAGAGATGATAAAACATGATTTATATGCACAGTAGTTGCGTGCCAGTGCCATGCACTGAAAAAATTGCCGATCTACAAGCTCGCAACGTGTTGTGAGCGTGTAGATTTTGTTAGACTCTAGGCTTAAAGTTAAAATTGTAAGAATTGGCATTCATAAACTCATCAACCTAAAAATAACCTAAAAATAATACAAACACGTGTGTGTGTGTGTGTGTGTGCGTGCGCGAACACCACTGACCTCGGCTCTTGTGGTTGGTGGTGTGGCTGTGGGTGGGGGTCCCAAGGCGCAGGTTCATGGGGACCTGGGAGGCCATGGCTAGCAGGTTGTGTTGGAAGGCCTGCTGCATGAGGCGCTGCTGCTCCTCGGCCAGGCGGGCCATCTTCCTCTCGGGGGCCTCGCCCACACCCGTCTCCAGCTTCTCCCTCAGCTGCTCCAGGGTGGCGGCCCGCGCCAGCCCGGCCACCTGCTGCTGCCCCAGGGCCAGCGCCATGGAGGACCCCCTGGCTGCCAGGAGGGACGCGGTCAGCTCATCTGGAACGGAGCCGAGAGAGGTGTGGAGGATATTTACTTTGATAATAATGGTAGATTACTAAAGATATTTGCAAAACCTTGTGGCCAAAGTCCAGAGTAAACTGTTGCGCCCCTTCTTTATCCTTTGTTCAGGGTTGACGACCAGGTGCGGTAGTCTCAAAAGCAGGACAACTGGAAGAAAAGCACTTGCACTCTGGTCATAGGACCTTCGTCAGTGCGGTATTGCATGAATTTTCTCAAGTTCTTGTTGTTGTTAGTAGTGGAAGAAAAAATAAATAAATAAAATGTCGGTCCTACTTGCAGGGTGGTTATGTCTACGTGGGAGTTTAGAAGATATACCTAGACTAAAGTTATAATTTTAAAATGCATCTCCGTCCCACCGGCATGTGATCTACGAGCTCGCATCGGCGACGCGTTTTGAGATTGTAGATATGCTATTCTTGAGGTTTTTTAAAAGCCATTTTCACAAAAGAGGCTGCAGCCACAAGTTATGGCTATTTGGGGATTCTTCGCATTGGGGAAAGGTTTGGAAACCCCTGTGTTAAGTGGCCATTGTTGTTTAACAGCCAAAGGTTCCTTCAACTTTGACCCATTAAAACCGGGAAAGCATTCATGGCACAAAAAGGTTTGAGAACTTCTGGTTTAGAAGGCATTCATAGAATCAGCCTCCGGTCTAAATGCTTTAAAATACTACCAATTTCAACGATAATTTATTGTGGAAACCATTAGCATAATGTATGACGATAACCTGGCTGTGTGATATGCTTTGAGCCCTGAAGCACATTCCAGACGGGCACCGAGAGAGATCAGATAAGAAGAAACGACGGCTATCAAAAGTGGGATCCCATTGATGTGGAGGGGGGGGTGGCCATAAAATGTCCCCCTGTGTGGGAAGCATGTCATTAATGAGTGGTAACGCTAAGGACAGTGTAAAGCCTGAGGGCCGTCTGGCTCCATGTTGACTCACACGCGCACACCCACATACCAGCATGCATGCACACACACATATATAATATGCCCATAGGAAGGCACGGACATACTTCAAAACAGGTTTTTCCACGAACACACACACACACACACACACACACACACACACACACACACACACACACACACACACACACACACACACACACACACACACACACACACACACACACACACACACACACACACACACACACACACACACACACACACACACACACACACACACACACACACACACACACAGAGCAAACTGGAATGATGACAATGTTATTTACGTACTAGGCCTGTAAGTAAGCACTGAAGCAGGACCTGAAACATGTTTTATGAGCTTTCCTGGTATGACTAACCATTTATCATTTTCAATGGCACTTTCATTTTAAAGTATTTACTATCATAGCTAGTGTTGAATCCAATGTGTTCATCCCATTAGAAGTACAGCAGATGTAGTTACTAAATTGCGACAGAGGGCGCTATATCTCCATCAGTACTTTGGTTGAAAGCTCCGCAGTCCTCTTGCTGAGCCCAGAGCAGACAGAGTACAATTGTAACCAGAATACTGCTGACATATCCTATATTAATGGACATGAACACAAATGGTCGCTTTAGCTCTTATCCGTTTCACTTTCACATCCTGCCAGTTATACACATTGTTTTCTGGTAGCTGCACAAGACCAGTCAGCCTTTTAGCAACCAACTGGAATTAGGGGTTAAGTGCTTCTCTTTCAAGGGTAGTTTCTCAGCAAATAGGCTCTGCGCACTAACTGTATTCCTGAGTTTCCAGGAGGTGGCATAACCAGTTTCTTGTTTGGGGTCATTTTTCGATTACAAGAACGCTTGCCCCAGACCAAACCCGATGACCTCAAGACAGTCACCACTAGTAAAACTATGCCTAATCCTAAACTTATTCCTATACGTAACCTCAGTAAAACTATGCCTAAACCTAACCTTATTCCTAAACGTAACCTCAGTAAAACTATGCCTAAACCTAACCTTATTCCTAAACGTAACCTCAGTAAAACTATGCCTAATCCTAACCTTATTCCTAAACGTAACCTCAGTAAAACTATGCCTAATCCTAAACTTATTCCTAAACGTAACCTCAGTAAAACTATGCCTAAACCTAACCTTATTCCTAAACGTAACCTCAGTAAAACTATGCCTAAACCTAACCTTATTCCTAAACGTAACCTCAGTAAAACTATGCCTAAACCTAACCTTATTCCTAAACGTAACCTCAGTAAAACTATGCCTAAACCTAACCTTATTCCTAAACGTAACCTCAGTAAAACTATGCCTAAACCTAACCTTATTCCTAAACGTAACCTCAGTAAAACTATGCCTAAACCTAACCTTATTCCTAAACGTAACCTCAGTAAAACTACAAGAATAAAAATACAAAATACAAGAACCGCTGGGGGGCGAGCGGTCTGCGGAAACAAATGGGAGCGGTGTGTTTTGGGGCGAGCGTTCTGGTTACCCATTTTTCCATTGCTTGGTTTCATTGTCTCAGTAGCAGATTTTAATTCTCATTTGTATTTCTGGTTCAAATCCGCTGCCTATCCAATCAAACAAAGCTATGGGAGAATTAACAGGAACAGAAAATGGTTACACAACCTTCTGGAAACCCAGGACTATAGTTATATGCACAAAGCCCAGTGTATCACATTTACTCTCCCCATCCCAGAGTTTTCCCCCAAACTGATGATCTTCAAGCAACAAGAGTCTTACTGCAATGACCCCCGAATTGATATGTATTTGGTCGCAATCTCCCATCTGAAAATGTTTGCTGCCAGGGACCCCAATAACAGAATATTTGTGTAAAAAAAAGGGGGAAGAAAAAAAAATCAAAAATAGCAGCAGAGCACAAAGTGAGAGGCTGTGAGCTTGTAGCTCTGCTATTTTTGAATAGCCAACATAAAAGTGGTTAAAATGATTGTGATGCTATGTTAACTACTTTTGCTGGGGACCACTTGGAACCCCCTCAAGGACCCCACAATGAGAACCAACACCTTACAGTATGACATCACAACACAAGTCTTTGTCTCTCATCTACCGTTGAGGGTGAGTGGGTACCTTTCTTTAGAGAGTGGCCCGGCGAACCGTGCAGGTCGCTGAGCGTCCCAGATATTCCCATGGCCGACAGGTGCATCTTGGGAGGGGAGAGGATGTGGGGGGCTGTGCTGGGGGAAGGGGAGAAGCGGAAGAGACTGCTGCTGTAGCTGGGGCGACGTCCCTCACGTCGGTTACTGTCGATGGCTGCCTGCAGTTCACCTGGGGAGCTCAGACCTTTCCTCTCGCACTCGTACGGGTACAGGTACTTCATGTATCTACATGAAAACACAAAGAGGAGAGGCAGAAAGACACGGTCACATTAACACATTATACTTTATACTGTGTAAAGGATGTGTATCACTGGTTTCTTTCAAAATTGTCCTGAAAACACATCTTATCAGGACTGGGAGACCACAAGGGGAGGTAAATATAAATTCCCATTGAAAGGAGGTGCCATTCACTGCTGCCGTTTTTCCCTTTTCTACATAGTGGCCCTCATTTATCAACGTGGCATTTATTATTCCAGCGTGAACTTGAACGTATGCCATGCCACAATTCACGTCAGGTCAGGAGCTGTCGCTGACTTTGTCTGCTCCTGTTTTTCTGTCGTAGAGAAGCGGAGGAGCATTGTCTGAACTGCTGACAGCCATCTAAAGTTATGCATTCACTCCTAATAGCTGTACAACTAATAAATACATATTTTGTAAAGGCATACATCGACGATGTGTAATATGAAATTGGTAGGATATTTCCAACTGTACAAGCAATTAAAAACAATATAAGATGTTAAGTTAGATGATTAATTAAACAGTGCTTTACTGGCTCTGTTAAAACATGCCAGCACATATGTGCGGGAGATGAGATGCCGTCACTCCTATAAATAATCCCTGTGATAATATAACATTAAAAAAAGGGCATGCACGCCTATTTTTCCCCCCCAATGTGACAAAGACATGCATATAGCCTGCCTATTTGCAATGATATTATAGGCTAAGTTAGGTGCTTAATCGTTCACCTAATGAAGTGCTTAGGCAAGGGCCCGGGACCGGCGGCGCCGCCGTTTAAATCTTGTCATGCACAGTGAGGTTGCTAGATGTAGCCAACCAACGTAGGTATGATTACTTCTAACGCGACTAGTGACGGGACTGCGATGGGCCGTCAAAAACACAATCTTTGGTTAGAATTGGAAGCATTGATTTAGATCAAGAATGTTGCCCAACAGGCGCTCCCAGCCTGTAGAGCGGTGCTCTCTGTTGCTATGGTGCTAATGTTCCGTCTTTTGATTAATCTTCGTCCCGGGCATCCGATGTAATTAATTAATAAGGCAGTATTATAAGAATTATTATAGAAGTATTATAAGGCCCCGTCTCTTTGTGGTGGTCACCAGTTTAGGCTCTGAGTGCCAATTCTCCCATTATAAAGAAAGAGAGGACTTTAAAAAAAAATTGTAAAAAAAAAAAATTGTAAAAAAGAAAAGAAAAACATTTCTTTTAAAAAAATGTATTACGTCTTGTCGTCCGTGGCACCCATTGCAAAGACGTCCATAAAACGGGATTACGGTCCTGGCACTTAAACAGAATGGGTTAAATAAATATCCTACAATCTGATTCCATTCATGACAATGTAACTGTGATATGTGTCATGTGATTAATGTAGCGTAGCCTATACTTTACGAAAGTTGTAGCCTCACAGAATAATCCTACTGGCGTGCCAAAATGCACACTTGCATGCGTGTGTGTGCGGACATGACAGGCAAGCAACCATGAGATTTATCAAAGCTGCGACCAAATTTTCGCCAGGATCAACTATTTACCATCACTTCATGAATTCCGTGCAGAGTCTGCCGACGTGAGCGCACGCCAAAAACCACGCTCAAATTTAAGGCAGAATTTACACTACAATAAATGAGGGCCATAGTGTTTGTATTTGTTGATTTGTTGTATGTTTCTTCTATGTTGATTACTTTTTTTAGCCTTAATGTCTTACTGTACGACGTGCAGTCCTTTCTGACAAATAAAGTATTCAATCAACACAGTGCACATGAAAACATTAAGTGCGTCTGAGTCATATGTATGTCCGAGTCATATATACTGTGCCCAAGAAAGCGTCATCTACAAGAGAAGACAGCTCTCATCCCCTAAATCCGGAATATCAATTCTTGCCTTCTGGCCAATGGTTAGAGGCCCATGCAACTATAAACAATACTTCCATTCGTGCCATCAATAATGGAAGCAGGAGGAGGTAGCCGTTGTTTAGTTTCAAGCAACAGTTGACAGCCAATCTCTGAGGTGAGTGGGTGGGAGAATGGTTGTAGTTCTTATATTTACTATATAGTATTTACTATATGTACTTATATTTCAACTGTTATTATCTGGATCTTGTGACCATGGACATGTCGGTCTATGTTCTTGTTTATGTATGTTTACTGTGTTTTTATAATAGTCATTATCTGCTGTAACATGAATTGCCCAGTTTGACTTTGGGACATGCTAATAAAACTTGAACCATGACCTTGACCATGCTTCCCAGAAATAATTAGAATACTATTGCTTTGTTCCATCTTTAGCTTAAAACATCTTATGCTTATGAAGTGGAAGCAGAAGGCTTGTCCCACACAACTTATTTTTACATTATGGAGAATATCAAGTACAAGTTTGGTGGCTCTAGTACATTTGATAAAACATGGCCAGCTGTTTCTGACAGATGGCCATGGAAATGCAATAACACTTCCATAATTGATTCTTATTCAAACCAAATTACAATGAAAATTGGCAGACAGGCGTGACTAATATTAATTGCTGGTATGAATGTACAAACAATTTGTGTCATACATATTTCGAGAGAGAGAGATGAGAGTGCGAGAGGAGATTAGTTATAATTAGAAAATTATTATTGCGACCTACTGAACATCTGCAAGAGGCGTCCGTCACGCCTCGTGACACGCTCCATATATGGCCAATACAGAATTCATTCCATATGTTGATCTGACCTCATCAAACCCTGTACACTCAAGACACACTCCAAATATGGCCAGTACAGATTACAGAATTCATTCCATATGTTGATCATCTGACCTCATCAAACCCCTAGATCTCCATATATGGAGCTGGCCTGTTCTGACATCACAATGATGTTCTGACATCACAATGATGACTCGACCAGCTCAACAAAATGATTGATCTCCAGAATGATAGATCTCCCAATGATAGATGATAGATCTTCAAAACTCCTTACAGCACAGGACACCGGATCCAGGCATACCTCGAGTCTACAGGAAGCTCTGTTTCAGCGCAACCTCGCCCTCAGGGCGTCTTACTGGTTATTCTTATTATTAAGTACAGGAGAAAATGCATGCAGATGAAGGAGGAGATGAGGCAGTTATAGGATAAGGATATATGTTCTTCAGACACGGATTGCGCAAAGAAAGGAGGTGGCCCTCCTCATTAGCAGGGGAGGAGGTCCTCCTAATGTGTGTTGTAACATGAAGTGTGTGCACTTGAACACACAGGATGACGACATCACGCTAAACATGTGCTGGCATTTCTCCCACCCTACATGAACATCATGAATGTGGGAGGAGTGCATAATGGCAGAAAAAAACAGTATGTGTGCAAGGGATCAATAGTGGAGCTAAGAGCGTCCATTATATAAGGCCCGGGCCCCGCCACACAACAGGCTAGCTAGCATTAAAAATACATAAAGCTTCATTAGAGCATAGCACTCCACTGCCGGGTGGGATAGTAGGGGTGCAGCGCTGGCGGGGGCACACGCAAAGACTGCCTCATTTCTGCTCCACTGTATGGCAGTGTCGCATGCCGAAAATAGGCGATAATACAAGCTCAGAATGAGCAGCGTATTGTATTATCGGCTATTTTTGGCACGCGACATGTCGGATTTTTTAAATAAATGAGGTTTACTTGAAAGAGAGAGAGAGAGAGAGAGAGAGAGAGAGCCTGGGGCCCGGTGCAGGCGTCACTCAAGGCACCACCTGAGTCACACTGAACTTTGACCTCAAATCAACATCAATAAATCTATGGAATCAATGGGCTCTATGTGTGATGTAAAGGCTGGATGGATTGGATGTGAGGAGGGAAGGTGATAGCAGGAGGGGAAAACTAACACACCCATGGGTAAACACACATGTACTGTATATACACATGGTCACACCGAGACTAGACAAGCGTTCCAAAACACACACGCACGCACGTGAGCAAGCGCATTAGTCGTAATGCTCCTGTTAATGCAAAGTGTATTGTAAATAATGTGTTTTTATCAGTAACTTCACAATGATGATATAATAATTATAAGCTGAGGGATATGACGGTTCTAAGCACGACAGCTCACGCCAATGCATATATAATTAAGCATGCACACAGTCACCTCACCACACTCATAATACAGTACGTACACTATCCATAGGACACAGATGATAACATGCATGCTCATAGACATACATTTTAAGATCTTTATTTGAGGATGGAACCTTTAATTTAAAGCAACCTGATCCTTACTGGATATAGGCAAATGAGTCTCTGTAAGTGTGTTAAATAGCAGCATATACTGTAGTGCTGCAACAGTTAATCAAATAGATTTTTTTTAATTGATCAATTTAATTGGGAAAAAAAATCAATTTTAAAATAATTCATTTTCCAAGGCAGCAGATCTACAAAGCTCACACTGTGTTGCATCACAGCACACTGTGTGCTTTTAGGATGTTCTGCATTCTCGCACAACAAAAGGCTAGGGCTAGGCTTTGAAGTTGCACAGGGTCGATATGACAAATAACCTACATTTACAAATAAATTACTGACATTTAGTAACTTTACTACTATACTTAAATATATATATAAAAAAGTAATAGTGGAACAATCTACAAGCTTACGAAGTGAGCTTGTAGATCAGCTATTTCCACTATTTTTGAAAATGTTTGAAAATAATTATATGAAGCGGTCAAAGTCGACCGATTATGCAAAGATAATTGCGATCACCACAAATAATTGGGATTAGATGATGATGTAATAAGTGTGCCAGGCCTACTCACTGTGTGCGCAGGGTGAAAGCAGCGCTGGTGATGGAGGTGGGTAAGTTGAGTCCCTTGGTGATCTCTCTCCAGATCTTCTTGTTGATGACCTCCACCAGGCCTCCCTTCTCCGTCACCAGTTTGTACAGCATGTACAGGTCCAGCACCTGCTTGGCCATGATGGGGATACGGTTGACTGGGGTCCCTGTGAGGGAGAAGAGAAGACAAGACACACCCATTGGTACAGAAATATACGGAACAAAACAATTTGTTTAAAACTTTCAAAACAGGCAAGGCAAAATCCCATGACATGCCTGCTTTTATTGTCAATTTTAATAAATTACACAACGCAACAAGTCGTGAGCTTATATATATTTAGTCTTTGGTGAAAAAAAAGAAAACAAACAAATAATTGTAATTACTTACCGTAATTTCCGGACTATAAGCCGCAGCTTTTTACCCATGATTTGAATGGGCTTATACAACGGTGCGGCTAATCTATGGATTTTTACAGCTAATGCAGAGCCATCTAAGGCTCTGAGCTAACGTAACGGCCACTAGGGGACCACCTGCGGCTTATAGTCCGGTGCGGCTTGTATACGGGATTTTCCCTAAATTTGGCTGGTGCGGCTTATATTCAGGTGCGCCTTATAGTCCGGAAATTACGGGTAATTCAAAATTGTCATCTATAATTACATGCCCAACATAGGGGCATGATATTGAAAGTGGTTTATATAATATATATGTATATATATATATATATATTTTTTTTTAGGGTATAGAACATGATTCATAACTTTATGTACAGTTGTGTGTATATTGCAATAACATGTGTGTGGTTGTCACAAAATCCCAAGGCACACCTGGACTTGTCTCACAGCACAGCGTTTTGTAACCACTGTGTTACTCTGCAAGTTATTGCAGTCGCTGTGGCTCTGCACACATCAGTGCCAATATCACGGTATAGCATAACCTCGAGTATAATAATAACACAGCTTCAGTGTTAACATTTCTGATATGTGATGTTGTTGGAAGATACTGACAGTCATCAGAATGCAAAGGTCTTGTAGCCACACGCACGTCTTATATAAATGCTTAAAAAGTACAAAACCTGCACACAATCCCACATGGAGTCCCCGAGACCTTCGTCAGGTCATCATTATGCAGGTGGGATATTATATATACCCAGAATGCCTCTCAGACAATTACAATGCAACCATTAACTAGTGTGGTATTTAAACATTATACCAACTGTAAAAGCAGTATATTCTGATTCAATTAGAGAAGATACATTTTTTCCTGCCGCAAAAATCAAATTTTAAATTCAAATCATTAATAGGTTGTTGTTGTGTTTCATAATCAATTAAATCGATTAGTTTGGTTAACTGTTGCAGGTGCCAGGCAGCCTTACATACCATACAGCAGGCAGTAGACTGAATGCTTACACCATTCTCAATGCCCAACGCATCCATAAACGATTATGCTGGGAATGACGACTCCTGCGACTAAATATCGTGTGCTTTCATAAACTGTTTGGCTACTATAACCGGAATAGGTGACATGTCAACCTGACACGGGCCATTAAACTTGACTTGAAAACATATTATCCCAGTTAAGTCCAAACAGGCTTGACCTGGAAAAGGGGATTCACCAAGCGACACAAAGCGAAGCGAAGCAGACTTTTGATACAGATGCATTAATCTTGTCAACAGCTTATCTGCAGCAAAGCGTGCAGCAAGTGCATTGAGGAGGAGGAGGGGGCAGATGCAAGGGAGCGTGTGTTGGGATGTAGGAGCAGGGAGGAGGAGGAGGACTAGTGACAACAGAGGAGGGGGGAACGAGGTCTGTCAGACAGGATCAAAAAGGACAATCTGCAACAGTGCAGTATGGCAGGGCAACGTGCTCTGATGAAAGGCGGCCATATTGTGACGCAGCAATCAGTGTTGCCATGTCCGCTTATTATAAGCGACTTTGGGCTTGTTTTTCTGTAAAGTTGCTTGAACATAATTATGCGATTCTTTGGCTTTGTTTCTATTTGGGCTGCTTGCTTGTATTTGTCCCCCTGTGTTGTTAAATTGTTTCAAACACTTTTGTCCCCCAAGATATGGGGCTAGTTTCATAGACCTGGTTGCTTATTTTTCGGAAAATCTGGCAACACTGGCTGCCATGGGTGTTGGGGGGGTAGTAGAGTAGAGTAAGGTAGTAGAGTGGCGGATTGGTGGATTGTGTCGGCCTGGTAATCCTTGGGCAGTGGGGGGCTCCTGGATCACCTCGGTATAATGAAGCTCATTTAAAGGATTGTGCCGAGTAAATCCATCACGGCTGTTAGCGAAGCAGTGTGCGCGTGTTGGGGGGGGCAGATCTGCTACTGGCCGATAATGCCAAGCCAATCCTCCAGGCCAGCCCCAGCGCAGCCTGCTGCTGCTGCTACTGATCTCAGCCCGGAATAGGAGCCATTAATGTATTTTGTAAATCAGCAGTGATCAGGCCCTTGGAGATTAGCCCAGATTCAATGCCTTAAATTAGTAACTTGAAGTCCAGGCCAGGTTGTCTGTAAGCCCAGGAGGAGCATGACGAGAGGAACACATGGAGGGGGGGCTTGTACCAGCTACGGACATGTCTTAATTAATAATTACATCCATCTGCAAGGAGGGATAATAATTAAGTCCATTTATGTATTCAATGCATTGTAGCCGGTGCGCTAAACTAGAGCGGTTGTTCTAAAACATTTTCATGTCAAGGACCCCCAAATACATACAGGAATTTGTCTGCAGATCCCCCATTTGGAAATATGTTGTGCCAAGGACCCCCATAACAGAAGGTTTGTCAACATTGATTGAATTTCTTTAGCAAAAATAGCAGATCTTCAAGCTCACAATGCCTCACATTGCAATGTGTTGTGGGCTTGTTGATTGGATATTTGCAAATCCCCAAACATAATATTAAACTGCCATTTTGCTGGGGACCATTTGGAACCCACTCAAGAGTGCTCTAGAGTGGCTCAAAACATTAGGATTAGCTTCATGTTTTCGTCCACCATCATCACAATAATAAACTATTATAACTATTATAATAAGCTATTGCAGCATAATCATGTGACAGAAGTGGCAGGGCAAGAAGCAGGGGTCAACAACTAAGGAGATTGTAAGATGGAATAAGTACTCCCAAGGATTACAGGTCTATGAAATCAAGTTACGGTGCTGAGGAGCACTGGCTGGACTGAGTCATACAATAGTTAGAACAGACATAAGCAGATCAATATCCACAGTGGACAGAATGTAGTTTCACTTCTGCCCACGAGTTAACCCCACGCAAAACATAGAGAACGCTTTTGCAACAATATATCATCTCCAGAGAAAATTAACAGTTAAGAGAAGATAACTTAAGAAAGAGGAGAGGAGAGGTGAAAAGAAGAGAAGGACAAGAAATAAGAGCGAGTGCCAGAGACGAGACAGTGTAGGCTTACTAGGCTATATGATTTAGAATAGAAGAGCGCCTGGCTGATGTCACAATAAGCATGCCACCCAGAGAGAGCGAGAGAACCAGTATCTCAATGTTTCCAGAACATACAACAGATCAAAGTGTCAGGAATGTGGGCCTCTCTGGCTCGTCACGTCCAGCGCCTGGTCACAGTTATTTAATGCGGCGCTGGACATCAATCCCGCATCAAACAATTAGGACAACTGGAGGGGTCAGAGGTCGGCCAGAGGTTATTGATGTGTGAATTAAAGTGCAGGTCAGCAGGAAGCCATGTTTTCATACAGGCACGGGCGTCCCCACGGACAATGAGAGCACAACAAATGAGACACAAAAGAACAGGCCTCCCTACTGATGCGGTCGGCAATGAGCGAGGCTTTAATGCAACGCGCTCCGTACGCTTCTATTCCACCGACTCATGATCACGTTGGAACCGCAAAGATTTTCACGGGAAAATGTGTCAGTTATTGTATCGATAAAGCAAAGTGTGCTTTACCATGGACAATATGACAGACAACTATTTAGATGCTAGAGAATAACAAATGCCAATGTGTAAAAGACGAGGGTAAAAAAAGCTAAATTGACTGCATTTATATAGCACCTTTCCGCGCACGCGCACCATCCCCCCCCCCCCCCCCCCGACCGGAGGAAACCATGCAAGGTACCAACCTGCTCATCCGGTAGTGAGTGTGTGTGTGTGTGTGTGTGAGAGCACGCAGGTACCTCCACTTGTGGGGGAATGATGGTTTTGGAAGGTAAACTGTGTAATTAGTCACCACATGGCCATGTTTCTCGTTTCAACGAGTTTGGCCACATGTGAGCAGAACTGTGGGAGAACACCTTTGATAATAAACGGTGTAATTGAGCAGAATCACATTAGCAACACTTAGCCACAGAACTCCCTCATCTGGGGTAATCAACAACCCTGTCGGCCTTTGGTGAGCAACATCTGGTTTGATTCCAAGCGTACACACGCACACGCACACACACACACACACACACACACACACACACACACACTTTTATTTCACCAAATAATTTCTCCTCCATAGTTCATTGTCATTATTTTCTCACTTTATACATTGCGAAAATAGCCCATCTACAAGCTCACAACACGTCAGTGGGCAGAGTGACGCAATGGGAGCTTGTAGATCGGTTATTTTCGGTGCTCGACACTAGTGCGCAACCAAGTATAAATCAGGCCCTAGTCTCAGCCAGTGTATCTTTCTTCTCAAATTTCAAGTCTTGTCATTTGTCTTCACAAACAATACAACCCTGATGCCCTACAGGCTGAAATTAAGCAGCACAAACCTTTCAGGCATGCAGCTGTTTTAAGTGATTCATATGCTTTTATTAATGTAATTTATTCTATATTGATTAAAAGTTGTATATCTCCATTGATTCATAGTACGATTGCAATCTTTGTGCCACCTCAATCCCCCTCTGTCATCGGTGTAAGGTGGATGACTCAGTCAGTCACAGCAGCGCCTCTGATATCAGGCAACATATCGAACAACATCAGAGGCATTAGGTCATGGAGATCCGATGTAGGCCACTATTGCTATTCGGCCTCTCTCTGAAGCCATGATTTGTCCACTAGGCCACACTGAACCAATCTGTAATTGGCTGCAGGCTTCACCTCCCATCATCCTTTGCCCTGGACTGATTTTCCCCCTGGGACAGGGCCATCAGGAGCCGAGTGATTAATGGCACCGGGGTTCAGAGGTCACGCTGGTGGGAAGTGCTGTGGCTGAGCGCCCCCCTTAGAACCACTCCCTAAGTCCTTCCTCTGACTTGCCAGCCACAGGCACAGGGAAGGGAACACATCCCGGCCCACAGGAGCCCAGAGGGCCAGACTACAGCTAGCGAACCGTCTGGGAGCAGTCAGTCAGGATGAGAAGAACCCCACTAGGAATAGTAGCAGAGTGACGGAGGGACAGAGAGAGGGAGGGGGAGAGAGATGTTTTTCTCTCTGCATTGTGTGACAGAGGAAAGGAGAGAGAGAAAAGTCAAGGATCTGAGGAGTACAAAAAAAACCCAGTGACAGTCAATGACAGGTCAATGTCTGTCCTTCCAGAACATTCCATAGGGCTCTCCTCCACCTCTAATCTTTCTCTGCTACAGTCATGAGGACAACCCGCAAATGGCACATAAAGAAAAAGAAAGAGAAAACACAAGGTCATTTCATTTCACCTTTGACCCATTTTTGTGGGAAAACAGCTGTTTGCATTAAAAGAGGTAAGGGGGATGGTGGTGGTGGTTGTGGAGGGGTGGTGGTGGGTTCTATAATAAATCAGAGGCAGAGCCCCTGACGCCACTGAGGTAAATTAAATATGGCTGACTTCACATGACTGGCATTTTTTAAATAATTAAGTGGCACGAGTGACAGTCTTCCAGGCCGATGTGGATGGAGAGAGACGTACAGGAAATGAATTTTTCACCAAATGGGCGCTAGTGGTGTGAGGTTTCACTACCATCCTTTAGGAAAGGCGAGAGGAAGCAAAACGAGGGAGAGACCCTTCAACTATGCACTACATACTATTGCTTTCACAGAATGGTGTCCCTCTATGGCCTAATTTAGGCCCTATACTTGACTGCTTAACCACTTAAACCCCATTTCAGACTTTGTCGTACTACAGCATTGCGTTACACAACACACACCCACCCACCCCCACACAACCCCCCCCCCCCACACACACACACACACACACACCTCTCCAGGGATCCTCAAAACCAGAGTCAGACTCAAGGTCCTTGACAAACTTGAGGAGAAGGAGGAGGGGGATGGTAGGACAGGGATAGGAGGAGCAGAGAGGAGGAAGGGGAGGAGGTGGGACTGATCAGCCAGGTCCTGCCAGCTGGAGAAAGACTGGATCAGTGCTGTAAGAAAGGTGTCAGCCAACACAAACAGCCCCTGGCCTCACGTCACTGTCTGAAGGTCTTCAAAGACCAACTCTGCCCCTCTGCCCTCAACCCCCTCCTTCTCCCCTGTAGACACACACACACACACACACACACACACACACACACACACACACACACACACACACACACACACACACACACACACACACACACACACACACACACACACACACACACACACACACACAGAGCTGTCAGGCAGAAACCTCTTGTCTCCATATTTCAACTATTTGCAAAAGAATGCTCTACTTGATAATACGACAGCGGCATCAGAAATAGCTGATCTGCGAGACGGCGCGCTTTGAGCTTGTAGATCAGATCTGCTACTTTTGCCATTATTGAAGTTGAGTCCTGAAAGGTATACAGAGACGATACACTATATAAACAGAGGGAAGAATCTAGAGAGTTAGCTTTACTTTAAGAGTTGACAAAGGGTCAGAAAGAAGTGAGATCAAATAGTGGAAGAAAGCAAGAGAGAAAGAAACAGAGATAGCGAGAGAAAGAAAGACAGACAGACAGTGAGAGCGAGAAAGCGAGGTGGTGGGAGGAGAGAATGTTCACTCCTAGCAGCCAGACTCCACATGTGGAGTGTTTACTTTAGTGACCATGTGGTTTACATGTTCATATGTCAGAGATGTGTTGTATTGTAAGAAACAGAGGGGCCCGCGCTTGCTGCATGGGGCCCCGAGTATGTTTTATTTTTAATGCGAGGGCCAAGGACATAAAAGGTAAAAAAGTCACGACTGTATGGAATTGTCTATCTTTAGTCCAGGCAGAGCCACTACTCACATGACTGACCAATTCATATCAAGTGGTAAGAGATGCACACACGCTAGCCCCCTCCCCTCTCTATAATGTAGCGTTACGCTATAGATATCACACTATGCCAGGCATGAGGATAAAATCCACAGCTGGTCACTGGAGAGCAAGAGGGGGGAAATAACTCAGCTTCAGCCCACTGGGCTAAAAACTAAGGGTGGGAAAGTTTAATAAATGTTTTTGATCATAATACAAATTATTGATTCATCGAGTAGCATAGATACTAGACTGTAAAGCGCAATTGGGCTAAAACGGTGTAACCACTTACAACCTGGCAACCGTCTTTTAGACATGCCGTTGACTTGTAGATTGGCTACCGTCATGTGACAATATAAAACTACCGGTTAAGTAAATGTAAAAGAAAATGAAATAACGCTTCTTTGTTTAATAAGAAAATACATTAAAAAACACCTTTAGGCCCTTTATCCAAAATATCTTAACACAACAAACCCCGGCCAGGGATTAAAATAAGCAACACACACACCTTCACTGGCAGAGAAGGGAGGGGTGCATACATACATAGAACTATATTTACCAAGGAGACAGTGAGACTGCCCCTTTGTGAGAATTATTACAGTGAGGAGGAGGAGGCTTATAGAAACAGCCCTGACTGCATGAGCTAACATGTAACAAAGACCGTTCTAAAACCACAGAGCTGAGAGCATTAAGCTTTAAATCTCACCACAGCAACGATTGGCTTCATTAAAAAGACAAGATGAGATGACATGACAGATGTACAGCAGCAGAGGGAGGAGTGTGTGTGTGTGTGTGTGTGTGTGTGTGTGTGTGTGTGTGTGTGTATGCGTGTTGGGGGGGTGACCTGCAAAAGAATGAGAGATAGACATGTAAAGAGATGGAGAACGGAACGGAGATGAAGGGATATGGAGAGGGGGGGGGGGAGAGAGAGAGAGAGAGAGAGAGAGAGAAAGAAACATGACTCCCTCTCCGTAGGTCATGTAGTTGGGTCACCTGGCGAAAATGAGGGGGGGTGGGGGGTGGAATGAAAAGGTTGGATGGCGCGAAAAGTGAGATGGGCTCTCCAACTGTAACCTAAGTCTTGTCTCTCCCAGGAGACCCGGCCGGCTACAGCTCAACTGACCGGACCCCAATCAACACTCCATCTGACAGCGAAGGGACAGGGACATGATGGATGGATCCGCAGAGATCAATCCATTTATATCTATCTCTAGATCCTGTCACCGTCAGGCAGAAACCTGTATCATATCACATATCATTTTATGAGGGGTTTTTTCCCTCCTTCATAAATGAATGCTATTGGTCACCCTTTAAATCACTTCAGTGCTATTTCACACTTAGTTGAATGACGGTGTTGCGCAAATGTAGCGATAATAAATAGCCATTGGATCCATTGGAATACAGGTTCTTTTTTTCCTCTGTCATTTCTTGACAAGTAACGGTTTTGGACATACAGGTTTCATCCCAGCAGCAAAGATCTAAAAAAAACAACACACAAACTTCTATGTGCATTGTCATCTGTGGAGTCGGGTCGGGTTCTTGTGCGATTCACCTCAGAAAAGACCTATGATGGGCCACTTCTGAACGACTGAAACCAGAGAATGTTCTGGAGCACTCCATTTGCTTCGAACATGTATCTAGGTGCAAATTAGGTGCAGCTATAAATAAATGTATATGTATATGAAACAAATTAAGGGTTCCACTTCCAGACCAGTACCATCTTCGCGCATATGTTTATATGACAGATCGATCACGCACATGTAACACACATGCACAATATTAAGTTAGGGGAGTGCCAACTGTACCTGGTACTGTACTCTTTGTTTCAAATGACAATTAAACTGTTTCTATGACTGCCACAATGAGGCAGGTTTCTAGGTTCAGATGTGAGGGCACAATATTCTGCTTGTTTAAATGGGATGCATTGCATCACACCATCAAAGCGTACTTCTTTTCCCCCATATAGTGCATATGGCTATCTCTGGAACGTGGCAATGTCGTATGGCAAAGTATAAATTAGACTTAAGAGTGGTTCATATAGAATACCCATAACAACGTCAAAATGTTGACCCCCCCACCCATCGCCCGTCATCTGTGTGAATAACAGAGCAGCACATGACGCTGACGTCTGCTTGGACCTGTACAGCAGCTTACTGTCCAGCCACCAGCCACACCAGCACTGCTCCAATGCTCACATTTCATTCTACTCCGAGTGATGTTCTCATTGTAAAGTGGACCATTGTCCAGTGACACAGACTGTGCTTAGCTGTATACGGTTACACAATACCTTTTATGGAAATTAATTCTAGATAAAATACTGTATTCTAGAATAGATTCATGTTCAACAAATACATTTAAATAAATAATAAATGAATCGATGTATGCTTCTGTATTCTAGAATAGAATAATCCGAAAATAGATTAATGCTCAAATACATAAAAAACATAAACGTACATAAAAAACTAATACATAAAAAAATAATTCTAACACAAATATAGATCCACATTTCGGAACACAGCATGGCAAATCAAAGAGGAAAAAACAGGTCAATATATCAATTACAATAACCATCTCCAGCATCAATCCATCAAAGCAAAACACAACATTGACTGCACCCGCGACGGGCACCGCCAACATCAGCTGAGAAACAGGCAACCTGATAGCTATGCTCTGAGCCAGTGTCTAATCTGGTAAAAAAATGTCAAGAATGTATTATCACATTATGTACATCAGAGCGCGAGGAGCTTTAGCCCGCATCAACAGTAGACCCCTTTGATTTGATTGGTATTTGTGACTCGTTTATGCTAAACCATTTCTCACAGAGAAGCGTGTGGGAGGGGGTGCAGTTACTGATGGACAAACAAGTTCTGCTGCCGCTCCAATTGGCTATAATGCACAGCAGCCATATTGGAAAGAAATTACCAATGATACTAATGAAGGCTCTATTCCATTCTGGTCCAAAATAGTCAGGGTGCTGATATTGCACACTGGAAAGACTCATGGTTCACACCCGGGTGTGTAACTCAGAGTTATGGGGGGCCCTGAATTTTCAAAGTTTGAGAACCACAATGAGCTACCCCAGATGTAACCTCTTGTCACCAGGAAAGCCTGGTCTGTGTTACTAAATTGCCGTGTGATCCGGTCAGGAGCAGATGATATCGTTACGTCATGTTGTAGTCATTGTTTTCTAGTCCTCAGGCCGGAACCTTCTAAACCAGAACATCCTTTCGCTCAAACCGGACGAATAATACCTTCCCAATAAAAGCCTTGATGTGGCGTAGTGCGAGTCACGCTTTAATTAAGGAAGTTCCAGATTGAGGGTTCCGGCCTGATGACTACAAAACAATGACTACAACATGACGTAGGAATGCTGCCCAGGCAACACCAGATGTAACAGAGCCTTCGTTAGTACCATTGTTAACACCTGTGAAGGAAGTAATGAAGAGCCCTGGTTTATTTCCTATATGGCTGGTGTGCATAGAGCCTATTCAAATGAGTGACTCTTGTGGCAGTTAGCAGCACTGGTCAAACTGGGTTTCCTGGGTTTTTCGTTGTAGGGTAGATGGAGGATGTCTTCACTAGCTGGCAGGTGCACCGTCGATAGGCGCTCTCCAAGGACCTCTCCCCTCCAATCCCTTCCACTGGCTTTATAACACAGCTAACTGCTCCAATCAATGGACAGGGGGGGGGGGGGGGATTGACAGATAAAGCCATCAGCTGACGAGCTCCATTTGGCGGCCTAGCAACAGTAATCAATATAGGAAACATCAGCTGCTTGGATACTGAGGGGTTGGAGAGAGAGAGAGAGAGAGAGAGAGACACACACACACACACACACACACACACACACACAAATGAATGGTAAATGGTGCATTTATATAACGCTTTTATCCAAGGTGCTTTACATAGATCACCCATTCACACATTCATACACTGATGCTGGAGGAAACCATGCAAGGCACCAACCTGCACATCGGGAGCAATTAGGGGTTGCTCAGGGACACTTCGACACCAACTCCGGGGGAGCCTGGGTTCGAACTGGCAACCTTGCGGTTCCCATTCAGCCACTCTACCCCTGAGCCACTGACGCTCCCTCAAAATAATACATTCGCTGTTGATCTTTATTGTCTTGACTGTCGGAAAGGCAGGGTGTTGCAACATCTCAATGCATTAAGAGTGTTTGGCGTATGCATTGAGACAGGACAGCACAGGATGGTGCAGACGTTAGTTCAGGGTCTATTGTGCTGCTGTATAGGTGTCCCCAGGGGGCCGTAACGGTATTTCATAGCATCCATCACAGCAGTGTGGGGGCCAGGAAGCTCAGCTTTAAGAGCACACAAGAGGACACAGATGGAACTACAGACAGAGCAATGAAAAGAAGACAAGGGAATGAGCAGCAGCACTCTGGCATGATGAACACGGAACGCACACTTAAAGAAAAGTGATCAATAGGCTGATATTTATTTTATTGAAGATCGTCTCTAAGGGTATCTCTGCTCTCTGATAGTACACTGAGGAATCCCGAGTGTTACAGGTCCATTTGGCTCCACTTGTACATTCTCAGTTAAATTAATACAGACTTTACTGTGTACATTTATGAGAGGAGGGTGGTTGTATATGTGCATGCATGTGGCATAGTGGTTATGTGGTCAGTGAACAGAAAGGTGCTTGCTTTTGGCCTCATACGATCTTTAAATGTCACACTGTGTGACATAAAAAGGAAAATCGTGATTATCCACCTTGTCAGACCATGCAAGTTGAATTGAGACTAGGTTATACATATATATACAGTATTTACCGAAAAAGGAAACCAGGGCATTTCTTCACAGACATGACAGACATGCACATAGTGACTGATTATCTGTGATTTAACACACCTGTAAAATTGCCACAGTAACTCTATATTACTAAATCGTCATAGCATAAGCCAGACACTGGCAGGATGACACAAGAGACTGGCGATGAATGATTTTGCCACATTTATGCTGTGAATCCTGTGATATGTACATTGTATCTGGAACAATGCCAAAATGGACGATAGCATGCAGTCTGTTGTCACTTTAACTCACTGAGCTTCAAGAGTGCTTCCAGCTGCAAATGAAATATCCTAGCATATCATTTACAACTTATAGAATGCGCATTGCGACGTGTTGTGAGCTTGTAGGCCATTTGGGGGTGTAGAGGGGAAAAAGAGAGAATCCGGTCAACTGAAGTATATAGAGTTTAAGTTGTTTAAACTCTATATTCGTCTCTGTTGGGTGGAAACCTCATATGTCCAAAACTGTAACTTTTCGGGATAAAAAAAAGAAAATATGGACAAGCTTGAAACGAGCTTTCAGAACTTCCATCTATGATGTTTGTGCGACACTGTAGTATGGTCAAGTCAGAGCCATAGAATAAGACAGTTACGACAATGAGGGGGCAGAAAACAGCCAGTAAACTTCCGGTTGTCCCAATTCAATAGAAGAGCCTGCCCCGTGAAGTGAAAGGAGTTGTCGTAACTGTCTTACTCTATGGCTCTGGGTCAAGTGGGCATTTCATTTAAGAAAAAACACAAGTAAAAAGATAAGAGATTTGTGCACAACAGCAATAATATACTTGACTTGTCCTGCACGTCCATGTGTTAAGTTGCTCAATGTTGGATTGTCACTGGACCACCTGCCAGAGTAATGTGCTGCATGAGCCTTATGCTCAGTAATAAAATGTTAAGTGTTGTGTTGGCCACCATGTATCTGGACACTTGCTTGCCATCCCTCCTGGCAGACACAGCCGTCCTTGTGTTCAATGCTTCACAGTCACACCTCCTGTTCACATTCATGTGGCTATCCATTCAGAATCCCTGCATCTGTGACAGAGTCTGAACCCATTTGGCTGAAATATCGGACAAAATGTTGGTATTCGCAAATATGCAGCCGAATATCCAGGATACACATTGTTTAGCAGAAGCCTGCTCAATTACTTATGAAGCTAGTGATTAAGAATCTCTCACAGCTTGGCAGCTTAAGAGTCTCAAATCCCCGTACAATATGGTCGTAATTAAAGATGAGCGGCACCAAGACCGGGGAACGTGCTGGCAAACCGACTGAGAGAAATAGGAAGAGGGGAGGGATGGGCTGAGAGCTTCTGATCTTCAAAGTTTTTTCCGGTCACGGACCCCTACGTTGAGAGAGAGATGAAGCAGGGACCTCCCTACATATATTGTTTTGCGACTGCAGTTCGCATTTACTATGAAAACGTGCATTTCCCGTCAGTCAGTCTGTCCGTCACCCACCCCACGCATCCATACAGTATATGTTCATGCCTCGTGACATTATCAGGGATGGAGATCCCATCCCCAAGCCCATATATGGGAATGCCCATATATTGAGATCCCTGATGTCATCAATATTGGCCAGCAACTCTACATCTGACAAACCCCTAGATCTCCAGCTGACCTGTTCTGACATTCCATATATGTTGATCCTTCCCCATCCATCCTTTCTCTTCAATGTCTCCCTTTTGACTGATACTGTCCATTCAAACTCTAGACGGGCCCGCACCAAAGTTATCAGTGCAGACGCGCCCGGCAGCCGGCGAAAACTAGAGTTCTCATCAAACCCTGTACACTCAAGACACTGCCCCCGCTGCCACCCTTAGATCTCCAGATATGGAGCTGACCTGTTTTGACATTCCATATGTTGATCTGACATCATCAAAACCTGTACACTCAAGACACGCTCCATATATGGCCAGTACAGAATTCATTCCATATGTTGATCTGACCCCCCATGGCAAAGCGCCAGCACTCGCCCAGCAGTCTTCCGTCACCCAGGCAGATGCGTGCAAGCGACCTCAGGGCGTCTTACTGGTATAATATGGTGTTGCAGATTAAACATTTTCACAGATTACAGATAGCTTCATAGACTTCTTTGACAGCAGCTCCCCCCTCCCTCCCTAGTAAATCTGAACACTGCCAGTCCAAGACCCCCTGTTGAAGACCCCTGCGTTATTGAATAAAGACAGGTCAAAACAATCAGCGTAATAGGGCTTTTACATAGCACCATAGGATGGTTCTGAGATTGGTTATGCAATATTGTGATATATTGGAGGATTGATCTGTACTGAACTATACTGATTCATTTGAGTAGCTACATAATGCTGTGATGCCATGGGCTCTACTTTATCAAACCTACTACAAGCCCAGATTTCACTATTGAATTACAACTCATCTTTTATGAGAATATCAAATAGATAATGTACATATATGTCTTTCTCTTTATCACATTTGACTGTATGCCCAGCACACAGTCTATCTCCATCAGGCATGACTCATATCTTCCAGCCAACTCTGAAAATGTAAATATGCTCTGTTATGTGTTTAATAAACCTGCCATGTGATATTGCCTGGTGGTGTGAGCTTGTTGTCTGAGCTCACTGTTTGTGACTCAACTGAATAAACACTCACCACCCTTATGAGGGAAACTCTTACGATCACAACAATGCAGGGCCGTGCAGAGAGCACTGCAGCAAGGGCAGAATCCATTTTCTTGCGACCGACGGCCGTCGCGACGGACCTGTCCGTCGGGGGGTCCGCCGGTCCGTCGGGGGGTCCGTCGGTCCGTCGGGGGGTCCGTCGGTCCGTCGGGGGGTCCGTCGGTCCGTCGGGGGGTCCGTCGGTCCGTCGGGAGGTCCGTCGGTCCGTCGGGGGGTCCGTCCGTCGGTCGGTCAGTTTTTGCGTCGCGACCGTCGGTCGCAGGGTTAGGGTGGATGGATTCTGCCCTTGCTGCCCAAATGGTAACTCTGTCATTTCTCTACCGTTTTGGACGGGGGTGGTCTCTTTGGAATCGTGTGGCCCCCCTGGAGGTTTCTATGGGGGTCTCGAGGTTCGGGGACCCCTGGGGACCCCCACGGACCCCCAAATGGTAACTCTGTCATTTCTCTACCGTTTTGGAGGGGGTGGGCTCATTTGAATCGTGTCGCCCCCCTGGAGGTTTCTATGGGGGTCTCGAGGTTCGGGGACCCCTGGGGACCCCCAGGGACCCCCAAATGGTAATGTCACCTGTGGACACTAACTGTAATTGTCTCGCTGTCTCGCTGCTGCGCTGCGCCGCACAGACAGCAGCTTGTGTGTAACATGTGCGTTCGTGCCGTGTTGCTGGTATATTATTATTATTATATTTTTTGCGCCGCCGCGTTGTCTCGCTGCTGCGCTGCACAGACAGCAGCTTGTCCTTCCCAGCCTCCCCGTCCTGGACGGCGCAGAACAGCGTTGGATCGCCGGCCGCCTATCGTTGATCGCCCGCCGTCTCCTCGAGGACCGCCGACGCAGATGGTTTACTGCTATATGCCATAGTGTTTATTATAGCTACTATTATTACACACTGTGCTATTATCCAGATTCCTGAGGTGGACATTTCAAGAGGAGCTTGTGATTATTGCTTGCCTATAGATACAGTGCCTATTTATATTGCTATTTGCTACGTTTTAATAATTGCCAGTCATACAGTATAAATTGCCACATTGTTATACCTATACATTTACGTATTTTACTTGTATAGTGTTATATTTGATATCCTGCTACATGATTTTATACTTACCTGTTTTATCTCCGAGCTTATAATAAACTTTGTTACTTTTCTATATACGACCTGCCTGCTGCCCTTATCCGTTTTTCTCAAGCAATGACAATTTCACTGGAGCGCAGCGCTATATGCACGCAGACAGCACATGATACAGGCCTACATCCCGTCCCAAACACTGAGGACAGTGAGGAGGTAAAGTAAACTTGTTTATAATGTGGCAAGAAAAATATATTCCAATTACTTTTCGGTGCGCACTCACCATGAATCCAAGCAGAGGTCCTATAGGTAAAACACCGCCGCCACAGTCCCAATGGCCCGTGCGCAAAAAGTTGATATTTAACATTGGCTATAATCTGCCAAATCTCAACCGATTGGTATAATTCCAAATGGTATACACTCAATGAAATTTATATTTTCCATTTTTCATGGGCGTATAAGTCATAGAGCCAGAGAAAGGAGAGATATGGTATAGGGAAGCACTAAGCCCTGTTAGCCATGCAGCCTATTATGTTTCATGAGCTGTGGTGGCTTCACTGATATACAACCTTTATTCAAATAGTTGCAAATGTATTAATAAAAATACTGAGCATGTATGTTTGATATAAGGCCAAACCTCATTTGAAAGAATATATTCAGAGTATACTCTTCATTAGCAAACTGTACCAAACGAAGGAAAAACCCCCGCGGGGATAACTGACGTTATAAGAAGATAACGCCCCTGCATGACACCTCCCTGGCCACCGTATAGCGCATTGACAGGTCTGTCTGTCTGTCTGTCGTAGCATGCAGATAGACAGATAGGGGGGGGGGGGGGCAGTTTGACAACAGCGGCTGACACATGTTCATTGATTATGATTAATAGGCCTACTGTATACAGCTACTGTGCTGCTGGATCGTCGATAAATGGACTATAGGCCTACTGGACTTTGACGTTAACGTTAAAACAGAGGCCAGCCAGCGGTACCGTGACCACACCGTTCGTTGTGTGTGTGTGTGTGTGTGTGTGTGTGTGTGTGTGTGTGTGTGTGTGTGTGTGTGTGTGTGTGTGTGTGTGTGTGTGTGTGTGTGTGTGTGTGTGCGCGAACTTCGAGACGAGTTGGTGACAGTGGTTTGTATTTTGATTTGAAATAAATAATGATGAATAGATGTCTACTGTTCATGCTTGTGTGTGTTTTTTTTAGACAATAGACCACTTAGCAATTGCTTTAACTATGAAAGAAATGAAGACGATGAAGGATATCGATGAAATGTATGTTTCACTATATATAAAATATATACCTTGACTCTCCCTCTGAATGAAATTAAAAATCGGGTCCTAATAATTAACCCTAAAAATCTATAGACCTACCCTTAGTTTTAGCTGGAACACACGCTCAGCATCGCGGGGTTAATGGTAGGCCTACTTGGTAACTATACTTAAAAGGTCTACTTTATCCCATCACAACTATAGTGATTTTGCAGCTATTTTCAATGAACAGTATGGTCTATTGTTGATTAATGTGGTCATTTCAATCTAGGCGCCGTAATGCGCAAAATGGAGTCGACCGGTGGCCACTGATGGCCTATTATTCCTATAAATTCATATCATGCCTGTTGGTGAAATATAAACATCTAAAATGGTTCAGTAATAATTAGCATAAGTTATTATTAACGAAAAACATCTAATACTATTTTAAATTGGTCTAGTAAAGTTAGTAACTAATCAGAAGTTGTTTCAAACAACTGTTTGAAAAAACTGTTTGTTTTTCGTTAATAATAATACATGCTAATTATTATTGAACGGTAAGTATGCTGGTATGTACGCTATGGTACACTATAAGCTTGTATATCTGTTTATTTTAAGAATGCGCCGCTGCATTCTGTCAGAATCTCGTGTGTGTGTGTGTGTGTGTGTGTGTGTGTGTGTGTGTGTGTGTGTGTGTGTGTGTGTGTGTGTGTGTGTGTGTGTGTGTGTGTGTGTGTGTGTGTGTGTGTGTGTGTGTGTGTGTGTGTGTGTGTGTGTGTGTATGTGCACACATGTGTCACACATGATGTGTGCTATATATTTTATAGCTCTAGAGACGCAGAGACAGAGACATATTTATTTAAAATCATCCTGGCACGTAGGCCTATAGACAACGGCGTCAACTCCGCGCAAGAGCCAAAGCACCCGCTGGCAAAATAATAATAAGTTAATATATATAGGCTACTCTAAGGTGGGCACCTGTCGTTATAAACCTTCTGCACTTGCCTATAAAGCCAATGAACGGAGCTCATTTCTCTCTCTCTCTCTCTCTCTCTCTCTCTCTCTCTCTCTCTCTCTCTCTCTCTCCATCTGCCGTGCACATGCAAAGAGCGCATGCAGGTATCCAACTATCCAACATTGATAAACTGGTTCGCTTATATCCGTGCAGTATAACATCAAAGTCCAGTAGGCCTATAGTCCATTTATCGTCGATCCAGCAGCACAGTAGCATATACAGTAGGCCTATTAATCATCATCAATGAACATGTGTCAGCCGCTGTTGTCAAACTGCCCCCCCCCCTATCTGTCTATCTGCATGCTACGACAGACAGACAGACAGACCTGTCAATGCGCTATACGGTGGCCAGGGAGGTGTCATGCAGGGGCGTTATCTTCTTATAACGTCAGTTATCCCCGCGGGGGTTTTTCCTTCGTTTAGTACTTTATTTACAGTTTGCTAATGAAGAGTATACTCTGAATATATTCAGCAGCAGGCAGGTCGTATAGAAAAGTAACAAAGTTTATTATAAGCTCGGAGATAAAACAGGTAAGTATAAAATCATGTAGCAGGATATCAAATATAACACTATACAAGTAAAATACGTAAATGTATAGGTATAACAATGTGGCAATTTATACTGTATGACTGGCAATTATTAAAACGTAGCAAATAGCAATATAAATAGGCACTGTGTTGAGATTTGACGGGATGTATGTCCTCACTTGTGTATTGTGTGTAATTCTGTACTGCTGTTCTGTGTGATATGCAGTGTTGTGCTTGTGCCACTGTGAGGCGCCAAGGCGCAAGGTATGGGATGCATGTTTGTCTCCTATGGCGTGATCAGGTAACTCGGGTCACATGACCACTGCCTGTGTGTGGAGCGGACCGGTGTTTTTTCATTCAGTGATTGTATTGTATTGGGTCTGTCACCGTGAGAATGATGCGTGACAGGGAGCCCTTAATATAATAATAAATATGCCATGCTTGGCTAAATGGATCTAATCTTTTCTCCGAATGCAACGTGTAAGCTGCAGAACTTCTCATAACTTAACACACTGTATCCTATTCCTAGGCAAGCAATAATCACAAGCTCCTCTTGAAATGTCCACCTCAGGAATCTGGATAATAGCACAGTGTTTGTTCCCACCCAATCTCCTAAGCAGCCCAAAGATTGATTAGTGCACATATATTATCGATTATCGTATACACATTAGTACACACGACCACAAAAGATGCCACGGCAAATCAAGTGCACACCAACGATCACTGCAATAAGCCTATATCAAAATAGGATAACACTTCTATCGAAAATCACAGCAGTAAAATACAAACATGCGTGTTCACCAATATAGGGGCGCTAAGAGACAGGTGAAGCCAACCCTGAGAATATTCCACCCCTGTAAGCAGCCCTCTGAAGCCTGAATGACCGCTGTACCCAATGTACTGTACACTACAATAATACGTGCCACACCGTTAAGTTAGCAAATGCCCAATAATAATAGTAGCTATAATAAACACTATGGCATATAGCAGTAAACCATCTGCGTCGGCGGTCCTCGAGGAGACGGCGGGCGATCAACGATAGGCGGCCGGCGATCCAACGCTGTTCTGCGCCGTCCAGGACGGGGAGGCTGGGAAGGAGGATATGATATATAATAATAATAATAATATCTATACCAGCAACACGAACGCACATGTTACACACAAGCTGCTGTCTGTGCAGCGCAGCAGCGAGACAACGCGGCGGCGCAACAAATATAATAATAATAATATACCAGCAACACGGCACGAACGCACATGTTACACACAACTGACACAAGCTGCTGTCTGTGCGGCGCAGCGCAGCAGCGAGACAGCGAGACAATTACAGTTAGTGTCCACAGGTGACATTACCATTTGGGGGTCCCTGGGGGTCCCCAGGGGTCCCCGAACCTCGAGACCCCCATAGAAACCTCCAGGGGGGCGACACGATTCAAATGAGCCCACCCCCTCCAAAACGGTAGAGAAATGACAGAGTTACCATTTGGGGGTCCGTGGGGGTCCCCAGGGGTCCCCGAACCTCGAGACCCCCATAGAAACCTCCAGGGGGGCCACACGATTCCAAAGAGACCACCCCCGTCCAAAACGGTAGAGAAATGACAGAGTTACCATTTGGGCAGCAAGGGCAGAATCCATCCACCCTAACCCTGCGACCGACGGTCGCGACGCAAAAACTGACCGACCGACCGACGGACCCCCCGACGGACCGACGGACCTCCCGACGGACCGACGGACCCCCCGACGGACCGACGGACCCCCCGACGGACCGACGGACCCCCCGACGGACCGACGGACCCCCCGACGGACCGGCGGACCCCCCGACGGACAGGTCCGTCGCGACGGCCGTCGGTCGCAAGAAATGGATTCTGCCCTCCCTTGAGCACTGGGGGGGCAGGGGCTCAAACTCCAGAAAAGGGCACATGAGTGGGCAAGCGTAGCGCTCGTCGACTTTTTGTGGAGTCCTTCCCTTGTGCCATTTCATGTCATTGGACAGTAAAATAAGCAATATGTTCTCATTAGCCTGAAACTAAAACTGACTGATGATGGCAGATTAAAAGATAATTCATTAGGATAGTGGAATTTATCATAACTTGTCAAATGTTCGTCTTGAAGGTCCAATGGCCCCCACATAAGCCACCCCCCCCCTCTGCACGTGCCTGCAACAAAGGATAACTACATTCACGACCATTAATAACTGTTCTAATTGCCTTTTTTTATTGGGGGGGGGGGGGGGGGGGGTTCAGAGTAAAAGCAGCCATGTCTTTCTGGCACCCCAGAGCAGAGTCCTGCAACGGGTGGGATACCCGCGGATACCCCGTGGGTACCCGAGTTTGACGGGTGGGAACGGACGGGACAATATACCTTTATAAATTAACGGGTGCGGGTACGGGCGGAACGCAACGCAACGCGGGTGGGTGACCGCACTGCACAATGTTATAAACAGCAGCTGAGCTGGGGGTTTTCTCAACAGCGGAGACAAGTTAAATCTGTCACATGCCCAAGGAATCGTCAGTGATGTCACATCACTGCCGATTCCTTCATAATGGCCTTCTGTTTCTGCTGCTGTGCTTCCCTGTGCTACTTCCTTGTTGCATAGCAGTGACATCACAGACAAATCCTTGCATCCTTATCGTAGCATTTCATGTGTGGAGTTTATTTTTGTATCACCAGGCTGCAGCCTGTACTCCTGTAGCCTATATTTTCGTTCACTCACGCTGATGAAACACCAAGGGATTATAATGCCAACATTCAACACAAGCTGTAAAGCTAACCCAGGTAATGATGGCCTAATGCGTCACTCTAAGTGTAAATAAAGTTAAAAAGATTAGCCTGAAGAGTGATGACCGTGTTTGAAAGAGCCTTGGATCAAGACGGACGACTCATCAGGCTAATCTTTTTTTTATCATCCTCTCCTTGTTGATATATTATGCCAATATGCCATTTAGGTCGAAATCATGATATAACTTTATGTTGCAGTAGCCTCAGTCAACTACATTACATACATCTTCAAATCATGATATAACTTTATGTTGCAATAGCCTCAGTCAACTACATTACATACATCTTCAAATCATGATATAACTTTATGTTGCAGTAGCCTCAGTCAACTACATTACATAAATCATGATATAACTTTATGTTGCAGTAGCCTCAGTCAACTACATTACATAAATCTTCCGTTCCGTGTGTAAGGCACTGCCGCCGCTGCCGCCGCCAACCACCACCACATGCGGTGTTGGATGAAATAAAGTCAATGATAGCTATCGGTGCCTGTGATACGAACGGGGAGCAGCAGCAGTTTGGCACATCATCAGAATACAATCTACTATTACCTTCCACGTTCACGACGTGAACCTTCTCCTTCTACTCCTCCTCAACAACTCGATAACGTTCTCATTTTAGTTTGTTACCGTACTTATTTTGTGAGCCATGCAAATAAACAACCCGCACTGACCGGAGAAGGAGAGATTCATGTGTCCCGCGCGTAAAGCTAAACCAGAAACTGGAAAGTCATTGCGTCAGCACGGATGTAGCCTCGGAAACCCAGACGTTTTATTTCCAGCACGGAGGTGGGGGGGGATATAATTTAGGGATAAAGTTTGCGCGCTTCTATCCGTTACTTCTCTGACACAGCACATGCAGTTCAGTTCCGTTTTTTTAATGAATGCCCTATTGTCACACACACCCCTACGTACGGTACATGCCATTACTTTTCCATTTTATGTCAACTTGAGTAGCCATAATGTTATTAGTAATTTTGTTCTCGCATACTCCGGGCTTTCCTACTCATGGTTCCAGGTTTATTGCAAATGGAAATACAAATAACAACCTTTCAAACACCTCCGTCATGTCATGGACTGGACTCATCTGGCCTCAGAACGGTCAGGGAAACAAGCCTTTAGAGTCGTAAGAAAGGCCGGATCTAACTGCTACGGAAGACAGCGGGCGATGCCATGGTGGATTAGCTCGTTTCCCTAAAAGGCTGGGCTGTAATTTGCCAGGCTTTTGGGTGGGGTTTTAGCAGAGGCAAAAAGATAATCGTAGACCTCAAACATATCAACACGACAACCACATCTTTGATGCCACAAAGAAAAGAGAGAAAAGTCTGCTAAGAATAGTCTCCCGCTTTTGGCGTCTGTGTCGGGACAATGATTAGAACGTGGTGGTTAGATCTTATGCTGGGCTCCTTGAGTTCCCACCCTTTGGTTGGAGTCTGGGCCCAGTATTACCAGCACCAGCATGCTTGTCTGTCTGTCTGTCTGTCTGTGTATCTGACTGGTTTGTTGGATCAGCCTTTACACAAAGTGATGGATGCCTTGCTTCCAGAGGTTAAATGACAGACCCCGTGCCTAGCTTCCACACACGCAGGCCTGATGCCTCCCTTCACTCTCCCACAGACTTAGTGTCCCCTCCTCCCAGTGCGGTTTCCACGTCTGCCCTTTACATCTCTTTCATGGCCTCCCTTATTGCTCCCCTCTCGTCCAAAAAGGGACAAACACTCTCTCTCTCTCTTTATGGCACAGACACACGACGGTGTCTTTCTTCGTCTTCCTTGTCTGCTGTCCATCAGTGTTGCCCTATCAAAAGGTGGGGCCCCACCTTTTTTTCTTCTTTTTTTTAGGGGCTCATTAATCATCCTTGGTACGACAGGAGGGCCCCTTAATCCAAGCCCCTCTCCCCCTCTGCCCACCACCCAAACTGCTCTCCCCCCATGCCCTTATCCCCCACGGTGTTATCAAGTTTCAGTGGCTGTAACTGTAGCACAATAAACAGAGGGTGAGGGGAGAGTGGGGGGAGGAGAAGGAAGAGGACGGACGGACGGACGGACAGTCAGAGAGAAAGAGGGGGGGTGGGGGGTGTGGCAACGAGCAAATCAAATTCACCTACTTCATAGGTGTGGGATAGTTGTTGGAAGGAATGCTATATGTACATTTTTTGCGTGTGTGTGTGTGTGTGTGTGTGTGTGTTTGTGTGTGTGTGTGTGTGGGGGGGGGGGGGGGGGGGGGGGGGGGGGGACGACGACGACGACTTCAAAAGACAAAACATAGTGAATACATAACCTGACTGATGCAAGTCCACATATACAGTTTTAACAACATTTCTTCTACCACGGATGCTGCATTCCTAAAACAATGCCTCCTGTTTGTTATTAGCATGCTGGTTGCGGTTCTTTCCAGGAGTTCTCGGGTGTTAACTATGAACACGAGGCCATATCAAAAAGGGGGGGAAAGGCCAGAGAATGTTCCTATTGTGAAGCTATGCTTGTACAGAGGGCCTGGCTATTAGTGGAGCCAGTATGAGGCGGCCACAGAGAGTAATATAATGCATACATGGATCCCCCAGAGCCCATTCATGGTGTAATTGGTGTGGACAGAGCTCTTGGTCTCAGGGTTACAGTTAGGGGAGGAAACATCCTCTGTTGTCCTGCTGGGACACTACTGTTCCCACGCCGCCAGCCTGACCACCAGGTCTGCCCTACCTCATCTCGTCCTGCACAACAATACCATACAACTGAAAGTCTATTAGGCTATTAAGAAGCTCCCAGTAAGGTTCACAGATTGGACTAAAATGGAACATCTTCGTGAGGCGGTCATCACCAACTCCCCCCACCCCCATTTCTTTCTCCAAATCTGTACTACATCTCTCCCAGACCCACACAGACGGCTTACGCGGCAGAATACTCAGTGATGATTGAATTGTGAGAGTTGGGTGCATTTGTGTTACTCTCAGAGTTAAATGCACACAGAATACTACTGTACCTCATATAACAAAGGCCCAAACCTACATGGTCTAAAACAACAGTGCTCTCACTAAAGTGCTGATAGCACACCATGTGGTCAGCTTAAGCTGAATGTGCACTACACTTAAAAAGAGGCTCACGCCGGGGCAGATCGAGCCTCGTCTACTCTAAACTGCCTACTGCAACAACGTGTGCGATGGGTTTGTTTCTGGCTCAGGGCAGCCAGGGGCAAAAACACTTGTTCCTCATTATTTACCCCTCTCTCCACCCCCCTGTCTACCCTCCCCATGCTTGGTTGGCCGATCCCATCCTTGAACAGGAGTCTCTCTCAGGCTGGCTCTGTCCATCAGAGCCTGTGGGGACATTAATCAAGCGAAGTGACAAGCAGTGGCAGCCAGTTGCTTGTTTTTTTTCCCCTTCTTCTGTGTGTAACGTACCCGCAGCTTCTGCCATCTCACACCCACCCCTCACATCCAGTCCCCTCGTCCTCCTCCAGCCCACCCCCCCATCCCTAAAAGAAAGAGGAGTGTCGAACCAAAACAAACAATCGCCCATCTGCTTATTAGAGAGGGTGTCTGTCTTAAAAAAACAAAAGGGACGCTACAATGTAAGGATAAAGGATGACAAGCACATGCGTGTGTGTATACTGTAAATCAATGTTTCCTAATAAATAAACATATATATATATATATATATAAAAAAAGAGAGGCTGTGAAGCAGCGAATGGTGCTGCGTCTGAAGTAAGAAGAAAGCAGGAGTTGTGATGGATATGATGCACAGAACGACACTGGTGGAATGTGTGCGGGCTAGCATCCATCCAGCGCTCTTCAACGCAGGCAACTGCAGTGCATTTACATTGTGCTTCACCTCTCAGGCATTTAGAGGATGCTTTTATCTATGCTGACTCAGAGTAGGTAAGTGCAATCATAAACATCAACAACACAGCAGCAGCAAACATCAGCTTCTGCACTGCCAAAATGATGGCAATGAGGTGAGAGAGCACCATCATGTTCACGCAACGTTCTTGTGGCATAGGAAGGAGAATGAACCACATGGACCCCAGCCTGGGCAGCATTCGTTTTCGGGTTTATGATCCGGTTTGGAGCAGATGATATCGTTACGTCATGTTGTAGTCATTGTTATCAGGCCGGAACCCTCAATCTGGAACTTCCTTTCCCTCAAACCGGAAGAATAATACCTTCCCACTAAAGAGAGAATGAGTCACACTTTTATTGGGAAGCTATTAGTCTTCCGGTTTGAGGGAAAGACCAAGCTTTCCTCCGAGGTGGAAAGCCTGGTTACGCGAGGTTACATGGACGCTAGGCTAGAATCCCAATTCTGGGAATGTCACAATAGGTGAACGTTCAGCAAACATAGCATGTCTACAAGCTCACAACACACGTCATGTTCTGATCAAGGATATAGGCTTTTAATTGGGGTCCTGCAAAGACCTCAGGTTAAAGAAATGGTGTCAGGCAGAGAAAATCGCAACAGGAACCAAAAAATGGGTAGAAGGAATAACTAAGCACAAGAAACTAATGGTGGATGATAGATTAGAGAAAATAAGAGTTGTGTTGAACATAATAAAGCTCTTTCTCCTGTCTGACTGCTGCTGAATGTGTAAGATAAAAGTGGCCAGTAAGGTTATAAGAGTACAGAGGAACGTTGTAAGCTTTTTTTTCCTTGCGCCTTCTGTTGTTTCTGTGATACAGGGCCTCTTTACACACGGACAGGATTTAAGACAGCTGCTGAAATCACACACACACACACACACACACACACACACACACACACACACACACACACACACACACACACACACACACACACACACACACACACACACACACACACACACACACGTACGTTCCTGTTTTTAAGCGCAGAGCCAGGAAATGGGAATCCCTCGTAAGTTTTCCTTCCGTTGTTGCTCTTCTCACAAGGCCCAGAGGCCCCAGGATGAGGTGGGAAATCGCTCCACCATTTGTCTCTCGCTCTCTCTCTCGCACTCCCTCTCTCCCTTTTCCTCAAACAACCTCACACTGCTTCTTCAAATGCTTCCGAATACTCTGTGGTGGACTATTCACTTTCTTAGAAAGGCCACAACTGTGGCACCGCAATAACAGTTCCTATCAAACACAATATATTACTTTAAAAAAAAGACTGCTAAAGACTTAAGTACAGTGACTGTAAAATGTGCTGGCAGCTACACACAGGCTAGTAAGATGGTGCCAGTAATAATGGGGGTTTGGCTCTCCATCTCACTGTATTTCACAGGAATGCTCCTGGCACTGACGGCAGAGCAGAGTGGGACGCTAGCCAAGCAATTTGTTCACACTGATTAAGACTCCAATTTAGGAGACAGCGGAGGTCAGCCAAGAGCCTGTTGAAGAAGGGGCGGAAGAGGGGGTGTCGTTCTCACTCTCAGTTGGCTCCAATACTAAAATAATTTCCTCGCGCCCAGTGCGACAGCTATACACAAGTGGCCCTCCAGCTAAAAGCATTGACCTCACAGGTTTCCAAGCCTCGCAAATGTCAGCAGCAGTCATTGTTGCAGCCTGCATGAGTGCATGCGCTTCGGCACTGCCTTTTAAATGCTTAAAAGCCATGGCCAGTTAATTTTCAGCCATCTAGGAATAATTGCTAGAATGACATTCTCTCTTGTGTCCTTCCACTTAGCGGGAAAATCACACGAAAATGGCGTTGTTTCGTTGAATAAAATCATCCTCTTTCTGGCTTGTCTATATTTCCTATCATATGGAAAGCCATTTGTGAGTTGTGACAAAATGCACCATAATGAAATTATTTGAATTGATACAGAAATGTATAGAAATTAACCAATACAAAAAAACATAAATCATGGCTACCATTCATTTTTACATTTTTATTTTATCAAATATAAATGTATAAACGCACACGCGCGCTACAAGACACAATGATCAGAATTGGTGGAGAATACACTGATCTTCCCCTAATATAGGGATGCTAGGGTTCAAGTGGTTAATCACATAAAACCCATTCAAACATTTCCAAAAAATACACACTATGTTGAGTATTTAGATATGCTATTTCTTTTTTAATCTTTGAAAAATGTTCACCTACAATGACATGCCCAAAGTAGGAAGGCCAGGGTGAAAGTGTTTAATCAACCCGTTTAGTTTGTGCTGCCGTCTGTCTGTCCGTGTGATGGATGTGCGTGTGTGAGCAGCCTTAACAGACACAGGGTCACTCCCAGAGTGTGCCAGAGGACTGGTGGACATGCTAACAGGGTCTTCTGACAGACCCTCTGGTTCCTGCTCCCAGACGACCACCCAATTCATCACCTTCTAAACAAGACCTTAGTGCTCAGAACACAGCACACTGGCAGGCTGCTGCACCTCACACAGATACAAAGGGTGGGGGTGTGTGACACACGCACATGATTGAGTACGGTTCTCAACCTGTGGGATGATTTTGGGGTAGTCCCCAGATGCTAGTTAAGTGACAATTTAAGGACATTTAAAACCATTTTTATTCCAACTCCCCCCCCCCTAAAAAAATAATAATATATATATATATATATACTAGAATTTCATCCCAGAGTTACTTTGCCGCGCACTATGGGAAGAAGGAAATTGCGGGAGTTGACTCCACATGTAGTAACGGATGGGTTATTAGTTATTATTATGTGTCCTTATTAGTGTAGTGTAGTGTAGTCAACACGTTATGGCTCATACACACTGCCCGGTATTTGCTCCGATTATGCTGTCGGGGAGCATTTTTGGCGCTGGCCGAGATCGTGATCTACCTTTTGTTAGCAGGCATAGACATCAAAAAAGAGAAAAACCTTCCAAGGAAGGGACTGCACACTCCAGGGAACAGAGACGGACAACTTACTGCATCAAACTTATTTATTAGCACGACGCGTTTCGCCGTGAGCTTCGTCAGGTGCTATGATAGCACCTGACGAAGCTCACGGCGAAAACTGAGCGAGCTATATTTTAAATTCAGAGATTTAGAAGGAATAAGCGAAATGGTGAGGCGACTATCCGTGAGGTAAGGTTTCTCTGCGGAGTACGGAGACGGAGATCCATAGGGGAGATCACATTACAGCAGCCAAAGAGGGAAGGGGGGGGGGTGTTTGCGAACTGTTTTCATGCGCACATCTTTTCATTGGCTAGTTCGCTTTGCGCACATCTTTTCGCCACGTGACAACTTCTCACTTGTTAATATAGATATAAATAGTGAAATTGACAGATCTACAAGCACAACACGCCTTCCTGGAACCAAATCAAACTAAAGTGAATGCTGCAACACCTACATTCCAAGTGCTTATCAGGGTGGGGGTTCCACACTCCACAGTTCAAATATGATTATTTTGGTTCACAGCCTGAAAAGGTTAGATAGCACTCATAGTAGGACCATTTCTTTTAAATAAAATAACCAAGAGGAACACATTCAATGGCGGACACAATCAACCAACAACCATAGTAGACGAGGCCTGTGACAGCATGTATGACAGCCACTGATAATGAACTGGCTAGAACTTAAAACCTGCTCTCATTGATAAGGCATAGCCATAGATTTGCACCCAGGGCTTAGCTTAGCTTTTTTTTTTTATATAGTAGCACACAAATTATTTTAGGAGCACGATGAAAAGTTATCAAATAATGTGTTTTTGAGGGGCGCGTATACAGCTTTAGTCCCCACACATCTCAAGATTTGCCATTGACAATGAAAGGGGCATTCAGGTCAAATGTCCGCTAAATTCTGTCCTCACACGTCTCAATATTAGGCATTGGCAATGAACAGAGAACTTTTGTCAAAATTCAGCTAAATATGACGTGAATTAAACATCAAATGAAAATGTACGTCATATGCAAATGAGCAAATCAGCTATTAAACCAATCACAGGTATTCTGATTGGCCAGTATGATTCATGAAGATGTGATGATAAGAGTGTCCCTCACTTCACACAGGTGTGATTTATCTTTAATAAAGTGATATGATAGGTAGGGGCGGGCAATATGGCAAAATATTATACGACAATATCTTTTCAGCAATTATCAAAATATTGATATTCATCAGGATATAATTTTTATGTTTGTTTTTATATAATCTATATAACCAATTTGTTTTTATGATGATAGACCATTTGTTTTTTATGCAGATAGATTAATTTCTATGTTGCTCATGGATGAATGGATGGATGGATGGATAGACAGCTGATATTTGGTGCAGGGCAGGATGCTCGATTGTGAATTAAATTTTAACATTCTCCTTGGCTTTGGGTGCTTCAGACAGAACATCTATTAACTATGGTGGTGGTGGGGGGACAGTCCTTTGGGTGTTGGATGAAATCACCCCTCGGCTGCCTACCGTTGCTCGTTTAGCAGGTCACACAATGGATGGACCACTGATATTTATCCAGCCATGTCGGTGATTACTAATATCATTCACGCTGTGCAACACACGCTTTTGTAAACGATCAATGTGCTAAGTATTGTTTTGATCGATATGAATCCGTCATGTGCGTGCGCTCGTGCACTCTTTATTGTGCGTGCAGCCGTGCACAGTGTTTCTCCCGCGTTTGGTTAAAAGTTGGCGTTCGAACTTTACAAATAAGTTTAGTATTCAACGTGTCGGGGACACTATCATGCTGCGTTCGCTCTAAGGGGGAGGGCGGAGCGGTGCGGTGGAAGCAAGGGGAACAGATCTTCAAGCTAAGGATGCATCGAGCCTCGACACGTTGTTAGCTTGTAGATCTGCTCTTTTTGGCGAACGACACCGCCGTACTACAAATATAAATGTAGGTATAGAACTGAAACTAATAGAATGTGCACTTGCGGTATCAGAGCCTTGTCTATCACAATTGAACGGTCAAATCCTGTAGTGCTACAAATTGAATTCTACAACTCGCACGGGTTTTTTTTGTAGCAAATGCGACTACCTAGTCACACTGTCGAGCCCTGTTTGCACCAACATGCGCGCATAGATGAAAAAGGACACACGTCGTGCATGTACTCACTTTCACATAAACAAAAACACACACACACGTTACATCATTGCGGCATCTACCATAATAAATATAGCCATGTCTCTGCTAGATTAAATATAAGATCAGATGCCTTCTATTTTGTTGTGTGGTGTGGTGTGCCTTCTGTTCCTACTTGAAATGGTCAAAATACCCCCGCAGGTTTAATCATGTTGTATCTTATCTTACACATACCATGACATACATACTGCCCCACACCCACACAATATTATTAAGTGCGTGCGTGCGTGCACCCACCTACCACACCTTATTCACAACCTGACAAGATATAACAAAGTAAGCAGCACTGTAATAACATAAAATAACACTGGGATTCACCTCCACAAGTTATTACCTCAGCCATTCATCTTCAAACATGCCCCACATATGTCTGATAAATGCCATAGTGCATTAGCTGTCCCACATATGTGGGGCATGTTTGAAGATGTGCATGCATGTTCACATGCACAGTACGTGTGCATATGGTCTTGTATGCGTGTGTGCGTGCGTGTGTCTTCAAAGCGGGGGAGAAAGAATGTGCTCATCATATTATGAAGGCTAGTTCGAGGCCAAGCCAAGCATGCTGTTTGCCAACCAAATGAGTTCAATCACAAACTGGTACCAGACCCTCTGAGCACCATGACACCAGACCTTCTGACACCATGACACCAGACCCTCTGACACCATGACACCAGACCCTCTGAGCACCATGACACCAGACCCTCTGAGCACCATGACACCAGACCCTCTGACACCATGACACCAGACCCTCTGTGCACCATGACACCAGACCCTCTGACACCATGACACCAGACCCTCTGAGCACCATGACACCAGACCCTCTGAGCACCATGACACCAGACCTTCTGACACCATGACACCAGACCCTCTGACACCATGACACCAGACCCTCTGAGCACCATGACACCAGACCCTCTGTGCACCATGACACCAGACCCTCTGAGCACCATGACACCAGACCTTCTGAGCACCATGACACCAGACCCTCTGACACCATGACACCAGACCCTCTGAGCACCATGACACCAGACCCTCTGAGCACCATGACACCAGACCCTCTGAACACCATGACACCAGACCCTCTGAGCACCATGACACCAGACCCTCTGAGCACCATGACACCAGACCCTCTGAGCACCATGACACCAGACCCTCTGAGCACCATGACACCAGACCCTCTGAGCACCATGACACCAGACCCTCTGAGCACCATGACACCAGACCCTCTGAACACCATGACACCAGACCCTCTGAGCACCATGTCACCAGACCCTCTGAGCACCATGACACCAGACCCTCTGAGCACCATGACACCAGACCCTCTGAGCACCATGACACCAGACCCTCTGAGCACCATGACACCAGACCCTCTGAGCACCATGACACCAGACCCTCTGAGCACCATGACACCAGACCCTCTGAGCACCATGACACCAGACCCTCTGAGCACCATGACACCAGACCCTCTGACACCATGACACCAGACCCTCTGAACACCATGACACCAGACCTTCTGAGCACCATGACACCAGACCCTCTGAGCACCATGACACCAGACTCTCTGAGCACCATGACACCAGACCCTCTGAGCACCATGACACCAGACCTTCTGACACCATGACACCAGACCCTCTGAGCACCATGACACCAGACCCTCTGAGCACCATGACACCAGACCCTCTGTGCACCATGACACCAGACCCTCTGAGCACCATGACACCAGACCCTCTGTGCACCATGACACCAGACCTTCTGACACCATGACACCAGACCTTCTGACACCATGACACCAGACCCTCTGAGCACCATGACACCAGACCCTCTGAGCACCATGACACCAGACCCTCTGAGCACCATGACACCAGACCCTCTGAGCACCATGACACCAGACCCTCTGAGCACCATGACACCAGACCCTCTGAGCACCATGACACCAGACCCTCTGAGCACCATGACACCAGACCCTCTGAGCACCATGACACCAGACCCTCTGAGCACCATGACACCAGACCCTCTGAGCACCATGACACCAGACCCTCTGACACCATACCTTCTGACACCATGACACCAGACCCTCTGACACCAGACCCTCTGAGCACCAGACCCTCTGAACACCATGACACCAGACCCTCTGAACACCATGACACCAGACCTGCTGCGTCTTTCTTATTTTTAGCTGCGTTTTTCCGCAGTTTATTCCGAAAAACGCGCCCAGTCTGGAAGGGACTTTGCAAGTCTGTAAAGCTGAGTATACACATTGAGCTTTTCATATTTTTACACTCTCAGAGTTATGGGGTTCCTGGAAATTAAAAAGTTTGAGAACCACTGATCTAGGAATAAATAAATAAAGACCATTACTAATTGTTAACGTTAGTAAAATAATTATGTAAATAGTACAGTAAGAGTGTAAAACACTGCATCAACTGAAGCATTCACAATATGAAATATGCAATACATTACGTAAATTATCAGAATGGCGGGATTGGAATGGCATACTCGCCGATACCTATACCAGCATTTTAAGCAGTATCATCTGCTTTTCCGATACCGATATCGGAACAACTCTAGAAGCACCATGGGATCAGACTGCTTGACCAATGACCACCATGCATGGGATCACATCCCAAGCAAGGAGGCTGCTATTATCTAGAGATGTCTTGGCTATCAGGGAGTTAACATGAGCAAAGTGTGGTAAGCCAGGTTTAAGAAGAAGGATTACAATAGTAACACGTCCGAGTTTGGTCTAGTCTTTGTTATATTTTGAGACGCACGTGCATTTTGAACCCTTTTTAAAATTAAAATTGAACTCTGTGTTTTAAAGTAGAAGTAAATTGGAGCTATAGGACTTGCAGGCCAATCGGATAGTGGAGACTAATGAGATTTCACGGTTTCTAAGCTATTAGCAGTGAGTATTTTAACAGAGTAGACAACAGTAGCTAATACAGGAATTTTTTATCACTTTGAAATTAGCAGTTGTATTTGTTTTAATCTAAAACATAACTAAATTAAACTATAGATAATCCTGTTTGTTTCTAAGATATAAAGGTCTCAGTTTTCTGTTTTCTTGTTCATTTTGAGATGCAATTTTATTATAATTATTAATATTACTATTATTGGCCCAGGCCGTAGCGTAACGGTCTGGGCACCGGACTGGTGATCCAGTCGCGGTGTGCCGCGGGTTCGACTCCCGACACGGCCTTTACCGCATGTCATCCCCCCATCTCTCTCCCGTTTCCTGTCAGCCTACTTTCTATCCCTTAAAAAATCAATAAAAGGCGTAAGCCGCAAAAAAAAATATCTTTAAAAATATTACTATTATTATAATACAATACAAAATATGGATGAATCCGTCAGTGTCAGTATATACCAATATCGACATACAATATAGGTATATGATATTAAGTCTGAAAAAGCCTTTTGTGATAATGAAGGTTGCAGATTCAATGCATTCTGGGGAACAAGTTGGAAAAATGTCAAGCTAAAATAGTACATTTAGGACACACTCACACTCTCTCTCTCACACACACACACACACACACACACACACACACACACACACACACACACACACACACACACACACACACACACACACACACACACACACACACACACACACACACACACACACACACACACACACACACACACACACACACACACACACACACACACACACACACACACACACACACACACAAAATGTTGAGCCAGGGACCCCCAGAAGAGATGATTTGTGTAAAAAAGTGCTAGCTTCCCACAACTGCAGTCACATAGTTAAATGTATTAAACAAAATAAAAGAGTTACGGTTACGGACATACCGGTATACATGAAGGTATTCATACACGCATGAAAATAGTGACTACTGGTGTTTTGGTCCAGTTGTCCAAAAGCAAACAAATAGTACCAGTCCTCTCGCTGTACAATGGGTTTAGTACCAGTAAATAGTACCAGTCATCTCGCTGTACAATGGGTTTAGTACCAGTAAATAGTACCAGTCATCTCGCTGTACAATGGGTTTAGTACCAGTAAATAGTACCAGACATCTGGCTGTACAATCGGTTTAGTACCAGTCATCTGGCTGTACAATGGCCAATGGGTTAATAGTACCAGTCATCTCGCTGTACAATGGGTTTTCAAATAGTACCAGTCATCTCGCTGTACAAGTTTTCAGTTGCTCTGGAGAAGCACGATAACCCATCCAGCAGGAAACGACTGTGAAGGAAGGCAACTTGTGGTATTTGCTACCCAACCCCCAACTGGGTGCCATCCTAAATCAGAACCCAAACTGGGGTATGAAAACAAGGAGGTTATCCTGAGCTCTGCTCTGAATCCCACGCTACGCCTGCTGTTATCAAGATTATTAAAAAAATATATATATGTATATATATTTAAAGTATCAAAATTATAATAATTGCTCATTGGTCCACATCCAACATTCATTAACTTAATTGAAGTTAATGAACGCAAGGTCATTCCTCCCGGGGATTAATGTTGTTTATCTCGTCTCATCTCAGCGTGAGCAGATAATGCTGGCTCATTTATAACTCTCAAAATCACAATCTACAAAGTCTTCTTCTTCATAGTAGACGGGAGTGATTCAATAATTAGTTTCTTAGATTATTTATACAGAGTTACACAGTTATCTCTCAGTGGACACAAAGGCTCTGGATCCAACATATGAACATCGTTATTACATCATTATGTACACTTTGCTACGCCTTTCATAACACAGCAGGGGTGTAAACGCTAAACTGTGAACACATGAAGACAGTTCGTATTCCTTCTTTGAGGTGATCTTACCTCTTTTCTGCATGAAGGTGAAAAGGTCATCCAAGAACTCTTTCCTGTTGGGGTCGTTGTCCAGTTCATACAGCTGAGGAGCAAAACACAACAGGAAGTCAGACATCTATTTATACGTCTACTTCAAGCAGGTTCACACAACTCCAGCCATTTCTGACACCCCACCCTTCCGAGGTGAACTACCACCAGCCCTTGTGGCCCTAACAACGAATCATAGATCGTAGATAATATCACACGTTACACCTGACCTCACTGTCAAATTAGCTTGATGGTGTGATTTATAAACACAATTAATTATGAGGATGGGTGTGACAAGGTAGGCACAGCGAATTCCATCCGAGTGTAGAAATGAACCATTATGAGTCAACTTTTACACTCTCAAAGTTAACACTAAGGATTTTGATGTGTAGTTGTAAATTGCTGCCCCTCTTAATAAATGATAAATTATATATTGACGGGTCAAAAACTCATATGCCCAAAACTGTTACTTATCAGGTATCAAAAAGTAGAACATCTACAAGCTCAAAACGTGTCACTTCACACAGATCTGCTACATTTGATAATTTTGTGGGACATTGTAGTATGTGTATCTTTTTTTTTCCCCCAGTAGAGCTCTGATCCATAGCTTCTTTTTTTTTTTTATGTTTATTTTTAAGTGTATCTGATGATGTGCCTATTCATATTGGCTTGTCATTTTTCTTTCCCAGACCATTTGATGGCCTGTTGGTTCACTGTGGACTCAAGACACTCACCTTAGCAAAGTCTCTGGAGGCCTCTCCTCTCCCTCTGTTTGCGTCTGCATCGTCCGCCCAGCTTGCATTCCCATTCTACAGCACAAGAGACACATGGAACACAGTCAGATGCCCTGTTGTCTTGGAGAATTGGACTTGGGTTACAACTGTATTTTGACAAGTTTTCCCATGTCTACGCCAAATCTCTTCGGCAACAATAGCCGATCTACAAGCTCACAATGCAATGCAAAGAAGCAATTGTGAGTTTGTTGATCGGCCATTTTTGGCTAATGTTCCCCCCAGAATATGGACGCTGGGGTCCAAGTGGCCAACCACTGAAGCCCTATATACTTTCTCATAAGACGAATAGCCGATTTAAAAGCTCAATGTGATGTGCTGGGATCTTGTAGATCCGTTTTTGGTGTTTTTGAAAAGGTTCGCCTACACATTGAAACAGCATTTGTAATTTAAGATCACAATTATAATCTGAAGGAGAGAAGGGCACTATGCCAGTACAGTCAGTGTACAGATACAATTATAATTACAGTTAGCAGACACTTATCCAGAACTTATAGTGCAAATTAGCACATATGGGGAGTGTATACAGTTGGAGGGGGTACAGCATTGTGTAACAGAGCTATCAGTCACATTGCGTTGTTGAGGGTATACAGCTTTTTGAAACAACACCAATCATTTGCAGTCACTTTCTGACAAATAGCAGCGTATTCTCGTCAAAACTATGCACTCATACTTTCCAATGCAATACGGCAGTTTATTTTTCCAGAGGTTGGATTAGTTATTGTGCCCCTGAGCTTGCACGTTCCCCTCCCCTCCCCCCCTTTCCTCCTCAAACATCTCCATTTGGCCCTAAACCATCTGCATCTGGGCCTGCCCTGCTCTGCCCCCTCCCCTCCCTGCCCTGCTCCCGCCCCTGTGTCTTCCGATCCCAGCTGGATACAAGGGCCCCCCATCCTTCATCTCCAACACAGCTGCAATGGGCGGCCAAGTTCACGGGGTGTGTAGCTGACTGTCAAGAGAGGTGAGGAGGTGTGTGTGTGTGTGTGCCTCAGTTATACTTAGTTGCGTGCCAGTATTGTACAGCATAAATAATAGATATACAAGCTCACAATGGGTCACATTCGTGACGCGTTATGAGCTTGTATATCTTCTATTTACGCCATGCAACAGCGGCATGCAACACAGTATAAATCAGGCTTTTAGTGCTGTGCGTGCACGTGTTTGTGTACACAAGAAACAACCAAGTGTGTGTGTTTGTGTGTGTGTGTGTGTGTGTACGGTGGGTGGGGGTCACTGGCCCCACAGGACGGGAAGCCGGCAGGGAAAATAGGGGCAGAAAAAGGCAGAAGAGGGTGCACGGTATGTGCAGAGCAGGAATTTTCCTCCTAAAGACAAACCTATAAAAGCATCAGGAATCAAAACAAGATCCGCTCGGAGAGAGAGGGGATGTTAATAGCCACGGCCTCAGGATCTCCTTTCACCAGAAGTAGCCCATTGGTCAGTAAGGCGACCAACAGGCACTGAAACGAGAGCCCGGGAGGGCAAAGGTTGCCTAGGCCCCCGAGAGCAAGTCATTCTCACCCTCTCACTCTCTCCTACTTGTAAGGGGTTGTCAGCGTTCGCACTTCCTCAAACAAATCGTCATCAGCCCAGTGACAGGGCCAAGTGCTTGTGGTCTGGCTACTGCTGCTGGACATGTTCCAGCCAGGTGATAAACAACATGCAGGGCTAGGGCTGCAACAGGAGTGTTCCAGGTGGTAAACAACATGCAGGGCTAGGGCTGCAACGGGAGTGTTCCAGGTGGTAAACAACATGCAGGGCTAGGGCTGCAACAGGAGTGTTCCAGGTGGTAAACAACATGCAGGGCTAGGGCTGCAACAGGAGTGTTCCAGGTGGTAAACAACATGCAGGACTAGGGCTGCAACAGGAGTGTTCCAGGTGGTAAACAACATGCAGGACTAGGGCTGCAACAGGAGTGTTCCAGGTGGTAAACAACATGCAGGACTAGGGCTGCAACGGGAGTGTTCCAGGTGGTAAACAACATGCAGATCTAGGGCTGCAACAGGAGTGTTCCAGGTGGTAAACAACATGCAGGGCTAGGGCTGCAACAGGAGTGTTCCAGGTGGTAAACAACATGCAGGGCTAGGGCTGCAACGGGAGTGTTCCAGGTGGTAAACAACATGCAGGACTAGGGCTGCAACAGGAGTGTTCCAGGTGGTAAACAACATGCAGGACTAGGGCTGCAACAGGAGTGTTCCAGGTGGTAAACAACATGCAGGACTAGGGCTGCAACAGGAGTGTTCCAGGTGGTAAACAACATGCAGATCTAGGGCTGCAACAGGAGTGTTCCAGGTGGTAAACAACATGCAGGGCTAGGGCTGCAACGGGAGTGTTCCAGGTGGTAAACAACATGCAGGACTAGGGCTGCAACAGGAGTGTTCCAGGTGGTAAACAACATGCAGGGCTAGGGCTGCAACGGGGCCACGGGCATGTTCCAGGTGGTAAACAACATGCAGGACTAGGGCTGCAAAAGGTAATCCAACAATTGAATTGATAATAGAAAACAATGAAATATATACATGTTTTTTATTTATTAATAAATAAATGTGTCGTGCCGAATGCAGCGCATGTGGCGTGCATAATAAATAAACATAAATTAACACAGTAATTATTGCTTAGTAAACACATTGAGTGTCTTCCATCCTATGTTCAAGAGGCTTCTGGTTGTAAGTGGTCAAAAATCAGAACAAGATCAGCTACAAAATTGACACAACCGATCTCTTAAAAGAAAGTCAAATAATGGCCGATATATCAGGCAGATCGATATCTAGGACAGTCTGGCTCTACATATACGTTTAAATTCAGATCAAGGCCAGACATCTTCTTTCCCAATGCACCGTTTTCCTATCTTGCTCACATGTACTGTGACATACAAATCAGATGAAATACCATAAAAACCCTTCAAAGCATCCTTTAACCCATTCTGACCTGAGATCAGATTCTAAAAAATGTCTTCTAAATCCTGAAATTTTCTGAAAAAGCTATGTTTCTATGTCAATCGTTTTTCAAAAATAGCAGACCTACAAGCTCGTAGAGCGCTTGTAGATCTGCTATTTTTCAATAGCTAAAGCATAACGTGATGCACCAAAAGGGGTTCCCGCCTAAAATGGGTTAAGTCCCCTCCCCCAACTCACTCCTTATCAAAACGCATTTATGTGTCAATTTCCTGTGTGACAGAGATTACCAGAGGATCATCATGGCAGGGTAAATCTATATGTTAGCCCATTTAGACATACTGTATATATGTAGTAAACCTGAGTGACCTTTGAGCTCTATCTGGTTGCTTTTGTTAACCTTCAACCATTATAAATGATTATATAGACAAGATAATTCAGATTATAGCCATGTACAATCTAACATGCTTGCTCTTGCATAAAAAAACATTGCAATCTGCACAATTTTAAAGATCCTAGATGTTCTTGTATTCTGTGACCTAGAGGTGATTGCTGAGTAATCATATTGACAGTAACCAAATAGAAGTGGCCCCGGGCCACGCCCCCCGTTTCCTCTGGTGGGTGCCGATGGGCATACCACACGATGTGTGCATACTAAAATCTGATCTGAAAGGCTCAGGAAAATGCAAATAGCTACACGGCGCCAACGTTACTTGTCTGTGTGCTAACCTACAACACAACAAACAAGTCCATACGGTATGTTGTTAGCAGGTCAATACATGTGTTGTACTGCAGATTGTCCAACAGAGTAATAGACCACATACATCCCTCATCATAGATAAATCTGTGTGTTTTGCTGGCTAGTGAAACACTCAATAGTGTGTGTGTGTGTGTGTGTGTGTGTGTGTGTGTGTGTGTGTGTGTGTGTGTGTGTGTGTGTGTGTGTGTGTGCACGCGCATGCGTGTCAAAGGAGATACAGAGGCCAAGAAAAACATGAAAGACAGACAAAAGGTAGTGTAAGCTAATTTACTACTCTAATGTGAAGGGAGACTTAGTTTTGGCATTCGACTGATGCAATAGCATTTGACTTGTGACATTGAATGTAAATTTCTTGATTGGCTACATTACTTATTATTATTAAGTGCACTGATGGAACATCATTATGACTGCTGACACACACACACAACCCCCCCCCCCCCAAAGGGCTCTCATCCAGGGCTACTGCATTGTGGGAGTGCAGAGGTCAAGGTGCTCCTTGCATCTCCACAGAACAAAGGCCTGGTCTCCAGACTGTCTCAGCCCCGGACAGGTCAACCACCTCCTCCTACAGCTTCTCTGTCTACTCCCCTTGGCTTGGCCAGCCCATAGAGCCCCATTGTGAACCCAGACATTTTGCATACCCTAAAGATTTATATTACAAATGTTGAGTATGGGTCCCCAGCATGTAGAAACTGCCGGATGCTAACTTGCATATATTGGGCAATTTCATAATTAGCATAATAAGCTGGGGTACCATTAACATCCTATATACGGCAAACATTTCACATTTTCATTATGCTTTACGTAGCATGTGACGTGTCAAACTAGGGGTTTTCCATGATTCTGAATCCATTGCAAGCATTACTATTGCATGAAAAACACTCTTTCGACCTCATCACAAATGTCATGAGGTCAGCACAGTGGCTATGGCCAAATTTAGCCCAAGGAGTGTTTTTCATGCAAAACTAATGCTTGCAATTTATTCAGAATCATGAAAAACCCCTATTTTTACCCATGGTACTTAATCTTAATGGTGCCCCAGTTTATTATGCTATTTTATTTATTATGTTAAAAAATTGCCCAACATATGCAAGTAAGCATCCGGCAGTTTCTAAATGCTGGGGAGCCATACTCAACATTTCTAACATAAAACTTTAGGGTACTCAAAATGTCCGGGTTCAAATTCTGGCATGTGGACTATTTTACATTCACCCGTTGTCTCTTCATTTCACTGCCTTTACATTTAGTTGAGATGTTTAATTTTTTAGACCCCCCCCCCCCCCCCCCATTTATTATATCGCTTTGCCTGTTATGTTTTGTTTGCTTGATTGTTTCTTATTGTTGCGACGGTAACAAACGTAAATATAAGGGCTTCAGTATGTTACTGTACAAATCTATGCTTTTATACATCAAACATGTGACCTTACATTTGTAGGCCATCATCTCTGACCACTAAGTCGCAGGGATTTAACGAGTGGTTGAGGGTGTGAGGCAGACCATCAATCCGGGACTGGTCATAATGCCAATTAGATCAATTGCGGCTCAAAGCAAACTAGCCAACTTCTCAACTCAGCCCAAAAAAGGGACACACAAACACAAAGAATGGACATCGAAACGTTGAGGCTGCAACCATGGGCAGACATGTCGGCTCTTGAATGGAGACGGTGGTCAGTGGAAGAATGTTAACACTATGTTGCCTTCTGACGAGTTAAAGTGGATCCCCGTCATTTGGGGACCATTCATTATGATCAGAGCCCTCCGCCCCGCCATCATGTGCAGAGCACTCCACCCATACATCTAAGAAGGACTGCAATAGCACCCGCTTTTAAAGTTCCCACACCCTGCCTAGATACATGACAGGCTGCAGCAGGAAGCAGGCTAGTATCTTATAAATTATAATTCAACCTAGCTGCTGAAAATAGTCTGTGTGCCATTCTAATTCTTCAATAATGCACTATAACGGTTCATGTTTTGGTCAATCCTTAAGACATATTGAATCTATGTAGTTAAGTGAATCCATTTTATAATAAAACATCTAAGATACATTTAATATTTATACGTATGAGACATACTATGTCCATGTATGTCCCCCCCTCCCCCCCTAACCTCCTAATGCTGTTAGCAGGTTTACTGGACAGGCGGTGGGCAGGATAATCACATTATGGCCATACTGGCCAAGCACAAAGTAAGGAATGAGAATAAAGTACTTGATCAGTGGGTCATTAGGGACTAAGAGAGCATAAAAGTAGTGTGTGTGTGTGTGTGTGTGTGTGTGTGTGTGTTCTTTATATACAATATATCATTTTTTTCCCATTCTTTCATCATTGTAATCATATTGTGTACAGTATGTGTGGTATATATTGTGAATCAGGATAAAAAATTAACACTACAAAGTAATTTCAGCTGGCACCTTAAAATGCCAGCTGAAAGTGATGAGAAGACAGATTGTTATCTATGGGAGTGGTTTTCAAAGTAAGGTTTACAGTCTCCCTGTGGGTATCTCAATGCTACGACCTGCTGTAATGGTCTCATATCTTGTGAATGAATTGCATATCATCCGTTTTTTTAACAAAGATTTACCACAGATAAGACAATTTTATGATACATTTACATATAGGACCTACACTGCCCTACAGGGTTCCTATACTTTTTCCATTTTAAAATTCCATACATTTTCAGACTCAAATTTCCAGAATTCTCTGTAGATTTGTCACACCAAATTTGACACCCGTGTACAAATAGCTAGATACTCATGTAACTAAATGCTTCTAAAATCCAACCACTAATCTCATTTTAATGTTGCGAAATAATTTCAAGAAGATTGTAACTATTTACTGTAGCTCTGTACTCTAAATCAATGAACCACTTAAAGGAGTAGGTCACCCCCAAAAATGACTTATTTTCTATCAATTACACACCCCTCTAAATCTTGAATTCAGGGAGATTTTTGTGTTATTGTCTCATTGCTGAGCCAATAATTGAATGACCGGGTCATCGGTCAATAAGAAACTTGGTAGGAGACACAAAGACTCCACCGGTCATCAAATTATTCCATCCTTTAACCACCACCTTATCCATGCGATGGTGGTGTACAAGGTTCGTAGATCACAATGTCATGCCCAAAATAGGGATGGCATGTTAAAATTGGTTAACACCAAATCCAGGCAATGTTATATTGTGCAATGTTATTGGGTTTTTCTCATGTAAACTACAGTAATATAAGTCATGTTCATGTATTTGTAGAGTGATATTAACAACCCATTCTGCTTTTAATCACACATTAACTTGAGCAAGCAGATTAACCTGGGGGAGATCACATGGATTAGACATGCAAAAGGCCTGTTGACTCAGTCACTCAGAATGTAAAGATCATACATTCTGTAATCAAACAATAAAGTTTCATGTTAATTCTGTCAAACATGTGATTTGTGGTCCACCACACAGATGAAACTGTGTAATCTGGTCTAAAATAGCAGTAGTAATGAAATTAAAAAGCAAACTTGGTGTTTCTTTTAAATCACTTCTCAAAACCAATTTTGACAGGAAGGCTTTTTCATACTATGTCGTTTGTCAAGTTTCTATTCCTCTTACATACAAGAACAAAAGACTTGAATAACACGTATACACATAAAAACAATAACAATTAAAACATAGTAGAAATAGAACATAAGTCCCGATCAAACAGACGGTACATGAGTATACACATAGTGTATAACAAAACATGAATGGCTTATATGCATAGAAATGTGCACTTGGCATGAAAACTAAAACTAAAACTAAACAAAGCCAACACAACAAGTCGAGTTGTGTGATGACAACTGCAGTTGTGTTGCTCTACACATCTCTGCTCAGTCTTCCATTTCAAACAAGTTTACATTCTTTACATAACCCTCCCTCCTGCGTTTCAACAAAACACTTTAAGACAGGCTCCATCCTACCTGAATGTCTCTATGCATACCTGAGGGGCAATTCATCGTGGCCATTAAATGTTTGTTTGGGAGGGAGGCCTCCATTTTGGTAAGGCAGGCTGGGCGAGTTGCAACAGGAAAGGGTTAATGGCCGCCACTGTAGAGGGTTGTGGATTGGGGTGGGGGGGATTGATTACTCAGGATGTTGACAGCACTTCTCCCAATTTGATAGCAGAGTGGTTATTACATGAAGAGGCTGGTTCTTAATAAAAAAACATCATGTCATTTAGGCATCCGTCTTTCCTGTGGGGGTTTATGCAGGGGGGACACAAGAAATGGAAGTAGCTTCCTGGATAATTATCACAGCGTTAGATTCTTATCTCACACCATAAAGAATGCACAATGAGAGGAAAAACTGGCTTCGTGTACATTTGTATTATAAAGCAGGCCAACCCACAGCACACAGTGGAGATCAGTGTTCCATGCTACTTGAAGTAGGTCATTGTCGTCGTGCTGAAGATAAAACTGGCTACATAACGCCCGTTGGTGGGACGGCCCCGTGTTGGACCATCTGAAACGTGGCACAGGGCTGGCCAACAGTTGTTTGCAGACTGGCAGTGTGTGATCCCATGTACTGGAAGGGGGCTAATGAAAAACAGGCACGTGTCCCTGCCACATTAGAGCAACGTCAGCCACTGAGCTACCCTACCCCACCCCACCCCCCTGTAACCCTGTCGGTCTGTCCACTGCTACTGTCACAGTCACAACTAGGGCTCGGCAATTAACCGAAAATGTAGAGAAACCGACATTTAGAATGAGATAGATAGATAGTAGGCCTATATTTTTTTTTTAATTTCTTATATATCAACACAAACAAGTTGCAATCGTTTTCTTTAATAATAAACTGATTATTCTGATTAACAACTTAAGACCTGTATTATTGATTTGCTATTTTCACCATTTAACAAAATAAATAATTTGTGCTTATGTTGACACTTGTATGTATATGCTTTGATTGTTTTTCCACCTTTACAGCACTTTGGTCAATCTCAGTTGTTTTAAATGTGCGTTAAAAATATGTTTAATTTGACGGATTCATTAATTGTAATCGAGGCAAAAGTTCATTGTGATATTGATTTTAAGTCACAGCGCCCAAGCCCTGTGCCACAGTCACAGCTCCCTCCGTCTCTCACCTCTGCTGCTTCTTCACAGCCTGCCACAAATCCAGTAGTACCCCAGAGGGACAGGACAGGAGGGCCATTGAACAAGGGGGGCCAAATCAATAGCCTTGGATTTGCAAACACGGGGAAGTCCCCTAGCCCCCTCCGGACGCAATCTCACAGCACATGTCAATACTCATCACCCTCAGCCATCAGCCGGCTGCGCAAACGGAGAGGAGAGCAGGAGCAGTGCGCTCCCAATGGTAGCGTGACCTTACCCCTTAACCTCCACGAGACACCTAAACTTTGACTAACACCACTGGAGAATATTTCCTGTGGGGATTCCTGATCAAAAACTAGAAACATCAGTCAACTTTGTCTTCTATAGAGAAAGATCACAAGGAGCCTCATTTTTAGCATGTGTACATGTGACTTGCATGTTTTTCTGCATGTCTGCATCTGTAGCGCATACACAAACAAAAAACACATATCTGAAAGAAACCCAAGGCAGTCAATCGCTAGTAAATAAATGTCACTGAGCGCTCATTCAGCTTAGCCACATTAGACGGGAGACTTTAGCCAAAATACACCAACATTCCTGTGTTTACACCAGTAACAGGAGCCCACAATAACAACCCAAAGGTCCTCTTTTCACAGCAGTCACTGGCTAATCTTTTTAGCTAAATTACTGGCTGTCAAAACAGCTCAGCCCGAGAAATCTTTTAAATACAGGACAGCGATAGTAATTTAATCACAATCAGGGAACGCCATAAGCCTTACGGCTGAAACTTTGGACTAGCGCCAATGGTACTGATAAATGATGAGTAGCCAGTGAGTAGGCTGCACGTTTCCTTTCATTAGCACTTGTACAGTACACAGAAGTGAACAAGACATTACAGGCTATTCGATATGTACTGTCCTCTGAAACACAAGTGAAATAATTCTGTTTTGCTATTTGCTAGTATTTTCACATATAATGAAGACCAACAAAAAGTTATTAAAAGTATAAAATATAAGAGTAATTGATTAAAAAAAGTTAAAAAATGAATATAAGGGGTATAGTATAGGCTCAGCTCAACTGTGAGCAGTCAATTGCAATTGCACAGACCTGTTCGAGGAGATATAGCAGTAATATTGTACAGCTTATGCTGAACATATTGCACATATTAGTTATTGTACATATAGACTTTGCACTTGGTAGGTGCACAAGTGCAAACAGCAAGAACATGGAGTGATGTGTCATTGGATACCGGCGCTTACAGAGTAACAGTCCAATGTTATAATGAAGTGTAGTGTAATCGCACGCAGGGAGAAGCTGCTACTCTTTCTTATCTTTACCGTAGTGACTCAAAATATATATATAGTGATCAGATAAAAATTTACAGTAAACATATTTTCCCCTGGTGCTGTTGAACTATAGTGGCCGGCACACTCCAACCACAGGGATCTTTTTGTCGGCCTGCCAAGTCCCCTTTGTTTCCATCCCTGGCACCGAAAGTGAATCAGCTTCTCTCTCAGCACGCCTATGAAAACAAGCATCAGCGGGGGCTGCAATCTTTAATCCAAATCAAATAATTGGGGACTTTATCCCACTGCAGGGCTTATGGAATCATTTATATGGAGCTTCCCGCTCAAAGGGTTTGCAGGATGGGTGGGTGGGGGGGTGAGTAAGGACCTCCCTTTATCCACTGACTGTAAGAGATCTCATGGCGGAGCCAGGCCATACGCTAGCACTGAGCACAAGAGACAAGAGCTCTTGCTAATCGTGATTCCATACACTCAGAGAGGAAGGGGAGTAAATCTCACTGCCACTCTAAACATATGGTGAAATTCCTCGGCTCGCAGATTCACTGCTCTTATTAGAGTTAGTACAGAGCATAAAACACGGCTCGTATATCACATAACAGGCCACTGACTACTACCACTCGCATTGGCTTTCTGAATGTCCACTCGTATTGTGAGGTAGATTTCGTGCTCTTGGCGAGTAGACAAAGTGGCAGGGACATAAGACATCCAGGGGCCCTGCAGCGTGTCTCTACCTGCCCTATTTTTCAGCCATGCTGCACCTCTAAACAGGCCCTGTGAAACGCAGGCAGGCCCTGGGGCAAGACCACCCCTCCCTCCATTAATCACACCAATTACAGAGCCGAGAGTGAGAGGTGAATAAAAAGAAAAAAAAGAGTAGAGAGCGAGAGAAGAGAAGAGAAGAAGAAATGAAAACAGTGGAAAGGAAAACAGAAAAAAGTGATAGGCAAGCAGAGCAGATTTGGGGGGTGGGAGCGCAACTTGCACACTGACTGACCAACTAACTTTTTCGCCTTGTCTTATTTCAAATTCCCAGAGAGAAACACAACATACTGTAACCAACAACAAAGGCCGATGAGGCTACACAATGAGCTGGATCAGCATCTGTAGCTCCTGGGTAAACACGTCTGTTGGCGACTAGCAGGTCTGGTTTGCCAAATAAACTGGCTGCATTTGTTCAGCTCCGGCCCTTTCACCAAGACACCACATTCCACAGGCAGAGGCCCCATCCCCCCATACACTAACTGACTGGCTGGCCCCCTTTCCATGCCTCACGCAAATTCAACGTTTATAGGGCCGGCGTGGCCAGAAGTTCACACTCATTGGTTCAAAGAGCCTTTCACAGGCAGAGCAAACATTTTAGTGGATCACATCTGGGCCACTACATACAGTACCCCACAAGTTAACCCTTTTCTGGAAAAAAATGTTTCAGGAGCATGGGAAGCCAGCCCTGAAAAGGCTGGCTTTTCCAGAACCAGAAGTATGCTCAGAAATGCATGGGGCCCCCATCTCAAAACCTCCCACCCCTCCCACTTAAATATAATTTGATTTGAAGCTATTAGTTTTGTTCCATCAAGTGTACAGTGACTAATCTGAGTCTCAAATATGTGGAGGGGCTGATCGCAGACAGAACCTTGGCTGGAAAAAGAACGTCAGACAAACTCTTGCTCCGGGAGAAAAATAAACGATTCACATTGCGCACATTTGTGCAATAAATCTCCACAAAAAATACAAATTAAGTTTGCTTGGCGCCAAAGTAGCGCCATTCTATTCAGGTCAAAGGGAGCTATTTAGCCCTGTACTCCTGGGTTAAAAGCACTGGCTAAAAATACCTTGCATATCTCACATCTTTCAAAGAGCAAGTATCCACTCCACCCCCAAGCTAATGGCAGTGAGAGACATGGCACTGGCACAGGCGCGATAGGCCTTTATACACACAGTCTCATTCTCACAGCCAAGGGGAACTTGATACATTCACAGATCAACAAAAGCCGTTCGCTATTAAGACACATCACGTCTAATTACATACGAGATGACAAGAGGTCACACTGCCTGCAGTCAGATGAGAGAAGGACCTCTTTGTCTCTGCCTGCGTTGGGGTGGAGTAAAAACCAGCCTCCTTATTCTGGAGGGTTGCTTTCCTCCATCACAGCAGTAAGTGTTATGACTATCTCACTCAAATCTGCAGTATCAAATGTTCAAGCCATAAGCACAATTCACAGCTTTTCCGCGGGGGCCTAATCGATAGAGACTGATTTCTCCATTCTCATGGGGGGCAGGAGTATCCGTTTCCTCTTGGCTAGCGTTAAGTGTGCGAGGCCATTCTACCTCTGACAGGTCAGCACCCCCCAGGGACCCCACGGCCCGGGCTGGTGTTCCCAGTGTGGGTGTTGGGCTGCAGCCCCTGCCTCTCACTCACTCCTGGATGGACCAGCTCCCGTCACGCATCTGGACTGGAGCACGTCTCCAGAGACTAACGAGGAGAGGGGAGTGCCGACTGTCCCTACAGCTCTATGAAGTTCACATGGAGGGTCCAAGACATGCTTTGGGGGGGAAGCAAAGGGGAAGCAAGAAAACGACTCAGTCATAACTGCCAGGTGCAACAAGCTATTGTAGCGCCCATTTTCGTTAATTTCCGACGTTCTTTTGTTGGTTCACTCACTGTGTTTTGTTGTGCATTTCCTGTAGCTCCAGTTAGCTCATAACATTAGCTGCTGTTGCCACTCACTCTGCGTTGCGGCGTTCAGAGTATGGGTTTGTATGCTGTTCAGATTCCCATTGGCTTAGGAGGCAGACAATCATGACTAGGTTGTGTTCAGAGTCGTCTTCACGGTCGTCAGTAGTGGCGCATGCAAATGTAAGACAGGCTGCTTCGCAAAAAATACAAGAGCAATCATGCCAGACTTCTACTTGTGGCACACACTGAAAATAGCAGATCTACAAGCTCACAAGATACCAATACATTGGGGAAATTTACATTATTTATTTATTTTATATCAAAAGTCCATAAAAAGCCAATTTGAATTAGTTCCTTACTTCCTTTAAACAAAAAAGTGCTGCGTGATGACGTAACACGGCCTGAAGAATCTTGATTTCATTCACCCGTTTGATTCCCATATTTGTCTTGGTGTTTTGAATGTTTGATGTGTCTATTTTTTTTAATATTTACATAATGTGCAAACCAATTTCCCGCAAGGGACAATAACGCTAACCTTGAACCTTTTACAGAACTACTCCGTTTCTAATCTCATTCAAGATGACATCCAGACAGTGTAGTACTCATTTTGAACTAAATAATCAGGATGCTAAAATATGTATCAAACATTAAACATTATAGGTTAGAAATAAGCCACGTAGTAGCCAACTGTACAGCTTTCTTTCCCTTATAAAACAAAAAGACTGCAGCGCAGCTACTAACGTGACGTTCAGGCTATGGGACGTTTGGTTCAGAAACGTACAAGCTTCCATTTCAAACTGAAACTTCAAAATAACTTTACCGAAAATGCCATTTAAAGGTGGAGTGAAACGGAAATGGTGGGCATTTTATTTTGAAGTTTCAGCTTGAAATGCTGGCTCTGAAGTTTCTGAACCAATCAGCGTTGCATCGCTCCAGGCTATGGGGTTTTACGTCTGTGACTTCCTCTCACGTTTGTAAACAAAGTGACAGAGAGACGTGGGGCAAAGCCAGCAGATTATTATTATTTTTTTTTTTTTTAAGATATTTTTTTGCGGCTTACGCCTTTTATTGATTTTTGAAGGGACAGACAGTAGGCTGACAGGAAACGGGAGAGAGATGGGGGATGACATGCAGTAAAGGCCGTGTCGGGTCCGGGAGTCGAACCCGCGGCACACTGCGACTGGATTACCAGTCCGGTGCCCAGACCGTTACGCTACGGCCTGGGCCCAGCAGATTATTTCTAACCTATTCACAATCATCACACTAAAATATGTATATAGGTTAAGTTTAAAATGAGTAATACACTGTCTGGATGTCATCTGAATGAGATTTAAAACAGAGTAGTTCTTTAATCAAAACCAGCTGTGGAGGAGGACAATGAAGCATGGGAATCAAACTGGTGAGCTTCAATTTTATTGGCTTTTATTGATGTGGGACTCGACATGTCATTTTCAGGAAGTCATTAAAATATATTTGTATGGACTTTTGATATAAAAAACACACAAAAATGAGAATTTGCCTACTTTTTTGGCATCCATTGTTAGGTATACCCATATGATGACCACGGATATGGTCTAAAAGTGTGAAAAACGTATTTTTCACTACACCTTTAAGTATTTTTTGTTACAGAAGTAAAGCTGAGTTTTGATAAGCTAGATCTGAACATCATCAGGAAATTGGGTTGTTTCATCTTTACAGCAACAACAGATTTTACAATTTTTATTTTACAAAAAACTAAACAAAAAAAAGAATAAAGGGGGACAAATGTTGCTGTAACTATATGCTACATTATATTTTCTGTAATGTAAATATTCTGAAATCCCCAATCATCTTCAGGATAGGTTCTTGGTTTTCTAATCATATTTTGGGTGCTCAAGCGAACCTGAAATGTCTGTTTGACCAGATGGTTAACTAATCAAGGCTGATTCTGATGGGGGTTGGGGCCATTCAAAATCTGCCTCTAATATTATTGACCCATGTTCCAGAAGTGTAGGCTGATTTGTATCAGCAAAGAGGCTTAGGCACAGTTATACAACATGCATATCTCAGATATAACACATAGTCCAAACCATGTGTTGACGACTGATACCTGAACCTAAGATGAATTCCAGTAGACTGTGTGTTCTATGCATAATGCTTTAACCCATTTTGGGCGGGAACCCCTTTTGGTGTTTAAGCATTATTTTATACTTTAGCTATTAAAAAAAATAGCAGATCCACAAGCTCATAGCGTGGCACCGAGGGGTCTGCTATTTTTGAAAAATCGTGAAAATGTGCTTCAAATATTTGAATATTATATTCTTTCAGAGAGACCGTTTTTAACTCAAATCTTGCTTCTGGGGAGTTCCTGGAATAACATATTTTCACATGGGGGTCGGTGGCCAATTACATATCATTTTTGGGGTCCTTGACATGAAATATTGAGCACCACTGATATAGAAACAGTTATTTCAGAAAACCGTCAGGATTTAGAAGATATTTTAAAAATGTCGACGTCTGGCCTAAATGGGTTAAAGTATGTTTTTTTTTCTCAAACAATGCATTTCAAGGTACTCAATACATATGAGCTAAAATGGAGGAATGAATGACAAGATAAGTATCGTATCTTCATATCTAAATGTGGTATTGTTCATTGAAAACCCCCAAGGATATAAAATAACCTATATTCATTGCAGAAGTACCCTCTATGTTGTGCTGTTAATAATTCAATTTTCTCTGCCACTCTTTAATCATTTACTAACATGGCTTTTGAAATTATCGACTGCAGCTGACATGGTCCATAGTACTATTCACAATGATTGTCTATTAACCACATCAGTAAAATATGTGCAAAGGGACCAAATCTGGGGTCCATTAACCACTTCTTAAAGATTTTCACACACACACACACACACACACACACACACACACACACACACACACACACACACACACACACACACACACACACACACACACACACACACACACACACACACACACACACACACACACACACACACACACACACACACACACACACACACACACACACACACACACACACACACACACACACACACTTTTTCTCTTGTTTTCCCTCTTTGTTGAAAACTGCCCTGAATAGGTACATTGGAGTTCCTGTTGCCTCACCACTGTGAGTGATTCCATCGATCGCCGTAAGTTAGACAAAACTACCATCTAATTATTTTAAATCCATCTCTAACCACGCTGGGCAAGACCTACGCTGTAGGTCTTTTGAGGCGGAAGTTGCGGGATTTTGGTGGAAGTACCGCTCAAGGAAATTACGTTGATGCTTTACAAATCAGTTTACATTCTCCGTGAACAAGTGTTGTGATTGGTCGGAAAAAATATTGTATCCGGGGGAAATACATCTGAAGGATGTTCCGGACAGACACTTCCACTGATATCGTCTCTGCCTTAGGTTGTGACCAGGCTTTTCTCTTGGCAGATGAATAAGGCTGGGACCGAGGCTAATCTCTAACATAATACAATTCATGTGTTATGCACAGCCACCTATAATAGAATAGGTTGCAAAATGAACTTGTTTAATGTTCTTAAATTGAAACTAAAGTTAAAGAATTATAGGTAGAATAGTTCAATTCGATTCTTAACCTTTATTTAAGTAGGAAAGTCCCACATTTTCTAAAAGCCTACAACCCATCTCAACATGTTGTGAGCTTGTAGATCACCCATTTTCACTATTCGCTATGCTACACAATATAAGGTTTAAGTCCTTACTGGGGGTACAGAAAAGGAACTATGATTCCCTTTAAATGCTCATTGTAAGGAGGCAGAAAGCTGTTTTATCTAAAGTCAAGGTGCTATGGCTCCGACTCTGGCTTTGCTTACTAGAATATAAGCAGACTCCACTGGCCCACTGGCTCTAGTCTGGAAATAGAGATGGCTAAACGCCCAATATGTGAATGTAAATTCAGCAGAGATGACATGGCTTTTAGTCTAATGTGATGTTTCCTTGGCAGTCAGCGGGATCCCCCCCCCCCCCCTCTCCCTCCCCGCCACGCACACACCCCTGTGCTGTGGAGGCTCGTCCTTACAGGCACACGATTATGCTCAGCTGGAGTGTGAGGACTTGGCAGGCGAACAACCTGGCCACGTGCTACTATAAACGACATTGGATGTTGGCAGGCGGACTAGACTGAAGAGGCAGCCGCAGTGCAGGGGGAACAACTAGTGAAGTGAAGGAGGGAGAGAAAGGCCGACTGTGGTGAAAGGAAAGTCATCTACTACTTACTTACTACATAACCTCCCATACCTCCTTCTCTCCACTGTGTGGCTTTGTGCCAAGAGCCAGTCAGCTGCTGTGTGTTTACGCCTGGGCCCTTTAACACAGTAGTTCAGTTAGCACCTATAGGCCCCTGCTGCCGCTAGCCCTGGACCTCAGCCAAATGTAGTAGCAGCGGCGGAGGAGGAAGCCAACCCAGTCTAGCATTAACAATAACCTGACACGTTCACTCGCCACCTCCTCTGCACCTCCTTGCTCCCTGCATCCAGGTCCCACCACTGGCCATGAGACGACAACACTGACCAACACAGGAAGAAATACAACTGGTACCACTGCGTTATGGAAATGTCCAGGGATGTTTCTGTTTCCAGTCTCCAATGTCATCACAATACTGAATTAAGTTCTATTTTAAACTCCTTGTTGTACGATAGTGTCACACTAAATTTTAGATTAGAACACTAAGTTGTTGAGTTTGTAGATCAGCCATTTGCTAAATGTTTTGTAAAGTTTTCGCCTACGAGTATTAATCACATTCCCAAAATAGGGAAATAGGTTGAAAGTGGTTAAACATTTTGATCTGATCCAGCATAATCAAGGCTAAAAATGGGTCTAAAAGGGTCTAAAACCCGGTGCAACGATATGCAAGTTCAGCTTTATAGTGCAAAACTCAAGGTTGACAGTTGACACAAGCTCACATGTAGCATGAAGGAGACTACAGACATCACTCTACAGTACACACACACACACACACACACACACACACACACACACACACCACTTTCCTATATTAAAACTCCAGGTCACTGAACGCTACAGTGTCATATGAGCCTGGCTCCCTGTCCCCTGCAGCTGGCAAAGGCGTTGGTTAATGTCTTTGTCTTTTTTGGAACCCCCCCCCCCCCCCCTCCTTGGACCTTCATTAAAGGGCAGGTGTTGGGATACACTGAGTGGGAGTGGTCGTAAAGGACGAATGAAACCAGCGATTGGTGGTGGTGGTGGGGGGGCTTGTGGTTTCACTGCTGACTGATCAGATTACAGCAGCCATCAGTAGCTCTGTTTCCATTAGAAGCAAGGAAGTCAATCCTCCAGGGTCGATTTGGGGAAGAAGGGGGAAAAGAAAAAAGTGTGACAACTCATAGTAATGGACATACACCATTTAAATGTGAGAACTATTTTTTTGTCCTTCAATTCAACTAGATAGGAAAAATGAGGAGAGATATGCATGAGAGATCCAAAAGGTAATTTACATCCGAGGCTGCAGGAGCCATTTACGTTCTGAGGCGAGGCAGACACCTCTCACACAAAAGGGGGAAAATGCCCTGTCCTTACAATAGCTATACTTAGCCCTGGAGAATAAAATAGGCCTTTTCAGTGGAAATCCACACGTTCCTCATTTAATGTTTACCATTCCCAGGCTGGCTTATGTGAAATGGGTTCCTGACATAAAAAGGACAGTATTCACATCAGCTTAGCTTCGTTTGGCTACACAATCAATAAAAAAGGCTTCGTTGACAAAAATACATTCTAATTGTTGAGGTCACAGAAGCGAAGAGCAACAGACCAACTGTTCAATCCTACACAGCAAATTCCTGAAGGTTAATTTAAATCAGGAGTCAGGAGTGTAAGAATTGACCCTTACAGGTCCATTTTAACACTCTCGTGATATTACTGTGTAATTGTTAAAGAAGAGATGACCATACAGTCACTTGGTCTCCTAAAAGACAAACTTGCATTAAAAAAAAACCTGTGCAACCTTTTGTGTGTCTGTGTAGATGTCAGACTCATCGTGACAGACTAGAGGTTCCAGACTGGGCTATGCTGTGGTTTGTTGTGGTGGTGGAAGCAATATTAAGGCCAGCATTGTCTGGCAGACAATCTGTGAGGGGAAAGGGTTACTGTGTGTGGACCCACCAGGGGGGCCTTTTCAGTGCCTGCCAGGAGCAGATGTACCCTTTGGGACTCTCAAATAAAATAAAGTGTCTCTCTGGCTGCGCCAGTGGCCCCCACCTGCTATACGGCTCATCCCTATTCAGACCCTCTCCGCTCTTTACCCGTTTACAGCCCAACGTTAAGGCCGAGTGAAATGAATAAACAGATCTCCAATCAGAGAGACCTGGCCAACACATGGACACCCCTCCCCAGTCTCTAGTTGGAAGCCCTGAGTGGGAAAACTCACTGCTTGAAGAGTTGAGTCTTTAATTCTGTCTGGAATGTTTCCTTTGGGTGGGGGCCATGGGGCAGTGTAGTGTAGTGTAATTGTAAGTGTGTGTTGAGAGTTGAGACAGACCAATAACCACCCCACACCCTACTATCTCCTCCTACGACATCTCCTCCTGCTGCCCCCACCCCTCTACTCCCCTCCCCCCTTCATCACCCTACTAAATTCAATACCTCTATTTCTGGGGCAGGAGGAATCTTACACACTTGGCTGTTAGGGGCAGGATAGTGTGAGCTCACGCCGACCACAGAGAATGACCCATAAGCCTACGCCCGCATGTGATTAGGAGAGCCATCGTAATAATTGTTTCGACTGAGGTTACGGTTGAAGTTTCCATTTCAGTGTGGTAAATACACGCCATTGTTTATTTTTGAACCCATGGCCAATAAGTCACACCTGCAGTAGATTTACACCTGAAGAAGGTTGCATGACCCAAATACCACATGCTAGTCTCAATTAAACGTTTCCATTGCAAGTGGGGGTGGGTGTCAAAGATTGTTTTCCCTGCAGACATGGAGCCTGCAGTATCAGCATGGCTACATTAAGCAATGAGCATAGAGAAGATCACATCATAAAAAGAAGATCGGTATTAAAAGCCTCAGTGCTTCCATCCAGATCTGTTGGCTTGAGCCAAGCAGAGCTACAATGCTCGAGACACAAAAGCCCACATGGAAATGACCTTAAAAAGCCCAACGTAAATACTCAACCTCACCTTTGTTCTGTTTAAAGAGTTAGCAATACCAACTAACAATAAAGCCTTCACTGTTCAGCAGTGGATTAAATTAAACCAGCTGGAGGATAACAACTGTAGTTCAACGTTCCATTCAGTTCAAAGATGTTCAAAGTTCAAAGATGTCAGAGCTACGGGTTAAGTTTTCATCACACCGTCACAGCTTCAGCTTTCTGGACAGGATTTTTAGTCTCAAAAGCTAAAAAATTATAAAACATAATAACAAGGTGCAACCTTTAACCCATTTTGGGCTGGGAAGGGAACACCTTTTGGTGTTAGCATTATGTTAGCATTATGTTACGAGCTTGTAGGTCTGCTATTTCCGAAAAATCGAAGAACGACTGACATAGAAACATAGCTTTTTCAGAAAACGGTCAGGATGTTTTAGACATTTTTAGAATCTGATATCAGGTCAAAATCAGTTAAACAACCTCATCTGTACTGAGATCACCATTGTTGTTAAGGGGCCAGATTTGGAAATTAGGTTAACCAGTTAGTGTCCATACCATTAATCACAAATGCCATTAGTAATTGCATTTTTCCGCTGTGAGGTCATTTCAGATAGTGAGCAGGCCACTGACAATGGACTGAAAAGATTCAAATTCATACAATGGCAGGTTGAATGACAGAAGCCTCGTGACCCAAGGGTCCAAAGAACATTCAACAACTGAAACAAATATATGTTTTAACTGTATGATTCTGCTGGTGACCTATATCGCACGGTATGAATGAAAAACATAGCATATATCCAAGGCTAAAAAAGAATGACAAATCAGTGAATGAATGCAATTACGCCACTAGGGAAGAGGTGTCCGACTCATTTTGGGGTGAGGGCCTAGACTAGAGTATTGTCCTGCACTGCATTCATATTGTTGGCTTCAGTTCTAGTGTGAACTGTGAAGACATGTTCCTGCACTATACAGTCAAAGACTCAAGGTCAAAATTACTACACATTTATTGTACTAAAGTTGTATTAAAGTGCTATTGTATGAAATAAGCCCAAAAGGAAAAGCATAGATTCATAAAGCAATCGTTGATTATTATTGTCGTATTATTAGACATATGAGAGTGTAGAGTAGACAGACAGGACAAGGAGCATGTTGAAAGTGAACCAACCAACCAGCTGGGCCTCCAGGCACCCCAAATTCCTTGCAGAGGTGAAAGAAGAACAGGAGAATTCCCTCTTCTACTTGTGCAATAGACGAGGACATGCAAGGACAAACCTAACACCCTAGCTCTTTTCTTCTTCTTTTTGCATTTATAAACAATACAGAATTACAGATCTTGGTCTCTGTAACATCTAACAAATACACATTATGTATAATACATGATGTACAGTATATCATCGCCATCTGGCAGAAACCAACCAACTCAATTTTTCATGTTTTTGATTTTCTTTCCTAAATTAATCCTATTGAACACCCTTTACGAGTGTTGGTTAACCCATTCTGGGCGGGAACCCATTTTAGTGTTCTAACCCATTCTGGGCGGGAACCCCTTTTGGTGTCCTAACCCTTTTGGACGGGAACCCCTCTTGGGGTTCTGTACAGTATGTACAGTATTCAGAAAACTTAGGTCAGGATTTAGAATCGGCCTCAGTCCAAAATGGGTTAAAAACATATTGAACCAGTTACAAGTATTAAAAAGTGGTTCTGACAAAACCAGTTAACTCCATTGGACCCTCAAATTGTCTGCTAAATCAGCCAACTCCACCTCTCATGCAAGTATCTTACAAGTCACAATACCAACATTGATGAGGCAGTATTGCTTTGTTTAAAAATAAATAAATAAGGTTTTCTTCATTTCCTGAATTTTTTTGGGAGAGTTAGAGGCTTCTGCCCGACAGCAGTTTGTGGTGTATAAATAATGTTATGCGTTACTTATGTGTGCAATAATATTTATTTACATCATTTATTTTGGTAATAACTAATGACAACGGCTCCACACACAATATAGTACATACTAGTGGGCAGCCAATAGACAAAGACCATTTCATATTTTGTGACAAGCTATGCATGCAGTGCACAGCATTTCATGGAATCCAGTCATCCGATCCCAGTTCAAAATGAAAAGTACTTAACCTGCCATAGTGAATATCATCTTCAGCTGTAAACCATGCAGCGCACTGTACAAAACTAAGAGCTGGTCATAGATGGATTATGTGCTTGTTTAATAACCCAGGGAGAAATTTGGATACAGCAGATCAAAGCACAATAAGGAGGGCTATTTCATAATATATTTACCCTAAAATAGCTACAATCTAACAATTTATAACACGAGAAAGATTCACGTGTCCAAACTACATTGTGAATGCATCATTCACAGAATGGTACTTTATAACTGAATGACCAATATGATGACCCAATAATTTCTTGTCTGTGTGACCTGCATTCGTGGGGTTAATAAACTGTAAGACCAGTCTAATGACTTTAGCATAACAGGAAGTTCAGTAAACCAATAAGCCCAGCTAAAAAAAGAAATCAGCCATTAAACCATTTAGAATGCACTGACAGTTAGAAATCAGCCATTAAACCATTTAGAATGCACTGACAGTTAGAAATCAGCCATTAAACCAGCCATTAAACCATTTAGAATGCACTGACGGTTTGTGGCACAAGAAAAACCATTTAGAATGCACTGACAGTTAAATCAGCCATTAAACCATTTAGAATGCACTGACAGTTTGTGGCACAAGAAAAACTGACATGACTTTCAGAAAACTGGGTCACGGACGGTGGAGCACACACCTGTGTCACACACACACAGTCACACACACTGTCACAGATGAACTGATCCCTCCTGGTTCCCACCGCAAAACTCACTTCAGGGCATGTCACAGTCAGTGGCATCGGTTTCTTGCACTTTCCCAACAAGCCGGATATTGGGGTGCCCGGTGCCCTCCATTGTGTATACATTTGCATAGTTTTAGTTTAGTTTGTTAGATTTTGAGGGGTGGACATACATTTTTGAGGGTTTAATGTTAGATTTTTGTTCAATGTTTGTTTTAAAAACGCCATTGACAATGAAGATAATTTTTTTGTTTTAATAAGACACAGTAAAATCCTGATTGTTCATTTAAAACTGAGTGTATATAGACATGTAACCATAATGGACCCTGAAGCGTCCATCTCGTTACAAATGGGTACATTCACACTGAATTTGACCATGTACAGACTAGGACACAGGAAACTGAGAGGGAACGGACATACAATACAGGTATCTCCGGTCGGAATTAAACGGGTGCCGCCACGATTATGTGGTCGACACAATATCCTGCGCCCCCGTCAAAATGCAGTACTTGAGTCCTTCTGTTGAATACAATGTTCAACTCATTTATCATGAATGAGCCGTAAATGAATGAAGCCAAACGGCCCAGTCTCTAAAAGCTTGCACACAATCATCACACGCGCAGTCGCGCACTTCTATCGATCTAACCCCCACCCCCACCCCCGGCAGCTGTGCAGCTCTCCACTTCCTGCCTGATGTGTTGCCGGGGCGACAGCTAAATTATGCAACAGCGCTTCGCTCAAACAAACAGGTTGTGATGTGTGCGTCGCAGCCGGTACGCTCCCAGTTAAGTGATGCATCCCTTCCATCGTACCATTGGTGCCTGGTCACCTCTCCTCTTCCCTCTGCCATCACAACAATGCAAATGAAGTCCAGCACTGCAGCCGCTACACCGGCTCCATTTTCTCTCATTTGCAGAGAGGCAAGCTCCAACAGGAACGCCATGGAGCATTTAAATGTTAGGAGGAAACTGGTAACCAGTGACACACACACACGCCACCTCCAACCACCTGTAGCCTTTTCATACTTTTAAGAAACAGCTCTGTTCAGTTACTACAGGAAACAACAGTTACACCAACCGCTACGACTGGAGCATCCTCATCGGCACGTGTGGGATCACAGACAACCCCATGGACTCCAGGCATGATTAGAAATCTATTAATCATGGGAGGATTATCAGTGTGTGTGGATGTGTAACCATAAGGAGTGCTGGGGGGAGATTACAGGGGTCACTTGGCCTGTGTGTGTCCCTCCGCGCCAGTGCAACAGGGCCGGAGCGACGTGGGCCCCCACTGGCCCCCGGGACCCGCTGACCCTCCCTGGCGTTCCTCTCCACGCGATGTCTTTGTCCATGTGCTTGTTTGACAATTATTTACTCTGCTGTTTAGGGCAGAGCCGGGGTCACCGCACATACATCACTGACAGAATAACACTAGCTACCCGTGTCTGGTCAGCCCCTATACCACCCCCGGACCACTAGCATGACCCTCACCGAGCACACACAAACGTAAGCACTCAGGGTACAGTACTGAAAGACTGTGCCAGAAGGGTAATTGAACGAGCAGATGATTGTTCCTGATCGCAGGGAATGACATCCAACGGGACCCTGTGTCACATTAGCATGACATAACACGTCATGTACCACCCCTTTGTTTTCTACATCTGTGTTAAGTGTTAACATGTTACACTTGAGCCTTGGTGACCCAAACCCAGCACTGTTTGTGTCGTTTGCATATAAACGTCACCACTGCAATATTGAACTTGTTCTACTTTTGCACTTGCTGCTCAACTGGATGAGATCATCATTCAAAAACGTCACAAATGCTTTTGAAACGGTTATATTTCACAAAATCTTTGTGAAAGGTTATATATATAAGGTTTGTTTAATACATTTGTATAATTTAATTTGTACTCAAAAGGGGAGTCGAAACAACGTCCAAATTGTTATTTTTGAGTGGCGCTCCTATATACAGGTTTAATGTTTGTTTTAAAAACGCCATTGACAATGAAGTGAATATTTACGTCATCTTGTCCCTAACACAAACATTAAATCAAATACCATTAACAATAAAGATAATTTAATGTTTGTTTTACATCACCTAATCAACATGAGTTAGACTTTAATATATTAGCGCTCATACACAGGTGTGATTTTTGTCTTACACAAACATTAAATTCCCATTGACAATGAATGGAGAGTTTACGTCATATGTGTCTGAACAAATCGGCAATTTTTGTCCCACACAAACATTTAATTCCCATTGACAATGAATTTACGTCATATAGGCTATAACATGTCGATATGAGCAAATCGACATGTTACGTCATGATGATGTACGATAAGAGCGCCCCTCACTTCACACGGGTGTGATTTCTTTACATCAATACAGGACCAGAGTTTCACAATCGGTGCTTCCCCACTCAAAATGGAAATGTCAATGTAAAACTGAATGCAAATGTTGTGTAAGCTGGCCAACTCTAAGCCAGCCGTACCTTCTGTCATTGCTTTTATGAACATAAAGAAATGTACTGCCCACCTCCACCTCACATGCCATTATTGGAGGACGGTATTTGCAGCATCTGCCGAGCTCCGTCGCTGGCCTCTCCAAGACAATGCCATCAAAAACAGGACCCCACTGCCCCCCTCCCCCGGCACTGCAACCTGAAACTGCCTGAAGAGATGAGCCGCCATTAAATACAGCAGAGCTGACATAATGACAGGAAAGATAAAAGGAAAAAAAAAAAAAAAAAAAAAAAAAAAAGGGACAGAGACAGACCATTTCTCATCTCATGATGCCTCTACCACCCCCCCTTCCCTCACCTACCAAATGAAGACCACAAGGCCTCCACTAGAGTCTCGCACAGCTTCTCCCTGATCTCTTATAGTGATATGGCGTTCACACTTAGGCCCTCATTTATCAACCGTGCGTACGCCAAAATATGGGCGCACGCCGAAATTACCGACATTTTCGGAATTTAACATTTCCGGCAAAGCTTGAAATTGAACGGGACAACGTTCAAAACCCATGTCTGCTCGGGACCTGGCGTACGTTTTGTCCTCACCTGTTTTTCTGTCGTAGAACGGCGGAGCAGCATTGTTTGACCAGCTGAGAGGCTGTCACAGGCATTTAAACATATGGTTTCACTCCTAAAATGTTAATATAAAACGGTATGTGTATGCAGTAAAAAACAAAAGAGAGATTTCCAACTTTACAAGTAATTAAAATCGTGCAATTAAAAACAATATAACATGTTTACAATGTATTAGTTTGTGCTTAATCAAACAGTGCTTTACTGGCCTTGTTATGCGAGCGCACTTGTGAGATGATTTTGGAGCGCATGCGGTGATGCGGCATATGTGATTATGATATTATTTAAAAAAAAGGCATAAATGGACTGCACGCCTTTATTTCCAAGTGACAATGACAAGCATACAGCTTGCCTATTTGTAGTAAGTACTAGCAGGCTATAGGCGTAAGGGGCTTAATCATTCACCATTTAAATAAGTGCTTAGACAGGTTTTGACAGTTCAGATAAAAGCGAGATCATTTTCGGGGGTCGGGAGCCTGAGGACGGGACCGCGGCGTGCGTCGCCAATACATACCAGCACATATGCAAGCAAGCCTTCATCCATATGTTTATGATTCGTTCATCAATGATCAAATCACTACATAAATGTTGATTATGACTGCCTTGACGACATGATAGCCTATCTCTCATGCAGGCATCACTGGCACTCACCCACAGGACTTTAATATCACAACAGTGCGCAGTCTCACGCCTTCGCCGTGCACTGCACACGAATGGGTAAGATTAACATAGGCCAGCCCAAACGTATTCCATTCATGGCGATGCGATGTCGATGTGTCATGTAGGTGCGTGCGTGCGTGGACATGACAGCAAGGCAAGCGAGTTGAGAGGGAAACAGACAGGGTAGGCCTACAACTTTATTTAATTCATGCAGGTGTTCGTTCTTTATTTGTTTAACAACACACCAGTTAGTTGGGCTTGCAAGTTGCGTGTGCGTGCTGTGCGTGTGTATGAGAGAGGGGGGTGAGGCGGGCAGCAAGGCACGGGAGAAACCTATTTTTTCATGTAACCATGGTTTCAGTAAACGTATTGCCGTTGTTCATGTCGCAAAAACGAGGGCGAGGCTAGATTGAATAGGGCGTGCCAGATAGATTTCAGCCGTGACATTTATTAACGTCAGAACGAAATTAAGGAAGGATCAGCTGTTTGCGATCACTTTATAAATGCCGTGGCGACGTGGGTGTACTACGAAACCTGCACTCGAATCTGTGGCAGATTTTACACTCGATTGATAAATGAGGGCCATAGTGTACAACACCAACAATACCACCAGCTCTCATTCTCACCAAGAACAATGAAGTCCGACTCCATTTCAGACACTTTAGTTTCTACTGGGAGATAATGGCGCTGCCTATCTGGCTGAACAGCAGAGCTTGTTTTCTGTCCAGAAAAGAGCCATACTGGACAAGTATTTATTCCACTATTACTACTACTCCATTACAGTAAATCCCATCATGGATTTGTGGGTCACTTTGAGTGTGACCCAAAAATGGACAGGCAAGGGTGTCAAGAGTTAACCACTTAAATAGCGAAAATAGTCAATCTACATCTACAAGCTCACAATGCATTGTGGTGCGTTGTGAGCTTGTAGATCTGCTGTTAGTGGCATGTTCGCCTATATACAACATGTCCAAAATATATTAGGGAGGGACACTAGACATCATGTGGTTAAATGAACACTGAGGCTGCTGGGTTCATCCCCACTGTCATTTTTAAACTTCCCTATCACGCCTGTGCTGCTGAGAGGGGGCTAAATTTGGAAATGTTTGCTACACAGCCAGGCACCGTCCAAAGACATTTCCCTTTAAATAGCTAGTAATAAAATCCGGCAAATGATAGCGCTGCATGCTCCTCCCACTGATTGCACAGATATGTCCTCTAACGCTGCTGTACTGCTGAGCAAATACCAGCTTTTAATAACCATGACCCAACTGTTGTTGGGCTCTCCTCAACCTTTTCTACTTCCCAAGCGGTGATATATCACACACACACACACACACACACACACACACACACACACACACACACACACACACACACACACACACACACACACACACACACACACACACACACACACACACACACACACACACACACACACACACACACACACAGAGAGAGAGAGAGAGAGAGAGAGCATTCCAGCACACTGTAACATGGCGATGAGGCAATATTTACCTTCAAGGAAAAAGTGCACTTGGCGCACAGCCGAAACACTTGAGGGGGTGTAGTGTAGTAAAGAGCGGCTACTGTTTAGAAGCTCTGTCTAACCCTCCCACCCCATGAGTGCCGCGTGCCGAGTCTGCCGACCCAGCCAACCACCCGCAGACTTCCAGCAAGCAGCCCTGCCTTCGCCGACTCCTCTACCTGGACCTGAGCCAAGGTCTGCGCAGTGCTGAGTAAGACACACCGAGAAAGAGAGTGAACGAGATAGATAAAGAGAGATAATTAGAGGGAACGAGAGACCGAAAAAGAAAGAGATGGAGAGAAGATGAGAAAAAGAGACGACGAGAGATTAAACAGGAAACGGAGAGCGCAGAATGAGAGCCAGTGTCAGCAAGCGTGAACCGTGTAGCGCCCCGGAGCCTGGCCCTTTGCCAGGACCCACTAAGAGGGAGGATTTTTGGCCACAAATCAGTGGGCGGTCTGGGCCTCCACAGAGATTTGAAGAAACACCGCCTGAGTGGTTTGTACAGGAGCCAAGATTAAACCGACCGTCACAACAGGGGGCTGAAGGGGTGGGATGAGCAGTGGGTAAACACACAACAGGAGAGTGGAAGAGAGTGAAAGGATGATGCTAAACAGCAGAGGGACATCTGTGTTTTGACGAGGTGGCTCTGTGTTGACCAACTGTGTTTGAGCAGATACCAGGCACTTTGAAGGCAGATTAGAGCTCCAAGGAGAAAACGAGCAAGAACCTTTTCAGACGGCGCAATTCTGCGTTCTTCATAAACCCGCCAGGCAGGCGGCTATAAATGTGCGCACGTGGTTTAAGGAGTAGTGCAGCTGTGTGGTTTGAAGGTTTAACTAAGAACAGACAAAAACAGGAACTGACATAATGAAGGAAACGTGCTGGCGGGGAGCCAAGGTGTCGGGCTGACCTGTTTGAAGTGATCGTCGAAGCTCCAGTCGCCCTGTCCATTGGGAGAGGTGGCAGCGTGGGGCCCTGCGGGGGACAGACCCTCGTCAGGCTCCTGCTTCACCCTGACGGGGGGCGAGGAGGCATGCTGGGGGGTCGAGGTAGTGTAGCTGGGGAAAGGGCGCGAGGGAGGGAGGCGCGTGGCGCTCTGCTGCAAGGCCAGCGTCTGCTTGCGGAGAAACTCCAGGCCACTGGCGCTGCGCTCCTCTTCCTCTTCGCTACCTTCGTCCCCCTCCATCATCTCCTCCTCGTCTTCATCGTCTTCGCCCGAATCCCGTCCCCTATCCTCCTCGTCTTCCCTCTCAGAGTCCACGCTGCTCTGGTTGGAGACACGGGGCAGCAGCGGCCCTCCCATGGGGACCCCTCCGGTCATGCCCTTGCCCATGAAGCCCGCCCCAGAGGCGCGGGCCGCAGCCAGGATGGCCTGTTGCGCAGCGACCTGCTGGGCGTACATAATGTGGGCCTCACGGAGCCTCCTCTCTTTGCGTTCCATCTCCAGCCGAGCCTGTTGCTGCCGCTGGAGCTGCTCCATGACTGCCTCGAGCTTCATCCCTCCTGCAGAGGCTCCTGACGGATAGCCACCACCAACACTGGACTCCTGTGACATACTGGGCTGAAAGGGAGAGAGGAGGTAAACACTGGTGAGCAAAACCCTAAAGCCAAATCCAATGTAATATTTATAATTATGACACACTGTCCTGGTTATAGAGGATCGGGTGGGACGGGTGCTTGCTGTTACAGTGTACTGTCAGAGCAAGGAAATAAAAAGGCTTACAAGGGAAACAAAACATTGAAACTGGGCCAAACACGCGCCACGAGCACGCGCGTTTAAGTGGCTACATATCCGACCAGCATACATTACAAACGTAACACAATAAGTGCGTCACTCACATATAGGGCTCCTCATAGTAGCACCACATAGGCAAAAACAAAAATAATTGATAAAATAATTGCAACAACCACAGACACTTAATCTGTCGCCCCCCCAGAAGAATGTTTTTTATGCCCCACGTATATTTGATTAGACAATAAGCATTTGCATCTATAGTAAAGTGCAATCAGACAGACTGGGCTGAAGTTGAAGTATGTTCTTAATCAGAAACACTGTAACTGATTTTGTTGGAAACATTCAGCAATTAGTGTAACCAGGGCACCGACCCTCACAAAGTAGCTTATAAAAGTTTGGAATATGTGTCAAAGCCACAAATGTGCATAGTTGCCAAATACACTACGTATTTTGTTATGTTTTGTTTAACCCCACATAATCGCTCATAACGCGATTAAAACGAGCACTTGTGCGGACAATGTGTCAAGCAGCCTCCGGTGTTGTAGTGATAAATAAATGAGGAACCCCGGGTTATGTCACAACCGCAGGCCGGGCTGGGCGCAGCGCCAAGCGGGGGAACAACTCACCATTTGTGCCTTGCTGCTACCGGAATTATCCACCATCCCTCCTTCCTGGCTGGGCTGGCTGCTCGTCGTCCCTCGTCGCTGGCACGCTTTCAATCACTTGTAAACACACGGAGGAATAAAAATGTGCATGCACACGGCAAGGGAGAATGATCCACTTGATCGCCAGCAGAAAGAAAACGTTTCTCTTCGACCTTCTCCGATAGGATTTTTTTCTCCCCCCTGATTTCCCCTTTTTCTTTCTTCTTGATCCTCAGTTAATATAAAAAAGGAGGACCGACACACGAAAATGGCCCGATCTCATATCTCGTTGAGGTAACTCCCTCGACTCGATTTTCCTCCTCTTCAATTACACCCCCCCTCCCCACCACCCCAGCCTGTAGGACCCGCCCAGTCGCAGCAACAAGTTTCACAGTTTACTTACGTTACATTACACCACCATGCAAATACTCTCTCTCTGCTCCGGCTTGCTGCAGTGCAACCCCCAATGTCTCTGCTAATAATAGAAATAAATTGAACATACAGTTGGAGGAGCGATCCTCTGATTGCTTATCTGTCCCCAAACACTGACTCTCTCTCTCACACACACACACACACACACACACACACACACACACACACACACACACACACACACACACACACACACACACACACACACACACACACACACACACACACACACACACACAGGGTTCCTCGGTTGTATTCGATTGCGTTCAACATAAAAGCATGTCAAATGCTTTATCGCGATGACCATCGGGTCTGAAAAAGTAATAATATTCACGCCAAAATGTACCGTGTGACAGCCCTACAATAGTTTATGTCAAATTACACGTCTCAATATTGCAACAAATCCAGGTTAAGAGACAATGCTTCCCCCGTGTGGGCATCGGGAGTATTGCCTAGAAAAGGGAATTCTCAAGCTACCGCCTATTTCCTGTAACTGCAATATTTGATTATGAACCTTTATGGCAAGTCTGGCAAGATGTTACAGAATGACAAATCAATGCATTGCTGTATATTGAAGACAAAGATCAGATATTTTCAAAAAACAAGGGAAATAGCCCTTTTACCTAGGGCCTAAATGGTTCATTAATCAAATATTAAGTTTGGGTCTCCCAAGAGTCCCTTCCTAAAAATGTAGAAACTTATATTTAAATTTATATTTGAAATGTAGTGTACAGAAAATCATGTACTTGCAAAATAAAAAATAAATGAATTATGAATGACAAATGTTTTACGTCATGGTAGAGTATATATGCCTATAATTTTATTGAATAAAGCAAAACACAGCATACTCAAATACAAAAGATTTGTGTTTTCTTTGTCAAAATAACAATTCAAGTTATTGCATTTAGCACTCAGTAACACTTGGTATATTGTCACAACAATGTTGGTTATTTAAAGCAGATTGTCCATTTATTTGCATAGTACAGGCAAGTCATAATAGTGTGCCTGCTACTGACCACTGCTGTTGAGTGCAATCTTTTTTCATTAAATCTGCATAAGCAATAGTCAATTTGGGGTCAATACAATGTTTTTTGGTTGATCGGGTCCAGCAGGATCCAAATGGGACACTTGTGGGCCTGTAGCCTCGGAAACCCAGACGTTTTTATTTCCAGGGAGAAAGAAAGTGGGCCTGTAACTCAACTGAGACAGAGTATACAAATTCGGTTCCATTTGTACATTTTCAGACAGAAAAAGGTGAAGATTTACAGTATAGATTGGGGTCCCAGAGATAGAAACATTCCATCAAATGGGGTTCTGTGGCCTAATGCATACCAAACTGGGGGGGTTCTTAAAAAATAAAAAAGATTCAGAATCACACTTCATTTCAATCAAGAGTATTTTAAATTGCATTTGAATTTTAACTTGAGCCACTTAGTGATACAATAAATTGCTTCCTGTGTTCTTACAATGGTCATGCTAGAGAACATTTAAATGGAAACTTCTATGACCGTGACAGAATCTACTGAATCCACCTCTTGAACTGATTAAAATAATAAAATAGTGAATTGACTATCACCATTCGTTATTTATATATCAGGGTTCCTAGACAGTGTTCATTGACATCCAAAAGTTAATTTATCTAGGGCTGAATACATTATCAATACACTATAGAGTACACTATTATATCTCTCCATGTCTTACATAAAATATAGCATACACCAATAGTGATAGTGGAGTCTGCATTCACATAAGAGGCAGTATTACATCAATCAGAACATTTTTGATTCAATGTTTTCCTTTACTAATACAGAGCCCCCCCCACCCCCACCCGAACTCCAATTTTTTTTTAGAAGCTATGAGGTATAACTTGAATATCTAGAAATGATCAAATAAATTCTTCATCAATTTATCAGAGTTTTCAGCTTAGGAACCCTGACATATCCATCCTCCATACATTTATTGTTGTGTTGTATGTAGTCAGCAGCTAGCAAACATGCACAAATGTATTTACTGTAGTCCCTCTCAGGCCCTCACACAATGACCTATGAACTCCACAGACACGTACGTGCACGCTCACACACACACACACACACACACACACACACACACACACACACACACACACACACACACACACACACACACGCACGCACGCACGCACGCACACAAATGCATTGTTTATACAATAAACAGCTACAAAGATACTGAAATGATATGTATAGAATTCAGACTGTAACATGAGTGGGCAGAAATACACAGTGTGTAAATGGGAAAATAGAAAGAAACTAGAAAAAGTGCCCTTCCGGGCACAGGTCTCCACCAGGTTATCCACAGATCCGTGCAGTTAGAGGTAAAAACACTTTTGGGCCAGTTATAGCGCCACCTTGAGGCTGAGTTGAAATTGTTCATGTGGCATTTCGTCCTCGGCCTAGTGGGAATGTGGGTGCACAATTTCACGGAAATCACGCGATGTGTTCATGATTTGCAGCATTTTGTTTGAAACTGAGCACTCCTGTGAACTTTGGAAGCCAATCTTAACCAATCAGGATGGAGTGTGATAAATCTGAAAGACCCGTTTCGTTGAATGGCTCTAGAGAGACTGTGTACCAATTTGCGTGATGTTTGGACAAAATCTGTAGGTGTACTGTGCAAAAACGTGTTTTGCACAAAGCGGCCTCCTGGTGGCGCTATAACAGGCCGTTCTGGAAAGTTTGGGGCAGAGGTTCATCGTTGGCATCCAGGGAGTGTGTGTGCAAAATTTGGCATCGACCGGGTTGTTTTGCACAAAGCGGCCTCCTGGTGGCGCTATAACAGGCCGTTCTGGAAAGTTTGGGGCAGAGGTTCATCGTTGGCATCCAGGGAGTGTGTGTGCAAAATATGGCATCGACCGGGTTAACGGTGGCCGAGATTAGCTGTTCACGGACACACGGACGGACACACAAACGGACGGACGGAGTGCAAAACATACTCTCCCCACATGCCTTCGGCCTGGTGGAGACAATCAAGACATGCCAACAAATACAGTATTTTGCCACATGAACCCTAGCATCACTATTCTGGGCATGTAATAAGAAAGATGAACATTTGACGAAAATAGCCGGCCTACAATCTCACATGTTGCGAGCCACAGCGTATTGTGAGCGTGTAGAACAGCTATTTTCGGTGCATAGATTTGGTGTAGAGGGAAAAAGGTGGGGACCAATTGTAGACTCGGGTCAATAAAGTATATAGGGTTAAAGTGGTAAAAACAATACAAAATGTGGTAAAAACAATACAAAACTAGAAAAAGTGCCCTTCCGGGCACAGGTCTCCACCAGGTTATCCACAGATCCGTGCAGTTAGAGGTAAAAACACTTTTCGGCCAGTTATAGCGCCACCTTGAGGCTGAGTTGAAATTGTTCATGTGGCATTTCGTCCTCGGCCTAGTGGGAATGTGGGTGCACAATTTCACGGAAATCACGCGATGTGTTCATGATTTGCAGCATTTTGTTTGAAACTGAGCACTCCTGTGAACTTTGGAAGCCAATCTTAACCAATCAGGATGGAGTCTGATAAATCTGAAAGACCCGTTTGGTTGAATGGCTCTAGAGAGACTGTGTACCAATTTGCGTGATGTTTGGACAAAATCTGTAGGTGTACTGTGCAAAAACTTGTTTTGCACAAAGCGGCCTCCTGGTGGCGCTATAACAGGCCGTTCTGGAAAGTTTGGGGCAGAGGTTCATGGTTGGCATCCAGGGAGTGTGTGTGCAAAATATGGCATCGACCGGGTTAACGGTGGCCGAGATTAGCTGTTCACGGACACACGGACGGACACACGGACGGACGGACGGACGGACACGCGGACGGACGGAGTGCAAAACATACTCTCCCCACATGCCTTCGGCCTGGTGGAGACAATAATAATCATCATTTTAGAACAGTGTCTGTGTTTACTTTAGCTTGGGACACTTGCCCATAATTTATGTGACATGCTATGCCTAAAATGAAACAGATGTGGCTTAAACTCATTTATAAAAATAAATAGTGTTGAATTCTGGACTGGAAATAATACAGTATGGCAAATTGTAAATGTCGTGTGACATGGTAACAGAATGTTTAGTAGTTGTTAAACTGGCACAATAATGGTATGAATAGAATTTGAATTGAAATTCACATTTCTGTTTTGCAAATTTGTATTATTTATGGCGTATGTTCACGTAGTTATAAAGCCAGCAATCTCCTCTTTCATACAGTGCAGCTAATCTTAAGTGTTTCTAGGCACATCTGTCCGATTTGTGTAGAGAAGATCACATTTGTTGTCCTATATACAACACAACTCAAGAAACACACGTGTAGAAAGTGACTTAGTTTTAAGAGTAAATGATATGAATCATGAATAACAATATATGTTTGTACGTTTCCCCATGTACAGAACATATAGGAGGTGGATGGGTGAGTCACTGTCGTGGGCTGTGGTTTCCCTAATGACAGCGTGCAACGTAACATGTTTAATGAAGTCTGAGACTTCAGGCACAACGAGAACAAAGACTAAAGTATCCAATACTACAAAGAGAGGTACTATTTTGTGAGCGTACTAGCCATAGCCTAAACCTTTTCTTAATGAAAAGTGTTTGTGTGAGGGAGTACTGAATGTAAAAATAATAGCCTAGCTGGGGTTCTTTTACTGTGATTAAGGGCATGACAGTGATTTAGGTCTGAGGCACAGCAAAGCCCTGTTGAGGTTCCCTTGATTACAGTAAAAGCATAGCTCCCTAAAAGGTTGCATTCAACTTACATAAATATTACTGCATAATTGCAGAAAGAACTATCTCCATTTAGCCCTTACTACCAAAGTTGGCAAGGCAATCAATAAAACATGGCTAGCTGTGCTCTCATCAGCAAGTTGGGATCCTGTCTAAACCTATTCTGTATCCGTCTGTTGAACAAATCTATGTGTAGTACTGTAACGTTACACCCAATGGAGCATCACTTGCAAAGACTAAATAATGAACCAAGACAATGTTTTGAAGAGAAGGGCTAATCAATGTGAAACAGCATAGGAATGTTCACGTTCCAGGCAGGTCTATAAAGGACTTCATGTGACAGAATAGGGACATCGCAAATTCACAGAAGAGCTGAAAACACTTGCTTTAGTACAATATTCTGTAGAACAATATTGTGTGCATACATAGTATTATCCCTTTATGGAGTGGCTGCAGAGCTTCTGAGCACAGTGGACAAGAAAGCAGGTCACTGAGTGAATACCCGAAGAAGAACGGCTCTGCCACAGAGTGGTCACAGAGTTTGTTTTGCCCCATCCTATCAGAAGAAAAAAAGTTGACCTTTTGCGGTCACGGTGGCTAAGGCATGGGCTGATGTCCATCGATGCTTTGGTGAGAACATCAGGTGCACTGCATAGTGCATACAGCCCTGCGTAAACAGGTGCTTAGTTTTAGTGATACAAGGGCTTCCATACCCAGGCAGTGGAGTAACAGGGCAACAGGAAGCCGCATGTTAATGGTACCTAAAGTCAGGGGAGAACAGGGCTGATTCCCAGCTTGTGTTCGTCACGGCACCAATTGTGGCCTCACTGCACGGAGCAGGACAGGCCCTCTCCGCAGCAACACACCGAGGTGCCCACGGCTTTGGGCGGAATGAGATCTAGGTCCTCATCATCTGGGATCTCGTCCAGGCGGTAGCCGTCCTTCAACAGCTGCTGGCTTAAGTCAGGGTGAACCTGGTGAAACCAGACAGAAATACCTCAGTGAGAGATTCATGTGGTGGGTGACAGGTTGGTTAGTTTGATGTGTCAAACTTCCATGCAGAACACTCACCTCAGCTGAAGAGTAACCAGAAGAATACTGCTCAAAATCGACCTCTTCATCACTATGGGGTAAAAAAGATGAATTTAATTGAATTGCATTGAATTGAATGGGGCATTGGGTTTTTGTGCTAATTCGCTTATTTCCATCGCTAAAAAATATTTTTGTTTGTATATATCCTCTCTTCATAATGTAAATAGTATCCCAAGCAGCACACTTTACTACTTATTTAGATGGAAATAAGCAAATTAGCACAAAAACCCAACCTCCATTGAGGGCTTATGGTAGGGGAAATAGCCAATAATGCACTTTTGCACAAAATAACACCTGGACTTGTAGTATAGTTTTACCTGTCGGAGTCGAGTGCAACCAAAGTTTCTTCAGGATGCTGACTCAAAGCTGCATATCCCTTATTGTACTTCACAGTTCTACAAGAGGAACAGGAAAAACTTGATGAACTAACCAAAGTATTCTCATTCCAATCATGCGTACATCATAAAAGGTTCTCTCTCTATCTCTCACCTCTTAGATCCTGGTCTGGGTTGGTGCATCACTGGGGCCCCTGAGTTAAGAGCTTTCTTCTTCAGAGCTTTCCGTGCCATCTCCCTGTGCTTTTCTGTAAACAGCCACAAGTACCACAAAATTCACAGTTTACGCATTTAAGCTGTATAAATATATACAGTTTCCATGAGAATGTCCTTTTGCAGAGGAATGAGGAATGCTGAGCGTGTCATGCACACACACAAGCACATGCCATCACACACATAATTCTGCAGAATTGATTAGCCTCAGGTATGCGTGAGGACCTAGCTTCCACCTATGTCACAAAATAATAGGATATGGGTCAGAAAGTCATAATACTATCAATGACACTGTGTGCGAGACTGCGAGCGAGTCTATAACCATAGGAAATTTCAGATTAACAGGACAGGACACACAATGTGGCAGTCTTCCGCAAAGGTTATTTAGACAGATGCTAGATTAATTTGTTGACCTGGCATCCTATAGTTTCAATGTAAAGACTACAGATTACTACAGAATTTTTATATTCTATTGTTTAGAAGAATTCAAAGTTCTTGGTTTACCTCTGCATTTGATTTATACGTACTGTAAGTCGCTCTGGATAAAGAGCGTCTGCTAAATGCCTAAATTGTAAATTGTTAGTGTTTACCATGTCACCAACATAGCAATGTCTGTGACTGATTGTGCTTCTTACGTCTTCCCAAATGGGTCTCTTTTTCTCTGAGAGGGTAAGCCTTACCAATTAAATCTTGATTATTGTGTTTCCTGAGACCCTAGTACACCTGTTCTATTCATTTTGGAATGAAATACATGAGATCCTAAACAGAACAGAGTCTCCAGCCAACAGCCATCAACAATCCTGAAATAATAATAATGTTGCAGAAGGACCTCCAATTCATGTGAAGTAAAAATATTTTTGTAATTTGTCTTGCCTTGTTAAATAAAAGGTATATATATATATATATATATATATATATATATATATATATATATATATATATATTAAACAATACTACCATTGTGTTTCTTTGAACCCAGAGCAAAACCATGAGGGGCACAATTAAGTAAGTACTATAGACAGGGAAAGAGAGAACCTATTATTGGTGCCCGTGAGTCAACAGCATACTTACGTAGTTTGAGGTGGATGGCTGGAACTTTGGACATAATGTAAGGGCCTCGCTTTTCCACAGGCCTGAAAACTCCATCTGTGGTTTTGGGCCGTGTGCTGCTAGCAGGAGCCTGAGAGTCCATTAGAATGATATTTATTGATCATATTGGTCCATTACAAATACATGATCCACTCCACATGAACAAGACATTTGACAAACTGTCTAAATCTAACTTTGTTCCCTTCCCAGTCTTATCGGCATCTCACTATGAGATAAAGCCTGGAAAAGGACTACTGCCGGAAGTACAGTACAGAGCTACATGTTGTCCAGCCTACTGGAACTTATAGCCCTCTACTTCCCGTACTTCCAGTTAGACACTTTCAGCTGTAGTTCTTGTCCAGCCTGGCCTGGACCATACCACATATAAAAGATAAAGCTCTGTTGTGGGTGTTCTGGGTGCTATGTGTATCTATGTAGATATCAAGTTGATTTTCTCTTGATTTGATTTGTTCTCTTTTTGTTGACATGTGTTTGTTTTCTTCCTGCTCTCACTCTCACTCCTTTTTCTTCGTCTCCCTTTCTGAAAAACAACAAAATGATGGAGCTTGCGCAATTCCACCCAGTTTTTTACACACCTGTAAACCTGTTATGTGACAATAAATTTGATTCTGAATTTTAAGGCTCTCCGCTTAGAACAAGGTGACACCAGGTACCGTAACATAGAGAATTGATGGACCTTTGCACAAGCCACATTAGTGACGATTTCATAGCTGATGAGGTCAGGGTATGAACAGGAATAGAAAGAAGATAAAAAAAAAAAAAAAAACACCAGTATTGCTGCTCCCAATTGCAATTTTACTAAACATTTACGAAGTAAATTTGCATTTGGGAGCAGCAATACTGGTGCACGTATTCTTATATACTAATTCACTTTTTTGATCCAGCACCGTAGGTCTTGGGTTGGGTGAGGGTGTATTTCAGCTGTTTATCAGGAATCTAGGAATAGATAGTAAACATGATGTTCTAGCAAGCAGATGGCAGTTGTTTTTCAACAGTGGCATGTTGTTTACATGAGTCTGCCTTATCTTTTGATAAAGGAAAACGTCAGAAACAAATCTATATGAGTAATTAACTAGTTAAGCTTACTGTATGTACAGAATACAAATACAGCCAGTATTTGTGTTCTGTACATAAGCTTCTGGCATATTACATTACAACACCTGGCTATTACACCATATGCCTATATCATGGATGTCCGGGACTCATAGGCATCCTTAGAGTTACTACATTTTCTCTGATAGGATTTCTCTCTCTCTCTTACATTAACCTCTTGAACCCTAGCGTCCCTATTATATACCTACATGACTGCCTGCCTAAATATGTCCCAAACCGCCCCCTAAGGTCTTCCACTGCTGGCCTGCTCGCTTTGCCTAAAAAAATGGCAACTAAAAAATACGGGGAAGCAGCTTTTTGCTTCTACGGGCCTTCGGTATGGAACAAGCTCCCACTGTACCTTCGTCAGGCAGCCTCTGTAGACATTTTTAAAGCACAGCTCAAGACCCACTTCTACAACATTGCTTTTAATTGATATTTTATTTTTTATTTTTTGTTATTCATGTCCTCACTGTATTGCATTACTGCTTGTTACTTGCGCAAGCAGAGCGCGCAAGTAATAATTTCGCCCAGTCACTTTCACCGTGACAGCCAACCCGCCATTTGATGTGTATGCAAAAAAACATAAAGTCTGTGCCTGTTTTGCTGGGACCAGATCACACAAATGACCATATTTCTTGCGTCATCATTGAGAGCTAGTCATACGTATACTATATACATAATCAGCAAATTGTGCCTGATCTGCTGGGACCAGAGTACGTGGTGTGTATATGTATGACTAGCTCTCAATGATGACGTAAGAAATATGGTCATTTGTGTAATCTGGTCCCAGCAAACCAGGCACAGATTTGCTGTTTTTCTTGCATAAGCATAAAATGGCGGGATGGCTGTCACGGTTTTTGGCGCAAAGTAACCACAGTATACCGCTAATCAACTTACAACTACATACTCTATATAGTATATGTATATGTATACGTATGTCTTACGTCATCATTTAGAGCTAGTCATACGTATACTATATACATAACCAGTAAAAATAAAATAGCAAATTGTGCCTGATCTGCTGGGACCAGAGTACATGGTGTGTATTTGTATGACTAGCTCTCAATGATGACATAAGAAATATGGTCATTTGTGTAATCTGGTCCCAGCAAACCAGGCACAGATTTGCTGTTTTTCTTGCATACGCATAAAATGGCGGGTTGGCTGTCACGGTTTTTGGCGCAAAGTAACCACAGTATACCGCTAATCAACTTACAACTACATACTCTATATAGTATATGTACCGTAATTTCCGGACTATAAGCCGCACCTGAATATAAGCCGCACCAGCCAAATTTAGGGAAAATCCCATATACAAGCCGCACCGGACTATAAGCCGCACCGGACTATAAGCCGCAGCTACGTTAGCTCAGAGCCTGAGATGGCTCTGCGTTAGCTGTAAAAATCCATAGATTAGCCGCACCGTTGTATAAGCCGCAGGGTTCAAATCATGGGTAAAAAGCCGCGGCTTATAGTCCGGAAATTACGGTATATGTATACGTATGTCTTACGTCACCATTGAGAGCTAGTCATACGTATACTATATACATAATCAGTAAAAATAAAATAGCATATTGTGCCTGATCTGATGGGACCAGAGTACGTGGTGTGTATATGTATGACTAGCTCTCAATGATGACGTAAGAAATATGGTCATTTGTGTAATCTGGTCCCAGCAAACCAGGCACAGATTTGCTGTTTTTCTTGCATAAGCATAAAATGGCGGGTTGCCTGTCACGGTTTTTGGCGCAAAGTAACCACAGTATACCGCTAATCAGTTACAACTACATACTCTATATAGTATATATGTATATGTATACGTATGTCTTACGTCATCATTTAGAGCTAGTCATACGTATACTATATACATAATCAGTAAAATAAAATAGCAAATTGTGCCTGATTTGCTGGGACCAGAGTACATGGTGTGTATATGTATGACTAGCTCTCAATGATGACGTAAGAAATATGGTCATTTATGTAATCTGGTCCCAGCAAACCAGGCACAAATCTGCTGTTTTATTTGCATACGCATCAAGTGGCGGGTTGGCTGGCACGGTTTTTGGCGCAAAGTAACCACAGTATACCGCTAATCAACTTACAACTACATACTCTATATAGTATATGTATATGTATGTCTTACGTCATCATTTAGAGCTAGTTATACGTATACTATATACATAATCAGGAAAATAAAATAGCAAATTGTGCCTGATTTGCTGGGACCAGAGTACATGGTGTGTATATGTATGACTAGCTCTCAATGATGACGTAAGAAATATGGTCATTTATGTAATCTGGTCCCAGCAAACCAAGCACAAATCTGCTGTTTTATTTGCATCAAGTGGCGGGTTGGCTGGCACAGTGCGCAAGCAGAGCGTGCAAGTAATAATTTCGCCCCCAAGTAATAATTTAGATCCCTTTTTAGTTTTTCAAAGAAAAATAAATCATGATCTAGAATATATCTACATCGATAAAACAGTATTTCTTATATATAGAAATAGATAGAAACTTGAACCATACTTAATAATACTAGGTGTTTACATGCATAAAGTAGATAGGTAGCAAATAGTTACACCTAATAATTAGACATTTCAAATGTTCCTTCACAGAGATACTGAGATTCCACAGTTTACAGAATAATTATACTGTATAACATATTTTAATTCAGTTTATATACCTTTTTTTCATCACATATCAATGATTTATTTTTCTTTAAAAAACAAAAAAGGGATCCAGAATATATCTACATTGATAAAACTGTATTTCTTATATAGATAGAAACTTGAACCATACTTAATAATACTAGGTGTTTATATGCATAAAGTAGGTAGGTAGCAAATAGTTACACCTAATAATTATACATTTCAAACGTTCCTTCACAGAGATACTGAGATTTGACAGTTTACAGCGGTCGAAAGTACTTGCGCGCTCTGCTTGCTCACTAGTTGGCCATTTATGGCCTACTAGTGTGCAACAAGCAAGTATGCACTCGACAGAGTGCAGTTCTTGTTTTTTAATGTTGTTGCCTTGCTTTTCTTTTATTCTCCATTGTTCTGTAAAGCACTTTGAGCTGCATTTCATGTCATGAAAGGTGCTATACAAATAAAGTTTTAATATTATTATTATTATTATGAAGGTAACCTTAGATCTCCATATATGGTATGGAGCTGACCTGTTCTGATATTCCAGTTGATCCTTCCCCATCCTTCCTTCCTCTTGGATGTCTCCCTTTTGACTGATATCTGTCCATTCAAACTCTAGACGGGCCTGCCCCAAAGTTATTAATCAAATGCAGTCGCGTCCGGCAGCCGGCGAAAACAATTAGCAGACAACACTCTCTCTCGTGCATGCTCCACATTGTAATTAGCTACTTTTTTTCAAACGGGGTTCGTTTGGGAAATCCACAGTTGCACACCGGGAGCGCACTCGCCTATTAGTCTGTATTGGCAGGGCGGTCAGCGTACCTATATCGAACACACCGAGTGCCACCCTCCTCCCGACCGATAGGGGCGCGTAGTTGAAAGCCAATGGCAAAATAACACCTCGGATAAAAATGCTTTTTATTAAACAACGCGGGATGCAGAAATTATAATCGCTGGAGCTGCAACTAACTAACACCCGTGGGACAAAGTGTGAGTACTTTATATTTGAAATCTGAATGTTTATATATACGGAAATCTTGTAAATGCAGCGAGCGCAAAAAACTGGGTGAAGTTTCTTCATGACTCTCGTATGAATACGAGAGTCATGAACCATGGCTAGGAATACGAGAGTCATGAACCATGGCTAGTTTTAGCCCTCCAAGCAGAACCCAAATGCTACTGAAGTTTCTGACATTTGTTCGACCCAAAATATCAGAAAAGTTTTACGTAGGGTCCCGAGAGGGGCTAGGCTAGTTTGGGACAAATCTAGTAGGCAGGCAGTCATGTAGGTATAGGAAGGTGCGAGACCAGGCATTGAGAGCTTTATAAACAAGTAAAATAATTTGAATAGGTACGTATAGTGGGCGGCGCCCACTATACGTACCTATTCAAATTATTTTACCACTGGGCGCCCCTGCTTCATCTTTCTGTCTCTGTACACGGAAGGGCTGTACATATATGTGGATATGGTGTGCGTGTGACTGTAATATAACACCTCAATACCCACTTATCACACATAACAGGGGCATCAACGTAATAAGCTAAGCAACAATCTACTTTCAGAGGGCAAAAGAAAACCCCGTGCAGAAGCATACATGATACAATAACAGTAGCACCCACATCCAGAGATGGGCAGTATTTGAAATACATGTATTTGAAATACGTATTTGAAATACTTTTTTGTATTTTGTAATTTGTATTTCGCTGAGATGGAAGAAATTAGATGTATTTTGTATTTAAATAAATTTTTTGACCCAGTATTTGTATTTTGTATCAAAATACATTTTCAATATATTTTGCCCATCAGAGATGGGCAGTATTTGAAATACATGTATTTGAAATACGTATTTGAAATACTTTTTTGTATTTTGTAATTTGTATTTCGATGGGGATGGAAGATGTATTTTGTATTTAGATACATTTTTTGACCCAGTATTTGTATTTTGTATCAAAATACATTTTCAATGTATTTTGCCCATCTCTGCCCACATCAAACTCAACCACATGCTCCTAATAATTAAGATGGAATAGACTTTCACGTAGGTAGCCTTGGATCAACACTACTATCGATGTTGACATTTGCATCATAGATATAAGAAAGTAAAAGTCATATAAAATACATCATAGTCTTGATCCAATACCCCAACAATAATAACTTACACCAACAGCCCCCTGGACTTTGGGTTCATGTCTAACGTTAGCTCTGGTCCTCCGAGGTACCAATTTAACTACAGAGTAATTATTCTGTAAATACCGTCAGGTCTGAGGGCTTGTTGGGTTGTGCATCCAACAGGGTGTCTCTCTCCTGCTCCTCTATGATGTCGTTCATCATGTTGGCGTTGAACTGTCACACTTTACAACACAGTGACAGTATGGGCATCATGTTGACCGCTGTCCCCTGTTGTTGTCATGGATGTATTTAGGCTGTTGTCTGCAGTCAGCTGCAAATTCTATAGCTAGCTGACTGCCTAGTATCTGTGATCAGCGGCGTTCGCGCTAGCTTCTTTAACATGTACTTCTTTGGCTTAAAACATGAGATTTACAAGCTACTCAATGCGTCGCATCGTGGCTCGTTGTTAGTTTGTAGATCTGTTGTTTTTTTAGCAAGCGAAACTCTCGCGCGATGGGAGGGGAGTAGACTTTTCCAGCTTCCGGTATACCGCCCAAGCCGACAAGACGGGTTACACCGATTTTGTTGACCTATTGAATACTGTTACTGAAGAGGTCGGCTTGAAAGAAATTATGCTTCTGCCACTTGATTTGTCAACTGGCTGGTACAACTTTGTTTTGTTCATTTAAGATTAGATGAAAACAAAAATAACTTTGATTTGCAAAACAATAAAATTCAAGTGTTATACAGTTATACTATTTAGAGTTAAAATAGTTTCCCCCCAGGACCCCATGGGATTAAAAACAAAAACACCTCTAGGCTCTGTCTAGGATCACAAATGTTGACGGTCTTAAAGATCGGTGTAGCTGTCACGAGGATTGATTGATTGATTGAAATATTTATTAACAGTTTGCAGAATTAACATTTCCAGCACTAACTCAATACAAAGACTGTTAACTATGAGTGGACGACCCAATTAAGCATTACACTAGTTTACAACAGGGTCCACCATGTTCAATTCATCAAAACATTTAGAGATGTACAAATAGACACTTCTATATATTTAAAGAACAGAACAGGAATTCATCATAAAGGAAGCAAAAATGGAAAAGAAACATATACAGTGAGGGGAAAAGGGATTCAGATTTTACAGGGGCCAGTTTCGAATTTCAGCAGTCCATAGTCCATTGAGAGCGGTTTTGAAGGAGTCAAGGGATTCACATGTCTTAATGACTGTTGGTAGGGCGTTCCACATTTTGGTGGCAAGGATAAGTATTCCCGGAAAGTCATTGCCCTCTGGTGGTTGCTTAGTGACCATTATATGGTGTGATTTTTATTCAATATAATAAGACAATGTTCTTCTAGAGGTTTAGCAAAAGTCCATGCGAGATTTTATTTTGTCAACAGTAAATTGTTGTAACAAATTTTCCAATCTCTGCAAGGTTGCACTTCGAAGAACAAATTCATTTAATCAGTTCATTTATGAACCTAACAAACTAATGGTTATTTGCACATCCCGTACTAAACTAAACCTCTTGCAAGAGTGCTTTGCATATAACAATTTTTTGTCTATTCTTCACACAAACAAAAAAATCAATTTATTACATATTTCTTTCTTTATTACTGCCATCTTTTATACACAACAGGACAACATGGGTTCAGTCAACATAGATAATCAGAGAGTCACCTCTTTAAACATCCAACGACCTGAAAAGAGAACGAGAGAGAACACTGCATTAGTTGAAACCCAACTCTAGAATATAAAACATATGTGTATTATTAAAAAGATGTATATTTCACAAGCAAAAATCCAGGAAGTGGTTAATTGCATACATTATGAGAAAAACAATCCATGGCCTAAATGCTGCATTAAAAAGTTTGATTTTTCCATGAACAAAAACAAGGATACTGCAACTGCTGTTGTATTTAGTACTGATTGAGATTACTGCTCAGTGGCACTTCAGCACTACAGGTTCTACAAGGAGGGATTTAACCCACAACCTTTTGAGTTCTAAATGGCCTACTTAAACAACTATATATAGCCTTGTCTCACCAGAACAGAGGTCGCTTATAGCTTGTCAATGCCAAGCTCTTCTGGTGTAGAGATACCTAGCTCCGCTAGGGTGGGCTTCAGCTCCTGGATCAGGTAGGGATAGATTTCTTTGTGGGGGCCCGATTTGTCCTGTAGAGCATACAAATTAAAACCCTAATTAGTGCTTACACGATTAAATATATATGTGTGGCTTTCGCCTTTATTTTATATTTTTTATGGAGGGACAGACAGTAGGCCGACAGGAAATGGGGAGAGAGATGGGGGGAAGACATGCAGCAAAGGCCGTCGGGACCGGGAGTCGAACCCGCGGCACAGGACCCCATGGGACCACCAGCCAAGGCGCCTGGACCACCGAGCCATGGCCCAGGCCACGATTAAATATCAGTTTGCACTTCATTGCATGTACAATTAATGCACTGTCTGATACGCTTTTGCACCTGAACCCATTAAAACCAGGAATGCATCCGAATCGCATTTGCTATTCAAAAATGTCAGATCTACAAGCTTGTAGACACCACCATTTGTGAACCCCCCCCCCCCACATATTTTTTTCTCTCTTCCTGAAAACACAAAAACAATGTACACCCACTCCTGGCTGTGATGTGACAATAAAGTTGATTCTGATATAAGCCTCTGGCAGCTGCGCATTACTCAACCAGTGGGGTCAAGACCCATTCTCAGATGGTGAGGGTGGTATTTAAATCCCACTGTAAGCATTGAGTGACACTGCCACACAAAGCAACGTGCATACTAAGCCTCCCGAGGAAGGATCATTTATAAAGCATTGGTCATGCTTGCCTCTTAAAAAAACCCTCAGTCATTATGCCAACACTGGCTGGTTTTATAAGCCTACCAGAGAGAACCTTAAAGTGTATGACGGATAATTAAAATATTCTGGGACTCCAATCTGGGTGTGATCCTTCTAAAAGGAATGTAATTAAAAGGAAGCAAATTTCTTTCATCAAACTAAAGATGGCAATCTAATTTGGATGACAGTGATGATATGTGATTCAGGGCAACATGTTATTTTATATTTCCGTTCTGCCCCAAAGAGCTGATCAAGTTGTCCATCTTTTGTTAATACATAATTTGTTATACTCACAAATATAAAACAACATAATGTATGTTGTGAAACAATATTTTCTACTTGCTGAGGTTTCCACATAATATATTGAAACCAGAACCAGTCTGCACCAGTAATTTTGGATAATCACATGTTCTCATTTTAGTTAGAAAATGAGACACACATACTGGCTTTAAAGGCTAAAAGTTAGAAATAATTATCATAATCACAGTAATGTGAATTTTCATTTTGGTCACAAAAATGCAGCACAAGATTCAAGATTACCCACCTTAACAGCCTCTAGGATGCGGATGGCGCTGGCCAGGTCATTGAGTCTCCGGCAGGCCCTCAAGGCAGAGTCCAGGATCTTAGCCTCTGGGACCAGGTCATAACCAATCAGGGTGTTCATGCCTTTAGGTGAGGGTGAATGGAAAACATAGATTAGACTTAGATCGGGGCTCAACAATCCTGGTCCCTGAGATCACCTAGTAGCCTATTGCTGGTTAAACAACCGACAGCAGCAAAAACGGCAATGTTTTCTCTGTAGTTATTTGGCATTCCAATGAACATTTCCATTACTAAGTTAAAACAAATGTATAATTTGGTAACATTTGACTCTAGAACAAAAATCTGTAGAAGTCCAAATTATTGCTTTGGTGTAATTATGTTTTCTTATGATTAAGGTTCCAAAGAAAAATATGATAGAACTGAACTGAACAATCAATAACCCTAACCTGCACCAAATGAGGGAGAGATTTGGGGCTATCTTCTATATCTATATCTTACCCCTTATCCCTAAACGTATTTGCCATTTTTTACTATTTTAAATAAACTTTTAAAATAGTTAAAATAGCCATAGTCTACAAGCTCACAACGTGTCGATGTAGATCGGCAATTATATAAATATATTTTTTATTTATTCTAAAATAGTAAAAAATGGCAAATAAGTATAGGGCTAAGGGGTAAGGGCCCTATCTTGCAAAATAGGGCCCTTACCCCTATACTTCAGGGTTTCCTGCACAATGTTATTGGTATGGCGCTGCGCCATTCTTTTTATGAGGCTAGTGAATCATGGTGTGTGTGATATGAAATGTCCAGTACCTCCCTAGTGCCTCCCCAGTGCCAGCCCAGTGCCTCCCCAGTGTTCGCCAAGTGCTTCCCCAGTGTCCGCCCAGTGGCTCCCCAGTACCTCCCCAGTGTCCCCCTGAGTGCCTCCCCAGTGCCTTCCCAGTTTCTCCCCAGTGCCTCCCCAGGGTCTGCCCAGTGCCTCCCCAGTGTCCCCCTGAGTGCCTCCCCAGTGTTCCCCTGAGTGCCTCCCCAGTGTGTCCCTGAGTGCCTCCCCAGTGTGCCCCTGAGTGGCTCCCCAGTGTCTCCCCAGTGTCTTCCCAGTGTCCCCCAGTGTCTCCTCTCCCCAGTGTGCCCCTAATGCCTCCCCAGTGCCCCCCCAGTGCCTCCCCAGTGTCCCCCCAGTGCCTCCAATAGAGCGTCGCAGTCCCTCCCCCTTTCAGAACAACGAGTGGCCCAGGAAATGAATCTCAATGCATTTTCCTCATAGACTTTTCAGAAAGTATTTATTTAAAGACCTTTTAAGCGTCATACGAAGCCAACTCTTGTCGTGACAAATCATGACAACAAACACAATTTTTCGGGCCAAACAAAAAAGAAAAAAACACCTTTTTTGTTGTTTTTCTTCTTTGTAATCATTTGTTTGGTCCAAAATATTGTGTGTGTTGTCATGATTTGTCACGACTCGAGTTGGCTTCGTACGACACTTAAAAGGTCTTTAAAAATGAAAAGTCTATGAGGAAAATGCATTGAGATTCATTTCCTGGGCCACTCGTTGTTCTGAAAGGGGGAGGGACTGCGACGCTCTATACTCTATAGCAATACAAGAGCAATAATACAAATTCATCTTAATGTATTCATCTAATTAATTAATTAATCTAATTAATTAATTAGATTAGTTGGTCCCCCCGTGCCCAGCACCATGCCAAATCTTTTTCCTGCAGGAAACACTGTACTTATTTGCCATTTTTTACTATTTCCCTTGGGATCCAAATGAATATGAAATGCACCACTGTAACCCAATACCAGAGGGCATCTTAGCAAGTTATGAATCATATAGGACACAGTTATTATTTTGAAAAATGTTTTATCCCACAATTCTGTAACCCAGTGTCAATTATCTAATGCAGGGGTTTTCAACTGGTTTTGATCCAGGGACCACCATTCTGACTAGCAGCAGCCTGGGGACCACCATGTTGTGTCGGGTGGGTTCATCGTAGATCTACGATGGACCTAGCCTGGTTAATAAACCAGACTAATATCGCACGGACCGCGGGTTATTAGTCTGGGGAGGCTCAGCTTGGATTTCATTTCCAGGGGGGGCGGGTTGAAACATTTTCTCTTTGACGCAATTGGTCAGAGCTACTGTCAGTCAAAGGTCTCAAGCATTGAAAGTCACTGTACCAAAGTCCGCCCATATTGCATACCGTGTCCCGATTGGCCGCCCCATTTCTCTGGTGTAGGAAATGGGCGTACAATTGAGCCTCTCCAGACCGTAATCCAATCCAATTTATTTTTGCCAACGGCTGATTCGGTCTGGTAACCAGGCTACGATGGACCCACCCGACACAATAGTGGTGGCCACTGGTGGGGCATTCATGCACCATGGGTTAAGATAGTTTTTGTTTTCTTCTTACTTGTTACTCACTAATCACACTATCACAGGCTACATTCATGAGCTGGACAAAAAAAAACTATGTTTCAAAGTATTTTATTATCAAAAGTTTTACTAAAGTGTTTTTTACTTGTACTAAGCAGGACTCAAAATAAGTCTCAAAATAATAATCCATTTCATTTAATCACCCAAACACTGAAGACACATTTGACACTTGGTGCATTTGACAGTCACAGTAGGTTGGTTTCTGACAACCAACCCCCCCCCCCCACCCCCCCCAACGATAGACTGAGAAGTTGCACATTGAATAGTGAATACGTCACGTATTATGTGAGACTATTCAATCGATCCGTGGCAGATATTATAACTCTATGGCAGGGAGATTTGACTTTCCCAAACGTATTATTATGAATTGAATGAATAATTTATGGCAACGTCTTACCGTGCTTGCCTTGGGCAGCAAGCACGGTAAGCATGCATGCGTTGGGTGGAAGAGCAGGATGGTTGTTCCGCTGGCCGCTGATGACTCCGTCAGCTTTTTTTTTGTTGGTTTATTTGACACCTTGAGCACTTGACTTTTTGAAATGTTAGATTCGACTTAAGTTATTATTATTATTTACAAACAAGTAAAAAGAGTGCAAATAAGTTTTATATTATATATTAGAAAGGTAAAAAAGGCAAAAATATAACTTTTCTGAATGCCTGGCTGCGGACCACCAGCAGTACCTCCGCGGACCACCAGGGGGCCGCGGACGACCGGTTGAAAACCCCTGATCTAATGTAATCCTGGGCACTACACTTCCTCTGCCAACCTGGGGGGGGGGGGGGGCAGCGGACTGACCTCATGCTTCCTTCTATGCATGAGGAGTCCAAGCTGCTTCTTTTAACCTGACAGGGAGGGGAGAGTTTCCCCGGCCGGACATAGCGAGTTAACATGCATACCGAGTGTAGAACAGTGTTTGTCTACCAGCAGACAGGACTAGTACATTTTGCGGTTCCGACAGGCTGTCAAAGCACAAGCAATGAATACCTTGAACACAGCAGAAATACAGTGTTATTATTGGACCTGAGTTTATAATTAACCCATTTTGGGCGGGAACCCCTTTTGGTGTTAGCATCACGTTATGCTTTAGCTATTGAAAAATAGCAGATCTACAAGCTCATAGCGCACCACCGAGTGGCGCGCTACGAGCTTGTAGGTCTATTTTTGAAAAATCGAAGAGCGACTGACATAGAAGACATTTTTAGAATCTGATCTCAGGTCAGAATGGGGTAAAGACACATTTCAGCCATAGCCTCAAACCAGTAGAGAACCTGAACAGTAAACTTATAGACTCACCTTTCTTCAGCTCCCAGGCATCGATGTCTGGCTTGCTGAAGTAAGTGACCCAACGGGCATCAAACTCCTCATCCGTCTCCACCTTCCCATGGGAATAAAACCTGGAGGCCAAGGGAGCTAGAGAACATGACAACATACCGTAATAAATGTGTGTACCTCAATCTTAGATGAGATGGCACCTTATACTGTAGGGTAGGTTAAAGGACCGCTTCACTACTTTTAAACCTATCTTCATATACAGTAATTGGTCCTCACTAATGTTCATGATAAAAATGCCAGAATCTTTTCCTACTCTGTCTGTGTCTCAAGTCTAAACCTCGTTTACCTGACGTGTAATTATCGATTATTATTTTTGAGGGGCGCTAGCCACTCCTCCTAATATATTCAGCTTAATCAGCTATAGTGTAGATTGCTGTCCTAACACAAACATTAAATGCCTTTGACAATGAATGGAGAATTTACGTCATATGTAGACGAGCAAATCGTCTACTTTCGTCCTACACAAAAATTTCCATTAACAATGAAGCAATAGACAGACGGACAAATAATATGTTACATGCATCATGATGACAAATTCAACATTCAAACATTGTTTGAAAAATAACTGTGTTAAAGAATGAATTCATGACAACTATAGTAATTCGTTCATAAGTAATGTTAATTTATTAATATTATCTTTTTACGTCACAATGATAAGAGCGACCCTCGATCACTTCACACGGGTGTGACTTTTATAATAGATTAAATCTACCCCCATTTGTTTGATTAACTGTTGCACAGTTAGCACACTCAAATAATGGTTTGTTGCATTAATACAAACATAACACATTTTATTTGAACTATCTATCTAGCCCTGCATGTTAGCAGTTTCAAGAACTGGCACTGTACAATACTTAGGAGGTCAACGCTGCTCTGAGTCAAATGAGGACAGCAGGGACTGCAGGGTAGACGAGAGGGCAAGAATAGCACCCATACCTCTTGGCCTGGGCTAAACTGTTCCATCGTATTACACATTAATGACCCTCTATGCCGAAGGTGTAATAATTATATTATTGTCCTGACTTATTAACAAACCTTGATTATTACGTCTGATTTAATCCGCGGCAAACAGTTATTCTTATTTACTATCAGGTGGCGGTGCGTGTGTGTGACTGTAAACGAGTCATGGCAAGGTCATCGGCTTTTCCCAAATCGCTGTAGCGTTTCATGCGCAAACATATACAGTTATAATTCACCAGGTTATGAACAGGTTTTTTTTTTAAACAATGTTGTAATCAGGTTAATAAATTAATAAGGGGTCCGCCGGCGACGCCGCCGCTATAAAGATAAACCAATGTCACCCTTACCTTCACACACACACAGCCGGGGAGCTAACTAGTTACACGATTCACACATTAACAGCAGAACATGTGGATATAGAATAATACCTGTGTAACGGGGTTGTGAACGGGCCAAACTCCGTGCCCCCGATGATGAAAGTCGAACTACGGCTCGGAACATGATGCCACTCGGTGACTCGAACAAACACTGTCAATCAGGCTAACCGCTGCTAATGCTAAAGGAAACAACACAGGAAATGACGTCGCCAGTCAAACGCACACTGTCACTGTCACTGGCGTCAGTGGCGTGATGACGCGCCAAGCAGTGAGCTGACAGCTGAGCAGGTCCCATCATGGTCATGTGCAGGGCCGCCAACATTGGACTGTGACTGAGAATCCATTAATTCTCTGTGCCAGAAACATTTTAATATATTAGATGTAAGTTCCTGTGCTCAGTGCTATGGTTAATTTGGTGACTTTGATACCAAATCCAGGAGAAAGTAATGGCAATGTCAATGCAGGAGTCTTTGCAACGGGCCATTGCGCTGAGCACTGGCAGTGGCAGTGTTTTACCTATACTTGTGAGGACCTCTGCTTGGATTAATTGTGAGTGGGGCACCGACGATCTCCAAGCCGTGTATATCCACGGCTTCCCAAGTCGTGGGAGCCATACGTCTCTCTCTCTCTCTCTCTCTCTCTCTCTCTGAGAGAGAGAGATTTTTACTGTAGGCCTAGGCTACTATATTTTCACCTGTACTTTGAGATTTTTCCTGTACTTTTAAACAGAGAGAGAGAGAGAGAGAGAGAGAGAGAGAGAGAGAGAGAGGGGGGGGGGGGGGAGGAGGTAAAGTGTCTAGTTATAGTGAGAGTTGACTAGTTGAGGGGGCCCAAGGGGGGTCATCAGCCTCTTTTGTTTGAATGTGCTGGGTCATTACTACAACCAGAACAACAACAGATCCACCTGTTGGTGGTGCTGTAACTGGCCAATGTGTAAAGGGTGGGTCCGTGGGATATATTCCTCAGCCTAGTATGAAAGTCTGTGAAAGATTCCACGTAAATTGCACACTGCCTTCATGATTTGAGTCATTTTCAAAAATCCACCTGTTGGTGGCCCTCCTGTTCTCCTGTTGAAGTAGACCACTGGCCTATGAAATAATGCAGCACCAATGTGAACTTCCTTTTGTTTTGTTTATTTAAAAAACTAAAGGGGACACTGCATGGGGAGACACTGGGGAGGCACTGGGGAGACACTGGGGAGGCACTGGGGAGACACTGGGGGGACACTGGGGAGGCACTGGGGGGACACTGGGGAGGCACTCAGGGGGACACTGGGGAGGCACTCAGTGGGACACTGGGGAGGCACTCAGGGGGGCACTGCATGGGGAGGTACTGGGGAGGCACTGGGCAGACACTGGGGAGGCACTGGGCAGACATGGGGAGACACTGGGGAGACACTGGGGAGGCACTGGGGGACACTGGGGAGGCACTGGGGGGACACTGGGGAGACACTGCGGAGGCACTGGGGAGACATGGGGAGGCACTGGGGAGACACTGGGGAGGCACTGCGGAGACACTGGGGAGGCACTGGGGGACACTGGGGAGGCACTGGGGAGACACTGCGGAGGCACTGGGGAGACACTGCAGTGAACAGGACGTATTCGTAAAATCAGTCCATCGATCATTCCGGGCCCCTCGCCCGGAGAGAAAGATGTCTGTGTGCATCTCTTGAAAAAGTGGAGATAATTGACTAAATACACGTTTTGTGCCAGAACGTTCACATGGATATGAAACTAGAGGACCATATTTCACTCCACGTCTTTGGAATGATTTAATGGGTGAGTACAAACGGAGCATTTATCACATTTAGGCCGCCCATTTTGAACCCGAACAGAAATTAACCTGGGTGTTCTATGGCTCTGTATGTGAAATACTGTACTATTAACTGTATGAAACAACAAGAGCCATTCTAGGGCAGTAGGGCTAGTAGGCCTATAACGCTTTCAAATAAATCAAAAAGTTATAGTGGACTCAGTAAACAGTATTTGGATCTGAGATACAGTGGAGTAGAAGTAAAAGTATTGACATTGGAAATACTCAAGTAAAATACAAATACCTCAATTGTATTTAAGTTACAGTACTTTTATTGACGTTTTTCAGTTTGGTCTCGTTTCTATAAATCCGGGTGGCGGAACCATTATCAAATGCAACTTGTGTGGCAGGATACAATTCGCCGTTGTACTACCACGCAGCATGTGTGCGTCGGTTTTATTCATCCGGCGTGTGTTTACACTGATCAACACCATTTATAACTCTATGTGATTAACACATTTCAATAAATAGCAATACAGACATATCTCTACGGTTAATTGTTCTTAAGCATAGTGGACATCATGTCGGACCAGCTGCTGCTCCGCTGGTGTGTGGATCAGTTACAGCACAGCTTCGGACTGGAGGCTTCTGAAGACATTGTCCAGTAAGTCAAACTATATATATTACTAAACTAATACTATTACAATGTAAAATCAGCTGCTCGGTTGCATGGTGTGTGAAGCAGTGACAGCACAGACTTCTGAAGACATTTTCCAGTAAGTCAAACTATAAACTAAACTATTAAAATATAATATTATAATTATAACATAAAACCTGCTCCTCCGCTGGTATGTGGAGCAGTTACAGCTCACAGACTTCTGAAGACATTGTCCAGCAGTAAGTCAAAGAAAAATCATGACATGTCATGTCATGCATTGCATAAGTGTCGACAAAAATTATGAATGACGAAAAATGTTCGTCGACCTTTATTCACAGAGGAAATCTTTCCCCCCCCCTGTTTATTGATAAGCACACTCATTTATACAGTTGTACAGAACTGGGAGGAGAGTGAACATAAACATTTACAGCATTATTGTACTTTTGTTTTTGTTTCTCCATGAACTCTCCCCACTCAGTGTTCCATTTCAAAAAAAGAATTCACAGAGGAATTCTAAATAAAAACTAAGCTATGGTGACTAAAACTAAGACTAAATATATACCGACAATTTCATCAACATGTAATATATGTTTATATATATGAATATGTGTAGATGAATGTATATATCTATGGACAACATGAATGTATGCACTGTGTACTCTAGGCAGATAGATGTCCCATCAGTCTGCTACACGTGCACCTAAATATACAAATGGACTCCAGGGGTAGGGCCCGACAAGCCTATGGCTTCTCCCTAGCCCTTCTTCGGATATCGGACAGGACATGAGCAACGGACACTCAAAAGGAGTAGAAAAAAAGGAAACTATTTGTGCTATGTATAAACTGTATGTCCAGTTGTCCACCATTCTGAAAATAAAACTGAACTGAACTGAACTGAATATGTCAAAAATGTCAGAATTTCATTATGCTTTAAGACAAGTAGCATGTGGCATGTCAAACTAGGGGGTTTTCTTGCCCCTCTCGGAACCCTCCGTAAAGCTTTTCTGAAATTTGGATGTCACTTTACGTAGGATCCCTGTGCGTTACTGTGTTTTCGTATTGAAATGATAGAACGCGGACATCAATATCGTCGTTAACGTCGTGACTGCGCCGTTTGACAGCTTCTTTTCGTTTGAGTTATTCTGAATGTGTCAACTATAAGTACCTATACATACCGCTGCGAATTCTCTTGTGTCGCGGAAGCCGTTAAGTATTTTACTATTTTTAATCTTTGTTTGACCGATTTGGAAGCTTTGATTCCTCTCTTCCTGCCTTGTTTATTGACATCCAATTGTACCGCCTCCCGCTGCGGGGTTGGCTTGTGCCGGCTACGTTCCTGCCTCTGATCTGCTCTGTCATAGCTATAGCGCCACTAGCTAGCCAGATAGGCGGTACAATGAGGTGTCAATAAACAAGGAAGGAAAAGAAGAATCAAAGCGACCAAATCGGTCAAACATAGATTAAAAATAATTAACGGCTTCCGTGCCACAGGAGATATTCGCAGCGGTATTTATAGGTACTTATAGTTCACACATTCAGAAGCCCTCAAATGAACAAAAGCCGTCAAAGAGCGCAGACAGGACGTATCCACGGTATTTATTAGTGATGCACCGAATATTCGGCCGCAGAAAATATTCGGCAGAAAATGGTTTAAATTGCATTTTCGGCCTATTCGGTTTCGGCCCGAATAGGCAGAAAATATATCACTGAATAGTGTATGCAATTAATGGATTCAAACGAGCTGAATAAATGTTTTATGGACCCATAATAGTTATTATTTAAGTTAAGTTTTGCCATAACCATTTATTTTGCCATAAATCAGGTCATTTAAGGTACGGCCATGACAGCAATGGTAAGAAAAAAAGATATATAATATTAATCATATTCGGATATTCGGGATTCGGTTTTCGGCCAACTGTTTCCTATATTCGGTATTCGGTTTCGGCCAAGAATTTCCCTTTCGGTGCATCCCTAGTATTTATGTTTTATTTATGTCCGTGTACCAGGTGGCAGGGTAGAGGTGGAACAGGACCCCATGCTATCTGGGTCTCCAAAATGTCAGAAACTTCAGTAGCATTGGGTTCTGCTTGTAGGGCTAGGGGTTTTCATTATTCAAATCAATTCCAATAATTCATTTTGCACAAAAAACACTTCTTGGCCTAAAAACGGCCATTGCAATCATCACAAATGTGATGAGGTCAGCACATTTTGGGGAATTTGGGCACATTTGAGCAAGTGGCTATGGCCGTTTTTAGCCCAAGGAGTGTTTTTTGTGCAAAACTAATGCATGGTATGGATTCAGAATCATGAAAACACCCCTAGTCATATGCTACTTGTCTAATGTTTTGTCTAACTTTTGCCTTTACAGTATATAGGTTGTCAATGGTATGGTCACAACCGTCACATATAAACCCCTTTTCCTCAATACCGACAGCCGGTCAGCAAGTGGATTCATGAATATTTATAGACAATATTTTAGGCCAATAGAAAATAAATTTTCAGCAGGGTGCGGGGCGATCTGCCCTCTATCCTCTATGACTTATACCTGCCCGAGGACTTATGTAACATCCATGGCTCTGGGGTGGGCACTTTATATTTGAAACCTGAACGTTTGTGTAGATGTACAGGCCAGAAATGGAGGCAGTGCAACAACCAAGTTGAACCTCGTCCAATCCATGACTGTCATGTGAAACTGTGCTAACAAACGGTCGACAGTGAAAATATACAACAGTACATCCTCTCTTCACGGTGGGGGATCCTCACTGGCAGGTGTGTCAGTAGGATACAGCAGTAGGTCCTCCCGGTGGGGGCTCCTCACTGGTAGGTGAGCCAGTAGGATACAGCAGTACGTCCACCCGGTGGGGGCTACTAAATTAAAAAGTAAAACAAGAACTTAGTGTTATTTGTTGGAGAGCCTTCATTGTATGATTGCATTAGGAGAAGTTGTTTGACAGCAACTCTTCTTCTTCTTCTCAGGTACATTCTGTCTATCGATAATGCTGACGAGATTGTGGAGTATGTTGGAGATCTTCTCCAGGGAACGGACGGGAAAAAGCGTGAATTTATAGATGAGCTCCTGAACCGATGGCAAAGGACCCGAAGGCAGTCCCAGCAGGCTGCAGATAACAGCCAAGGCCTTTTCCTCTTTAGAGAGTCCAGAGCTGGCCTAGGTACGTTGTATATAAAAATAAAAATAAATTGTCATCAAAGTTTTTTTAATGATTTTAAATAAAGCATACAAAATTCACATGACTTACACAAAAGAAAAAGACAAGAAAAAACAAACAAAAAACAAAACACACCTAGCAGTCAAAAAAAAGAAAACCCCTGGACAACACCCCTCCACACTCTGTTGTTGACACTCGTGGTTATATCATATGTAATGTACAAATACAAAATGTTACTACAACAATCCTTTGATATATAAATTAAAGTAGTCCCATATCTCATGGAACTTCCCTTTGACGTTATTCCTCCTGGCAATTGAGTATTCAAAGGATGCCGTTTCAGTCATAAGTTGGGTCCAGTCTGTGATCTCTGGCGTAGCAGAGCTCTTCCAGTTTCTCAGTATCAACCTAGCTGCAGTAATAAGGCCTGCAGTCACCAATGCATGTTGTGCCTTGGTGACCCCCTGTGGCAGCACCGTGCGATCTCCCAAGAGACATAACCTTGGGCATTCTGGTAGTATTAGCCCCATCCAGTCTCCAAGTTTCCCCAGTACCTCTTTCCAGAAAGGCACAACCACAGGACATTCCCAAAAGGCATGTAAAAACGTACCATCTTCCCCTTTACATTGCCAACACCGTTTGTCTTCCACCAAGCAATCAGTGTTAATTATGTTATTAATTATGTTAACTACTATGTTATCTAGGTCAGATATAGTGGACGAACCAAATAATGTGCCATTGTGGTTGCCAAGTTGATATTTGGCACACGATGAGGAAGTAGTAGGCATTATTTTGCAGCATAAAGATGTCCCGTGGTGGACAGACGTGGTCTAATGAAGAGAGAGAAGCCCTTGGCTTATCGCAATATGGCCAGGTGATCACATTTATCAAATGCTGAAGGTTACACACAAAACCACTGCAGTGTAGGACATTTAGTGAGAGAATGGAGGTGATTGGGTCCCATTGCACATTTGCACAATGTCGCATATCGCATTAAAGTGAAGAGTTGGCGCTCACAGTACAGACATGGACCGAGAATTCTAACGGCTCCGCTGATCTGTAGTCAGATAAAAGTGGTATGTGTGTTTGTGTAGACAGTAGCAGTTCTTAGTCCTGGGGACTGATTTCAGTCCTGAGGATTCATAGGGGTCATTTAATGAGATCAGTGCAGATTTGCAAAAAAATTAATTCAGTCTTGGGATTTTTTTTAGCTTTAAGCCCTGCAGTAGGCTACTCCTATTAACCTACCAGGCTTATGTATTTAGACTAGCCGCTACTTTACAAATAAAGTTGGTAAAGTTGTAGCGATCTGCTATTGCACACAGGCACGCGCGCACACGTGTCGGTTGTGGACAGCTGGTTCCAGCCCTAATGTAGTATGACGCAGGGACGGATTAATCCCACGATGGCCCCTGGGCCGATTTTGGGGGGCCCCCACGGGGGCCAAGGGCCCCTGGGCCACGGCCCCACCGGGGCTAATTTGGCCCTGGTATGAAGTAAAATATTGAACAGGTATGTTTGTGTATCGTTTGTGGATAGCTGGTTCCGTTGTGCCAGATTCCTCGGACTCCTCCAAGGACTCCCAGAAGAAGTCAAAGCGTAAAGGACGAAACAACAAGCAGGACGTGATGACCATCAACCAGGAAGCAGAGCCTGAAGTAGAAGTGGTCAAAACCCCCATCGACCTCAAGAAGGTGAGTGTGTTGAGTAGGGGTGGAAAATAAAATCCTTTGTTCGATTTATCGCGATTAATTAATCGTGATTATTAATTGATTCACACATGTCAAACATCGATTATTATTTTATTTAAAACAATACAGTATATATATATATTTGTTTTTTTTACAAAAAAAATAGTTTTCTGCAATTGTCAAATATATCCTTTCAGTTGACAGTGACACATCTTTTCCTTTTGTATTTTATTAGCAATACAAGATAATGGAAGTAAATTAATGTGTTTTTCATTATGGATCATTAGAAAGCACTTTGTGTCACACAGTCAGGGCGACGTATTTGCATCGCATTGCTTCTGTAATCAAATCGTAAATGTATTGTAGCCCAATTAATCTGAATTAATCGAATCGTAGGCTTCTGAATCTGAATAGAATCGTCAGGTATCTAGCGATTTACAGCACCCTATTGTTGAAGCTATTTTGCTGTTATTAGGGCTGTAACAATGATTAGTCTAATTGCAGTTATTTGAGCTAATCACAATTATTTTTGCATAATCGTCATAATGTCGAAATTTAAAAAATGCGGAAATAGTAGATCCAAAAGCTGTCAAGCTGTCAAACAGTGTCAAAACAAACATTAAATTATCTTTATTGATAATGGCATTTAATGTTTGTGTTAGGGACAAGATGACGTAGATTTTCCCTTCATTGTCAATGGCGTTTTTAAAACATTGAACTAAAAACAAACATTAAGCCTGTATATAGGAGGGGCTAGCACCGCTCAAAAATAATCACACTTGTGATTATTTTGATAAGCGCTCTTTTCATCATACATCACATTCCGTGCTCAGCCAATCAAATCATCAATATGGGTCAGGGGTACACACATTGCTCACATAATCAAATCATCGCTATGGGGTACAGCCAGTACACACAAACACAAAAAATAAAATAAAAATGGATCTTTCGAATAATCGTTAATAATATAATATAGTCATAGATTTTCATTTTGGTCACCTTTACACATCCCGGATGTCTTCCTCCATCCATCCACATCCACAGGCACAAGAAGTCAACACTTTGTCTTTGGCCAAGAAGAAGAGCAAGTTTGTGAATCTGTACAACAAAGAGGGCCAGGACAAGCTGGCCATCATCCTACCCGGGCGCCACGCCTGTGAGTGTCTGGCCCAGAAGCACGGCCTGGTCAACAACTGTCTCAGCTGTGGACGCATCGTGTGTGAGCAGGAAGGCTCTGGGCCCTGCCTCTTCTGTGGAAGTCTGGTGAGTTCCATATCTGTTTCATAGAAGACTCCGGGCCCTGCCTCTTCTGTGGAAGTCTGGTGAGTTCCATATCTGTTTCATAGAAGACTCTGGGCCCTGCCTCTTCTGTGGAAGTCTGGTGAGTTCCATATCTGTTTCATAGAAGACTCCGGGCCCTGCCTCTTCTGTGGGAGTCTGGTGAGTTCCATATCTGTTTCATAGAAGACTCCGGGCCCTGTCTGTTCTGTGGGAGTCTGGTGAGTTCCATATCGGTTTCATAGAAGGCTCCGGGCCCTGTCTGTTCTGTGGGAGTCTGGTGAGTTTCATAGAAGGCTCCGGGCCCTGTCTCTTCTGTGGAAGTCTGGTGAGTTCCATAGATGTTTCATAGAAGGCCCTGCATCTTATGTGGAAGTCTTTTAAGTCTGCTTGGTTTTAGGACGATTCAGTCTAAGGTGGTATTTACACGAGGATGGTGTTCATATAAAACGTCAAAATAAAGTATCGTTTGCTGCTGTCATTTAGACGAGAACCATGTTCTCAGGAGGTGAAAACGCAACAAAGTGAAACCGCCTCCCAGAGTGGAAATCTTTAGAACACCGTTTCCTATGGTCTCCATATAAACAGGCAAAACGGTGAATCCGCAAAACTTATGACATCATGGCTCACGTTGGCTCACAGCGCTTATGTTTATTACATTGATGCAGAGCCATATCATTATGATATAATGGAGTTCCTGAACAAGCCTCCCTCCTCGCCTACAAACTGATGCTCATCAGCGGTGTTGAATGTAAAACCATGATGTAAATAAAAAGCCATGTGATAGACGACAGCCGTTTATGTAGTCTAATGTATTATAAAATATATACCATCCCGTGGTATGTCCAGAGCCGTGGTGCGCAGGCTTACGTGAAGGTTTCTTCTTCTTGTACGTGGGGGACCTGTCTATTTGGCAGCCCGTTATCGCCACCTAGCGACAGTATACCATAATAACACATCATATCATAACGTGTGCGTTCTCGTGTAAAGGGTAAGAAAAAATGAGAACGCATCGGGACTTTGACGTGTTATATGGAGATGGTCGCCGTCTAAAAGAGGTCTAAGATTCATAATTTTTCTGTTGATGTTATTTTTTTTTACTGTTACTTCAGGTTTGCACCAAAGAAGAGCAGGAGATCAATAAGAGATATTTGTTTTGTGTTACTTCAGGTTTGCACCAAAGAGGAGCAGGAAATCCTGCAGAGAGACTCCAACAAGAGCCAGAAACTGAGAAAGAAACTGATGGGAGGTGAGACACAAAACTGTACTTAATATGACGCTAATTTCACTGACATTATTCAATGTCATGGTCTCTCTTTGAATGGAGTTAACATTACTCTAATAGACCCCCAGGTGTTTTGTACGTGTCTATGGAGTTAACATTACTCTAATAGACCCCCAGGTGTTTTGTATGTGTCTATAGAGTTAACATTACTCTAATAAACCCCAGGTGTGGTTATAATATTCAAATATGTCTTCCCTGTGTATTTTTGGTTTCTTCCTGAAAGCCGAAAGCCTTTGAGTCAAAAGGCCCAATTGAAATCACACCACTTTTGTGGACTGAGACTCATGTTTCTGTTTGGTACAGAGGACTCAGATAGAGACTGTCTCATGTTGTTTCTGTTTGGTACAGAGGACTCAGATGGAGACTGTCTCATGTTGTTTCTGTTTGGTACAGAGGACTCAGATGGAGACTGTCTCATGTTGTTTCTGTTTGGTACACAGATGGCTCAGATCTTCCACACCAAGAGGCTCGTATGAAGGTGGGTCTGGAGAAGGCCATCCAACACAAAGACAAGCTGCTGGAATACGACAAGAACAGGTATGGTAAAATCAGCACACTTTGGTTGTAGTTTGGTTGTGCAGTTCATTACTTTGGTAGTAGTTTGGTTGTGTAGTTTGTTACCTTGCCATGGTGGAACTCCAATCGCGAGAGGTTTATATTACGTTTATTTCATTCTGTACTCCTATTGTGCTATCTTGACTGTCTGGTTTTCTGTGAGATTTGCCGGGATCCGAATTCCCAAGAATACAGCAGATATAGCTAGGTTTAATACGCACAATTGGTTTGTTTAATGCTTCAATAATATCCTTATTTTACGAATCAAACATGCTTTTTATAGGGTTTTTTATTAGTTCATTCTTAAACATAAAACACATATTATCAACATTCACACGTTTGTTCAAACTTCCCCACACAGACTGATAATAGTACCCTGGATTTGTGACTTAGCACGCCCTTAAAGTCTATTACCTAACCCTGCTCTCATTTGGAGAAGTGTAGTTATATTGAACATAATCATAGTATTCCACTTTGTGTGGTTCTATTAAGTAAGTGTGCATAATTATGGTATTTCACTTGTTTGTGATTCCACTATGCTCACTTTGTAATGTGTGTGTGGTTCCACGTTTGTGTGGTGTTCCACCCACTAACCAGGTATGTGTGGTATGTGTGTCTGTGGTTTAAAATCTGCCATATCAAAGATTATTTAATAAGGAGAAAAGAACACAATAGCACTTGGTTACAACCTAATTATCATATTACACATTAATACACAGTTATGAAATAATGCACATATCATATCATTATAATTACCGCTGGCCTCTGCTGGTTCTCTCACGGTGGTCTGGTGAATCTAAATTCAACCCTGGACCAAACAGTATACTAGACCAGAGAGAGAGTTGCCTTTGCAACCAATCAAATAGCAGGGATAGCTGTCTCAGCCAATGGCCATCCTGCTTGCCTCAGTGAGACATCAGCCTCTTGCAACAGCCCCATCACTTCCTGTCATGTGAGCTGTTGCTTATCTCTAGATCAAAATGTCTAGATTAACTGTCTAAACCATTATATATATATATATTATCTAGGCTTTACTAACCCAGTATAATATTGGTTACTTTAGAACACATTTATCAATTAAAGGAATTAAAGAAGTTCTTTCCTCCTACCTACATGGACATGTCCTGTAATCAGTAACTTAGTTTCAGAGGTCTTCCTGCCAGCCTGTGGCAGGTCATAAAATGTCCTCACACCACTGACTGGTACTGATAAAGATCTTCACAACCCCCCATTTCACCAGTGGTGCCTTCAAAGGAATGCGTGGGAGACTCTCTGAGTTCTCCTCCAGTTTACCAGTGTGGAACACAGATGATCATCATTTGACCCCTTATAGATTTTACCACAATTCTGATAACGCATCTTCGCACATCCATATATAGTTCGACATTGACCACCATTCTAAATGAGAGATGTGTAGCTCAATTCTGCTCAACACTTGCTGTGACACCGTACCCATATCGTATCTTAGACCGGCATCTTCGGTTAGGTTTCTAAAAAGTTAGCTTTGTTTATCTTGGGGGATTAAATAATGAGTCCGTTATTGGATGAATGCACATGGCTTTTGAAGGGTAGCAGATCTACAAGCTCTCAGCTTGTAGATCTCAACATGTCAGCTGCAATGCGTTGTGAGCTTGTAGATCGTTCGCCCTGGCTTTTTTCGTTCCCGTTTTGAAACAATATGGCCCAGGGGTCTCTTGAGGCTAGCATGGCGCTATCCTTTTGGCTAGCATGACGACGGTTCTCCCGTTCTGTCGACACTCAGCACGAGGAGAACTCAGGTTCTGGACGACCAGTCGGACTACTTCGGCACCGATTCCAACCAATGGCTGTCGTCCGGAGAGCGCGACATGCTGCGGCAGAAGGAGGAGGAGCTGCGAGAACTCCGCCACGCTTCCCGGAAAGATCGGAAGATCACGTTGGACTTCGCCGGGCGACGAGTCGTCGACGAGGGAGACAACCTCGGACACTACTACGACAAGTGAGGACAAAGAGACTAGGGGAGTAGGGGTTCTCAACCGGTTCTCAACCCGGCCTGCTCTACAAGCAAAGCAAAAAACCCCATAAAAATAGCCGAAGCTCACAATGCCTCGCAGAGCGAGCTGTTGTGAGCTTTGGCTATTTTTTACAATTTTGCGCGAGGATGAGCGACTATTGCCTCATTGAGTGCCTCAACTCGGCTTTTGAAAAATCTTGAAAATGTGACTTTTCAGGCTGGATGAGACGCTCAAGGCCATGAACAGCGGTGCTCAGCTTCACTCACCATCGCCCCCTGGAGGACACAGTGGACGGCAGAATACCAGAGAGTTGGTCAACCCCAACATCGTGCAGGCTGCGCCCGAGGTATGTCTCTGTCAGATTGTAGAGTAGGAGAGTAGCGACACGCTTTGATCTCTGCGCAAAGCAGGTACCTATGGGCTATAGTTCCAAACATTGCTCTTGTGGCTGGAACTATCCCATTGCGATAGAATGAGCACTTCCGCATTCCAATGTTACAATGGGAGTCAACGCTACTTACTTAATATTACTCTGGTCTCTGTGTACTAGTGATGATTTTGACATTTGGATTTGCGTTGCGTTCCCCCCCCCCCCATTCTGAATTCCCATAGACTTAAAAAAATATATATATATATATCGCATCAAATAAGAACCTTGTAAAACAAACGATCCCGGCGGTATGACTCATAATGGATATGAAGGATCAACTGACTGCGAGAAAACGCTAATATTACTGCTGCTACATTTTCGCTAGAAATAGACTGTATCAAATATGAGTGCACTGACTGTCGTAAACGATACAGAGACACCTCCCCGACAATATCGCAGAGACAGTTTGTTTATTTTTGGACCACGATGCTTATATGAGACGATTCTAAGATGACCCCATGTTCTTCTCCATTGAGAAATTACTTCTGCGACCCAGGGGATGAGCGAGTGACGTCAGGACTTCTGTGCTCTATTGGGCCACATAATTGTGTGCAATAAAATTAGAATGGCAGTGTAATGACATGATTCAAGTAATGAAACAAGACTCTGTTACAAGGTTGGTTTTAGTAAGTTAAAACTGTGACGAAAAATGTTCAACTACCTTTTTCACGGACGAAAACTAAATGAAAGCTAAGCTATGAAGACTAAAACTGAGACTAAATATACTGACAATTTTGTTAAAAAAAAAACTTTTACATTGCAGTGTCGATACTTTTTAACTTAAGTAAAACATCTGGGTACTTTTTCCACCACTGCAGTGGGAGGAGGTGAGAGGAGACGAGACTCTAACCCAGCAGCATTATGTGCGGTCACTCAGTGGGTGGATGTGGGTGGAGACTAACCCAGCAGCATTATGTGTGGTCAGTCAGTGGGTGGATGTGGGTGGAGACCAACCCAGCAGCATTATGTGTGGTCACTCAGTGGGTGGATGTGGGTGGAGACTAACCCAGCAGCATTATGTGTGGTCACTCAGTGGATGGATGTGGGTGGAGACTAACCCAGCAGCATTATGTGTGGTGACTGTGGTCACTCAGTGGGTGGATGTGGGTGGAGGTGAGAGCCACCTGCAGAAAGGACTGACCGCGCCGCTGGGAGACGACGTTAAGGCAGGCGGAGGAGCCGAGGAGCGCTGCAGGCTGAGGCTGCAGGACCGAGAGCTGCAGGAGATGAGCGACGGAGGCTGGTGTCTCAGCATGCACCAACCCTGGGCCTCACTGCTTGTCCAAGGCATCAAGAGGTGAGACATGCACTAGAGATGTCGCGGTGTTAGAATTTCCCCACCGTTTCCACCGTGCTTCTCAACACCGGTTAAACCGGTAACACCGAATCCAACCACTAGGTGTCCTAATAGACCTGCCTCGCATTGATCCAGAAAGTTAAGAAACAGAAACTACAACAGCGCTTTGCACTTCCAAAGTAATTACTTACGTCGAGGCTTTAGGCAGTATAGGCAGGCACGGTCAAAAAATGCAACTAGAAGATAAACAATCCAGCAGAACTCTTTTCATCATTTTATTTTCCTCATATGATATTTGTCATATCAACGAGACCAACAACGCACCTGTTTCAGGCAGCTCACATAGCCTTCATCAGCGTTGATCAAGACGCTAACGCGAGATCATTACAGGATGAATTGAGAGCACAGCACCGTTGCTACAGATTATTGTGAGTAAATAAAGCACTAAAACATTGTGGAAGTATAAACTCACCGTAAGTCCAATGCACTCTAAGTCTGAATGCAGCTAAGACCTGTCACCAAAGCGAAAGTGAAATCTGACACCATGCTGGTGTGGGTTCAGACAGCTCCGCTCTGCCTGCTGCAGCCCCGTTAAAGAGCAGATCACTTTTGTTCTCTTCATAATAATAATATTAATACAACCTGTTGTCTGACTAAAGTATTGATAACCTGCTTATAAGCACACGGGTGCCACACGAAAATGAACTGAAGTGGTTTTATAGGGTACACGAGAAAAGAAATAGTCTAGCATTAAAAATAATAATAAAACGGTGCTATCGGTGTGCAAGTAATGTACTCGGTGGCGTGCCCGCCCAACGGTAACACCGGTATCACCGGACACTGTGACAAGCCTAACATGCACCAACCCTGGGCCTCACTGCTGGTCCAAGGCATCAAGAGGTGAGACAAGCACCAACCCTGGGCCTCACTGCTGGTCCATGGCATCAAGAGGTAAGAGATGATGAACCAACCCTGCGCCTCACTGCTGGTCCAAGGCATCAAGAGGTAAGACATGCACCAACCCTGGGCCTCACTGCTGGTCCATGGCATCAAGAGGTGAGACATGCACCAACCCTGCGCCTCACTGCTGGTCCAAGGCATCAAGAGGTGAGACATGCACCAACCCTGGGCCTCACTGCTGGTCCAAGGCATCAAGAGGTGAGACAAGCACCAACCCTGGGCCTCACTGCTGGTCCATGGCATCAAGAGGTAAGAGATGATGAACCAACCCTGCGCCTCACTGCTGGTCCAAGGCATCAAGAGGTGAGACAAGCACCAACCCTGGGCCTCACTGCTGGTCCATGGCATCAAGAGGTGAGACAAGCACCAACCCTGGGCCTCACTGCTGGTCCATGGCATCAAGAGGTAAGAGATGATGAACCAACCCTGCGCCTCACTGCTGGTCCAAGGCATCAAGAGGTGAGACAAGCACCAACCCTGGGCCTCACTGCTGGTCCAAGGCATCAAGAGGTGAGACAAGCACCAACCCTGCGCCTCACTGCTGGTCCAAGGCATCAAGAGGTAAGACATGCACCAACCCTGGGCCTCACTGCTGGTCCAAGGCATCAAGAGGTGAGACAAGCACCAACCCTGCGCCTCACTGCTGGTCCAAGGCATCAAGAGGTGAGACAAGCACCAACCCTGGGCCTCACTGCTGGTCCATGGCATCAAGAGGTGAGACATGCACCAACCCTGGGCCTCACTGCTGGTCCATGGCATCAAGAGGTGAGACATGCACCAACCCTGGGCCTCACTGCTGGTCCATGGCATCAAGAGGTGAGACATGCACCAACCCTGGGCCTCACTGCTGGTCCAAGGCATCAAGAGGTGAGACATGCACCAACCCTGGGCCTCACTGCTGGTCCATGGCATCAAGAGGTAAGAGATGATGAACCAACCCTGCGCCTCACTGCTGGTCCAAGGCATCAAGAGGTGAGACATGCACCAACCCTGGGCCTCACTGCTGGTCCATGGCATCAAGAGGTGAGACAAGCACCAACCCTGGGCCTCACTGCTGGTCCATGGCATCAAGAGGTAAGAGATGATGAACCAACCCTGCGCCTCACTGCTGGTCCAAGGCATCAAGAGGTGAGACAAGCACCAACCCTGGGCCTCACTGCTGGTCCAAGGCATCAAGAGGTGAGACAAGCACCAACCCTGGGCCTCACTGCTGGTCCAAGGCATCAAGAGGTGAGACAAGCACCAACCCTGCGCCTCACTGCTGGTCCAAGGCATCAAGAGGTGAGACAAGCACCAACCCTGCGCCTCACTGCTGGTCCATGGCATCAAGAGGTAAGAGATGATGAACCAACCCTGCGCCTCACTGCTGGTCCAAGGCATCAAGAGGTGAGACATGCACCAACCCTGGGCCTCACTGCTGGTCCATGGCATCAAGAGGTAAGAGATGATGAACCAACCCTGGGCCTCACTGCTGGTCCATGGCATCAAGAGGTGAGACAAGCACCAACCCTGGGCCTCACTGCTGGTCCATGGCATCAAGAGGTGAGACATGCACCAACCCTGGGCCTCACTGCTGGTCCATGGCATCAAGAGGTGAGACATGCACCAACCCTGGGCCTCACTGCTGGTCCAAGGCATCAAGAGGTGAGACATGCACCAACCCTGGGCCTCACTGCTGGTCCATGGCATCAAGAGGAATACCACTATTAATAAGTGGTACCCACTTTTTGTGGAGTGGTATACCAAAGACCACTTTTGGAGCTCGCGCTCCCTCGTATAACATTAACTCCAGTTTGCGAGCAGAGCATCACATAATTTCAGCACGATCCCTCATAGGAATATTTTGCCATATCTCCAAACCTTTTAGAAATCCAAAGTCTTAGTGGTGGTCAATGTCGCATTACTTAGTTCAAGACCATTCTCCATGAGCTGTCATTTGACGCCGCCATTCTCTCTACTGCTTCCGTAAACGATTTTTTAAACCGTAAAACCATACAAGCCTAATATTCTCGTGCGACCGTTTCGGTATTCTTATCAACACTGTCTGTCTGTCTGTCTGTCTGTCTGTCTACAGGGTGGAGGGACGTAACTGGTATACGTCTCACCGCGGCCGTCTCTGGATCTCTGCTGCCGCTAAGAAGCCCACGCCTCAGGAGATCGAGGAGGTCCAGGCCATGTACCGTCACCTCTACAAGAAAGGTACACACGTTCATTTAACAAGTTAACAGCCACCGTGTGGCCTTAGATGGTAGTTAGCTGCGCCAGCCAGAATTGGGCAGTCATTCACTTCCGTTTTCCCTGCTCGCAGACCGCCATTGTAAGAAACAGCTTATGTTAGCATTAGCTCACAATGTTTATCTTTCGCCAGAAACGTTAATATTTCAATCGCAATGAGACAAATCACAAATCAGATCCGAACCTTGGATGGATGATCATCGTCGCGGACAGCGCTCATAGTTTCAGAGAAAACAGCAGTCCTATATTTTAAATGAGACTATATTGACCATTTGCCATCTCGTTTTCAGTAAAGCTGCCTCCTGCATTATGTTTATGTGCAAATTCAAAACGGGTGGTACGCATATTAACTTATATGGTAATATCGCCGCGGTCTGCATGTGGTCCATGGGATGCACTCGCATGTTTCCTGGGGCTGGAGGTATACTTATTCCTTAATTATTGAAACCTGCTACTTCAGTGATTTTATCCTGTGTTCAATGCGTTTCTGTGTTTGTGTGTGGACTCAGATATCTCTGTCGTATGGGCAGGGAGGACAAAAGTTTCCGTTTAGCAAAAGATCCATACGTTTAGCATGGGCCTTAGTCGTCTCAAATCTTATGGTATTTAGTCGACCGAAACTAGACTGAAACTGTGTGTGTGTGTGTGTGTGTGTGTGTGTGTGTGTGTGTGTGTGTGTGTGTGTGTGTGTGTGTGTGTGTGTGTGTGTGTGTGCGTGTGCGTGTGCGTGTGCGTGTGCGTGTGCGTGTGCGTGTGCGTGTGCGTGTGCGTGTGCGTGCACGCACAGAGCCCAGGTTTCCTAAGGACTATCCCACCGGCTGTCTGCTAGGCTGTGTCAACATGACAGACTGTCTGTCCCAGGAGCAGTTCGCAGAGCAGGTTAGTGTTGGAACCAGCCCTGTCTAGCAGTGCTGTAAAGTAACTAATTACATTTCCTACTGCATTTCTTTTTGGTATTTCTACTTTACTGGAGTATTTAATAATGTCAGTACTTTTACTCGAACCATCTATCCATCCATCAATCAATCAATCCATCTTCAACTGCTTATCCGTAGTCGGGTAGCGGGGGCAACAGCTCCACCAGAGTGCTCCAGACTTCCCTCTCCAGAGCAACATTAGTAACTTCCTCCTGGGGGATGCCGAGACGTTCCAAGGCCAGTGAGTCGATGTGTTTCCTCCATCTGCGCCTTGGTCTGCCCCGGGGTCACCTCCCAGTGGGACGTGCCATTTGGTTCCAAGCTATCATTTAGCTGGGCACCTGAGAAAATAAATAAATATATATATATACATACATATAAATAAAGTTCATTACAATTTTGACATATTATTGCTTATAGCAGCTTTAAAAGTACAAAACGTATGTCGATAAAGTCCCAAAAGTAGAAAGTACTCATTATGCAGAACTAGACCTGTACGTGCCCGTCACAGTCGGCCACCGGCATACTTGGGAACGATGCAATGCAACTTGGGAACCTAATGATATACGTTGTCATAGCATCCGTTTTAACTGCCAGCCGTTGTCCCACATGGAGATCTGTGTATGTGCCTGTGTGTGAAGACTGCAAACTGAAAAGTGTACTTGGCAATCAATTCGGCTTGATGCAATTCGGTTCTCGAGTTACGTGCATTACAACCGTACACACGCACGCACACACGCACGCACACAGAGACGTGGCGCATTATAGTAGATGTCCCATTTCTCGTTTGATGAACTAAAATCTTCTGATATTTAGTCGACTGAAACTAGACTAAATCTAAAACATGTCAGCTGACACAAAATATGACTAAAAGTGAATAAAATGTTATTCAAAAGACTGACTAAAACTAAACGTGCTGTCAAGACCCACACTGTTTATGTAAAACGGATGATGCAGTTCAATGTTCCGACCACCAGAGGGCATAGTGCACCATGTTACTAGCAGCACCTCAGTCATGTTCCACACTCTGCTACTGTCTGGCTGAATGTATGATGATTTAACCCATTTAGGACTGAGGTCCATTAAATAAAGGCTTCTAAATCCTAACAGTTTTCTCAAAAACCTAGGTTTCTATGTCAGTGATGCTCAACCCTTTTTCATGTCAAGGACCCCCAGAATTATCTGTATTTGGCCATGGACCCCCATCTGAAAATATGTAGTTCCAGGGACCCCCCAGAGGCAAAGATTTTAGCTGCGTGTTTGCTCTGAAAGAATATATATTCAATGATTTGTGCCACATTATTCTTTGCGGCTTTCGTCTTTATTTTATATTTTTTATAGAGGGACAGACAGTAGGCTGACAGGAAATGGGGGAGAGAGATGGGGGAGTGACATGCAGTAAAGGCCGTCGGAATCGGGCAACATTATTTATTCTGCATTTGAGCCGGACGGCCCACCATTTGATGACATTCAGCCTCTCAGACCCAAAACTAAAGATTATTTTGTTGTCGTCAGATAAGCTTTTGTCCACAATTCCATGCTGTATTGATTAAAATAACAATTCTTCTACGTTCTCTAATTGTGTAGACTTCTTGTGAATTAAGCAATGCACATGTTTAAAAATTTAACTATTGAGAGTGTAAAATTAAACATGCATTTGACACCCCCAAGAGTGCAACGCTCAGTGCCACGCTATGAGCTTGTAGATCTGCTATTTTTCAACAGCTGAGGTTTAAGATTAAAAAAACAAAAAAAAACAGATCCTTTCCAGGTCTTGATCGGCTAGAGCAGTGGTTACCAAAGTGGGGTCCGAGGACCCCCATGGGTCCTTATGGGAGTTCCAGGGGGTCCCCAGCTAAATGATAGTTTAAATTAACATTGATTTTACAATATAAATTGGGGATTGGGGATATTGAAATGTCATTAAATGGGGGTCTGTAGACTAATGCATGTCAAACTGGGGATCCTTGAAATTAAACGAGTTGAGAATCACTGCTAGAGCTGTAAAGATCTTCTCTTATGGGGGGTCCCTGGCATATCTCTTCAAATTGGGGTCCGTGGGATAATTAGTGTCAATTTGGGGGTCCTTGACATGAAAGAGTTTGGGAACCACTGGGCTAGAAAGAGTGAAACGTCTTGAGCAAGTTGAATATTGAGCATAAAATTGGTTATTTTCTGCTTATTGAGCAGAAGCAGTTGAGACGCGAGTTATAGATTGGGTAACTAACTGTGTCGTCGTATCTCATTCTGAATGTTAAGTTATTTATCGTCACATCGCTCACTGTGTCATTATTCTATTCCTTCAGCTGAAGGAACACGACTTGGCACATTAATGGAAATGGTAGTTACAATGCAGCAGAGTTGTTGTGCAACAACAACCTTTTAATAGCCCCTTTAATGCATGCACATGCACATGCATATGCACGCACATGCACACACACACACACGCACACATTCATACATGCGCACACACACACACACACACACACACACACACACACACACACAGAGAGACTCTAGCTTTAATGAGATATTGACATTGGAAATTGCACATGCTTCCTTTCTGCTGATTTTGAGAAATGTAATTAGCTCTTATTAAGCTGTCGTGTTCGAGTGCACGTGTGTGTGCGTGTGTGTGGGGGGAGGGGGGTTTGCAAGCATCTCCATGTGTGTGTGTGTGTGTGTTGATTGTACTTCTCAAGAGGTCTGTGTTGGCTCTGAAAAAATATGTTATTTTGTCTTTGCCAACGTATGAATGATGCTAGGAGACAGATAAACCAACGTATTGTGGCGATTAGCGTCGCCACGCACGCACGCACACCACGCACGCCCATCTGTGCCGTCAGTTACACTCCAGACTGATACGTCTTTTTATGCCCTGACGTCACGCACCTGGCTAGCGGCAGGAGGAAGTGCTGTCAGCTGTGACAGCGGTGAAGGCTGGAGGTGTCTATGGGACTCGCGGTTACGCTTTGTTTGTTTGTAACCCTTTAAAGTTTATCATTCGTTGCGCGCACGAAACGTTATCTTTTGGACGACAAGTCATAATGGAGAGGATATCACACTGAGAGGACTCCCCGGGGATCGCTTGGATCGTAAGGAGGACACCTTGGAACAGTGGGGATTTAACCACCACACTTGTACGGCCGTGAGTGAGTAACTAACGTGGATATACAACAGAACAGCTGAGGGGTTTGGGAACGGATAACGTGCGGGGTACGAGACACATAGCGGTCGGGTTTTGCGTTTGTGCAAGGGCTGGATTAGCCCTCCAAGCAGAACCCAATGGTACTGAAGTTTCTGACATTTTGTTCGACCCAGACCATGGGGTCCTGTTCCACTGCTACCATGCCACCTGGGACGCACCCATTTTAAAACATAAACAACATGTTTCGTGGCTCCCCGCGCTCTATGACGATATTATTCAGTGTGAGGCTTTCTGAATATGTGAAGTATAAGTATCCATACATGCCGCTGCGAATATCTCCTGTGGCGCGGAAGCCGTTAAGTATTTTTAATCTATGTTTGCCCGATTTGGAAGCTTGGATTAATCTCTTCCTTCCTTGTTTATTGACACCTCATTGTACCGCCTATCTGGCTAGCTAGTGGCGCTATAGCTATGACAGAGCAGATCAGAGGCAGGGACGTAGCCGCACAAGCCAACCGCACACCGGGAGGCGGTACAATAAACGGTAAACAAACAAGAAGAAATAAAGCGACCAAATCGGTCAAACAAAGATTAAAAATACTTAGCGGCTTCCGCGCCACAGGAGATATTCGCAGCGGGATGTATAGCTACTTAAAGTTCCCGAATTCAGAATAACTCAAGTAAAATAACGCCGTCTTTTGGCGCAGATCCTATTTTAGAGAGAATTTCTACATCCGTGTCCAGGGATTTCCATACGAAAATATAGTCATGAACAGGGACCCTACGTAAAACTCATAAAAATTTCAGAAAAGCTTTACGTAGGGTCCCGAGAGGGGCTAGGGCTGGATATAAGCTGGAACTGTATGGGAACTGAACTGTGAACTGTGAACCTATATGTGCTGTGAACCTTTCATTATACAACTTATTCACTGCAACTCTACCGTGTCTGTGTTTATTGTGTTTACAAGTGACTCTACAGGGTGTGCAGTGTGGTGCGGACCACGGTATGCTGCACAGCCTTATGCAACGGTTACCCTATTTAACTAACATTTTGTCAGGATACAACTGCCTGGCTGGCACCCCAGATCCATGATCTATAACAAACCGTTACATAGAAAAATGGCACCCCAGATGGGACTAAATAACACTGTAACACTGTAAAAAAAAAAAACACACACACACACAAAAAAACTACACTGTAAAAAAAAACCCTGAACTTGTACTACACTGTAAAAAATGTTTTTTGTGGAAACAAGGGGGAAAAAGGTATTTACGCTGAAAACACTGTGAAAAGAGTTGGTTTTTAATACCTTGCCGATGTTACACTGTAAAACAATATTTTTGTGGTAACAAGGGGGAAAAAGGTATTTTTCATTGAAAACACTGTGAAAAGGGTTGGTTTTTGAAAGGGCGGTTGTGTGTACAAAGAGTCAAAAATGGATACAGAACTTGAATTGTTGCTATTTCAGAATGTGGAGGGTTTAAGTCCGGTTATGCCGGTGATGGCATCACCCAACCCCTCCACAGCCTCTAACTCACCCAACCCCCCCACAGCCTCTAACTCACCCAACCCCCCCCACAGCCTCTAACTCACCCAATTACCCCGCCCACCCAATGCCCCCACAGCCTACTGTGAGGAGGAAAAACAAAACACCTCCAGCGGGTACATTCCCCAGTTCCCCACCCAATGCTTCCCCAGCGGAACCCCCAGGGGATAATGTACAGCCACAACGGTCAATACGGGGCCCATTATTTGACCTGGGGGGGCGCACTGAAACAAGGGATGCTCCAATGCAAACCAATGAGCTACAGCAAACTCAAACAAATGAACTCCAGGAGGATTTCCAAAATCTCAGAGAAACAATGAGGGATGGATTGGATAATTTTGCAAATGTACTCAAGGAAATGGAAAAACAAAAAGCCAAACAATTGCAGGAAATGTTGGATCTCCAAGCAGAGTATATAAGGAAGGAAATGAACCTAAACTTAACTTGGAAGCTGAAACAATTTCTCACGGACTCTGGAAAGGACAGGGACGTCGCACTATTACCCCTCCTAAAGACTGCCAATCACCTGAATGAAACCATGGCTAACTGTTCACAACAGCTATCGGAATGTTCAAAGCAACTCAAAGAGGTGGTCGGAGAGGTGACTTGTCTGAAACAACAAAGCGCTTCTTCCACTCTTTCCAGGTCCAAAGTCCAAACTTTACCTCTTGTTGACGGTTTTGCGCCTGAGATATTACAGGCCAGAAGCCAACCACATCCATTGTGTTCCACAATGCGGAAAGAGGTCAGTTCGGAAGCAGTAGCATCTTCAGCTCCGGGCGATGCTCCAGTTGCCTCGACTACTGAGGGGAGAGTTCGATTTTTCGGACAAAGCCCTGTGAAACTGGAGTTCCCATCATTCAGGAGAAGGGAGGATTGTAGCGACCCCCTCCGTTACCTGGAGAAGAGTAATGATTTTCTTGCCTTAAACCCACTTAACAATGGGGAGCTACTTGCCACTCTGCGCAACGTGCTATATGGCACCGCTCGGGACTGGTGGGATGTCGAACGCAAGGACATTCACACTTGGGTCGAGTTTGAGCATAAGTTCCTGGCAGCTTTTCTGTCCGAAGATTATGCGGATGAACTTGAAGAGCGGGTGAGAACCAGAGTGCAGGGGGAGGAGAGCATTAGGGATTTTGCATACTCATACAGGTCTCTACTGTTGCGTTGGAGGCCTGATATAACGGAGGAGAAAACCATCCAAATGATCTTGAAGAATGCTCGCCCTCAACTGGCCAGTCAACTTCGAAGCAGCCGGGTGGCCTCGGTAGATGCACTAGTGCGTCTAGGTCAACAGTTGGAAAAGGATGAAGAGAAACAAAAAAGGATGCAGGATAAGAGAGGTCAAGCTATGAGTAAAGGCTCTGACTATTCCGCTTCCAATTCTACAGGACAAAATCCTTCTCAGTCCTACTGCTGGCATTGTAAGGGTGCCCATTCCCCTGCCTCATGTCCCAACAATACGGCACAAAAAGGAAAAACCAACAAATGGGATAAAAAACCACAGACTTCCTCCTTTACTCCCCCTACTGCCCATGCAGTCTCTCATTCTGGGCCGACTACGGACAGGGATGCCACTGTACCGGACACTTCCTCTTGTGTCGTGGCTTCTGCCTTCCATCCACAGCAACTGCTTGTGCCTCTTTCTGTTGTAGGGGTGGAGGTTAATGGAATCCTTGACTCTGGTTTGACCTATACCTTGCTTAATGAAGAAATCTGGAAGAACATCGTTGGGAAGAGCAGAAAGCTTAATCAGTGGTCGGAAGGACCTCTGTTTTTGGCAGACGGGAGCCCACGGCAGCCGTTGGGATGGGCAGAGGTAAAAATTACCATGCAGCGCCGCTCATGGACTATCCCTGTAGTGATCCTTACGGCTGAGACCTTGGCTTTTCACGTCGTCCTGGGACTGGACTTCATGTGTGCCAGTGGTGTACAGGTGGACGTTGCCAGCAATAGCTACTGGTTCAAAGACACTGTAAAGTACTCCTTCCTTGCCATGTCACCCCAAGAACCAGCACCAGGCCGAGCGTGCTTCTTTACTGCAGTTGCCCCACGCTTACCTCCGCCTCGGGCAGGTGACCAGGACCTAGAGCTTTTGGAAAAGGCCACAGAGAATGCTCAGCTAGATGAATCTGGAAAGGCCCAACTCCGTATTCAACTTCAGCGGAATGGAGATGTATGCACATCAGCTCTAGGGTGCACAGAGGTGCTCACACACAAGATCTTTGTGACCCAAAACATGCCCATCAAGCAGAAGGCCTACCGTGTTTCACCGTCGAAACTGAAGATCATGAAAGAGCTCATAGACGAAATGCTTGCTGCGGACGTCATAGAGCCTTCTTCTTCGGCATGGTCTTCTCCTGTCGTCTTGATCCCCAAGAAAAATGGGAGCTATCGATTCTGTGTGAATTACATCAAGCTGAATGCCCTCACCCACACTGACGCCTATCCTCTTCCCACCATTCAGGAGATTCTGGAATCACTTGCAGGCTCTGTGGTGTTTTCCAGCATTGACTTGAACAGCGGTTATTGGCAATGCAAAATGGATCAAGAAAGCCAGGATAAGACTGCTTTTGTCAGTGCTTTTGGGCTGTTTCACTTCAAGGTCATGCCCTTTGGCCTTAAAAATGCCCCAGCCACTTTTCAACGGCTCATGGAGCAGACTTTGGGGGAACTCAAAGGTCACCTCTGCTTCGTTTACTTGGATGATATTATCATCTACAGCTCATCCTGGGCGCAGCATCACCATGACATCCAGGCAGTATTGGACAAGCTGAGGGAGGCCAAGCTAACGGTCAACATGAAGAAAAGCAGCTTCTTTCAGACATCCCTGAAGTTCCTGGGTCATGTGGTTTCCGCTGCTGGAGTCCAAGTGGACCCTGAAAAGACCAGGGCTGTGGAACAGTACCCTGTCCCTACCAACCTTAAGGCTGTACAACGGTTCTTGGGCATGTCGGGGTGGTACCACCGTTTCGTGCCCAACTTTTCACACATAGCAGAGCCATTGAACCACCTGAAGAGGAAAGGGGTCAAGTTCAAATGGACAGAGGAGTGTCAAGGAGCCTTTGAGATCCTCAAAACCCATCTTGTGTCCTCACCCATTTTAGGACATCCGAACTTTGAGCTGCCCTTCATCGTCTACACAGACGCCAGTGACGTTGGGGTGGGAGCAGTTCTGGTGCAGCAGACCGGGTTGGGATCGGAGGAAGTTCTTGCCTATGCCAGCCGGAGCCTCAACAAGGCAGAGAGAAACTACTCTACAACTGAGCAAGAGTGTTTGGCCATAGTTTGGGCCTTGGAGAAATGGAGATACTACCTGGAGGGAAGGCTTTTCACCGTCGTGACGGATCATTCCCCTCTGGTGTGGGTCTTTAAATCGCAACGGACCAACTCACGCCTCATGCGGTGGGCTCTGAGGCTCCAAGAGTTCACCTTTGCTGTGGAGTACCGGAAGGGCAAGTACAATGTGGTTCCGGATGCCCTGTCCCGGGCTCCAGGGGAGATACCCTACACCTTCTCCCCAACCTGTGCAATCATGCAGCCATCCCAAAAGGAGTCCGTCCGGGAGATCCCCATCTCTGACGAGGAAATCTGGAAGGCGCAGCAGGAGGATGAGGAAATACAAGAACTTTACCGGAGAGTAATGGATGAAGGGGAGGTCAAGGTCAATGAGACCACTGCATTCACCATCTTGGAAGACAAGGTGTACAGAGTGGTTACGCTCCCTTATAAAAGCTCGTACCAGGTATATATCCCTGCCTCACTACGACAGGATCTGCTTCGTTGTGTCCATGAGGACACCATAGCCGGACACCTGGGGAGATTTAAAACCTACAAGAGGTTGCAAGCGCTCGCTTTCTGGCCGACGATAAACCGAGACGTCCGGGAGTTTGTTCAGAATTGTCAAACTTGCCAGAGGTACAAACCAGAATGTCGCAAGGTGGCTGGAATGTTGCAGCAGACAGTTGTCCACAGGCCGTGGGAAATGCTGGGCGTAGATCTTATGGGGCCCTTTCCCCGAAGTACGGCAGGTAATCTCTACTTGTTGGTCTTCGTGGACTACTATTCTCGTTGGGTAGAGTTGTTCCCCTTGAAGAAAGCCACAGCCGAGACAGTGTCCAAATTCTTCACGCAGGACATCTTGACCCGTTGGGGGGTTCCGGACTATCTCCTTTCGGATCAGGGATCACAGTTTGTCTCTGCGGTATTCAGCGCAACCTGCAAGAGCTGGAATGTGGGTCACAAGATGACTACAGCTTACCACCCGCAGACAAACCTCACCGAGAGGATAAATCGAACCCTGAAGGTCATGATCGCGTCTTATGTGGGAGAAAATCATAAAGCCTGGGACAAGAACCTGCCTGATTTCCGCTTCGCCATAAACTCTGCAGTCCATGAATCCACAGGAGTGACTCCGGCGGACCTGAATCTGGGCAGGAGTTTGCGAGGACCACTGGAAGTACTGTTATTGCCCAGGAACATGGACCCTGATTCTCCAGCTTACCCCAAAACGGCAGAACTGTCCAACATGAAGGAGTTTGTGGAAGACAACCTTATCAAGGGACGACGGCGACAGAAGAGGAACTATGATCGCAAACACCGTGACATAGTATTCGAGGACAATGCCAGGGTCTGGTTGCGTACCCATCCCTAATTCCAAGAAGGAAACTGCCTTTGCGGCAAAGTTAGCCGCTAGGTGGCATGGTCCTTTCAGGGTCATTCGAAAAATGGGCCCTGTCAATGTGGAAATTGCGAGAGAGGACAATGGAGAGGGCAGGAAAACCGTTCACGTCTCGCGGCTGAAACCCTGTTACCCCACCGCAGAAGAGGTGGAGGCCCAAGAACGGCAGCGAGTCCTCGAAATCTTTGCAGAAGAGAGCGACTCTGAAGATTTCCTGGGTTTTCCTGATTCCCAAAAGGCTGGTCACCTAACTCATCTCAAAAAAGAGAGGGAGGAGAAGGCTCAACGCCAGTGCGTTCTCGACATTTTCAATGAGGAAAGTGACTCCGAAGATTTCCTGGGTTTTCCTTATGCCCAGAATGCTGTTGATGACACTATTCTCAAAAAGAAGGGGGAGGAGGAGAAGGCTCAAGGACGCCGTATCCTTGAGATCTTCGAGGAGGACAGTGATTCTGAAGAGTTTCTGGGATTCCCAAATGAAAGTTCAGAGTGGACGTCTCCCCGTAGCCGTCTTTTTCCAAGGGGGGAGGAATGTGGCGATTAGCGTCGCCACGCACGCACGCACGCACACCACGCACGCCCATCTGTGCCGTCAGTTACACTCCAGACTGATACGTCTTTTTATGCCCTGACGTCACGCACCTGGCTAGCGGCAGGAGGAAGTGCTGTCAGCTGTGACAGCGGTGAAGGCTGGAGGTGTCTATGGGACTCGCGGTTACGCTTTGTTTGTTTGTAACCCTTTAAAGTTTATCATTCGTTGCGCGCACGAAACGTTATCTTTTGGACGACAAGTCATAATGGAGAGGATATCACACTGAGAGGACTCCCCGGGGATCGCTTGGATCGTAAGGAGGACACCTTGGAACAGTGGGGATTTAACCACCACACTTGTACGGCCGTGAGTGAGTAACTAACGTGGATATACAACAGAACAGCTGAGGGGTTTGGGAACGGATAACGTGCGGGGTACGAGACACATAGCGGTCGGGTTTTGCGTTTGTGCAAGGGCTGGATATAAGCTGGAACTGTATGGGAACTGAATACTGAACTGAACTGTGAACTGTGAACCTATGTGCTGTGAACCTTTCATTATACAACTTATTCACTGCAACTCTACCGTGTCTGTGTTTATTGTGTTTACAAGTGACTCTACAGGGTGTGCAGTGTGGTGCGGACCACGGTATGCTGCACAGCCTTATGCAACGGTTACCCTATTTAACTAACATTTTGTCAGGATACAACTGCCTGGCTGGCACCCCAGATCCATGATCTATAACAAACCGTTACAGTATGAATGATGCTAGGAGACAGATAAACCAACGTATGAATGATGCTAGGAGACAGATAAACCAACGTATGAATGATGCTAGGAGACAGATAAACCAACGTATGAATGATGTTAGGAGACAGATAAACCAACGTATGAATGATGCTAGGAGACAGATAAACCAACGTATGAATGATGTTAGGAGACAGATAAACCAACGTATGAATGATGCTAGGAGACAGATAAACCAACGTATGAATGATGCTAGGAGACAGATAAACCAACGTATGAATGATGCTAGGAGACAGATAAACCAACGTATGAATGATGCTAGGAGACAGATAAACCAACGTATGAATGATGCTAGGAGACAGATAAACCAACGTATGAATGATGCTAGGAGACAGATAAACCAACGTATGAATGATGCTAGGAGACAGATAAACCAACGTATGAATGATGCTAGGAGACAGATAAACCAACGTATGAATGATGTTAGGAGACAGATAAACCAACGTATGAATGATGTTAGGAGACAGATAAACCAACGTATGGATGATGCTAGGAGACAGATAAACCAACATATGAATGATGCTAGGTTGTTAGGAGACAGATAAATCTACGTTGAATGATGCTAGGTTGCTAGGAGACGTTGAATGATGCTAGGTTGTTAGGAGACAGATAAATCTACGTTGAATGATGCTAGGTTGCTAGGAGACGTTGAATGATGCTAGGTTGACACACTGTATTTTACTTTTAAGTACATTTTGATACAGATACTTTTGTATTTTTACTCGAGTGAATTTTGAATTCCGGACTTTTACTTCTTCGAGTAAGTATATCTGTGAGCATTTCTACATTGCAGTATTGATACTTTTACTTAAGTAACAACATGTGTGTACTTTTCCCACCACTGCTGGGACCTGTACATGTTAGAGGGTTTCTCCTCATTCCCTCCTCCACCAGGGCTGTAAAACCATGTGTGCAGGCTGTGTGACTGGCCTTTCATCCTGTGTGTGTGTGTGTGTGTGTGTGTGTGTGTGTGTGCCTGTGTGTGTGTGTGTGCGCGTGTGTGCGTGCTTGCGCGCATGTTCCTGCTCGCCCCGCCTGCATGCGCCTGTGTGTGTGTCCATTTGCACAGTCGCAGAGTGGTCATAAATTAAAGGGCTACCCACCAACAACACAAAGCTCCTCAGAAGAAAGAGAGGCAGATGTAGAAGACAGAGGAATCTCTGTCGAACAGAACAGCAGCATCACTACGACTGCTAATCATAGTCTAGATGGAGTAATCTCTGTCGAACACAACCAGAGCAGCACTACGGCTGCTAAGAACAGGCTAAGAACTACTGTAGGTTGTAACATTGAAATCCTGTGTATTTTACAGCACTATCAAATGGAACAGCAATACGGCTGCTAATCTGAGACTAGGTGGAGGAATCAGTCTGTCGAACAGAACAGCAGCAGCACTATGGCTGTTAATCTTAGACTAGCAGGCTAAGAACTATGTAGGTTGTAATGTTGCAATCCCGTGGTATTTTTACGCTTGGCGATCAAAGCCTGTCGTTCCGCCTTGCTTTGCCGTTTGCCTGCGTTTTGCACAGAGGAGCGCATGCACACATGGCCGAGAGGGTCAGGAACAGGATTTACGCTGTCCTGTGCTGCTGTGGCAGCTGTGGGTGGTTAAAGGGTTAAAGGGGGGCCGGTGAAGGTTCCTCTGCCCCTCGCGCTTGTAAATCTGCCTCCAGTGACGAATGAATTATCTAAAGACGGAGCAAGAGCACAGAGAACGAGACCGCACCGGTAGAAGTGTGCTGTATGTATGAAAGAAGAAAAATAAACACAGCTCCAGTCAAGTTAACTGTCACGCTGTGTCCCTTTATTCCTATATATGGAGTTCTGTGTCAGGCATGCCCAAATATGGAGTGTTGTGATGTCAGAACAGGCCAGCTCCATTTATGGAGCTTGGGCAAGGGCCCTGTCCAGAGCCCGGGCAGAGGCCTTTTGTGGCGGTTCTGGATAACCGTGTGTCCGACCGACTCGACACCGGGCACTACACTCCTAGGGGTGTGGAACGCGTTTGTCGAATTTTAAGTCGGTGGGGCGAACAGTTCTCGAGTTACGTGCATTTCAGCCGTACACACGTACGTACATACAGACAGACAGACGTACAGAGACGTTTTTTGTTCTTTTTGACCTGAATTCGGCTTGTGTGGTAGGTGGCCTTACTTCAGTTATGTGAGTGTTTAATAACATTAGCGGGAAACTCCGTTGATATAAATGGCTGGCGGTCCTCGAGTATACGCTCAGCCACCAGATGGCGGTGATGGCTGCGAGTTTATAATTTCCCACTGTCTGTTGTCAGCATGGAGGGAGAGAAGCTAGAGCGCCTCGGGGCACAGCAGGAAGGATTTCCATCTGCTTGACTCCGAGCCATCCTTCCACTCATTAGAAACTGACTGCTGTTATCGATCCGCTCTCCACATAATCTCTCACTCCTCCCTCCCAGATCCCCCCCCCCCCACACACACACACACACACACACACACCCTGCTGCTGATAATTGGCCAGGCATTATGATCTGTGCTCTGCCTCCTCACCCCCACCCCACTCACTCAGCACGGGGTGGAGATGTACCCAGATGTACTGGGAACGGCCTGGTTCCCAGAGGCGTGATTCTGAATTGTGGTCCGGATTGGCCAACCGTCACTGCACGTCTTCTTTGCTCCATGCTGGGGACCACTGCCAGTCTTTGCTCTGTGCTGGGGACCACTGCCAGTCTTTGCTCCGTGCTGGGGACCACTGCCAGTCTTTGCTCCGTGCTGGGGACCACTGCCAGTCTTTGCTCTGTGTTCGGGACCACATGTCAGTAGGGATCACGTTTGTTTTGCTCCCGATCCAATTCCGATCATTTGATTTTGAGTATGTTTATATTTTTATAGAACACTTATGCCATATGACAATAGTACAATATCCAAACTCGCAGACAATATCCAGTCTAATATGATAGGATATAATTTTGATACTAGGGAGTAGGGATGTGACGTCCCGAATCTCCGATCATGTTTTTTTGCCGACGATCCAATTCCGATCATTCGAAAATGACACAATCGGCCACGATTTCTGATCACGTGTCACCTTAAATATTTCATTTATATCATAAATAGAACATCTTTCACTCAATACAGGAACTACTCCCGTTGCATGTTGATGATTTCATATGTCCATATGTGGTCCAGTCCTATGGAATGTAAGGAATGCATATGCTAATAAAAAGTATTTAAAATATTGCTTTGATGCTCGTATAAACCTTAGGAAGGAAGTATTAAGTTGTTTTTTATTAGCATATGCATTCCATACATTCCATAGTGCTGGACCATAATGGGCATGTGACTTGTGACGGGAGCAGTTCCTATTGAGTGGAATTCACAAGATGTATTGGACACATTCCAACGGAAAGGAAGTGAAGCAAGACTTCCCATGTGGATATTCTACAGCGGTCTCCCTCGCCCCCCACCGCTTCACCCTCACACTCTCTCTCTCTCTCTCTCTCTCTCTCTCTCTCTCTCGTCTCTCGACAGTATTGTGTTTCCTGTCAGAACTGTGAAGAAGGTGTAGAATTCTATTTTTGCTCGCAGGCAACAAGCCGTTTTCTGAACGCTACAATTTGTACGCTACAATTTGTACGCTACAATTTGTACGCTACAATTTCTCTCTCTCTCTCACAGCATACACGACATGAGGCTCACTCACGTATCTCTCTCACACACACACACACACACACACACACACACACACACACACACACACATTCCTGCTTCCCCACCCTCCCTTTTCCATGCTGGGCAGTTTGCCATGACAGGGAGGTCAGTCGGACAGCATGTGATTTCTGCAGCCGTGTGTAGAATGCATTCAGCCCTGTGTGTGTGAGTGTGTGTGAGCGTCCCTCAGCTACTGACGACAAACGGAGGTCTCTACGATGGCATGAAAAATACATGTGGCCACATCTGCTAGACAGGGCACATACTGTACGTATGTAGTCCGACATACTAACCGTCTGACAACATGACAATCTTTTTTTGCTGCTTTTGTTTTAGGGATTTTAGCTGTTTTTTGGTGCAGGGGCATTCGAGCATGGGGCTAAATATGTATTTTTTTTTACAAAATGCAATTTATTATTTTATTTTATTTACTATAGTCCTACTAGACCCCAAGAAATTACATCTGGCCACAAAAGATCACGGGATCTACTGACGGTGTCAGACTGACATTGAGCCTATGTCACACAGTATGACAGCCCCCTACCTTCACATTCAGTAGATCCTGTGATCTTTTGTGGCCAGATGCAATTACTTGGGGTCTAGTAGGACTATTGTAAATGATAAAAAAGAAGGGGTAGGGTGTTGGTTGGACTGTTAGTACGTCGGACCAAAGTGCACCCCTGCTAGACTGCACTGTGCAGAATGTCCTTAGACCATTGCACTCCAGTGGATCAGGGGTAGAGTGGCTGGTACAGCGGCCAGATGGAGAACCGCAAGTTTCCCAGTTCGATCCCTGTGAGCTCCCCTAGTTAGTGTCAAAGTGTCCTTGAGCAAGACTCTGAACCCCTAATTGCTCACGATGAGCAGGTTGGTGTGTGAATGTGTGTGTGAATGGGTGAATGCTATGCACAATCTATGTATAGCGCTTTGCATAAAACCATTTAACATTTTACTGCATTACGTGTCATATAAGTGACATTTCTCCTTTATCTTCCAGGTCTACCGGTAATTTAATCTGCAGCTACAGTATACCACTAAACCAGGAGAAAAAAGGAGACCTCTTTCAGTTTAAATGTCTCTCCATCACAGTGCCTTGCCGCGGGCCAACTGGTAATGAGCTGGAATGAAGCAGACAGTCAATATGTTTGTCATTTCTCTCCCAGCTCTCCAACATCTGCTCGTGTTTGTTGTTGATGCCCCAAAATGGCTCCCCCATGAGCCCTGTGTGTGTCTGTGCCAGTTTCCTGGTTGGGATTGAATGAAGGTTGCGTGTGTTCGTGCATGCGTGCGTGCGTGTGTGTGTGCTTGCGTGTAGTGTAGTTCGTTGTACAAAAGCAGTGTGGGTGACCATGTTATCCGTAGTGCTAGCATTGGCAGGAATTGGAAAAAGAAACATCTGGTTTAGTGGTTATAGTCTGGCAGCCGGTGGTGTGGAGTGGGAAATTTGGTATATAGTTATTTTTTTATTGGCCTAAAATATTGCCTATATGAAACCACTTGCTAACTGGATGTTGGTATTGAGCAATTATTTATATAGGGGTTTAGGGGTTTATGAAATTTTACCTTATATAGGATGTTAATGGTATGGTCACATATATCACCCTATAAAAAAAAGGTAATTTTTTCATACTAAAGGCGCTAGAGTGCCACGCAGATGAGGCAGATTTTTCTCTGAAAAGCTCTGCCTTCCTTTACCCCCCAAAACCGAGAGCCATAATTTTCCCGTAGTACCTCGCGCTACCTTGTTTTATGTCTGTAGAAGCGTTAATATTCCCAATGAGGTGGTCAGAATTCTCAGAAATGACCACAGAACATCGGCGCTATGATGAAAACCATGGAAAGCGCCGTAGATTTAGAGTTAGAGCAACTTTTGTCGGCCCGTAAACAAGGAAGTGAACGGCAGTGTGCATGTGCAAATCCATTCTAGGAGGTGGGGAGAAAATAAAAACCTTTTAATGCCAAAGATTCCTCGAACTGCTTTGAAGTCTTTAAAAAAAAGCATACGCAGTAGTTGTACACATGGGGTACGTGCGTGCATGCGTGCGCGTTGAGGAAGCTTTATGCTAACTCAAACTTTTCAGTTCAAGACCAAAAAGAGATATTAGACGTTTGCCCAAGGACCCAAACTAGTGAAAATAGCAGATCTACAAGCGCACAACGCATCACTGCACACCTCATTGCGAGCTTGTAGATCAGCTATTTTCATTACTTGTTTTAAATGTATACCATTCTTTCAAAATATATATTTAAACTAGGCTAGTCATCATCATGTTACTAGAGGGAGAGCTGCTAACTCCATGATGAACTAGGCTAGTCATCATCATGTTACTAGAGGGAGAGCTGCTAACCCCATGATAAACTAGTACTAGAGGGAGAGCTGCTAACCCCATGATAAACTAGTACTAGAGGGAGAGCTGCTAACTCCATGATAAACTAGTACTAGAGGGAGAGCTGCTAACCCCATGATAAACTAGTACTAGAGGGAGAGCTGCTAACCCCATGATAAACTAGTACTAGAGGGAGAGCTGCTAACCCCATGATAAACTAGTACTAGAGGGAGAGCTGCTAACCCCATGATAAACTAGTACTAGAGGGAGAGCTGCTAACCCCATGATAAACTAGTACTAGAGGGAGAGCTGCTAACCCCATGATAAACTAGTACTAGAGGGAGAGCTGCTAACTCCATGATAAACTAGTACTAGAGGGAGAGCTGCTAACCCCATGATAAACTAGTACTAGAGGGAGAGCTGCTAACCCCATGATAAACTAGTACTAGAGGGAGAGCTGCTAACTCCTTGATAAACTAGGCTAGTCATCATCAGTTCTTGGTTTATATCTCACCGTCAGAGATTACCAAAGAAACCATGATTTCTACAAAATACTAACCAATACCATTTCTTTTCCATTAAAGTACCTTTTCCTGTACGCATGTTGCAACACTTAAAACATGTTTTTCTTTCTTCCCGCTTTCCAAGCACACTGTACTACTCTTTAAACAGAGCCGTATCTGTGCACATGAGAGAGAGAGAGAGAGAGAACCCTCTTTACACAGGGAAAGGTTCCAGCCACTCAGTCACTTAGCCTGTTGAGTCTAAAAGGCTCTGACTGTTGCGAGGCGCTCTTGTTTTCCCTTTCGCCCGAGGCACACACAACACACCGCAGGAGGTTGAAGTCATAAAAAAGAACATGGCTGCTGGGAAAATGGAACCGCGTTGAGCGACAGAGCGAGTAGCCCTGTGTAAATCCCCAGGCTGTGAAAACACATGACTTCACTACACCTGTCATCAGTAATTCTAGCTAAACGGCTAATGCGTCTCCTCTCCCTTAAATGAGGTTTCTTCTGGAAGTTTAATCGCCATGTTTATCGAGCAATAAGCTAGAAAATAAACCATACTGCACCAGGAGAACTTTAAACCAATTCAGAACAGGAAGCCCTTTTGGTGTTTCTAGCATTATATTATAATTATTATGCTTCAGCTATTGAAAAAATAGCAGATCTACAAGCTCATAGCGCAGCACAGAGTGCCGTGCTACGACCTTGTAGATCTGCTATTTTTGAAAAATTGTGAAAACGTGGCGCAAATCTTTGAATATTCTTTCACAGCGAACATTTTTAACTCAAATCTTTGCTTCTGGGGGGTCCCTGGATCAACATATTTTCATATGGGGGTCCGCAGCCAAATACAGATAATTCCGGGGGTCCTTGACGTGAAAAAGGTTGAGCACCACTGACATAGAAACATAGGTTTTTCCGAAAAATGTTAGGATTTAGAAGATTTCTTTTTTAGAATCGACCTCAGGTCTAAATGAGTTAAGCCATTAATACCTGGAAGAACGCGTATGTGTCACCTCTTAGCTTTTAACCACTGTAAAACATTATATAAAAATTAAGCTGTTGAAAAATAGCTGATCTACAAGCTATACCGAGTGGCACCGAGTGTATTGCTACGAGCTTGTAGATCTGCTATTTATTATACAATATCGTGAAAATGTGTGCACATTTTTGATTATAATCTTTCCCAGCGAACGTTTTTAACTCAAATATTTGTTTCTGGGTGGTCCCTGGAACAAAATATTTTCAGATGGGGGGGCCAAATACAATACATCATTCTGGGTGTTCTTGATATGGAAATAGTTTCAGAACCAGTGATATAGAAATATAGGCTTTTCAGAAAACTGTCATGATTTAGAAGACAATTTGTAGAGTCAGTGCTGATGATGACAAGAAACCTTGTGCGTTAATACAGGGGCCAGTCGCCCGCCCCCCAGATGGACTTAAACTGAACTCGACAGTAAAACAAAGTTGCCCGATCTCCATCATAGCCAACGTCAGAGAATCTGGCCGTGGTTTAGCAACTGTTGGTTTGTTTCAAATGTGTAAATTGGAGGAAGTGCTTGGGTTAAACATCCCATGGTTTATATAGCTGTCACTCGTTTCACAATGAGGGCTGAGCAAGTACTAACTCAGGCTCATTAGTTTTTATCACAGCATAATCCCTGCTTAACAAAATGGATGAAGATTAAAAAAAAGAAAGAAGCTCTGGATCTAAGCTTCCAATAATGGAGCGTGTCCTTGCATTGAGGGCACCAATAATGTAAAAATGAAATAGCCAAGGTTGGACACTCTCAATAATTTATGTTCACTCTCTCCAACTTGACACCGGTGGAGTGTGTTCAGTGTATGCACAGTTTAATATGCCTGGGCTTAGCTCGTTAAATGTGGGAAAGCATCTGTCTGCAGTCGTGTCAACAAACATCTCTCTAGATGCTCATTGGTCCACATCGTGTGGTCATCGGCCAGTCATCTCCATCCTGCATACATCCTGGCTAGCTCACCAGTACTACCCACATCTGCTCCGTTGTAACTACCACCGTTAATGTAGTGGGTGCATATCTAAGATGCATTTCCTGTAGGCAAGACGACATATCTGCGGTGTAAACAGTCGGCTCTTCTACTACATTAAATGGGAAAGTGACTGCTCAAACGTTACTCTTTTACCTGCTTTTTACTAACACTTTACAAAGATGCCCACAACATCGGGATGAACCGGTGTAGTTTATGGCTGCTCCAGCAAGTAATTGCGATTTATCTGGAATACTTGCGATCAGGCGATGATGTAATAATTGTGACAGGTCCTACATATAGATGCTTGTTCATCCTGGTTGATATTTAGCGCTGCACATACATACAGTAGCATTCTGGCGTAGCGCCCGTCCAGGGACTTCTCTCTGTATCGTGAGAAGAAATGATATATTTTAAAGGTCTTAACAGGCAAACGGGGGCATGTAGTTGAACCAAGCTGTGCTGCCGTAGAGATTTGACAGTTGCCAGAAAAAGGGCTTTAATTTGTCGGATGGATTCGGTGAAAACAGGCCTGACTACATCGTAGACCAGAGTTCAGTTCCTGACACTTTCAACCCCACCCGCTGTGGGGTGTATTTCCGAGCTTATGGCTCAGAAAGAACACATCTGTTTCTTCCTTCTCCGGGTGAACACAGCCTTGACAGATCGACTCAGCTAAGCAGTATTTCATGTTTTTTTTCCTCTTTGACATCTTGTGGGAGGCAGTTTGCCTTTTCTTTAGCTTATATACAGTATCTATCTAAATCTCTGCGTCTATAATATGCTTTGTTCCCTCGGTCCTTGTATCCAAGTATCTCTTTCTTTTTTCCGACGTGTCCCTTTTGTCTTTATCCGTTTTCTTGTCTCCCCTCTCTACGCTTCCATCCCCCACGGCCCACCCTCCTCATGTTTTAAAAGCCCAACATGCTCTCCCAGGCAGTCTGGCTCGGTTGCACCGCACTGCCAATGAAGGGCTTTTTTATTGGGCTGAGATTGAGTGCAGCCAAGCAAGTAGCACCGGGCCAGGAGGACTGAGGCAGCAGCCCCATGCACATTGCACAGCCCACTCCACATGCCTGCTCTGCTCTGGCCCCACAGCCCAGAAGGAGATTACTTGTCTCTCCTGCCCTTAATTGCCGACAGCAGCTGAAACGGGCCAGGGAGAGAGGGAGGGAGGGCGAGAGAGAGAGAGAGAGACAGAGAGACAGCTATGTGTATATGCGGGGAACAGTGTTGGCTTGTTGTCGAGCTTGACAAGCTTTTAGACTCAAAAGGTTTTTGGGCTCCCGCTGCCCAACGCTGGCAGTTGAACCGCTATAGTTGGCTTTATTGTCGATGATGTTGTTTTCCTCAATTGCTGCTGCTCTTAACTCGCTGTGTTTTGGACCACACTGAGAAAGAGTATCTGTGTAGAGCTGATGCACACACACACACACACACACACACACACACACACACACACACACACACACACACACAGTACAAACCGCAGTGAAGTAGGGCTTTATTGTGGATATGTGGTCTACCTATTGGAGCCGCTGTGCTCTCTCTCTCTCTGTCTCCACCTCTCTCTCCCCCTCCCCCAACACCCCGCAGAGCTACTGGTATTAGCCACAGGCATCTCTGCCGGGCTGTGATTCTCTCCCTGTTCAGATGAACTGAACTGTGATTCAAAACTGTGTTTTGACCCACTGGTCTTCATCAGGGTTGGTATAGCTCACTTCAAGACGTATCGTGTCACATCCAACTAGAAAAAGTGCCCTTCGGGGCACAGATCTCCACCAGGATAGGAGTGGTATTTCTTCCTCAGCCTAGTGGGAATTAAGCAATATTACACGAGAGGGTGTGGTTTAACGTGATTATTGCCACGACAGTGATGCGGTCAGGAATGAGATGTAGTCGAGTTCCGCAAGCATCACTGAAGTTACCCTTAAAACTAATAAAATTGCTGAAAAAACATATTTTTTTAATGACGTGATGTTTAATGATGTAGTCACTACGACCACATGTCCCAAGAAACTAGCTAGGCTATTCACCGAGTTTGCTGCGCTCTGGGAAAACGCTGAATTATTTGTTTTGATTAGGTGTGGAGTGGTGCTCGTTTGAACCACGGCTAGAAGGCTGTTTCAACCAATCAGATTGCTTCCTCGAAACGACCTGTTGTATAATATGCGTTTCACCACAATCGGACGCTGCGTTCATGATTTGTGGCATTCCTGAAAACTTCAGAAGCTAATCTTAGCCAATCAGGATGGAATATGAGATAGCAAACAGACCCGTCTTGATCACATGACTATAGAGATCAGGTGTACCGATTTAGCGTGGAATTTGGACGAAATCAGAAATATCAAAAAATGGGCTTCACATAAATCGGCCTCCTGGTGGGGCTATAAAGACTCAAGAGCAGATGTGAAAAATACAGGGCAAAGGTTTTTCCTTGGCCTCTATGGAGTGTGCATACAAGGTTTTACACAGATGCACTTATAGGTAAAAACACTGAATTGCACATTATTAGATGTTAATGTTTTTATTTTCTAGGCGTTGTTTTCACTGGCCCCACCAGGCAAGTCTTCGGTGCGTTCTGGTGGCCCTGACAGTTTAACAGTCTACCTCTGCTGCATATGATCACTTCATGGGGCGGCAGTGGCTCAGGGGTAGAGTAACTGGATGTTCAATCCCAGGCTCCCCCAGAGTTGGCGTTGAAGTATCCTTGAGCAAGACGCTGAATTGACGCCATAATTGCTCCCGATGTGCAGGTCGTACCTTGCATGGTTTCCTCCTGCATCCGTGTTTGAATGGGTGAATGTAATGCACAATCTATGTAAAGCGCCTTGGATAAAGGCGCTATATAAAGCACCTTTTCCCATTTCTGATGTGTCTATAATGTATTGTTGACATGTCTACCTCTTTGAGTTAAGCTGACTCGTCACACAGCCACTATACATCATGCCTTTTTGATTAGTGTGGTATGGAAACAATTAGATGGGAGAGGGGGAGGGGTGATTTTCAGCATATTCCACAGCCTTAAATGCTAATTAGCAAATGGAGGATGAAAGAACACGGCGAGGCGACTGCCTGCGTTTCACTGAGCACAACGTTCAAGAACTGCTTCACAGATTCACTGAACACAAGGGGGCAGCGGTGGGGGCTCAGGGGTAGAGTGGCCGGATGGTAACCACAAGGTTGCCAGTTCGAACCCAGGCTCTCCCAGAGTTATAGTGTCGAAGAACCCCAAATTGCTCCCAATGTGCAGGTTGGTGCCTTGCATGGTTTCCTCTGCTATCGGTGTATGAATGTGTGTGTGAATGTAATCTATGTGATGTTTATCTTGGATAAAGGCGCTATATAAATGCACCATTTACCATTTACAACACTAGAGAAGAACTGCTTTACAGATTCACTGAACACAAGGAAACCGAGACGTGATCCGCTTGTAGGAAAACGCTGTGCGTGTTATGACAGACGGTCGTCTCTTCTTTCACCCGGAGGAGACATTTTGTGGCCGCGATCATCGGTTCTTTGGTTATTATGGACTGTTGAATGACGCTTGTTTTGACCAGGGACGCAGTCTGGGGAAAGAATCTGAGATATCTGAGATCTGGATCCGATAACGTGGAGGGAGGACGGCAGGCGAATTTTAGACCTCCGGTTCATTTCCTGTTGTATCTGTTGTTTAACCACCTAGAATATGTTGGTATCATAAACCACTGAAAAGACCACATGACGTAACTTCACGTCATCGGCACTTAACCACTGGATTAGACGTGCCGTAAATCTACGTCAAAATCAACACCAGAGAATGGGTTGACTGAATGGTTGCAGTACTAAGTTCCGACACGTGTTTTGGTCCGACGGTCATTAGACCGACAACCTACCTCTATCCCTAACCTAACCATAAATGCAAGCACTGGAGCAGCGCATGTTCGAGCGGTAGTCCAACCATTGTTTCTGCATGTCAGACTAATGCTCCATCGGAATTGCGTCTGGATCCCGTTTTACCTATGTGTATTTCTATTGTACTATCCGTGTTGTTGTTTCTCCGTGGATATTGTATGTCCGAGTGAGACACACACACACACACAGCGTACCTTTTGACCGAAGGCAGACAGCAATCGATTTATCTTTGGCCTTTGTTTGTTTTTTCCGCGCTGGGCAGGTTGTGCGGGTGCTCTGTAATCGGTCCACCGCATCACGGAAAGGGAAACTGCGAACAGCTACAAAGCTGGGTTGAGAACGCATAGGTGAAGTTGGTGATGTATCACCATACAGCACAGGCGTGAACGGCACTTCTGCATACGTCACTGTCTATGACTTGGCCGACACAAAGTGTGCTCTTCTCACTCGTATATATAGATAGATAGATAGATAGATAGCATCTCAACGGGCCGCCCGTCCCCTCAATAAATGCTGACCAAAATTCGGACTAGCAAGCAGTATCACTGCCAAGTCGAAATGGACTGTATAGTCTGAAATAAATATCTGCCAACTCTCTCCAGTTTGTCATGACGTACACACACACACAGATGGTTTGCCGGCTGTTTTGATATCCCTTAAAATCCCTGAACTTGTCACAACCTTCAGCGGTCCTTAGAGAGAGAGATAGAGAGCTTGTGAGTGTGTAAGAGGTGTGTGTGGGGGGGGGGGGGATGACTGCCTGTCATGAAAAGCTGCCGCTTCCTGGATGGAGCTACGACGCAATCATGGAATCACTACTATCTGATATCGCTGGAGGAAATTGTATGAGCGAAAAGATGACTCCATTGTCATGAAATGTCAGTCATTTCCCACCTCTCTCTCTCTCTCTCTCTCTCTCTCACCTGACAGAGCAATCTATAAGCTGTGGTCTCTCCTAGGGCCTCTGTACGTGTGCATGCACGTCGCTGTGGGCGGATGCTGTCCGTTTATGTAGTGGTGCAACAGACAGGAATGTGATGACACTATATTATGCATAATTGTGATAAGGAAGAGGAGGAGAGAGTTGGACTTACTGACAATGTCCCAGATTTTTTATTTATTGAATTATATTATATGGGTGGTGATATATGATACGTGTGTGTAAGTAAATATTGGTGACTGTGTATCATATCCTAAAAGGCATGAAAGGGCACGACAATTTTGCAATGCTGAACAATAACCGATTGTACCTATTGTTTTGACATACTGCACATTAAAATGCTAACATGCTATTTTAACCTTTTTTTAAAGTATAAAAATAATGAATATGTATATTTCTGTTATTTCTCAAAGCTGTCCTGTGCATTTTTTCATTACCAGGCTAACAGAAATGTATTTATTCTTTATTCGTAATGTTCCAAAGTTCAATGCCAAAAACACAATTAAATCAATAATCACAATTTATTTTGTGACAATTACATTTGTAATCGTGACACAGCCCTGTGCATTGAGATCTTAATGGTTCAGCTACTGTATACTAGACATTTTGTGTGCTTCCAATGGGTTTTTTTTGGAAAGTTTTTGTTTGTGGAAGGCTGTTTATTGTTTCAGAATGCCTCACGCTCCCCCACACAGGAATGTTTGAGATGAGTAGTGTTAATTTTGTCAACATAAAACTATGACGAGAAATAGTTGGTGGACTACTTTATTTATTTTTTTATCTTGTACACATTGTGAAAATACAGTTCCTCTGTCATGGTGACTGTTGTCATGTGACTGTTGTTGTTGTATTTTAACCCTTCAGTTCCCTGGCGTCAGCGAGGAGTCTTCCTCTCCGTTCGTCTTCATGGTCACCAACGCTCAGGAGCTGATGGTCAAGTTCCCCATGAAAGGAAAGCACAAGATCTGTAAGTCTTTCTGTTTAATTAATTTGTTTGTTTGTTTGTTTATTTTACTGCGGGGTCAGAGAGCGATGGATGAGCACCACCCAAACGTGCGTTGTGCCCACCCAGTCAAACGTTATGGAGAATATTTATTTTTAGCCAACATAATATATATTAGCCAATATAATACCTCACATATCTGTACCATGTATCATTTCTGATTGGGTGGGCAGCATTTTTTGAGGGGCGCTAGCCCCTCCTATATACAGCTGTTGTCCCCACACGTCTCAATATTTGCCATTGACAATGAAAGGGAGAAATTAGGTCAAATGTCCGCCAAATATGACGTAAATTTGTACGATGACAGGAGAGCCCCTCACTTCACACGGGTGTGATTTATTTTTTAAAGAGACATTTAGACCCACCTGACAGGGTGCTGATGGAAAATGGGCTACTGTTGGTCAAAGAAGGAGAAGATTCAAGATAGATAGATGGATAGATAAACTGATATGATAGCATAGTTTGCTGTGCTATCATACAATGCTAAAGCACTTTTTTTTTAAACATGCGTTGGAAAGTGCTGAACAGCAGTTAAAATAGCTCCATAGCATCATGACAGCGGGAAATATAAAAGTGAGATCAAATAAAACAAAAAGGTACAAAAAGCCTATGGAAATAAAGTAATGTAGTCATGCCAAGCAGTAAAACACAATTAGTAAACTAAGAAAAAGAATAGCATACCATTTGTGACCCGGGTGCTTCATGCGAACATGTAGGAGGTTTCCTAACTTCATGTTAAAAAAAATAATAGTCGCGTGCACATACTGTACATACCTACTGTACATACATAATGTACGTGCTTTATCTTACACTAAATACAGTATTCTCTTTACATTTTCTTCTCTCATTCTCTTTTCAATCCAGCAGCAAATGACTGAAAACTATTTTTAATCAAATCTCTTATTTTCAAAAAAATTTACACACCCTCTGCAGTTTGCGTCACAATTCAGATCGCGATTCAAAGGCGATTTAAAATTGTCACCAGTTGAATCGATTTTACGTTACATGCCTAACGCACACGTGTGGACACACACACACACAAACTCAAGAACTCACGAGCCATGTGTAACGACATGATTTGTCTGTCACGCAGCCTGAGTGACAAGCCGTGGCTACTGTAGGTGTTGTTGTAGTATGTGTATTTTATAGTAGGACATATTTTCCCCCTGCCACCTGCCACTGCTGCAAAATGATCTACCTGCAAGCTCTTCCGTTAATATTTCAAACCCTCTCTAAAGGCCAGAGAGAGAGCGAGAGAGAGTGAGGTTTATGCTGCTGTCTGATCTTTCCACATCAATGGAGAGAAAGAGCATTTGAAAGAGTCTGCCCTTTTTAACTCACCTGGGCCACTAAATCCCCCGGGCACTGTTGCTATTGCCACCATAGACTCGTTCTATTTCGCTTGTAATACCCCAAAAGTAGCGACCGTGCGCTAAAGCCAATATGATGAATGTCTATTTTAGAGTCTTTAGAAGCATCAATATTTTAAACGTGCTCTAACGCCATTTTATGCCAAAACGAGATAATCTCGTTTATAGCTACTGTACCCTAATTTGATTAATTTCTTTTTTTTCCATTTTTTTAAAATCCGAAGTGCACAGTTATTCATCCTTTTATTTGTCCTTTTTCTCTGGCACCTGTACAACACTTTTTGTCAACCAGGTGGCACTGGTTTTTAGAGCCACTAACATCGGCGCATTGTTCAATCCAGCTCAATCTGAGCCGTAATTCCGAGATAAACGGCTATAAAGATCAGCGACCGCACTATTGTGTGTTCGCAGCCATCTAGCCATCTTGAGGGTGATTGATGACGTGCCCGGAAAAGAAATCTGTCACATGGCTTGCTAGGGCTTCTGGGAAACCGAGACTCAATGCACGTTCACTCTCTCATTGGAAATGAATAGACTCCAACATTCTTCCCCTCTCCTAATAATGTGTCCGCCCACCTCACGCAGATACGGGAAGTAAAGTTGGACCCTCTTGCTATTTTCCTCTTGGGTCCAGGCTCCGCCCGTGCTTCCCTCTTCCTGGCTGCTTGTTGTTGTCGTGTGGCGGATAATTTTTTCCATTACAAACGTTTACATAATTTTAAAGTAGATTTTCGTGAAACGGAACGACGATAACGGCCGGGTGCTTCTTAAAATTTTTGTCAGGTGTAGCATGACTCATTGTTACATTTTCGTCAGGTGTAGCATGACTCATTGTTACATTTTCGTCAGGTGTAGCATGACTCATTGTTACATTTTCGTCAGGTGTAGCATGACTCATTTTTACATTTTCGTCAGGTGTAGCATGACTCATTGTTACATTTTCGTCAGGTGTAGCATGACTCATTGTTACATTTTCGTCAGGTGTAGCATGACTCATTGTTACATTTTCGTCAGGTGTAGCGCTGACTCATTGTTACATTTTCGTCAGGTGTAGCGCTGACTCATTGCTGTGTCGGCTCAGAGTAATCCTTAATCAACTGATCCAAAGTAGGGATGGGTCCGATTAATCGATTATCGTTGATAGGACCCGAAATCGATTATGAAAATTAATAATCGATAATCGTTTTTTTTTTTCTCGTTTTTTTTTTAATGAAAATCTGTTGGAAATGCAATATTGTCATCCAAACAGGACAGGGCTATAGGCCTACCAAAGTGTGCCTGGGATGTGTCTGTGTAGCTGCATGACTGAGAGGAGTGTGAGTGGAGATTGATTCCAATCAAGATACAGGTTTGGAGGATTTAGCAGCTGTTGGGAATTTACCTAATCAGGCCTAGGATGGGGTTGCTATGGTGATCAATTGGATCAACAGTGGTCCTCATTTAAAAGATGGAGTTAGTAACCAAATGGACCCTTATTAACTCTCAAGAGTTACAATTATTATTAATCAACTACATCAGGGGTTCCCAAACTTGTTTGACTTAGGTACCCCTTGGGGGGAAGATTTTTATTTATTTGTAGGGTTCATAAAAAAAAGGAAATTATTAAAAAAAAAAAAAAAACCCAAAAAACGATTAATCGATTAATCGTTAATATTGAATTATACAAATCGATTTTCATTTTGGACACATTTACACATCCCTAATCCAAAGCCACGCCAGCTCTCTGAATTCATCTGTAGCTTCGTACTGCATTATCACAGTACAGAACATTGTTTCTGCACAACTCTTTCCTCTGGGAGAGAAATTGGTCTGTTTGGAGAGAAATAGATCTATTTGGGGCTAAATAGATCTGTTTGGAGATATATAGATCTCTGGAGAGACGTATCCCTTCAGTGGTTACTAGTTGTAGACTGTGCCTGTGATTCTTATACCTGTGGTCATTTCATCCACTAAAATTATGACGAAGAATTATTGTCGACTCCCTTTTCTTTCACTGACGAACACTAAATGAGTAGTAGTATGGTTGGTTGAATGATGAAAATAGCAGATGTACAGTACAAGCTCACAACACGTCTAGTGTAAAATCCGAGCATTCACTGGTCTGTAGGCACACACACACACACGCACGCACGCACGCACACACACACACACACACACACACACACAGAGTGTAGTACTTGCTATTCAGTATTCACATCCATATGCTGTAACATATAAACCTATTGAGATGTAATAATCCTCCTACATATTCAGTAGCCTGGGGGTGTATATTAATCTATATTTACTTGTTCCTTTTCAACAGCTACTGTGTGTGCGTGTGTGTGTGCATGTGTGTATGTACGCGCGTGCCTGCCTGCCCAGCAGGGACTATAGTGAGAAACACATCGCCCACAAATGATACACTCATTTGTTTGCTCCGCGTTAAGCATCGTATCCGATGTGTAACGTGCTGCCCTTCCAGCTGTTTTCCTCAATGTCATTTGCATGTTTTCCCACGCATAATATTATAATAAGCTCTTACAGTATGTATGGCTTTCATCCTCCTTCAGGTTTGCATCTCAGATCTCGTCCTCGTGTACCCCACAGAAAGCACCGTGGGGTAGAACATTGTTCTAGTAACCATCAGCTGCACTGTTACCCCACCGTGGTCCCCCCTTTGTGTTTACACAAACACAGCAGAGCAGAGAAAGAATATTATTTAACCAGCGGCCCACCCAGATCCACCTTCCCTCCCCAGATTGTTGATTGATTGAAGTATTTATTAACAATGTATTAGTAGAATTACAGTACATTTCAAGCACACCTCCATACAAAAACAAATTAACTGTGGACGACTCCATAAAGCATTACACTTGTTTACAAGAGGGTCCACCATTTTCAATTCATCATCATAAAAGCAGGTAAAAATGGAAAATAAAACATATAACCTCCCCACCTTCCCTCCCCAGATAGCCGCTTTGTTTTCCTGCTTCCATTTCTCCCCTCTCTCTCTCGCTCTCTTGCTCTTTCGCTCTCTCTCTCTCTCTCTCTTCCTCGTTTGTCCTCTGTCGGCCAGTTAGACACAGAGAGGTTAGATAGACGGAAGGAAGTCCTTTTTGGTAATTTATTCATGGCTTTTCCATTTAATATTCATGCATTTTATTTTATTTTTTCCAGGGCTATCTGGGGTACATGAGAGAATGTGCGGCCGGGGGAAAGAAATAAATCGGGTTTCGGCTCCAATGAGCCTCAGTGGATGAAGGGTACTGTATATAGACAGAGAGGGGAGTTAGAGTGGGAAAGGGCGAGAGAGCAGTGAATACAGTGTGGGGGGGGGGGGATTGGGGGCAGGCCTTGAAGGTGACAGGCTGTGTTTATTACTGATCTGTCAGGCGGTTAATGGAGAGAAGAGTGGAGAGAGAGAGAGAGAGAGCTACTGAGGAGAGAGAGAGAGAGCTCTAAGCAATGAACTTGGCCATGCAATTTCTCACAGTCCTTACTAGACCCTCCAGAAAAACACTTTTCCTGTTGTCAAGAGATTGTAAATCAGTTTAGTATCAACTTAACAGCAGCAACAACAATCCCAAGCTAGCTGCTTCTCTATGCCTTTGTTGTTCAATAGCCTTTGGAGCAATGTCCGAGGAGCTAAGGGTCTAGACCGGCCACATAACCTCAAAAGCACCGCAGATAAGTAGGCAGCTTTTCCATTTATTGATTTATGATAAAAGAGATCTTTGTCATGCAGCATGCATGCCTCGTGCGTTCTGAATGACAAACTGTTTTTTTTTTTTTTTTTGCCACCAGATTGGAGAGCATTAAAGTATATAGTATAGTATATAATGTATATAATATTGATATTGAGATATTGTCTGATGTTGACCAGAATAGTAGGGTTAGGGTTTCACTTGTTGTTTACTGAACTCTCAGCACCTTCCTGAGCTTCCTCTATTATTGTCAGTTGTCTCTGTTTTCACCACTACATTTACGTCTGTCTGTCTGTCTGTCTGTCTGTCTGTCTGCACTAGGTCTGTCAAAGTAATCAATCGGGGTCAGCGCTATACAGGGACGGTTGGCAGATGTGGCTTGGAAAATGATCAATGTGCCTGATTAGTGTGTGTGTGCGTGCGTGCGTGTCCCTGTCAGCATTGACTGGACTTAGCCTGCAGTCTTGTTTTGGTTAATTTGGAATGCTTGGAATCGGGGATCGATGCAGTTGTTTATTTGCTCTGTTAAAGCATAGCTTGTGTTCCTGCTCGTGGTCATCCAATGATCTGAGAGGAAAACATGTCTGATTTCTCAATCCAACTCTGTGTAAAACAAATGTTGTTTGTTTGATACACGTAGCATGGACAGATGAGGCTGTGATCATTCATGTTGTATGTGTGAGTACTGAGTACAGCATATTGTGTCTGTAACACAGTGTCTATCATTCATGGTGTATGTGTGAGTACAGCGTATTGTGTCTGTATAGCACAGTGTCTATCATTCATGTTGTATGTGTGAGCACAGCATATTGTGTCTGTAACACAGTGTCTATCATTCATGTTGTATGTGTGAGACAGTACAGCATATTGTGTCTGTAACACAGTGTCTATCATTCATGTTGTATGTGTGAGACAGTACAGCGTATTGTGTCTGTAGCACAGTGTCTATCATTCATGTTGTATGTGTGAGACAGTACAGCGTATTGTGTCTGTAACACAGTGTCTATCATTCATGTTGTATGTGTGAGCACAGCATATTGTGTCTGTAACACAGTGTATCATTCATGTTGTATGTGTGAGACAGTACAGCGTATTGTGACTGTAACACAGTGTATCATTCATGTTGTATGTGTGAGACAGTACAGCGTATTGTGTCTGTAACACAGTGTCTATCATTCATGTTGTATGTGTGAGTACATCATATTGTGTCTGTAGCACAGTGTCTATCATTCATGTTGTATGTGTGAGTACATCATATTGTGTCTGTGGCACAGTGTCTATCATTCATGTTGTATGTGTGAGTACATCATATTGTGTCTGTAGCACAGTGTCTATCATTCATGTTGTATGTGTGAGTACATCATATTGTGTCTGTAACACAGTGTCTATCATTCATGTTGTATGTGTGAGTACATCATATTGTGTCTGTAGCACAGTGTCTATCATTCATGTTGTATGTGTGAGTACATCATATTGTGTCTGTAGCACAGTGTCTATCATTCATGTTGTATGTGTGAGTACATCATATTGTGTCTGTGGCACAGTGTCTATCATTCATGTTGTATGTGTGAGTACATCATATTGTGTCTGTAGCACAGTGTCTATCATTCATGTTGTATGTGTGAGTACATCATATTGTGTCTGTAGCACAGTGTCTATCATTCATGTTGTATGTGTGAGTACATCATATTGTGTCTGTGGCACAGTGTCTATCGTTCATGTTGTATGTGTGAAACAGTACAGTGTATTGTGTCTGTGGCACAGTGTCTATCATTCATGGTGTATGTGTGAGTACAGTATATTGTGTCTGTAACACAGTGATTACATTCATTCTTTGGAACATCATTTTAACACAATAATCTCACTACACATATGTCTGTGATAGACACATGTGAGAGAGAGAGAGAGCAGATGTGTCAACAAGGCTTGACTTTTACAGTCAAGTGAAGTCTAAGCAAACAGAGACCTCTGTGTGGTTGACCAATGATCAATGTGTGTGTGTGTGTGGGGGGGGGGGGGGACTGTGTAGGGCAGGGGTGGAAAAGGTACTCACTCCGGAATTCAAAGTTGACTTGAGTGAAAGTACAAAAATGATGTACTTACACAAGATGTAGCCTACTTAAAGAACCAAAAGTAGAGGGTACTCTTTATGCAGAATGTCTCAAAATTGTATCAAAAATCTTTTTGAAAATAACAGTATAATAATCAGGCTGTAGTGCAGTAGCAGTACGATATGTTTTTATTCTAATCAGGCTGTAGTGCAGTAGCAGTATGATATGTTTTATTCTAATCAGGCTGTAATGCAGTAGCAGTATGATATGTTTTATTCTAATCAGGCTGTAATGCAGTAGCAGTACGATATGTTTTATTCTAATCAGGCTGTAGTGCAGTAGCAGTATGATATGTTTTTATTCTAATCAGGCTGTAATGCAGTAGCAGTACGATATGTTTTTATTCTAATCAGGCTGTAGTGCAGTAGCAGTACGATATGTTTTTCCTCATACTTTTCTCCTCGCGTAGACGTGCTTCAGTTATGTTGTTTCCCATCTCGTTGTAACCAGAGGCAAGAGCCTTGACTCACTCACTGCCGCCGCAGTGTGCTGCCAAGGCAGACATTTAAGGTACGATTAAAAATGTATGCGTGAGTGAGAGGCAAGCAGAGATCGGCCAGAACAGAATAAAGACTCAACGCTGTAATCAGAGGACTGGATGGAGTCCAATAAGCCACAGCTGTTCCTGATAGTGGGTCGGAAGGTCCTCTCACAACTCAGCTTGTGTTCAACCGCTCTCCTCCTCCTCTCCTCTACTATCCTCGCAGACACCGCCATGAATATTACATTAGACTCTAGAGCATTCCTTGTGTTCGCTGAACTCGCAGCAGAGCAGAGCGGGCATCACAGTATTGAAGCGTACGAGTCATATCCCCCCCCCCCCCCCTCACAGAACATCATCCAGTCAGACATGGATGGCATGCCAACCTTTCACGCCGCCTATCCCCCCCAGATTGATTTGAAAGGGAGACCCTGTCTCATAGTTGTCAACAGCAATTGTTGTAAGCTGTGATAAATGGAATGACATTTTCTGGCATTTAGAACACTTTCTTTTTATGGTATCTCTATGTCAGGTAGAGTTGTTAAAATGACGTTTAACATGAAACCATGTCTCTTAAGAAAACAAGACAGATATATACAAATACTCCTGGTTAATATGCTTGTGCTTAGACAGGTTTATAGAAAGTGATTATTATATTCCACATTCTATATATAGCCTACCGTATATATTTCATTTCTTTGCATATTGATACAAAAAATGTGCATCTCTGAACATAAGGGCAGTGAGATGAAGGCCATGAATTGTTTGCCTTCACAAAAATTTGAATCCGAAACTTTATTTCTTACTTTAAAAACAAATGCAATAAAAATAAGGGCTCCTCAGACTTAAGTTACAGACAGTTAAAAAAAAGAAAACATAAATACAACCGTCAACCATAGTTGTGATAAACTAGAGAGCGGACAGCCCTGCCCCCTGCTATTCATTTCAGTGGAAGTTGCTCAGTGGTGTTTTGAAGCACCCGGAAGAACGGTCTACTTCCACATTTTGCCAACCTCCCTGAAAGCGCCGGAATCGATTCATGAACGAGCGACCTGTGTTAAATTGACGCACACACACACACACTCTCTCTCTCTGTCGCTCTAATTAATTAGTCTCATGTCGCGCAGCTGCGTCTAGATTCTCCCGGCGGATCCTGCCGGGAGCTGCCTATGCCATAGAAAGCATAGGTGGACCCAAGGCTAGGGCCAGTGTGATAGTATGAGCGTGATGACACTAGCGTTGACTCCCATTGTAACAATGGAATTTGGAAGTGCACATCCTATCTCAATGGGATAGTTCCAATGTTTGGAACTATAGCCCATAGCACCCAGATCAAAGTGTGCCGTGACTCTATTGTGTCCGTGAAGTCCTCCCACAATTGAGAGGGGCCAGACTCTATCTACCTGGGGCAATATGCATTGAGAGGGGCCAGACTCTATCTGCCTGGGGCAATATGCATTGAGAGGGGCCAGACTCTATCTACCTGGGGCAATATGCATTGAGAGGGGCCAGACTCTCTCTGCCTGGGGCAATATGCATTGAGAGGGGCCAGACTCTCTCTGCCTGGGGCAATATGCATTGAGAGGGGCCAGACTCTCTCTGCCTGGGGCAATATGCATTGAGAGGGGCCAGACTCTCTCTGCCTGGGGCAATATGCATTGAGAGGGGCCAGACTCTCTCTGCCTGGGGCAATATGCATTGAGAGGGGCCAGACTCTCTCTGCCTGGGGCAATATGCATTGAGAGGGGCCAGACTCTCTCTGCCTGGGGCAATATGCATTGAGAGGGGCCAGACTCGATCTACCTGGGGCAATATGCATTGAGAGGGGCCAGACTCTCTCTGCTTGGGGCAATATGCATTGAGAGGGGCCAGACTCTCTCTGCCTGGGGCAATATGCATTGAGAGGGGCCAGACTCTCTCTGCCTGGGGCAATATGCATTGAGAGGGGCCAGACTCTCTGCCTGGGGCAATATGCATTGAGAGGGGCCAGACTCTCTGCCTGGGGCAATATGCATTGAGAGGGGCCAGACTCTATCTACCTGGGGCAATATGCATTGAGAGGGGCCAGACTCGATCTACCTGGGGCAATATGCATTGAGAGGGGCCAGACTCTCTCTGCCTGGGGCAATATGCATTGAGAGGGGCCAGACTCGATCTACCTGGGGCAATATGCATTGAGAGGGGCCAGACTCTTATCTGCCTGGGGCAATATGCATTGAGAGGGGCCAGACTCTTATCTGCCTGGGGCAATATGCATTAAGAGGGGCCAGACGGAATCTGCCTAACTGTTCATTTAAAGCAGAGGACAAATTTGTTTTTCATGGGATATTCGATATCCATACGAGTAACTAACTCTGACCTCCACCCTCTATACCTCCCTGTTTCTGTGCTTTGTTACTCCTTAATTAGAGTAAGGAACTCTGACCTCCACCCTCTACCTCCCTGTTGCTGTGCTCTGTTACTCCTTCATTAGAGTAATGAACTCTGACCTCCACCTCCCTGTTACATAATGTGTTAATTCTGTCCTATATTTCCTGCGCTGCAGCCAGCGCCGTCGCTGCTCAAGGTGTTATTTGCGATGCTAATGAGACAAAAGGCAGCGGGTGATGGTTTATGGTTAAAAGAAGCGGACTGGAGATGTGATATGGTAATGTGAAGCGCTGTACAGATGTGATATGGTAATGTCTGGACTGTGGAGATGTGATATGGTAATGTGATGAGCTGTAGACTGTCATATGGTAATGTGAGGCGCTGTAGATATGTGATATGGTAATGTGAGGCACTCAGAGTGGAGATGTGATATGGTAATGTGAGGTGCTCAGAGTGGAGATGTGATATGGTAATGTAAGGCGCTCGGTCACAGGGATGGTTTTCTTGGCGTGTCTGCCTCATTGTGCCAGCTAGTGCGACACGCCGATACCATTCTTGCTCAAATGCGATTTTTCATATATTTATTCCATGAACATAGCCTATTTATTGTCTTTAGTCTGTAGTTTCTAAACAATACTACATTTGAAATGTCACCTGGAGCCAACTACTGTGGCTTTAAACAAACATCAAATACTTGACTTAAACCTCTCTTAAAGTCCCTCTCTTGTTGGAGTAACTAAAATTACTTTGACAGCCAACTAGTGCTGCACCATTCTTGCTCAAATGTAGAAATGAGATCGCATAGGTGTCTGAATCTAGATTAGGTATTTTCTATTTATTAATCGTGCAGCACTGGTTTGATTAATTGATTGAATACTTTATTAGACAGAAATGTAGACAGCAAGTCAAACACTGTGTGCACTTTGTTCAACACATGTATCTTCAAAACTAGATACAAAAATGTGTTTTCTTCTTCTGATTAACTAACTCATTAACTGCGATAATTATTTTGCCACGGTCTTATTTTAAGGCGAAAATTACCCCAGGCCGTGAACAGGAAGTTAGCAGATCGTAACAGATCGTTCCGCAATCTTTTTATTTTTACCAGTGTAGAGTCAGGATAACATCCAGTGTTTCTGTAGCCCACTTTAGAAATCACACAGTAGCTTTCATGACAGAAAACATCAAGCCTGTAATCTTAGCGCAGCAATTCCACTTAGAAAGATGTCTTTGAGGTAACGCCAAAGGCGAGCTCCGCCTCCAATGCTGTCCTCATCTTAACCCGACGGTATCCTTATCGGGCCCAACGCGTACGGAAAGGAACTGGCGGAGCAATCTACTCCCTTCCACCTGCAGGCTGCTTGGCTCTGCTAGGCATCTGCTCCACTCATATCTCTCGCTCTCTCTCTGTGTCTCTGTGTGTCTCTCTGTGGTGTTCATGTAATTGAAATTAGAGCCATGACAAGAGTTAAACACTAGAGTAAACGGATTATTGAGCACCCACATAAGCTCTTTACTCCACTTAGTTGGCTCAATCTACTCTATGGCACCTGATACAGAACATCTAGTGATGGCATCATCATCTCTACCATCTCCCAGATGGTAGAGATGATGACGGCTTGCTTTGTTGTTTCACAAAAATATTTTCTTTCGTCACTGGAAGAAATAAAGTCTAATTAGTGCAGCAGATAACCAAATCAATCGTTCAGTTTGTGATAAAAGCATGAAATGTGGTACACTTATAGCCAAAGTCATTCCAAAAATCATTGGATGTGGAGCCATCATGAATTGTCAACATGGCCGGCAACAAGTGTTTTCTTATGAGTGAAGGATATAATATGATATATTAGACTAATTTACCATACTAGTACTTGGATAATATAACATTGTCAGTGAATATTCAAGATCTGATGGCTGCCAATTGTCAAGATGGCAGCCATGTGGCCAAAATCTAAATGATAATTGCAATAAAAATAGGGCTATATTCCATTTTTTTAAATTAATGTTTATCCAAATAAACAAAAAAATCCCTATATCTGCTAAATTAAAATGTAACCATTCGATGAATGGAAATGTAATAGAGTGGATGTTGAAGCACAACCAGGGCAAACTGGGGACACCACTGCATGTGAAATGACCTCCTGTGGTATGTCATTTGGGGCTGAAGACCATTTCAACAGGGCATGTGTAAACTCAGGAGCCCATGCAGTCTTTTCCCGTGGCCAACAAGCTTGACACAGTGTCACACTGGTGCTGACTTTATGGTGCTGACTCTATGGTAAATGGTGCATTTATATAGGGCCGTTATCGGCAGTGCTTTACAGAGATTGTGCTATTCACACACATTCATATACACCTGCTCATCGGGAGCAATTAGAGGCTCAGTGTCTTGCTCAAGGATACTCTGACATTAACTTTTGTGGGAGCCCGGGATCAAATTCGGAACCTTCAGCTTTCCAAGCGGCCACTCTACTTCCTGAGCCACTGCTATGGTGCTCACTATGGCCAAATTCCAATAGCCCAAATCCAGGCCACTTGCTCACTCACACTCGATCATTCCAGCATGGTGGTGTTACGGTGAAATTGGTGACCTGCTGAAATGTGTGACAATCGTGTATATACAATCACATAATGTCAGTGTCCAAATGTAAATCAACGCAGTTTGTTTATTATCAGAGTTCAATAGCGGTATTCAGGCCACATATTTAACTCATTCAGTGCCACCTGGTGGACACCAGTTTTGGCCCTCGTTGCCACCGAAGCCCAATATAAATAAAATAAAGAAAATGTAATTCTATTGTGCATGTAATGTGCATATCATCACCTGCACACCAGATTAGAGGAATTTTCGAAATATGGATTAATAAATAAAAAAACACATGGCAAACAGTTGAATTTATTGACCATATGTACTTGGCAATGTGTTTGTGTGATAATGCATTTTCATTGAAAATTTAAGATGACTGCCATCTTTTCAGACTGGTTAGATATGGATCAACCAGGGGGGCAGTCAGACAGATATTTTGTGAAGCCTGAAACTCCTGAAAGTTCATATAATGTTGAGGCGCTGTCATTGGACCCAGAAAAACCCATAGAAGTCCATGTATTTGGGCCCAACTTCACCTAGACTGTATTACCTTAATAAACTATATTACTTTCTGCTTCCAGTCACTAGTTTAAAGTCTCATTTCTAATGTCATAATATTCTTTTTGGAAAATTATGGTCCCATTTATTAAAAAAATAAGGAATAACAGGCTTCATTTTACGTCCATGTTAGACCCGGGGAACGCTTTGTCCATATTTTTTTTTACAGTCTATGGGATCAACAGGGCATGTGTAATCTGCCCACAGTCTTTTTCTCCATGGCCAACAAAGCTTGACACCGTGTCACAACCCATACCCCAAATTCCAATACGCAAAATCTTGGTCCACTCACTCACACTCGGTCACCCCAGCATGTTGGTGTTACGGGGAAATTGACCTGCCGAAATATGTGACCATCTTGTGGACTTCACATAACTTACATGGAGGTCTTTAGCATAACTAGGAGGAGAAAACAGCAGCAAACAAACAGGCCTTTGCGAGGTCTATATCTTCTGACCAGGGATAACGGTTTGCTGGTCCAACAAGGATCTTCTGTCCAGGGATAACGGTTTGCTGTTCCAACAAGGATCTTCTGTCCAAGGATAACGGTTTGCTGGTCCAACAAGGATCTTCTGTCCAGGGATAACGGTTTGCTGGTCCAACAAGGATCTTCTGTCCAGGGATAACGGTTTGCATAAGGTCGAGGCCAAAGGTCAGGTCAGACATGGGATTATTCTGCCTCAGGCTCTGACCCCAGGTTAAGCCGTTTGGTTGCTGCTGTTTTATCCTTCTAGTTATGTTAACCGTTTTCCAGCTTGAAGCTAGTGCGCTTGCAATGTGTGAGAGAACAGCCTTTTCATTCTCAGGCAGAGGGAAATGAGTAATATCCATTGGCCATATCCATGTGGCAGCTGCCACAGTGGGCGCCCCTCACTGCATGTCAGAGTAAAATCTGCCATATCTTCTGGCATTCTAGCGCCTTTATTTTGAAGAATCATTCAGAGTCATTCACACTGTAGCTCTTGTGAGAGTTTCTTGTGTGAGGTATTTTAGTAAACCCAATTTATTATTCTACTTGTTTGCTTATCTTATTCTGATGTTATTATAATATCCAAGAACGGGAACAGGTAAAAAATAATTGACGTAACTCCATTCAGCCCATGGCAGCCCATTTGGGACAAAACTCTGTGGAGACATATCCAACATTATGAAAGACAGATGTATTTGAGTGATCAAAATAAGCGATTTAGCGATAAACCCTTCTTTAGCGATAAACACCTCATTGTCTCCACTAGCCGAAGGCATGGGGAGAGTATGTTTTGCACTCTGCCTTTTATAGCGCCACCAGGAGGCCGTCTTTTGTAAAACACATTTTTTTATATTACTCCTCCAGATTCTGTCCAAAAATCCCAGATATCTCTGCTGTCGGGAGGAAACCTCATAACTCCAAAATGTTCATTTTACAGGAAATGAAAAAAAAGAAAACCTTATATTTTTAAAACAAAGCAATCAAAGTTGGTGTTGTAACTTTATATATTGTCAATTACTTCCATGAGAGGGGGAGAGGTAGTGGAGTTAGTTGTTTTAGCAGACAGTTTGAGGGTCCAATGGAGTTAAGAGGTTTCCAAAGCACTTTTTACTACTTTCCATTGGTTCAATATTTTCGAAACAACACACAGACGTAAAGGGTGTTCAATAGCACTGATTTATGACAAACAAAAATCTAAAACCTCAAGAGTTATGAGGTTTCCTCTCGACAGCAACGATATAATAATGGTAAGAAAAGCACTAGTCTGGAATTCTCCTTTTAGCATCTAATGAGCCTAAACATGACACATTGTTGATTGTTGTGGTTGAGTCATTTAAATGATATGCAGCACATACAATGTGTCATAATTAACACGCGTATGTGAACGATTGTTAGATCATCCCGTATCCAGGCTTAGTTATATATTCATTGATGTATTTCTTAGTGTTAGTGAGTGTTTATTCTCAGGTTTCTGGATCAGTTGGAAGCACAACGACAGTAAGCCAACCGTTATGAGGGTCAAGGACAGTTTGGTCAGCATTCTGGAGCAAACTGTCATCAGTCCTAAAACAGCTGACCAGACACTGAAAACCTGTCGCGTTCAATAAGCAGGATTACAGTAACTAACCAGCTGTCAGACATTTTTAACTGCCAAGTGAGAAGGAATGAAAAAGAGAAATAATGACAATCCAATTCTTTTTTTTAATCTGAATCTTCTTAATCCTGATCCTTAAAGTTCATCAAAGAGGCTCTACTGATTTATAGCTTATCTCCAAGCTTTGTGTTTGTTTGTTTGTTTTGTTCATATTTTCTCTCCACTTTAATCATTGCTATGCAGGAAAACTTAAGACTTATAGGGCTCCATTTTCGACACCACTAAACCCCTTATCCCTAAACTTCTTTGCCTTTCTTTTTTTACTATTTTGAAAAACATTTTTGAATAGTTCAAGTACCAAAATAAGCCAATCTACATTGACACGTTGTGAGCTTGTAGACTGGCCATTTCTATTTTCATCCATGCTAAACCCCTTATCCCTAAACTACTTTTTTTTTTACTATTTTGAAAAACATTTTTGAATAGTTAAAATAGACAATCTACAAGCTCACAACGTGTCGATGTAGAACGGCTAGTTCTATTCAAAAATGTTTTTCAAAATAGTAAAAAAGGCAAAGAAGTTTAGGGATAAGGGGTTTAGCATGGACGAGAAGAGAGCCCATAGGCCGAAGGCTTGACTTTTTGTACCCTGTTCGTCTGTGATCAGCTAATCTCCGGCACTCGATCACAGCAGCAATGGCACACACAGTTCCTCTGCCCTCAATGTCAAGCTGAATATGTTAACTTTTCATCTAGTACGTATTGGCACTGTCAGATTTGAGTCCGACTCCATTGTCCTGTTGCACCGACAAATTAAACGTGTTGTCCGTTACCTGGGAAACCACTATAATTTGCCGTACTGTGTAACAGTCACACACAGTAACAACTAGTTATACATGTCCGTACTGTGTTACAGTCACACACAGTAACTAGTTATACATGTCCGTACTGTGTTACAGTCACACACAGTAACAACTAGTTATACATGTCCGTACTGTGTTACAGTCACACACAGTAACAACTAGTTATACATGTCCGTACTGTGTTAGTCACACACAGTAACTAGTTATACATGTCCGTACTGTGTAACAGTCACACACAGTAACAACTAGTTATACATGTCCGTACTGTGTTACAGTCACACACAGTAACAACTAGTTATACATGTCCGTACTGTGTTAGTCACACACAGTAACAACTAGTTATACATGTCCGTACTGTGTTACAGTCACACACAGTAACAACTAGTTATACATGTCCGTACTGTGTTAGTCACACACAGTAACAACTAGTTATACATGTCCGTACTGTGTTACAGTCACACACAGTAACAACTAGTTATACATGTCCGTACTGTGTTACAGTCACACACAGTAACAACTAGTTATACATGTCCGTACTGTGTTACAGTCACACACAGTAACAACTAGTTATACATGTCCGTACTGTGTTACAGTCACACACAGTAACTCACCAAGAAATTAAACATTACTGGGACATCGGTTGCCATGGCGATCATATCAAATGAGCCCCCGTGGCAAATCGTTGCCTTTTCAGCTGACTGACTCTGCAGCTGAAACGGAAACACAGTTATCTACTGTAAGAAAATTATAGTAGCAGATTAGTTCTCACTGTGCATGGACTGTACTCTAGGTCTCTCTATCACTGTGTTACAGTCTCTCTCTCTCTCTAGTTCTTACCGTGTATGGACTCTAGGTCTCTCTATCACTGTGTTACAGTCTCTCTCTCTCTCTTTCTCTCTAGTTCTCACTGTGTATGGACTCTAGGTCTCTCTATCACTGTGTTACAGTCTCTCTATCTCTCTTTCTCTCTAGTTCTCACTGTGTATGGACTCTAGGTCTCTCTATCACTGTGTTACAGTCTCTCTCTCTCTAGTTCTTACCGTGTATGGACTCTAGGTCTCTCTATCACTGTGTTACAGTCTCTCTCTCTCTCTTTCTCTCTAGTTCTCACTGTGTATGGACTCTAGGTCTCTCTATCACTGTGTTACAGTCTCTCTCTCTAGTTCTTACCGTTTATGGACTCTAGGTCTCTATCACTGTTACAGTGTCTCTCTCTTTCTCTCTCTCTCTATCTCTAGTTCTCACTGTGTGTATGGACTCTAGGGGCTGTATTTTGCGTGTCTAAGTACCAGGTCTTATTACTTTTTTTTCTTTTTTTTTTGCGGCTTACGCCTTTTATTGGTTTTTTGAAGGGACAGACAGTAGGCTGACAGGAAACGGGAGAGAGATGGGGGGGAAGACATGCAGTAAAGGCCGTGTCGGGCTCGGGAGTCGAACCCGCGGCACACTGCGACTGGATTACCAGTCGGGTGCCCAGACGGTTATGCCACCGCCTGGGCCCAGTAGGGAGGGGGGATAAATGGCCTAAAAATGAAAATATTGGAAAATGATTATGCCCATTTCAGGGATGGTGCATTGGGTCATTTGGGAGATATTTTGTATTGGGAGTTGGTACCTAGCATGAAATAAACCCCCCACCCCACCCAAAAAACTAAATCGGACATGTTAATTTACCACTTTTTCACATTTTCTTTCATTAAAAAATAAAATAAAATCTTAGAGAGGACTTTGGTTCACCCGTCAGATATTCCAAAGTTCTATTGTATTAAGGTACATTTACATAATGCATCTTGGCTCCTGGTTGACTGCAAGCAAACCTGTGATGAGGTCTTTGACAAGGATACAGTGCCAAGTATACTATAGAAGCATAAGGGAAGCTCTGCATCAAATTGAGGCCCAAAGTCTGTGTCTAGTTGTAGAAAAGCTTGAGGAGGAGAAGAATAAGGGTAAGATGATTACACACGCATCAGACAGCACCACAAAGAAAGGTGTAGGCCAGTTCATGGTGCAAGGGCTGCATGTGGGTCAAGCCAACCCATTTCCTCTGCCTATCTTACCAATCCATGGAGAGACCACTGAGGACATAGCAATTCAAGTGGATATGGGGTTTGAAATACTGGCATCGGTCAGAGGAGTCAGTGTGGAGGATGTGTATAAACTAGTAGACAGTACAGAGCGCAACAAAGGGTTTTCAAAGCTGCTGGCAGAGATGTACAACTTGGAAACACCAGCAGGGCAGATATTTTGTGGCACCCACACTACACTGGGCTTCAGCAGTGCCATGAATAAGGTAATGCGGTTGTTGGAGGCTGATATGAAGATGGAGCAAGTGCTAAAGAGTTTCATGGTGGATATGGATGTAGACAGCAAAAATGCCAGTGTAGCTGGACAGGCACTGGACATGTGCCTCAAGTTGGTGGCTCCTGAGTATGCCCACAAACCCTGGAACCGCTACAAGGAATTCCTCCTCTTCCTTGAGCAAAGGCAGGTATCCAGTGTGCTGTTTGCCTACAAAGACAGCAGGTTTGGGTGTCTCTCCAGGGCAGCAGCAGTCCTAACCTACCACTTTGGCCATCTGACAGAGTTCCTGAGCCAGAACCCTCATATAAACAACCGCCTGGCCTGCCTCGTCAGAGAAGTGATGGAGCTTCCCTACCTCAAGGTGGTCCTTGTGGTGTTTGCCTGCCTGGGTGTGCACTTGGTGGAACCCTTCTATGCCAGAACCATAGAGAAAGATGCTACCCATACTCAGCTCAGGGAGTTCTACAAGGGACTGCATACAGGATTGGGCCAGCCAATCAGTGACAACTACACAATGTTCACAACACCCGAGTATCCTGGAGTGTCTGACGAGCTTTTCAGTGGTGTAAAGAAGACCTACACAGAGGAGGTCCTGAACTCAGTGTCAGACATGACTGCCGGACACTTGGAGGAAGTGAAGAAGCTAACCAATCTCATGCTGCCCCACCTGCAGACTGTCCTGGCCAGACAGAGGAGGGACTATGGCATTGATGAGAAGACCTTCCCAATGGACTATCCTGTCAGCGAACAGGCAACCAAGATAGATGAAACCCCTGTGCACAACATTGGAATGGAGAGACAATGTGGCAAGGTGGACTACAGACTGAAGAAGCTACGCACATTAAACGCAGTCAGCAGGTCTATCATTTGGCAGAAGAGCCAGGAGCTTAGGGCTGGACAGATCCCATCCTTCAGAGGATTCAAGGCAGCAGTCAAACTCAACTGGAGTAAACTCATGAAGACAAAATTTGAGAGTGGGGCAGACCAGAAACAAGAGATGGCTCAAAGAAAGGAGAGGAAGAGACTAGACATGCTGGACACACTGAAGTCTAGAGGTGGCCCCTTCACTGACAGTGGGGAAGTTGAGAAGTTCCTTGTGGATACAACTCTGAACAACGATGCAAAGCAGCAGAGGATGAAGTTGGAGGTTCAGTTTGCCAGAGAAAGTACCACGCTTCTGCGTAAAGTCGATCCTATCTTCCGAATCCAGATTACACTGCCCAGTGGGAAGAGGAGGATGAAAACAGCACAGGAGTTTGGAGATGCCCTCATGTCATACCTGGGCAAGAGGAGTGACCGAACCACACTGGAATATGAGAAATTCCAAGAATGTCTTGAAAGGCTGGCATCTGGACAGGAGTGACAGAATTACATAAGAAACATGTGAGCTGCTATTAAGAGACTGAAAAGCTAAATAGTATTAGCAGACAGTAAGATTAGTGAATGCATAACTGGCAGAATAGCCAGAAAACCCGTTTCTTTGTGTTATTTTTCATTTTAATGAGGAATTGGGGGTTATTTTCAAGATACAGAGTTACTTTGAGGTGTTACAGTTCTTCTATGTATAGTGTTTATTAATTCCCAAATGTGTTTTAAGTATTTATTCAACAGCATATAGAAAAACAGCAAGAATAACTTATGCATACCAGGCGGAATGGCCCTTTTTGGGTCATTTTTTTTATTTTCAAGGGGTGGGGGGTTATTTTCAAGATACAGAGTTAATTTTTGTGTCAAAAGTCTTGTATTTATAGTGTTAATCAACTCCCAAATGGGTGCGTTTAAATTTTGAACTTGATGATTATCCCCCCTCCCTAGCCCAGGTCTTATTACTTAACTTAAAACCTGGAGGCGTGATAGAGCACCTGAGCTTAGGCGAGAACATATAAACGAACAAACATGCAGGCACGCACGCACACATGCACGCACACATGCACGCGCACACACACACACACACACACACACACACACACACACACACACACACACACACACACACACACACACACACACACACACACACTTTTACAGTGGTGTTACAGCAATATCCTTACAAACTGTACACTGCTGCAGTAGACTTCCACTCACATCGGCTGTGGGTAATTAGCAAGCATGTGACACCAAATTCTGCTATGCAATTGGCTGCGGGTTAATTAGCAAGCGTGTGACACCAAATGCTGCTACGCTAACAAATGATGCTAATTGCCTGTTGTCTTCTATCAGCGGTAATTATCATCCCACGCACTTCCACAGCCGCCTGAGTCCTTTTGAAATGTTTTCCCCGTTAACTGTTTCTGTCACACACACATGACGGCCGACTGTTGATCAACAAAGGGATTCACTTCCTTTGCCCTGCCCCCTCACCAACCCCCCCACCCCCCACCGCTTGAAGTCATGTTTCTGCCTAAACACCAGAGTAATACAGAAGGGAGGAAAATAGTTCCTCTTTGGGTTTTTGTGATTGTATTAAAATAGCTTGCTGGGCATGTCTGCTTTTTTCGAGGGCTGTTGGTGATATTTGGCGTATTGTTTAAGCTTGTACATCTTGTACACTGTATGTGTGTTTGTTTGTACAGTACAGTACACATGTATATACGCGCGTGTGTGCGTGCGTGCGTTCTTTTATGTAGTGTGCTTGTCTAGTGCATGAGCATGTTGTGCCTACATGAGGCGGAATGGAAACGGCTCAATTTCCATTTTATGAACAATCCAGTTAGCTCTGTCGGGGAGACTGATGGAGAGAGAGAGGCTTGTGGATCGATGTCACTCTGCCGCTGGCATGCCAAGAAGCTAGGCCACGTGTTAACCACTTCCCTCTCCATATCACCTAGAACACACACACGCATACATACACCCCTTTTCTCACCAATCAGTGGATGGGTATGGAGATTGACGGGTCCATCAGCACTGTGTCTCTCTTCAGACAGACATGGTGCCCAGAGAGACAAACATTCCTTATGAGCTAGCGTAGCATAACCTTGGTCCTAATGAGCTAGCATAACCTAAAAAGAGTTCTTTAAAACACATTTCATGCCATTGACCTAGATGTACGGCAATTAATAAATACCTCTTCTCGCGTAACGGCACCGCTCCACGTGCTGGTGGTTGTGAACCTCTGGCTGCCTTAATGGGTTAACATAACCTTGGGCTAAACGAGTTCCTTAACCTAAAGCACACCTTACAGTACACTACCTTCAGCTTAATGTCAAATTGTATTACAAAAAACACAGTTTAATAATTGCCCATGATTTACATTGAAACTGGAGTATTACAAAAAACACATTTTTGCATAGGCATGGATGTAACTATTGCCATAGTGCAATAGACAATTAATAATTATTATTATTATATGACAATAAGAGAATGAAACTGTGGTCAATGAATCCAGCACATCACATCCTCTCTCGGACAGGGCACGAGGGAATTATGATTACCGATGATGTAAACTAATCAGATGAACACAAAACAGTAAATGTGTAATTTGATTTCCTATCTCGACCAGATTTCTCACAATCAGTTTTTTTGTTGTAAAATGTAGTCCTATATACTGTACTTACTGTAAGTGCCTAAGTAGAGCTCCAAAGTGCCGCCGGTGCACTGGGCACCCACGAAATCTAGAATATCTCTGCTGTCAGGAAGAAACCTAATTTTTCAGGAAATTAAGAAAACATTATATTTTTTTTAAAACAAAGCAATACAGCCTCATCAAAGTTGGTGTTGTAACTTTATATATTGTCAATTACTTCCATGAGAGGGGGAGAGGTGGTGGAGTTAGTTGCTTTAGCAGACATTTAAGCAACTTGGAAACTTGGACACATGAAGGAAGCATCAGTTCAAGTCCGTTGCTCTCCCCTTGTCCCCCATATATGGGGACTAGGTTGGTGGAGGGTGTGTAGAGCCCAGGATCACATTAGATGATTGACACAGGGGTGAAAAATGGGTTACAAAATCGTGGGATAAAAAAATATATTAAAATAAAATAGCAGACATTTTGAGGGTCCAATGGAGTTAAGAGGTTTTGTCCAAAGCACTTTTTACTACTTTCCATTGGTTCAATATTTTCGAAACAACACACAGACGTAAAGGGTGTTCACTGTTAAATAGCACTGATCAAAAATGGAGTTATGCGGTTTCCTCCCGACGGCAACGATATGTTTTGTTTATAACATAAGTGTAATTTCCCATAAATATTGTATGATCAATTATAACTATGTTTCTCTTTGCTATTTTGTTACATCGAGGCAGAGCATGAAGTGCAGTGAGTGCACTTCATGACCTTGAATGGTCTCTCAGCAGACTCAGACCTTCACTGCTAGCTCTCTTCTTTATTAAGAGAGGCATAACGGAAAATATTGATTGAACCTTAGGCCAACTGCAAAAAGATGAAATGTAGAAAACTGATTATGTTGGGCAGGCTTGGTGCAATATGGATTGGTAAAATACTTGGACCTTGCCTGAACACTTTTCAACACTTTTCAACACAAATTATGCTAATGACGTGTATACACGGGGTGCATACTTAGTTTAGACTAGTCATTGGTTAGACATGGGTTAAGGTTAGGTTTAGGTGTGCTGCTTCGTGGGAGGTTAGGTTTAGGGTGAGGGTTTGAGATAGGTTGTAGTTGTAGGACTAATGACTGGTCTAACCAATGACTAGTCTAAACCAAGTACTGTCTAAACTAAGTACTGCACCCGTATACACCTCTTTAGAATCAAAACCACAGGGGAGCCTTGGATGTGTATAGGCGTCTTTATGACCTTTTTAATGATATCAAACCATATTATAAAAATCAATTTATTGTCTCCACCAGGCCGAAGGCATGGGGAGAGAGTATGTTTTGCACTCTGTCCGTGTGTCTGTCCGTACGTGTACAGCTAATCTCCGGCACCGTTAATCCAGGCAACACTCCCTAGATGCCAACGATGAACCTCTGCCCCAAATCTTCCAGAACAGCCTGTTATAGCGCCACCAGGAGGTGGCATTAAAAAAACACATTTCTATCCAAAAATCTGGCAAATCGTTACACAGTATCTCTATAGTCATGTGTTCAAGGCGGATCTGTCCGATATTTCATATTCCCTCCTAATTGTCTAACATTGGCTTTCAAAGTTTGCAGGATTTGCCCATTTTTAACAATAAGTTATTTATTGGCCGTTCGTTCTTCAGCGATCCTAGACCGGTTTTGCACATGCACACTTCCGTTCACTTACTTGTCTACCGGCCGACAAAAGTTGCTCATAACTCTAAATCTACGGCAATCTCCATGGTTTTGATCATAGCGCTGATGTTCTGTGGTCAACTCATTTCTGACTTCAGCAAGCACCTCGTTGGGAATAGTAACGCTTCTACACAAAACGAGGTAGCGTGAGGTACTACGGGAAAATTATGCCTCATGGTTTTGGGGGGTAAAAAAAGGAAGGCGGGGCTTTTCAGAGTAAAATCGGCCTCATCTGCGTGGCACTCTAGTGCCATTATTATGAAAAATGTGGTAAGAGAGGCATAACGGACAATATTGATTGAACATTAGAAAGACTAAATGTAGAAAACCGAGACATGGCCAAAGCATTTTCGGAGGTCCCGAGCCAAAAACGTTGAGAACCCCTGCTTCACTGAATCATCACTTCTTTCGGGCTAATTTGGGGTCGACACAGCAAATCATCTGCTTCTGTTCTCTGCATGTTCCTCGCTCACTCCATCCACCTTTGTGTCACTTGCACTGCCCAAAACTCTCAGAGATGCACCCCCTCCATCCAACCCTCCAAACCTTCAAAACCAAAATTGTTATGCAACACGGAAGACATTATGGACATAGTAGTACGCAATTTATTATGTTCGAGGCCGTTCACAATGACATCACTGATGATTCAAATTCTTGGTATCTGCGTGTGACTGAGTCAACTTTTTCTCCGCTGTTTGGAAATCAGTCTATCGATCTATCTAGCGATCTATCTAGCAATCTATCTATTGATCTATCTAGCGATCTTACCTCAGCAATATAACTATTGTTGTCAGTACATAGTGCTCTTAATCATTAATCATCTCACTGAGATTAATTACATGCGCTGCAATTGCTGGACTGTACTAATTACATAGCAAAGATTTGGTCTTTTTTGTAGCAAAAGTGAAGTGAATCAAGCTTTCAACAAGCACACGGTGCCAGTAACTTTAGAGTGCTCACTCTGGAATTCTGCACAGCTCAGTTGGCATGCACACAGCTTTGCAGAAAGCATGGAACACCTCCAACATAACCGCTCTCCCAAGAACCTCTATTTACACCCTTTAAATGGTTAAATGGTCTAAATGAAATGGGTCCAGCGCTTCAACGTCCAAGATGTTATTATATGCTCAATAGTCTTTTCAGTGGTTTACGATAGATTACTTTTGTTTCATTTAGTATTTTTCCCGTTGGCTGGCACCTCCAAGACCTTTTGCTCATAGTACATACAATCTGAACCAGCTCATTGTTGCTCCATCTACGAGTCCACCGCAAGAGCTGAAATCCTCTGACGACTCCACTGCCTTATCTCTGGTGAATGAATGGCAGCTGAGTGACGGGAGCAGAATGAGCTCCTTATTTGAACACAATACTAAGAAAAGGATATTTCCACACGTCCTCCTGACGACAGACTGTCGTGTCTTCATGCATAATAATTGTTCCAGTCAGTAATTAGACTATGATTGTATTATAACCTAACCTCCTGTCTGTCTGTGTCTGTGAACAAAATAACTCAACGCATGGATTGTGATTAACAGCTTTTATTCTAAAGACTTGTCCACACGCCCTCTCAATAAAAACCGCGGGGTAAGGATTATGTGGGGACGTCTTTTGGTCCTTTTTAATAATCGCTGTAATCCATTTTTTGACAGGGCTGTTGCTAGGCAACGCCTTGTGCAGCGCTCAGCGCCATGTTTCGCGCATGTGCACAGCCGTTCACTTCCTTGTTTTACGGCCCGACAAAACTGTTCATTATCTCTGAATCTACGTCGCTCTCCATGGTTTTGATCAGAACGGCGATGTTCTGTCCTAATTTCTGATTTAACCAAGCATCTCGTTTGATGTCTCTTTAGATTGGTAAAATACTTGGACCTTGCCTGAACACTTTTCAACACTTTTCAACACAAATTATGCTAATGACGTGTATACACGGGGTGCATACTTAGTTTAGACTAGTCATTGGTTAGACATGGGTTAAGGTTAGGTTTAGGTGTGCTGCTTCGTGGGAGGTTAGGTTTAGGGTGAGGGTTTGAGATAGGTTGTAGTTGTAGGACTAATGACTGGTCTAACCAATGACTAGTCTAAACCAAGTACTGTCTAAACTAAGTACTGCACCCGTATACACCTCTTTAGAATCAAAACCACAGGGGAGCCTTGGATGTGTATAGGCGTCTTTATGACCTTTTTAATGATATCAAACCATATTATAAAAATCAATTTATTGTCTCCACCAGGCCGAAGGCATGGGGAGAGAGTATGTTTTGCACTCTGTCCGTGTGTCTGTCCGTACGTGTACAGCTAATCTCCGGCACCGTTAATCCAGGCAACACTCCCTAGATGCCAACGATGAACCTCTGCCCCAAATCTTCCAGAACAGCCTGTTATAGCGCCACCAGGAGGTGGCATTAAAAAAACACATTTCTATCCAAAAATCTGGCAAATCGTTACACAGTATCTCTATAGTCATGTGTTCAAGGCGGATCTGTCCGATATTTCATATTCCCTCCTAATTGTCTAACATTGGCTTTCAAAGTTTGCAGGATTTGCCCATTTTTAACAATAAGTTATTTATTGGCCGTTCGTTCTTCAGCGATCCTAGACCGGTTTTGCACATGCACACTTCCGTTCACTTACTTGTCTACCGGCCGACAAAAGTTGCTCATAACTCTAAATCTACGGCAATCTCCATGGTTTTGATCATAGCGCTGATGTTCTGTGGTCAACTCATTTCTGACTTCAGCAAGCACCTCGTTGGGAATAGTAACGCTTCTACACAAAACGAGGTAGCGTGAGGTACTACGGGAAAATTATGCCTCATGGTTTTGGGGGGTAAAAAAAGGAAGGCGGGGCTTTTCAGAGTAAAATCTGCCTCATCTGCGTGGCACTCTAGTGCCATTATTATGAAAAATGTGGTAAGAGAGGCATAACGGACAATATTGATTGAACATTAGAAAGACTAAATGTAGAAAACCGAGACATGGCCAAAGCATTTTCGGAGGTCCCGAGCCAAAAACGTTGAGAACCCCTGCTTCACTGAATCATCACTTCTTTCGGGCTAATTTGGGGTCGACACAGCAAATCATCTGCTTCTGTTCTCTGCATGTTCCTCGCTCACTCCATCCACCTTTGTGTCACTTGCACTGCCCAAAACTCTCAGAGATGCACCCCCTCCATCCAACCCTCCAAACCTTCAAAACCAAAATTGTTATGCAACACGGAAGACATTATGGACATAGTAGTACGCAATTTATTATGTTCGAGGCCGTTCACAATGACATCACTGATGATTCAAATTCTTGGTATCTGCGTGTGACTGAGTCAACTTTTTCTCCGCTGTTTGGAAATCAGTCTATCGATCTATCTAGCGATCTATCTAGCAATCTATCTATTGATCTATCTAGCGATCTTACCTCAGCAATATAACTATTGTTGTCAGTACATAGTGCTCTTAATCATTAATCATCTCACTGAGATTAATTACATGCGCTGCAATTGCTGGACTGTACTAATTACATAGCAAAGATTTGGTCTTTTTTGTAGCAAAAGTGAAGTGAATCAAGCTTTCAACAAGCACACGGTGCCAGTAACTTTAGAGTGCTCACTCTGGAATTCTGCACAGCTCAGTTGGCATGCACACAGCTTTGCAGAAAGCATGGAACACCTCCAACATAACCGCTCTCCCAAGAACCTCTATTTACACCCTTTAAATGGTTAAATGGTCTAAATGAAATGGGTCCAGCGCTTCAACGTCCAAGATGTTATTATATGCTCAATAGTCTTTTCAGTGGTTTACGATAGATTACTTTTGTTTCATTTAGTATTTTTCCCGTTGGCTGGCACCTCCAAGACCTTTTGCTCATAGTACATACAATCTGAACCAGCTCATTGTTGCTCCATCTACGAGTCCACCGCAAGAGCTGAAATCCTCTGACGACTCCACTGCCTTATCTCTGGTGAATGAATGGCAGCTGAGTGACGGGAGCAGAATGAGCTCCTTATTTGAACACAATACTAAGAAAAGGATATTTCCACACGTCCTCCTGACGACAGACTGTCGTGTCTTCATGCATAATAATTGTTCCAGTCAGTAATTAGACTATGATTGTATTATAACCTAACCTCCTGTCTGTCTGTGTCTGTGAACAAAATAACTCAACGCATGGATTGTGATTAACAGCTTTTATTCTAAAGACTTGTCCACACGCCCTCTCAATAAAAACCGCGGGGTAAGGATTATGTGGGGACGTCTTTTGGTCCTTTTTAATAATCGCTGTAATCCATTTTTTGACAGGGCTGTTGCTAGGCAACGCCTTGTGCAGCGCTCAGCGCCATGTTTCGCGCATGTGCACAGCCGTTCACTTCCTTGTTTTACGGCCCGACAAAACTGTTCATTATCTCTGAATCTACGTCGCTCTCCATGGTTTTGATCAGAACGGCGATGTTCTGTCCTAATTTCTGATTTAACCAAGCATCTCGTTTGATGTCTCTTTAGAAGCGTTTATATTCCAGACTTGACAGCGTGAGGTAGTAATGGAACATTATACCTCCCGGTTTTGGGGGGAAATGGAAGGCGGGGCTTTTCAGAGTAAAATCTGTCTCATCTGCTTGGCACTCGAGCACCTTTTATCTTGAAAAAAATAAGCAAAATAAGTTTAAACTTGTTGGGCTGTCCCCAAACCGTCATTAATTTATCAGATGTCATAGAGTCCAAGATCATTGATTTATCAGATGTCATAGTCCAAGTTCATTAATTTATCAGATGTCCTAATCCAAGATCATTAATTTATCAGATGTCATAGTCCAAGATCATTGATTTATCAGATGTCCTAATCCAAGATCATTGATTTATCAGATGTCATAGAGTCCAAGATCATTGATTTATCAGATGTCATAGTCCAAGATCATTGATTTATCAGATGTCATAGAGTCCAAGATCATTGATTTATCAGATGTCCTAATCCAAGATCATCAATTTATCAGATGACTCGACGCCAGTGGAGTGAGTTAAAAATGGCACCTGGCCCAGCAGCCATTAATAGCTATATATTTTGTATGTGTATTATACTGTGCGTGTTATATTTATAAAGCTGGCAGGAACATGGGATTTGTAATGTGGACAGCATTTAGTCTTTTATATTATTGATGTGTTAATGTCCTACACAGCCAGTAGAGCGTGGGGCTGTTTCTTTCTCCAGAGATCAGTAATTCCTCGTACTACGATTAAACAAAACAAGCAGCAACGCACAACGCTTCCCCATTAACGCGTGTGTATTAGTGTGCATGTACTAGCATGTGTCCATCTCCATTTGATTCAGTTCTCTGTGTGTATTCCATTGTGTTTAGTTATGTATAGGATATGCATGTGAAGAGAGAGCGTGCGTGTGTGTGCGTGCCTGCAGGGATGTCAGTGGATGTTTCAGATATTCAGCAGGCTGTCAGCGCTGACACATCTCTCCCTCTGCTATGCTACGCTGCACAGATATGCAAATCTAACCAATCAGAATGCAGAGTACTGGTTCACATTCAGTTTACGTCCCTCCCCTCTCCCTCTCCGTCTCTTTCTCTCTCTCCTCCCTTCCTCTCTGTCTCTCTCTCTCTCATGTAGACTATGTTTGCATGTGTAACTGCATATATGCATACATATATAATTAAATAATGTGGGGGTGTGTGTGTGTGGGTGTGTGTGTGTGTGTGTGTGTGTGTGTGTGTGTGTGTGTGTGTGTGTGTGTGTGTGTGTACTCCACACAGAGCGTGTGTGTAAATATATAATTCTGACAGAACTGTTCGCTCTCCTTTTAACCCATTAAGACCTGAGGCCCATTCTACAATTTGTCTTTCAACAGTTTTCTGAAAAACGTAGTTATGAACTTTCTACATGTCAATAGTATCCAAACTCTTTCACGTCAAGGACCCCCCAAATGATATGTATTTGGCTGCCGACCAGACCCCCCCCCCCCCCCCCCCACCCCATCTCAGTTGTTTTGTTCCATGGGGACCCCCAGAAGCAAAGATATGAATTAAAAACGTTCGCTTTGGAAGAATATCCAGAGATTTGTTCAAACATTGTTCTAGCAGATCTGAAACCCCCCCCCCAAAAGCAAAGATTTGAGTTAAAACGTTCACTGTGGAAGAATATCCAGAGATTTGTTCAAACATTGTTCTATTTTTTCTATGTGTGCTCTGTCTTTATGGGCTAAATGCCAATGCCTTTCCCTTTCCCCCGCCATCCTTCCATCCCTCCATCCCTCCATCCCCGGCTCTCACACCACATTTACATTCTAATTAGATGCGGCCGTGGCAGCTTTATAAGGACCCTTTTTAATAACGCTGCTGTATTCACCTTTTCAGAGTCCCACAGCGGCAATGAAAAAGCGAGTGGGCTACGCTTTATGATATGTCCCTTTGACATAGAGCACCGAAGTCCTGACGTAACTCGCACATCCCTTCGATTCCCCTGGTTTGCGGAAGTAATTTCTCTGTGGAGAATAACATGGGCTCATCTTTAAATCGTTTCAAGCTGTCTCTGCGTTATTGTCAGGGAGGTGTCTCTGTAACGTTTGCAACAGTCAGTCACTCATATATGATACAGTCTGCTTCTAGCGGAAATGTAACTAATTCAGTAGCAGTAACATTAGCGTTTTCTCTCAGTCAGTTGATTCTTAATATCCATATGAGTGAAGCGGCCAGGGTGACATGTTTATTTTTCAAACACAGTTCTTATATGAGGCGATCTAAAATCCCCCTATGGGGATTATAATGCAAATAAAAAGTACACGAACCTGTGGATTTGCGCCCTCTACCGATATTGACGTCAGACTTCGGTGCTCTATTGTGGCTACTAGGGATTGAAGGTTCTTTGGCATTGTGGCTACTAGGGATTGAAGGGTCTATGACATTGTGGCTACTAGGGATTGAAGGTTCTTTGACATTGTGGCTACTAGGGATTGAAGGGTCTTTGACATTGTGGCTACTAGGGATTGAAGGTTCTTTGACATTGTGGCTACTAGGGATTGAAGGTTCTTTGACATTGTGGCTACTAGGGATTGAAGGGTCTTTGACATTGTGGCTAGTGGCTACTGAGGATTGAAGGGTCTTTGACATTGTGGCTACTGAGGATTGAAGGGTCTTTGACATGTTTATTGGGTCATGAATACATTACGCCATGTCTGAATGTAACTTTAACATTAACTGCACCTATAATATCTGTGTCCTTTTTGTAGGCCTGCAGCTGTGAGCTGTGGTGTTGATGGTTCATTGTTGTCAAATCATTTCATACTGTAGTACTCAATAGCCTAGTAGCCAAAAAGTGAACCGGACATGTTGAGTACACCAACGTTTTATGTTAGAAATGTTTAGCATGGGTCCCCAGTATGTAGAAACTGCCGGATGCTAACAATTTGTGATGACGGCATTGGCCGTTTTTAGCCCAATGAGTGTATTTTTGCAAAACGAATGGATTCAGTATCATGAAAACCCCCTAGTTTGACATGTCACATGCTACATAAAGCATGATTATATTTTGAATATTTTGCCTTCTATAGGTTGTAATTGGTATGGTCACATATTATGCCAATTATGAAAATTGCTCAACATATGAAAGTTAGCATCCGGCAGTTTTTACATGCTGGGGATCCATACTAAACATTTCTAACATAAAACCGGGTTCACAATGGGGCTCTATGGGCTGGCTACTAGACTACAATGTAGGAGGGGACACTAAAACAGCAGCACTCGACTCTCATGCCAGAAAGATTGTGAGCTTGTACTTGTAGATCTGTGTGAGTGTTAACACCCAAGCGCAACCTGAACATGAAATGGCTTGTCTTTTAGTTCTACTGGATCTCTTCTCCACTAGTCCCTCCCTGACATTTTAGTCTAGTTTTTATTTGTTGACAAAATTGCCAATATATTTAACACCGTTACAGTGCAGGCTCCCTCCACAAAAGCCACTAGTTAAGCCTGTAAGAGAGATTGATATCCAGAGAGGCTCCATCTACCTCCTGACCGCAGGGGGATTCTGCTCTCCCTGTCGGGGAGCATTAGCATCGCTGACCCCCTGAAAGCTTCAGATAGATTGTTCACTTGCTTGTTGCGAGTGTTTCCCCCTAGTCGTCACTTTAAGATGAATTAAAGATCAGTTTTTTTTCTCTTAAATTGGTAGATTTTGACTGCTTGTGAAATCTCCCAAAAAAGAACTAGAATCATAAAGGCGGATCAGGCCGAGATGAAGCCGCGTGGAGCAGAGATAGGACGTGGTTTCCCAAAAGGTACATCCATCTACTCGCTCGTTGACGTTCAGTGGAACTCGTGTGTTTCTAGTAAAAGTACTTCAAGCAGAGAAAACCAGAGCTCAAATCCCCATGATTTATCTCTGAAATACATTACATGCTGTGCACTCGTTTGTGTTTAATTCCAACCAGAGGTTTTAAAATGTTGGTTTGGAGAGGACCTGCAGATGTTGCTCTCATTTGTCGTATTTTGTATTCCCTGTCCAATTAAAGGAGCGTTTTCTCACGTTAATCTGATATATCCAAGAATGAGTGGAAGAGGTGAAACATGACATAACTCCATCCCCAGCCCACTGCAGCTCAGAGCGCGTGCCATTGTGTCTTGCGACGGATGCCTTTTTTACGGCAGCCCATTTGGGACAAAACACTGTGGAGCATATCTGGTCATTATGAAAGACATCCGTCTTTAATTAGATTAATTGATTCATATTTTCTTTTCATTGCCAGTGTTTTTCCAGGAAACCCAACACAGGTAGGATCAGGATGTGTAAATTACATCAGACTTTGGTCCTCTATTCCAATTGTCATACAATATTCCCTGTGCAAACGGATATTAAACTAGAAAAAGTGCCCTTCCGGGCACAGGTCTCCACCAGGTTATCCACAGATCCGTGCAGTTAGAGGTAAAAACACTTTTCGGCCAGTTATAGCGCCACCTTGAGGCTGAGTTGAAATTGTTCATGTGGCATTTCGTCCTCGGCCTAGTGGGAATGTGGGTGCACAATTTCACGGAAATCACGCGATGTGTTCATGATTTGCAGCATTTGGTTTGAAACTGAGCACTCCTGTGAACTTTGGAAGCCAATCTTAACCAATCAGGATGGAGTCTGATAAATCTGAAAGACCCGTTTCGTTGAATGGCTCTAGAGAGACTGTGTACCAATTTGCGTGATGTTTGGACAAAATCTGTAGGTGTACTGTGCAAAAACTTGTTTTGCACAAAGCGGCCTCCTGGTGGCGCTATAACAGGCCGTTCTGGAAAGTTTGGGGCAGAGGTTCATCGTTGGCATCCAGGGAGTGTGTGTGCAAAATATGGCATCGACCGGGTTAACGGTGGCCGAGATTAGCTGTTCACGGACACACGGACGGACGGACGGACGGACACACAAACGGACGGACGGAGTGCAAAACATACTCTCCCCACATGCCTTCGGCCTGGTGGAGACAAAAACGGGTGTCAATATGGTATCAAACCTTATCTACACAAGGCATCACCTTATTCTTGTTCCCTAGTATCAATTCACTAACTAACACGGCTGTCCCCAACTGGCCAGACAGCAGTTATTCTCTGAGCCGTGGGGTGCGTGACTAAACCAGCCCCACAGTGAACTCTCTCACTACTGGCTGGCTGAGGAAATCAATCAGCCATTACAGTCCCTCAGTGTCTGTGAAAACAGCTCCAGGCAGGCATGGGGAGGTTTGGGGTTTAGAGAGAGAGAGGGAAAGAGGCTGTCTTTCCCCATAGAGGAGAGGAGGAGAGAGGGGAGCATGGTTAAGTTGATGCCTCTTTCTCCCCCCTCCATGCTGGAGGGGGGAGAAAGAGGCATCTCTTCCCCTCCATGTAAACAGCATGCCGACACAAGCCCTGCACACGGACAGCGACTGCTCTCCTCTATCCACTTGTAAATTCACCAGGCAGGAAGGGAATTTAAATTAGGTGTGACTAACAGCGAGATGGGAATCCAAGCAAGGATTTATTTTCCCCTCCTCCTCCTCAGACTCTCTCTCTCTCTTCTCACCGAGCTACTCAGAGATTTGTCCACATCCACTTTGCTGCAGTGCTTTGGGCCTGTGGGCTTGGATTCCTGCATGTAGTGTGCTGGCTTGAGGCTAGACTAGGCAAACAGTGTTGCATGATGGGTATTAGGGCTGGGGGGCAATAACCGCAATACTGGCATGGTACCGCAGTTGTATTAATGCATATACCGCGGTGTCGAGTTCATAACCGTGATTATTATTTGTTTTCTTCTGTAAATTGTGATTTATTACCGCGGTAACTAAAAATACTATACCACCCCATCTCTACTGGGTGTATGTAGGAATAGAGTTCCCTTCTAAAAATCACACCTGTGTGAAGTGAGGGGCGCTAATATATTAAAGTCTAACTCATGTTGCTATGATTAGGTGATGTAATGGTGATGTAAAACAAAAGGTGTCAAAACAAACTTTTATTGTTAATGGGATTTAATGTTTGTGTTAGGGACAAGATGACATAAAATACAATTTCCCTTCATTGTCAATGGCGTTTTTAAAACAAACATTGAACTAAAAACAAACATTAAACCTGTATATAGGAGGGGCTAGCGACCCTCAGAAATGTATCTAATACAAATTTCAAATGGAAGTCGCCTCCTTAAACACATTGACTGACAAGAATGGTCCTTTCAAATCCAACGCTTCACCGCCAAAGACTTACATCCTGTGGTCTTCTCAGTGGTTTATCTTAGATGGCCCTCTTCGCCGACCTATAAATTAGTTCTAGGTTGCTAACCGTTTCCGCGCCATTGCCGAAGCCCTTCGGCAATTGAAGCCTAATTTTGATATTAACACTTGCCGCCATTGCCGTAGCCCTTCGGCAATTGCGCTTTTATAGTGCATTTGATCGATCGAGCCATAATGCTACTCACGTTAGCCGGTTAGCTAGCTGTGTTGTTAGCACAGCACTGGATCGTTCATCTTAGATCGTCGTCGCCATAATAATCCATTCTATCCGTTTCTTTCAATCGCCTGTATCTCCTATTCCTTGTCCCAGATGGCATTTTTGGTCAAAACAGCGTTTCTTTGACGGCACGAGCCGACGCTGTGGAGGTCTATAGTGCACCGGCATTGATCCGATCATGTAAACAAAGGTTGTCTTGGCAACGTAAAGCTGGCCGGGATAAGCCCACTTCCAGTCGAGGCAAAATGTGGCTTTTCAAAATAAGAGGTCAAATTAAAAAAATGCTGGCGTGAATTAGGTCCTAATTTCTCAATAAATGTTAGCAGTAAATGGGCTAAGGAACGGATACAACCGGAAATGAACCAGAAGTGAAATTGTATTTTCCGGGTGAAAGAAAATACGCTCCTCCACTCAGACCTTTGTTTACATCTGGTTCGCGTCTCGGGACCCGTAGGCCTTCAAAATCACTTCACTGTAAAAACTGTGGAACAATAATAATAATGTATTAATACCTGTCAGTAACAGTCAGTCTATCAACAGTTAAGTACTGAAGTACTGTACAGGTACATAACAGTTAAGTACTGAAGTGCTGTACATATACATAACAGGCGTTCTGTATACTGAAGTACTGAAGTAGTGTACATGTACATAGCAGGCGTTCTGCAGACAACTAAAAGCCGTTTCATGTACATAGCAGGCGTTCTGTATACTGAAGTAGTGTACATGTACATAGCAGGCGTTCTGCAGACAACTAAAAGCCGCTTCATGTACATAGCAGGCGTTCTGTATACTGAAGTAGTGTACATGTACATAGCAGGCGTTCTGCAGAGAACTAAAAGCCGTTTCATGTACATAGCAGGCGTTCTGTATACTGAAGTAGTGTACATGTACATAGCAGGCGTTCTGCAGACAACTAAAAGCCGTTTCATGTACATAGCAGGCGTTCTGTATACTGAAGTAGTGTACATGTACATAGCAGGCGTTCTGCAGAGAACTAAAAGCCGTTTCATGTACATAGCAGGCGTTCTGTATACTGAAGTAGTGTACATGTACATAGCAGGCGTTCTGCAGAGAACTAAAAGCCGTTTCACAGCTGCAAGAGTGTTGGCAATAAACCTTTCTCAAGCAATCCCCAAATGGTGCAGCAATCAATGGGATAATTATCTCAGCCAATCGATGAGCCAGCTTTCCTATTTCTGCAGCTCCCACCTCAGCCTCTTTCTATCTGTATCTTTTTCACCCTCACCATATAATTCTCTCCCTCATGCCCACCCCCCATCTCTCTCCTCCTTCCCCCTCCCCCATCTCTCTCCTTCCCCCTCCCCCATCTCTCCTTTTCTCCCCCCATCTATATCCTTCTCCCCCATCTCTCTCCATTCTCCTCCACCATATGTTTCCTTCTCCCGCCTCTTTCTCCATTCCTCCCTCTCTCTCTCTCTCTCTCTCTGCTGGGTAAACTCTAATTATCAGGCCTTGTGCTCTCAGAAAGGTCAGTGTTGTGATTTTTTATGGTGTTTTGATGCAATCTTCCTGCCCCCCCCCCCCCCCCCTCTTCTCTGTCTCTCACATAACAGGGAAGCTGGAGCGTCAGTACCACCAGGGGGCCAAGAAGGGGCTGCGTCCATCGGCCGCAGACTGACCGCAGACGAAATGCGAACGAGAAAAAAACCCAAAAAGCGTTCGATGACGATTGGCCTCAGTTGAGAAAGGATGTTTATTCAGGGCTATTGTTTAGTCATAGCTCATGATTCTGCTTTTGTTTCGTTCTTTTGAAAAGACTGACAGACATAAACAAAACAAAAAATAATAATAATATTAATATTAATATTAATTAACTAGAAATGCACTCTGTCGAGGTGCCAACTTGCGCCTTGCACACAAGTAGGCCATACATGGCCTACTTGTGCGTAAGCAGAGCGCACAAGTACTGATACTAACTAATGTCTATATTACAACTGCTGTTCTAAATCCTTTAGACCTGTTATAGACCTTATACCAACCTTGAAACGTAATAAGTAGGAATGCACCCATGTATCGGCCCACAAATTGGTATCGGCCGATATCACTATCGGCTAATAAAACGGACATTAACCAATCTTTATCTGTTGTTGATAAGCATACATTTTGCATTGGCTATGTTTGGTGTGTTGGTGTATTTGTTTTCCTGGCACAAAAGGGGGGAAATAAAAAACAAACTAAATATATATCGGTATCAGTATCGGCTAAATTGTTATTTTAAACATCGGTATCGGCCAAGAATTTCCATATCGGTGCATCCCTAGTAATAAGGGACCACCATGGTACCTTAGTTCATCAAGAATAGTGGTCCCCTATTGGCCGGTGGACACCACCGACATACCCAGCCGATTATCAGTACTTGCATGCTCTGCTTGCGCAAGTAATAATAAAATATCTGACATTTTGAATTATCTGTACTTATAATGTTATATTCTGCAAGTGTAATGTGTCTGAGTTGCCTGAAGGAATAATCAAAATAAATGAACAGGTCATCGGCATCCGTGCTTTATTTTTAACAGAGACTGTGAGCAGAGGGAGGGGGGGGGGGTGGTCGCTGAAGTATCTTCTTTCAGGTTTATCTGTCATGTGTATAAATACAGTGCATTTGCAGTAGTATAGTGCAAACCAACACAAAAAGGAAGTGCAATGTAAAGTGACATTACAGTGCAAGGTCAGGCTGTTCATCAGCTTGACTGCTTGTTCCCCCTCAAAGTCTGAAGGGGTTTTACCTCGCATCTCAAGTTCAATTTAATTGACTTTCCAGGTTAAATGAGGCTGTGGACCGAGGGAACAGGGAAGGATATGCAAATGATATGAAGTCCTTTTGTGAGTCGAGGATGTTCTCGACATGCGGCCCCCACCATCACTTAATGCGGCCCGCAGGTTAATATCGGAATACTGACGTATTCTTTATTTCAGCCAATTACTAGTATTAAAATGTTATTGTCTTTTTCTTCCAGTCCAATGTAGTTGGATAACTATAATTGGATTGTACTAGAACTAAATGCATTTGAAATTAAATAAAAAGGTTACTTTTCAGGATTCAAATTTTAAAGGATATTCAGGATTTCAATTCAAATATAGGAAAAATAGCTGATCTTGTACGGCTATTTTTGCTACGACAGTAATATGCAATGTGTCCCTCTGGAGTGAGCGTGGAAATATAGTGGCCCTCTCCATCGTCAAAGTTGCCCACCCCTGATCTTATTGTGCTAAGGACGTGTCTTCTCTAATCAAACTGAGATGTGTCTTGGACGTGTATACACATCTTTAGGTCCTTTTTAATTACTTATATAATCCAATTTTTGACAGCTCACACAACAAAATCACACCACAATCCTGGTCTCTAAACTGCCCCCCCCCCCCCCGGCCTGATGGAGGGGAAAGGAACTGGTTGGAATAACCTTCCTTCCACGCACTACGTCCAACCAGGGAAACTCCCCCCTGTCAGGTGTAAAGGAGCAACTTGGACACTCATGCATGAAGGAAGCATGAGTTCAAGTCCGTTGCTCTCCCCAGGTTGATGGAGGGTGTGTAGAGCCCAGGATCACATTAGATAATTGACACAGGGGTGAAACATGGGTTACAAAATCGTGGGATAAAATGTATAATACAATAAAATAAAAAAACACACCCGTATGAAGTGAGGGGCGCTCTTATCATACATCATCTCATTCTGGTGTTTACACAAAAGCTGGACATAGGGACTAGGCCAGGGCTAGCACCCCTCAAAAAATATGCAATAGAGAATCATTCCATGTGGGTTGTGGGGGGGTGCATGCTTACTGTCTGATTTAACTGTCTGGTGTACTTGCTTGGCTCAATAAATCATAATATATATCCTATTTCTTTCAAACTATTTGTAAATTAGGCCAATCTCTAAGTCAAATTAGGCAAAATAAAAAGAGCAGTCACAGATGGGGCATACTGGTCCATGCCACTTTAATTCCTTCAGCAGCCTTTCCCTGCCACCCCCCCCCCCCCCCCCCCACCCTCTCTAAGCTGCTCCCACTGTTAATCATGGCTGTGCATACTTAGGGCAAAAGGACAAATCACAGTACCTGCGTGGGGCCCTGTATGCCATAATGGTGGCAACTGTCACATCTGCTGAGGAATTGACCCACAATCAGACCACCTGCTTCAAGAGTCACACTCTCGGAGTTCCATTCCTTCTAATTCCAGGTTATATTCAATTAGAATATTGTTTAGAGACAGTCGCACTGAGGAAAAGACAAGAAGCAGAGCTGGAGGTAGCAGAGACAAAAATGTTTACTTTCTCTCTCTGGGAGTAACAAGGATGGATAGGATCAGGAACGAGTACATCAGAGGGTCACATGTTTTGGAGATAAAGCCAGAGAGGCCAGTCTGAGATGGTCTTGACACGTACAGAGGAGGGACAGTGAGTATATCGGTAGAAAGATGTTGAGGTTAGAACTGCCAGGCAGGAGGCCTTCGAGGAAGACCAAAGAGAAGATGTATGGATGTAGTAACAGAAGACATGAAGTTAGTTGGTGTGAGAGAGGCAGAGTACAAGGTGAGATGGAGGTTCAGGCAGTTGATTCGCTGTGGCGACTCCTGATGGGCAAACATCCCCGGTTGGATTTCCTGATTGAGATTAAATGTGATCGACTCCCAACGCTGCGGTCTACTCCGATGTTCCTCCTGCTAGAGCAGTGGTTCTCAACTAGTGGTCCTACTCCTCCTGCTGACACCCGTTGCCTCTCCACATTCTACTGTTAGACTGATGATAGGTTCTTGGTTTACTGATGATCCTAGATGACTATTTCTATGCATTTGATGCATTACCTTGTGTTGTTCTTGCTTACTGTAACTCGCTCTGGATTAAGAGCGTCTGATAAATGAATAAATTGTCAATTTTACCGAATCAGTGCGATGTAGCACAGAGACGAGGGCAAGGCTGCCTGCTTCTTCGCTGGCTGGTGGCTTTTGAGACGCGACCCAAAGCTGGCCCGGAAGATGCATGAATAAATTCAGTTATAAATGGATTTTCTATTACAAATGACTTTCATTCTCAGGCAGTTCTAAAGAAGCGGCGGTAAGAGATCAATGTATCCTGTGACCTTCCGACCTGCACTCGATCACGGAGCGGCTGCAACAATACACATCCAGCGGGGGATACTCAAAGTGCTGCGCTTAAAGCCTCATCCCGAGACACCCGATGAAATATCCATGAGCAACTCTGTGTGCCCCTGCAGTATATACCGGTGGTGGAGTACATTTACTCATGCAGTACTGTACTTTAAGTTTAAGTACTTTTTTTAGGTATTTATACTTTACATAAACAATAAATAACGATTTCCAATACTTTTGCGTCTACTCCTCCCAGGGGGGCAGTCAGACAGATGAAGCCACTAAGGAAATCGGGACTTCCTGAAAGTTCATATAATGGCCTGTTGTGGCGCTGTCATTGGGCCCAAAATAACTCCATGTATTTGGACCCAACTTCACCTAGTAACTGTATTACCTTAATAAACATGGTCATGAATACTTTCTGTGGACCGTTTCCACAATTATAACCACTGTGTATGTGTATACAGTATAGGCTGGTCCACTGTTTATCTGTAAACGTGTGTGTGCATGCAGCTGTGCCGGCCCGCTCCACTGTGATGCTCCGACCGACCTGAAGGACAGTCACCGTGTGAAAGCTCTCTCTCTCGCTCTCTAATTCCCCCTTGCCCACTCACTGTTATTTAGCTCTCCAGTGGAGGCTGCTCCAATTCCCTCCCTAGGGGAAACCAACGAGGCAGCGAGTGTGCAGCCTGCCAGCAGGAAGGCACGGAGGAAACCCACGAAGATGGAGGATGGAGAGCTAGCTGTGTGAAAATGAGCCCATTAATTCAACCCCCTCTCTCCTCTCCTCTCCTCTCCTCTCCTCTCCTCTCCTCTCCTCTCCTCTCCTCTCCTCTCCTCTCCTCTCCTCTCCTCTCCTCTCCTCTCCTCTCCTCTCCCCATCCTCTCCTCCTCTCATCTCCTCTCATCTCCTCTCCTCTCCCCTCTCCTCCCTTCCTCTCCTCCCCCCCAGCAGTCTCCCTGTAACATGTTGTCTCTGTTTGTTAGCGAGATGATTCCTTCTGTCACGTCAAAGGCAACATTACCATATTCCTGTTGCCGGGGTAACCAGTGGCAGAGAGCGAGAGAGAGCGAGAGAGAAGCGTTTGAAGATGCTAAACATGAAAGGTTATCTGTGGTATGACACATCATCTGACAAATGGAATCTTTCACATACCGCTACATACAATATATATATATATATATATATATATATTTGTGTGTGTCCCTTCCTGCTAATTTTCCAAGAGTTATTATCATTTGACAACTTCATTAAAGAAAATCTATTGAAGAGCTCCTTGGACTCCACATGCATTAAATGAAGCATGTGGTCAATCCGTTGCTCTCCCCAGGTTGGCAGAGGGAGTGTAGCACCTATAGGATTACATTAGATACTTGACACTGGGTGAAAAAAATGGGTTAAAGAAATATATTGAAAATATATGTACTATTTAGTTTCAAACATGCATACAATAATCAAGATCAGGTTTTGACCCCATCAATATCCTGCTGTTGAAATTAAACATGACAATCATATACAATTTAGACAATTGATTTTTTAAAGGACGACTTCACCACTTTTCAAACTATCTTCATATAATTGGTCCTCACTTTTGTTCTACTCGTACTTGGTCTGTGTCTCATAGGAGGGCTGTGGGCATCCACCAGGGACACCATCAACGGGCAATCCAAACTAACAGAAACGGCTTTCTATTCCTGAAAAGGTGCAATGCGATAATGGAAGCCATCGTTCTCATGATAATAAAAATCTAAATGTAAAAAACAAATCTTGTTGTTGTTCTTGTCAAACGAATGAAATATATTCAGACGTATTTTCGTGAAACGGACCTACATTAGTGCCTGGGTGATTCTTCAAAGGTTAGTGAAATACTCAGCAGTGAAGGCTATTTGACAATTGAAATTCTCCGCAGTGTATGTGTTAAAGGTATATTCAGTGATTTCACTCAAAAAACCTTAGGTTTCGTTTTTGGCTGGGATCCAATCAGGATAGAGAGCCAAAAACGAAACCTAAGGTTTTTTTTACCCCCAGGGGTTAACTGGGGACAGGGAGGAACTCCTTATATGGTCAGCACACTCTATAGTAGAGAGGATTATCACAACAAAACAAAAAAATAAGTGATATTTGAATTAAGTGAAATCACTGAATATACCTTTAAGGCAGCCGGCGATTCCACGCGCCGCACAAGGTGGCCTTCTTTGACTTGAGCACCTGCCCCTCAAAGACCCCTTTTCCACCGGTTGGTTCTTAATGGTAACCGGTTCAGTTATTTTTGGTTGAGCCAGAGCTCCAAAATTGGAACGTTAAAGGACCACAATCCAAGCTAATAGAAACGGCAGGCTTTCTTTTCCTGAAAAGTTGCAATGCAAAAGTTGAAGCCATCGTTCTCATACAATTCAAATCTAAATATATTTTAAAACAAATCTTGTTTAAAAATAAATATGCCTAATGATGATGTCACTGGTGGACGAGTGTCCGAACTGACCAAAGCCCTCCTATGAGGAAAAAATTGTGGTGTTTTATCATGAACATTAGTGTGGATTAATTATATTAGATTAACTATGGATATATTATAGAGATTATATGAAGTGGTCCTTTAATTATGAATTGAGTGTGCAAAACCCATATTAAATTGTTTATAGGATCAATATAAGTAAATTATTTATATGATAACCCTTCCACAGTATAGCCTAGTAGGTTTTTCATATTTCCTATTTTTGGAATATATAATGCCTCATTGCATATTTAAAAATGCAAAATGTGTAATACAATAAATCATTGTCTTCATGCAAGTAATAACTGGGGAAGTTTCATAAAGATAACAATCTAATATAGGTATGGTTTTGCACACTCAAATCATAATAAACGTTTAAATTTTGGAAGTCATCCTAGCCTCGTTTAGGTATAATACAGTGTGTACTGTTAAATCAAGGAACAAACAGTCTGCACGTTCTTCCACATGTGGCTCATATTACACTCTGCCCCTTTTCCACCGGTGTTGAACCGATTCGGCTCTTTTTTCCCTGCCTAATATTGAACCAGTTCCGAGTGTTTCCACTGAAGATTAATTGGTTCGATCAGAACCCTAAAAGTTGGTTCAGAACTGGAACCAAGAAAATGTCTGCCGGTTCTAGAACCAAAGTTCTGTGGGTGTAAAAGTGTAGCCAGGCTAGTAAAAGTGGCCACTATATTGTCAATAATAGTTGACACCCACAAGACAGATTCAGATTAGACGTTTGACCCGGGGACCCATAAATTTACATTTTATTGCGACCACAGGTCGCAGTTAACTATGAAATCGTGCATTTCTCACGCCCTTTATATGGTCATGCCTCGTGACATCATGTGTGTCATCAATATTAAGCCTGGCCCCATACAGTATATGGAGATCCTTAATTGATGTCATCAATATTGGCCAGCAACTCTACATCTCACCTCAAACCCTTAGATCTCCATAATGGAGCTGACCTGTTCTGACATTCCATATGCTGATCCTTCCCCATTCATCCTTCCTCTTCGATGCCCCCCTTTTGACTGATAGTATACCTGTCCATTTAAACTCTAGACGGGCCTTCCCCAAAGTTATTAGTGTAGCCGCACATGGCAGCCGGCGAAAGCTAGATTTCTCAAATGAAGGGACGGCCCTACCTGGGCCCTCATCAAACCCTGTACTCCATATATGGCCAGTACAGAATTCATTCCATATGTTGATCTGACCCCCCCATGGCAAAGCGCCAGCCGCCAGCGCTCGCTCAGCAGTCTGCTGTCACCCAGGCGGACGGGTGCACGCAGCCTCGTCACTTATCGCCCTCAGGCGTCTTACTGGTTTATTTATGGAATGTTTTAGATTTGTTTGTTTGTGGTTAAAATAAATATGATTTTAAGGGGAAGGGGAAATCTTATATATTTTTGTTTTATGTAGGAAAATAAATTGGGTCTTGACCCCCCCCCCCCCCCCCTCTCTCTCTGTCTCTGTCTCTCTCTCTCTCTGTGTTTGACAGTTCAATCCCGATCCGTTCGGAGCAGGGCCAGATGATTCTGTCCTGGATTTCGAGAGCACCGCTCCTCCTCCAGGTCCACTGACTCCACTCCAGTCAACGCAGCAACGCTGCTTGTCGGTTACATTGTATCAGAGTGTGTGTGCGATCAGACAGAGCTGAGGGGAAGGAATGGATACATAGTAGCGAAACAACACAGTGTGGAAACAAACAACTGGAGAATAAACCAAGGGATTATAAAACCCGGCGCGTGGAAAGCACCGGCACCCTGTCCCTGTTGGATTAAAGGAACGTAGGGGGTCCGCGGCGCTGAGGAGAGGGCTTCGGTTCGGTCGTGGTTCCCTCGGGTGGATCTGCGCTGCTGTGCTGTGGTGTTTTCATGAGTGTGGAAACCAATCCACGGAGTGTGTGAGTGTGTGTGTGTGTGTGTGCGCGCGCGCGCGTGTGTATGCGCGCGTGCATGTGTGTGTGCGTGAGCGCGTGTGTGTGAGTGAGTGAGAGAGGAGAAGTGAAGTCCTGGCTGGCCTCCTCCTCTCCTCGTGTGGATCATGTCTTCTTAATGGGGAGTTTAATGCGTTTCGTCGTTACAACAACAGCAACAACACGGATTATTATATTTTTTTTAGGTTGAAATCTAAGCGTGTTTACTTCTGGTGAATCCTTCCATCTGTTTCCCTATGGAGTGCACACGTCTTCATCGTTCCATTCATGGACACACTGGGACCTATGGAATATACCAGGATGACTATTAGCTGACTCGGTAAGTATGTGGGGTTTAATGTTTCATGTGTTGACAAGTGCTGCCTGCAAGCACAGTGTTGTAAATAAAGTGTATATATCATGGAGGAGTATAGTAACATATATGCTGTGAAGACAAGCTCATATTGTCTCTCATGTTAATCTTTTCTAGCTACAGCTGTGTGTGTGTGTGTGTGTGTGTGTGTGTGTGTGTGTGTGTGTGTGTGTGTGTGTGTGACACACCATCATGCTACATGGCTAGGCTAAGCTAGCACTTGCTGGGAGTTAGCTAACGTTTTGTTTTTTAAAGGACCATACCAGTGTTTTGTTTATGTTTTATTGCATGCTGTTGTTTTAGACCGTTGAGTTGTTGGACTGCACCGTTTACTGCTTAAAGTATTCCACAGCACAGTTTCCTTACAATTTGGAATGCCATTTCCACCAAACCACCAATTTTTCCATGAATTCCAATAGGCTAACTACTATGGCACGAAAATCACCATGAACTTTTAACTTACTTACTGACTGACTGACTGATTTCTGTATTAACAGTTTGCAGGGTAAAAAAGCACAGGAAAGTACAGTTCAATACAAGGTCTGCTAAAATTATGTATAACCCTAGAAAGCTCTTATATGGCTAGCCGCAATTTGCAACTCTAGATTTTTTTTACAATGGGTTGAATCTAGAGTTGCAACAAGCTCCATCCACTTCCTATTCATCATTTTTGGTTTGTGATCTGCTTGTCTTAAATGACGTTAAAGGACAACTTTAGTTTTTTTCAACCAAGGTTTATGTTTTAGGTTGTTATTAGAGAAACTAAAAGGTGAGAGTTAATTTTCTTTCATTTGCTGCTTTCTCTTGTTTTGGGAATTTTAGCAGTTTTTGACAGGGGGGCGGGGGCATTCGAGCATGGGGCTAAATATGTATTTTTTTACAAAATAATATGGCAATTTATTTTTATTTTATTTACTATAGTCCTAATAAACCCCAATAAATTACATCTGGCCACAAAAGATCACAGGATCTATTGAATGTGACAAACTGACATATTGAGCCTATACACACAGTATAAGCCTTGCAGTAGGCTACCTTCACATTCAGTAGATCCTGTGATCTTCTGTGGCCAGATGTAATTTCCTGGCGTTTATTAGGACTATAGTAAATAATACAAAAATAAATCACCATAAAATTTGGTAAAAAAATACATATTTAGCCCCATGCTCGAATGCCCCCGCCCCCCTGTACAAAAGAGCTAAAATCCCTAAAACGAAAGAAAGCAGCAAATGAAAAGAAATTAACACTCATCTTTTACTTTCTCTAATAACAACCTAAAACATGAACCTTGGTTGAAAAAAACTAAAGTTGTCCTTTAAACTCACCAACATTGCAGCAGCAGTCCAAGCTTGAATTATCCTCTTTCAATCTGCCGAGCTTGTTTTTCATAAAAATCCACCGTAGAGATGTTATGAGCTACTTTCTGTCAAGACATCCTCTGCAAATGATTATATTTTAAAGTGTTGCAGTTTGGAAGCACTCGTTTCTGTTAACGGGTCGTGCTGCTGCCTCCTGCATTATGTGCAAATTCGAAACAGGTTGAACGCAGGGCCGTTCAGTGACTTACGACGAGTGCTTCCAAACTCCAGCACACTCCACAGAAAAATAATCACTTGCAGAGGATGTCTTGACAGAAAGTAGCTCATAACATCTCTACGGTGGATTTTTATGAAAAACAAGCTTGGCAGATTGAAAGAGGATAATTCAAGCTTGGACTACAGTAGCCCTACAAGCAGAACCCAATGCTACTGAAGTTCCTGAATTTTTTTAGACCCAGAGCATTCCACCTCCACCTTGCCACCGGGTACGCACACATATATAAACGTAAACAACTTCGGATAAGTCCTTCTGCGCTCTTTCAGGACTTTTTTTCGTGTGAGGGCTTCTGAATGTGTGAACTTTAAGTACCTATAAATACCGCTGCGAATATCTCCTGTGGCGCGGAAGCCGTTAAGTATTTTTTTTTGTTTGACCGATTTGGTCGCTTTGATTCTTCTCTTCCTTCCTTGTTTATTGACACCTCATTGTACCGCCTATCTGGCTAGCTAGTGGCGCTATAGCTATGACAGAGCAGATCAGAGGCAGGGACGTAGCCGGCACAAGCCAACCGCACACCGGGAGGCGGTACAATAAACGGTAAACAAACAAGAAGAAATAAAGCGACCAAATCGGTCAAACAAAGATACTTAACGGCTTCCGCGCCACAGGAGATATTCGCAGCGGAATGTATAGGTACTTATAGTTCACGAATTCAGAAGCCCTCAAAGGAAAACAGGCCGTCAAACGGCGCAGATACGATGTTACGGAGCATATTTATGTCCGCGTTCCAAAATTCCCATACGAAAATATAGTTATGAACATGGACCCTACATAAAACTCATCCAAATTTCAGAAAAGCTTTATGGAGGGTTCCGAGAGGGGCTAGGACTACAGCTGCGATGTTGGTGAGTTTAACGTTGTTTAAGACAAGCAGATCGCAAACCAAAAATGATGAATAGGAAGTGGATGGAGCTTGTTGCAACTCTAGATTCAACCCATTGTAAAAAAATCTAGAGTTGCAAATTGCGGCTATTATATGGCTTGTTTGTTTCCATTGCGGGTCCTTCATCATGTGGTTGTTGTTGTGGTGGTGGTGGTATTGCACTTGGAGAGCGTGGGTCGACTTTCACATATCAGTTGCACAGTAAGTTGAATCAAATAGAAATATAGAATCATAGAAAATTATTCTCTTATATCTTGTGATACTCAGGCCTTTTCTAATAATAATAACATTTTATTTGTATAGCACCTTTCATGACATGAAATGCAGCTCAAAGTGCTTTACAGAGCAATGGAGAAAAAAAGAAAAGCAAGGCATAAAACATTAAAATAATAGCAGTAATGAAATACAGTGAGGACATGGATAACAAGGAATTTAAAAGATCAATTAAAGGAAGTGTAGAAGTAGGTCTTGAGCTGTGCTTTAAAAATGTCTACAGAGGCTGCCTGTCGAAGGTACAGTGGAAGTTTGTTCCACGGCATGCCGTCAGCCCGTAGAAGCAGAAAAGGTTTCTTTGTTGCAATTTTTTTAGGCACAGTGAGCAGGCCAGTAGTGGAAGACCTGAGGGGGGTGGTTTGGTACATATTTAGGCAGGCAGTCATGTAGGTAGGAAGGTGCGAGACCATTGAGAGCTTGAGAAGTAAAATTATTTTAAAATCAATCATAAAAACAACCGGAAGCCAATGCAGTAACAATTTATTATCGACGGCCAATACAACGTTGCATCAAAAAGAAAGTAGCATTGATCGACCTTGTAATGCAACAAATAGATCAACGTTATTTCAACCAGGTGAACGGAATGGTAGTGTGGGGAGGGAGTTGGCTGAGAATATAATGGCTCGTACACACTGCACGATATTTGCTCGGATTATGCTGTTGGGGACCATTTTTGGCGCTCGCCGTCAAAACTCCCGATCTGACGCAAGATCGGGCATTGATCGCTGAGGGTTTTGTTCGCTGTGTGTGAAAGGCTCTGCGAGAAGATCTAGCGCCGATAAAAGCGCATTCCTGAGCGTTTCTGAATATCAAGCAGGGTTGATATCTTTCCTCTGTCGCCGACTGGACATCGTACAGTATGAACTGGGTTGCGATCGCGTCCAGAGAAGTCCTGTATTACTGCTCACAGCACTGCCGTCTGTCTGTCTGTCGTGTCGACTGTATCGATAGATGATCAGATGATAATATGTAACCTTTATTCCTTGGGTAAATCCGTGTCCTGTGTCGTACATGGTAGCTATATTAGCCCAATGTTGCTGTTAAATAGTCTATGAGAGAGAGAGACGTCCTCTGTGTCGGTCTCGCGCTCATATCACGGCATCCTGCACGTGTGTGAGATGTAAAAATGAATGAAATAAAAGCAAATGAATATCGGGTCTGGATCGCATCTTGGTAAACTCTTGCGGTGTGTGATGCCTAGTCTGCGACCAATCGTTTAGTGTGAAAGCCACAACGATATAATGACAGACAATTAAAATAAAAGACTCCTGCAGTGTGTAGGGGCGATAAGGCAGGTGCTGCTGGCTGGCTGGCTGGTCTCACTATTGTTGGTAAATACAGGTTGAAGGTTTCCAGCTGTATTCTGCTCTGTTTTGGTTGCTATGTGCCCAGATAAGTAAAGGATAATGCATGGCTAGGTGGTCATTGTTGCTATATAAATCACAGACAGGGTGATTAACTGCCGACACGGAGCGGAGGTTGTTAATTACCTTGAAGGTGAATTATATATCAACAATAACCACCTTGCCATGCATTATCCCGCTTATTACAATGGCTACTTAATACATAAATAAATAAATTGACCCAAAACACAACAAAACAAGGTATTTCCTTGCTTACGGACCGGAAAACACTGAAGTGCAGTTGATCAAATAGAATCCATTTTCGGGTACTGCATCGTTTCTCACTTCAAATGTTTTCAAAAACATATTTGAGAGCAATGTTTAGCTGTAAATGACATTGTGTGTTAGCTTGCATGGCTGTCATGTTGGATACAGCAGTAAAACCAAGCCCCCAGAGCTCCCGGTCCACACTCTATCCTTTATAACTCTGAGTAAAACAAGCAGTGCAGGCTGTGCAGCAGACAGCAATCTATTATAGAGTGGAGCGGTCTGTTATCCAGAAATGACACACCGCTGAATTCAGCGACTGACCAATCAGAATCAAGCATTCAACCAAGCCGTGTAATACACTCCAGTAGCAACTAGGTTCCTATCGGCCATCGTCTGCCCCAAAATTGCAGATTGACGATTTATACGTCATATATTCGTAGGTAGCTCACAGCGGGCCGCGTGTCGAAAAAGCAGATCTACAAGCTCTCAACACGTCGTGACACGTTGAGAGTTGTTGATCTTATCCGGACTTAACCCGGGCGGAGCTGAGTCGGCTGAAGCAGATTTCACAGCGTTCGGCACATATTGCCATGTTGTCAGTCTCCTCCAAAAAAATGCAAATGTCACCGATTATTGTGTGACACGATCACTATGTGAACATTGAACAAGCTGTGTTCGTGGCTGCTAGAGATGAGCTTGTTCATGGAAGATTAGTCTGGCAAACACTGGATGAGATACATGATGATTGAAACAACAGCTCTGCTGGAGTCAAATGTCCAGCCACGTGTGTGTGTGATCTCTTAGTAAGAAACACACGGTGTGTATCAGTGCAATCTTCTTGTAAACAACACTGCGTGTGTCAGTGAAATGTCTCTGTCGTTGCTCAGAGGCAGTCTGATGTTTTTACATTTGATCGTACAACTCTAGCAGCCACGAGTTGCTGTGTGCATGTTGTACTGTAACACAGTGGTTTTCAACCCTTTTCATATCAAGGCACATTATTTATTCTGCATTTGAGCCACAGACCACACCATTTGATGAGGTTTAGCATCGCAGACATGTCCACAATTCAATTCAATCAATTGTATTGATGTGGTACCATTAGGAGAGATAACAGGCAAACGTTGTTCAAACTTCAAAGTAACAATTCTTCTCTAATTGTGTAGACTTCTTGTAAATTAACTTAAGTAATGCAGATGTTTAACAATAATTGAACACATTCAGGTCGGTAACCCCTTTTGAGGTTCTTGTTGTTATCTAGTATCTACAGTATATAGCAACATTCGGCCTCAGTCCTAAATGGGGTACTGTTGAGAGTGTAAGGGTCCATTTGGTTTAATTTTACATTCTCAAGAGTTAAATATCTAATGTGGGTCCATTTGGTTACCAACTCTCCATCATTTAGCTGGGGACCACCTGGAACACCCTCACGATTTTCCGAGGTAGCGTTGGTCTGACTCGCCCCATTACTAACCCCATCCCTCCCTGTTCCCTAACCCTAATTGCAACGCACGTAAGTGGAAGTCACAAGATGGCTGTTAACTTTAGCTACAGCTAACGCCGGGACTCCACTGCGCAGGGAATGTTCCCTTTTTCAATCAATGAAGGGTGTTCCACTGCCAATGTTGTGTTCTGTACGAACACAGCTGTAATTCTCCCCGGTTAATTGTTTGACGCCGTCAGAACAGAACGCAACACGACGCAACGCAGTCAGTGGAGATTCAGCGTAAGCTACCGTCTCATCAGAGGGTGTGGGGGTGTGTGTGTGTGTGTGTGTGTGTGTGTGTGTGACCAGTGTTGGGCATCGTTACTTTCTAAAGTAACGTCGTTATGTTACTGGATTACTGCCCATGAAAATAATCCCTTACCGTTACATATTACCTTCTGAGAAAAGTAACAAGTTTTCCGTTATTTTCAGTTACCCGACAATTAAAACCCAGTTTTAATGCTTGCGCAGGTTGTTTACATTGTAGGCTATTAGGCTACTGCATACCATCATTGCGCCGCATTATTACGGCCCTAATTAACTCTATGGTTAAAAACGAGAATGATACACACCATGAACTGACCATAGACAATATCCCTTTACAGCTCTCTCTTTATTAACGAATATAATTCGCCACAATCGCCAGTCTATACACCTAGGACTGGACAGAAAGGCTGTTGCGCTGCGCTCCAACCAGCCAACAGCGCACATGATGCCCTCTCCACGGCGCGCACCGCGGCGCATGCACACCACCACCACCACCACCGTGGACCTACGTATGAACAAGATAGTTTATAAGAAATGGCACGGCGGCCATCCTTGCAGGCAGTGACAGACAGTAACGGAATGAGAATCCTGTAACCTGTTATTTTGGGGGGGGGGGCATTGATGATGAATGTTACTATGAAACTTAAACAATTCATTAAACTAGTACTCACCTAATGACGCAGCCACGGAGGATCTACCATGTATAACGTAATTCCAAAGTGTTTAGCCTACATTGTTTAAGTCAAAGACGCATGCGGTTTTTACTTTGGCTTAAAGCATGTTGTTATTATTATTCCGCATAGAGTATATTCCACCACCACCACCGGCACTGTCATAGTAGCTGGCTACAACCGAAACAACTTCCTCTTCCTCTTCAAAATAAAAGCTGCTTGTAACAATACTTTTATTTCTTAAGTGAACTTACAGGATGTAGTAGACGCAGGATGTATAGTAGGCTATGCTATGCGCTGTGCATTGGGGCATGGGAAGATAAATCACACAGATATGAAGGCAGGAGAAATAGACTGCGGGCAGTCGGGGCTTTATTATTATTTTTTAAATCTTGCACACAAAATGAACAGGGACACATTATAGTAACGGGACTACTGTTTTGGAAAAGTAACTAAGTAACTAACTACTAAATTGCAAAACTAACTAGTTAGTTTATTCCGTTACCAATAAAAGTAGTCCCTTACATAACGCCGTTATTAATAGCGCCATTACACCCAACACTGTGTGTGACACACCAGCATGCTACATGGCTAGGCTAAGCTAGCACTTGCTGGGAGTTACCTAAACGTTTTGTTTTTTAAAGGACCATGCCAGTGTTTTGTTTGTTTTATGTTATTGCATGTTGTGAGTGCAAAACTGTAGTGTTTAACTTGTGTTTGTGATTTTATAGAGTTATATTCATCTGTAAAATAAAGAAATCTGAAAATGTAAAACATGAATTTGCATAATTGTCAAAGAAAATTTGTCAATCTACTCGGGCAGGCAACAGATTTCATAAATAATATTTTAATTAATCAAATATTCTGATTATTGTTCATTTGCAATAGTAGCTCACCCTGTCTGCCTGTCATCTAAACTCTGCAATAGTTCATAGTTGTCCACCTATCCAAATAGGTCCCTCATGTGTTGATGTTGAGATGTTGAGTCATTTTTAATTTGCATTCACATCATGGGAAATGTGTCCCTGTTATTTCAACTCGGATGCACTCAGAGTAGTCGCACGCACGCACCCACGCACGCACGCACACACAGTGCATGAGGTCCGAAGGTTTGCTCTGAAGTCTGAACTGTTGGTTCCGATTCGTTTTATCAACATTATTCAAGTGAAATGTGTTGGTTTTATAGACTATTTAACAGCAACATTGCGCTAATATATCTACCAATATGTTACGACGGGATTTACCCATGGAATAAAGGTTATATATATTATCATCTGATCATCTATCGATACAGTCGACAGACAGACAGACAGCTGTCCTGTGCTCTCATTGGCTCATTGGCCTTCTTGGGACGCGGTCGCAACACAATTCATACTGTATGATGTCCAGTCGGCGAGAGAGCCAAATATCAAACCTGCTAGATATTCAGAAGCGGTCGGGAAGGCGCCGGCGAGCACTTTTAACAGCGCTATATTTTCTCGCAGAGCCTTTCACACACAGCGAGCAACACCTCGGCGATCAAAGCCCGTCAGATCGGGCCAAAAATGGTGCCAGACAGCATAATCGGAGCAAATATCGTGCAGTGTGTACATGAGCCATAAAAAAGTCACACCCGTATGAAGTGAGGGGCGCTCTTATCAACATACATCATCATGCATCATCTCATACTGGCCAATCAAAATGCCTGTTGCCTGTGATTGGTTAGCTAATTTGCTCGTTTACATATGACGTACATTTTCCATTCATTGTCAATGGCATTTTATGTTTGTGTTGCCACAAATTAACGTCATATTTGAGGCACATATGTACAAGTAAGACGCGCAAACGCGGGAAGCGAACGCAGCTCGTGTGTTTACAGACAGTGTCGTTGTTAAGCAGCGGTGGGTGGTGTAACAGCGAGCAAGTTACAGACAGTGTCGTTGTTAAGCAGCGGCGGGTGGTGTAACAGCGGGACACACAGACATTCAGTGTCGTTGTTAAGCAGCGGCGGTGGTGTAACAGCGGGACACACAGACATTCAGCCCTTGCTGTCTAGCTGCGCCCTCTGGTGTGTCGTTGTTGAGCAGCAGTAAACAGGACTGTGACTGCTTAGCTAACGTTAGCCCATATGCACACACTAGTACACATAGCCTAGTTACAGACAGTGTCGTTGTGACAGTATTATTTTTATGTTGGGCCTAGTACAGCAAGTTACAGACAGTGTCGTTGTTAAGCAGCGGCGGGTGGTGTAACAGCGAGCAAGTTACAGACAGTGTCGTTGTTAAGCAGCGGCGGGTGGTGTAACAGCGGGACACACAGACATTCAGCCCTTGCTGTCTAGCTGCGCCCTCTGGTGGCGGGCGGGTGGTGTAACAGCGTGACACACAGACATTCAGCCCTTGCTGTCATACTAAGTGGCTCACTGCGTTCGCAATGACCTAATTTCTCCTTTAATTGTCAATGGCAAATATGAGACTTGTGGGGAGGGGCTAGTGCCCCTCAAAAACTAAATGCTGCTTCCACACGTTTATTTTAGGTTTTGGGGACAGAAAGCAGAGCTTTATCCCAGATGACCTGAGAGGTCTGGATGATATCACATGATATCACACAAGTTCCTGATATCACACAAGATCAGATGTTTCTTGACCATAAAACATTTATAGACCAACAGACTAGTAGTATTTAAAGCATTTGAGCTAGAGACCATTAGACCAACAGTAGTATTTTGAAATCAGTTCTTTGACACACAGGGAGCCAGTGTCAGGCTTTAAGAAGACTTCAACTAGACAACCTGTTCAGTCACTCATACACACAGGGAGCCAGTGTCAGGGTTTAAGATGACTTCAACTAGACAACCTGTTCAGTTCTTTGACACACAGGGAGCCAGTGTCAGGGTTTAAAGTTGTAGTGACATGAAAAATATGTTTTTCACACTTTTAGACCTAAAATGCTTTTCATTTGGAATTGTCAGTAGTAAATATTGGCTGCTGCACTAGCGGCTCCTATATGATCAGAGTGGTTGCTATGGAATCTCCCTAAATCAATGCATGGTGTCTCTCTCTCCCAATGGACTTGTTTGAGCAGTGTGTTTAGCAATAACAACACCCTCGTACCTTCTACTATTTAGTGCTCTGTCACCAGTAGTGCTGCACAATCGAAAAAAGATCTCGATCTAGGTTCAGACACCTATGCGATGATTGTGATCTCATTTACACATTTGAGCAAGAATGGTGCAGCACAAGTTGGCTGTCCAATTCATTTTAGTTACTCTTATGTTTTTGCTACAAGAGATAGACTTTAAGAGAGGTTTAAGTCAAGTGCTTTGATGTTGTCTGTTGGCTCCAGGGGACACTTGAATGTAGTAATGTTCAGCAACTACAGACTAAAGATGGAAAAATTCCTCCACAATTCTTGTGGAGGAAAAACAAAATTCACATTTGAGCAGCTATTGTGCAGCACTAGTCACTGGCCATTCCAAAGCACAGCTTGCGATCGATGAATGCTCTGTATTGTGACTCTGTTGGTTGGGCACACTAGCAAAACAATCACTTGTGCTGCTGTGGAGGAATTGTACGTCACCTGCCTCTCTACTTATCAGCTCCACAGAAAATAGAACACTCTCTAACAGCTCCTTAAACTACGCAGCAGGAGCCCATCAACAAACAGTTTGCCAACATACTGGTTACTGGCACAAAGTGGAGAGGCGAAGAGAAAGCTCAAGCCTATACTCTCTTTGAATAAAGCCTTTCCTTGTCCTTGGCTCTATCTATACCCGGGCGGCAGTGGCTTAGGAGGTAGAGTGGCTGGAAGGTGACCATGAGGTTCCCAGTTCGATTCCGGGTAGGTAGGGTCGATACAGGTGCAAGAAACTACACAGGTTGGGCCACACGCCCCTCTAGACTAGAACACAGGCTGGGCCAAACGCCCCTCTAGACTAGGGGTTCTCAACGTTTTTGGCTGGGGACCCCGGGAAATGCTTTGGCCGTGTCTCGCCGTGTCTCTTTCATTGATTTCTTCATGAAATTGCCCGGAAGAAAATCATTGAATTTTGTTTTTAATTCATGATTTTATTATATATTTTTTGCTGTTTTGAGAATGTTTTTGTTGAAAAGGTTTTGAAATATGAATACTTTAAAGCAAAATGTGAGATATGAAAAATAAAGGGACCCATTCAAATCGATCCGTGACCCAACCCTGTGTTGCCAGTGCTATCCAGTGTACCCCAGTTAATTTAGCCAGTCCTCATCAGCCAGGGCTGGATAGTATACGGTTGTTTTCTGGATAATGTTCATGACATTTATTATTGACTAGAAGCTCGACCGGCCTGTGACTGGTCTCGCCACGTGTTTGTGTCGCAGTGCGATCTGCGTTGAGACGCACACACATTGCCACACTTACTGTGGGGTGTGTTTTCCATGCTGGCCAGGTTGTGTTGCTGTTGTTCCTTGTTGTTTCTCCGTGGATGTGGTGTGTCCGTCCGCGTACATTCTCAGGCCAGTGCATCACGTCAGGGAAAACTGTTTCACTGCGGTTGTGGGAAATCCCCACCCGCGGTGGGCGGGGCGTTGCTATGGAGGAAAGGCCTGCTGTGATTGGCCAGTAGTCGACTGCACACCCACCCTTTCACCCAGCTGGGTTGAAGACTCAGAGGTAACGTCGGTGACGTATCACGGCCAATAAAGCACAGGCTTGAACGGCACTTCCGCATAATTCGCATCGCATACGGTCTATGACTTGGCCACCTGAACCCGTGTACAAAGCTGTGTCGCTTTGTGGGCGTTGGAATTCTCTCACATGTAACGATAGATTTGATTGATCCAGGCGACAGTGAGGTGAGAGTGGGAAACGGCATGCATTACATGTCGTTGTGTGATCTGATCATCATTGTCAGTGGTTGAGTCAACAGGTAGAGAGCTTCTAAGAGCGTATTTCTATTTATTTGTTTATTGGTTTGTCTGTCTATCTATTTAGTGTTTATTTAGTGACTGAGTGAGAGTTTGTGTTTAATTAGTGAGTGAGAAAATGAGTTTGTCACGTGTCAATGAGTACGATTAGACACATTACAGTGCAGTGAGTGTGTCTTTATTGTTGTTGTTGATTCAATAGATGTTTGCTGTGTGATCGGTCTCTGGCGGACAGTGGACACTAGCGTAGTTAAAAGAAAACACACACGTGTGAAGTGAGTGGTAGAACTCTGTGTGGGGGTCCCCGGGGGGGTCTCTGGGGGGTCCCAGGAACATCCAGACCCCCAGGAACGCACCCGGGGGTTCCAGCGAGCCGCCCCTCGTCCGAAATGCTTGAGAAATGACAGAGTTACCGTGTGGGGGTCTCCAGGAGGTCCCTGTACTGTACTGTACTGTACTGTACTGTACTGTACTGTACTGTACTGTACTGTACTGTACTGTACTGTACTGTACTGTACTGTACTGTACTGTACTGTACTGTAACACACCCCAAATCATCATATTGTGTGTGTGTGTGTGTGTGTGTGTGTGTGTGTGTGTGTGTGTGTGTGTGTGTGTGTGTGTGTGTGTGTGTGTGTGTGTGTGTGTGTGTGTGTGTGTGTGTGTGTGTGTGTGTGTGTGTGTGTGTGTGTGTGTGTGTTAGGCTGTGCAACAGTGACACTTGGTTGTGAAAACCAACCAAAAGCTATTTTCGTGCTCGGACAGACCCAGGGACCCAGGGCTCTGTCTATAGACTCAACACACATAGCTGTCTATAGGAGTGGTTGCACCACTCAACACACATAGCTGTCTATAGGAGTGGTTGCACCACTCAACACACATAGCTGTCTATAGGAGTGGTTGCACCACTCAACACACATAGCTGTCTATAGGAGTGGTTGCACCACTCAACACACATAGCTGTCTATAGGAGTGGTTGCACCACTCAACACACATACGTAGCTGTCTATAGGAGTGATTGCACCACTCAAAAAGTCCAGTATCAATTGGCAAGTGCAAGAAGATTTAGCAGAAAGCAAAGCTAAGCATAGCTGGGTGATGAGAGACCAGGACCATCTATTTAGCCTAATAATAGGCTATTGAGTTGACAGCAGCATATCTGTGATGTCTGTCACCCCAGCTCTCTAGTAGAACACGTAAAGGGAAATTTCACTTTAAAGGTAGTGTGAGTGATTTTCTTTGGTTAAATTAAGTGTTAAAAAGCTCTTGTGATTGCTATAGTGTTTGTTCAATAACAGGAGTCTCCATGTCTCTCCAGCTTTTTATTACAGAACAGAAAATGCATTTTCAGAAACCAAATCTGAAACTGGGATACAAATTGTATCCAATCAGGATAGAGAACGCAGTCAGGATACAGATTAAACTAGAACTGCACTCTGTCGAGTGCATACTTGCTTGTTGCACACTAGTAGGCCATAAATGGCCAACTAGTGCGCAAGCAGAGCGCGCAAGTACTTTCGACCGCTGTAGGTGTACCTACCTACTTTATGCATATAAACACTTTGGTGCAAAAAATACTTTGCACCAAAAACCATGACAGCCGTCCCGCCATTTGATGTTTATGCAAGAAAACAGCAAATCTGTGCCTGGTTTGCTGGGACCAGATTACACAATTGACCATATTTTTTACGTCATCATTGAGAGCTAGTCATACATATATACAACACGTACTCTGGTCCCAGCAGATCAGGCACAATTTGCTATTTTATGTTATACTGATTATGTATATAGTATACGTATGACTAGCTGTAAATGATGACGTAGGACATATGTATACATATACATATACTATATAGAGTGTATAGTTGTAAGTTGATTAGCGGTATACTGTGGTTACTTTGCGCCAAAAACCGTGACAGCTGTCCCGCCATTTGATGTTTATGCAAGAAAACAGCAAATCTGTGCCTGGTTTGCTGGGACCAAACGACCACAAATGACCATATTTCTTACGTCATCATTAAGAGCTAGTCATACATATACACACCACGTACTCTGGTCCCAGCAGATCAGGCACAATTTGCTATTTTATTTTTACTGATTATGTATATAGTATACGTATGACTAGCTCTAAATGATGACGTAAGAGATATGGTCATTTGTGGTCGTTTGGTCCCAGCAAAACAGGCACAGATTTGATGTTTTTCTGCATAAACATCGAATGGCGGGACAGCTGTCACGGCGGAAGAGACCGGGCGAAATGATTACTTGCGCGCTCTGCTTGCGCAAGTAACAAGTGGAATTGTAAGTAATGACACAAATAAATTAGCATTGGAACTGGAACACTATAAGAATTAAGCTCATAAATAGCTACGCTCTCCTGTTTGGCTGAACTTTTGTCACCTAGACACCTACCTGAACATTTATTTTCTGTTTATTAAAGAGCTGGAGAGACATGGAGACCACTGTTACTGAACAAACACTGTATAGCAATGATTACGAGAAAAAAGCGTGCAAAGGCCGCAGCTGAAACAGAAGCTAATGGCTATGGAGATTTGAGACACAGTGCTAGCAACCGGAGCGGTTAAAAAAACTTTCAAGAGCGCCCCGCGCATTGAACACAATTAATTAATCAGGACGAGTATACCTGTCAACGGGATCAAATGCAGAAATTGAGTAATTATTATAGTTATATTAAAACAACACTTTTGCTTTAACCCATTTTGGGCAGGAACCCTTTTTGGTGTTTTAAACATTATGTTATAATTTAGCTATTGAAAAATAGCAGATCTACAAGCTCATAGCTTGATTTAGAAGATTTTTTTTTTAATGTTGAGGTCAGGCCTAAATGGGTTAAAATAAATCAATCAATGGTAGGAAATCTAGTAATATATTTGGAAGTCTCTCCATGACAAGGAGATTATGTTGTCAGAGTGAGTATGATCTATTATCCAGTCATCTACTGGCAGCTCAGCAGTTCATGACAAACTAACATAGGATACACTATCTACTCATCTCATGGAAAGCTCAGCAGTGGATGCCAAACTAAGATAGGATGTAGGCGAGCTAGCCCACATCCTAAAACCTCTCCAAGGGATCTTACAACCTTTTTATTGCAGCAAATTAGGTCAGATAAATCTAAAGTACAGTACAAAACACAGAAATCAATAGGCTAACTAATCTGTAAAAGATTACAGATTAGTTAGCCTATTGATTTCTGTGTTTTGTACTGTTGCAAAATTGCTAAAAGAAGTGTTTGCCAGCCTACTGTTGAGAGTTCTTTTGAGCATATTTACCCTCTCTCTTCCTAAAGCCTGACTCATACAGATATATAGTAGTATGCCACAGCACTTTGCAACTGGAAAGTCATAAACATAAAGGGGCGGCGGTGGCTCAGGGGTAGAGTGGCTGTATGGTAACCACAAGGTTGCCAGTTCAAACTCGGGCTCCCCCAGAGTTGGTGTCGAAGTGTCCTTGAGCAAGACACTGAACCCCTAATTGCTCCTGATGTGTTGGTTGGTACCTTGCATGGTTTCTGCCGCCATTGGTGTATGAATGTGTGTGTGAATGTAATCTATGTAATGTTTATCTTGGATAAAGGCGCTATATAAATGCACCGTTTACCATAAACATTACAATCACTGTTGATTGTTTGTGGATTAGTCGCCCGGGTTGCGCTGCACTCCCAAAATAACACCTTTGCAAAATCACCACGCCTCATTTAAACGCACAAGGTCGTCGCTAGTTCATGCTCTAGGGTGCGTCTCGGGCAAGATACCGTATCGCTGGCGCAATCAGTTATCGTGTCTAGTGCTAGCCACACAAGATAGGGCCCTCAATCTTGATTTGAACAAGTGTTGTTAACAACCTGTTAGTCATGGAGCGTAACTCGGTTTCAGTTCTGATCAATCAGCAGTTGTTTCCATGTTGGCACTGACTATTTGTATTGCAATTTGTATATGTCACACATTCCTCTTAGGAGCTAACAACCATGTCAGAACGTATATGTCACACATTCCTCTTATAACTACCATGTCAGAATGACAATGCCTTTTTGAAGCCTTGTTTGTTTGGCTGGTCTGTGTTTAGCAGCAGCAGCAGCTGGAACAGTCAGCCTAAAGGCAGTTTATTTGAGGTTAATGGTTGTCCAGGACATGTGCCCCCGTTAGTTAGACATTCACAGTGCAGCAACTGAACTGGCCACGGCATCAATAGCAGTTTATCAGTGAATCAGCACTAGGTAATGTAATGGTTACGAGAAAGTGGCTGATAGTGTTTGAGGATGGTTCTGAAAGTTTAACTCCAACTAGGGATGGAGCTTGTTATGTTTTGTTAACATAAATTATGCCTTGGATGTGTATACACATCTTTTATATCAAAACCACGGGTGCTAAAGACATGTATAGGCGTTTTTTTCCATCTGCACCATACTCCACATGCGCACTGCCGTTCACTTCCTTGTTTACGGATCCAAAAGAATGGCTCGTAACTCCTAATCTAGGGAACTCTGTGGTTTTGACCAAAAGGACAATGTTCTGTCTTCATTTCTGACTTAAGCATGCCTCTCGTTTGGACTATAAATGCTTCGAGAGAGACCTTAGTGTGATCAGCACGAGGTAAGAATGGAATATTATGCCTCCTGGTTTTGGGGGGCAACGGAAGGCGGGGCTTTTCAGAGTAAAATCTGCCATATCTGCTCTATTCTGCTGGCACTCTAGTGTTTTTATTTTGAAGAATTCCCCGGAAAAAAAGTATTTATAACGAGCACCTTATCGAGTTGGCTTATCGAGCCGGGGTTTTATTGAGCCCACTATTGAGCTTTTTCTATTATTTTGTGGAAAGACTTTTTTTCATTTATTTGACAGTTGTGAGTTTGTGGCTGACCACTAAACCCGGTCTCACCCAAACACGGTGAAATAGCACGGATTGGCATTTTATAATATTCAGAAGGAATACAAAAGACATATTATATTCCTTAATCAAATAGTTTTCTGACCATTTGCGATACAGGGCCAGGCAATGGCATCTTTGTATTAGAAATATAATGAAATGAAAAGTGCACTGTCTTGTCTGTCACATCACATGCAAAAGCAGAGACGTTTCAAATAATTTGATTAGTTATTAACTAAGTTTAACTGACTAATTTCCTAACGGTGATTAACGATTAACTATTTACATCCCTAGACGGAAGGCAAGTGACCTTTTTACTTGCGGAAAATAATATTGAAAAATTGAAAAACTGGTTAATGTGTGTGCCGTCACTTTAACCCATTTAGGATTCAAAAAATGCCTTCTAAATCATGACCTAACTTTTCGGAAGAACTTTCGGAAGAACAATATGTATGTTGCTATAATACTATACTGTACATAGCAACAGGAACCCCAAAAGAGGTTACCGGCCTAGAGTTAAAAGCGTAATTTTGTTTACCCGGACAGCGCTGGTTGGCAGGAATCAATACACTTTAGACCACGCGGGCGCACTCTTGTCTTGATTGTTTAAACATGACGGCATGGGCCGCCCGCTATGCTCGATATGATGCACCCAAATCTTATTGATTACCGGGTAATCAATAACAAGCTTGATAAGCTCAAAGCTTATTGTTATTGAGTTTGTTTGAGTATAGTGTTTCGAGCTCCATCCCTACCTCCAAATGGGCTTTGATCTCAGAAGTTGTCACTTTTTTCAGCCCTCATGAGTTTGCAGGTCTTTAGTCCACTCAAAGTTATGCTAAATATTCCTGGTGTTATTTATTATAGTCCTTGAAAATTGAATAGAGTAGTAGTAACACATGGAAATACACTATAAAGCAATGAATCATGTTTTGCCGGTTTCCTGTGAGATATGCCTCCTAGGGCTAACATCCTTCTATGGGTCACAGGTTTTGGTATAACGGCCGCGACCCGTTCACTGGAGTGTTGTAGCTTTTTAGTACACCTGTATGATTTTCCTACACTGGTTTGGGACACGTGGAGCGTTGTCCCGGCTGTTTAAGTGAATGTTCTGCCAGCCTCCCTGTGTTGGCTGATCTGAGTGAGAAGGAGGGTTGTAGGGTCCGATCAGACTTTAGTTTGAAGATATGGGGGTGCCATACCTTTGCCATACCAACTTTATCTAGATGAAATGAAAGGCTCAGCTAATGCTGTGTTCAATTTGTAGTTTTTACTATGCATACGCACCATTTGTGAGTTATGTGCACCCCTGTAGTTGTTCAACAGAAGTCTGGTCTATGTCTATTATTAAGGCCTAAAAAAAAAAAACTTTGGTTTCCGGTTGCCGACCGACTCTATTAAATATGCGCGACCCATATTATTTTATTGGCATTTGGTGAAAAAAAAAAAAAAAAAAAAAAAAACCTCAGAATACGACCGAGTCAAGACCAAAAAGGTCTTTGATCATTAAAATTATCTTTGATGAGACCATTGGGACAAGCAACCTCATCCTACGTTATAAAAAATAAAATCCACGTAGGAACCACTATCGTTTGTAACAACACTGTCAACTAGGGCTGGGCGATATGACGATATATATCGTATTTTCGATAGAAAATGTCTATCACGAAAAAAAAGCTATATCGCTTATATCGCCGTTTCGCTTTACGGCAGTATTTTACGTCACAGCGCTTATATACGGCATGCCCAGCAGCCCACCGCGCGGCGCGCGCACTGAAAACAGTGAGCCAACACCTTTCGGATGTCTTCTCTATTATATACTCTAAGGCCAACACGACCACAACACAAGCCGAGGTGGTGCTTGCACCTAAAAGAGGGAGATGATGATGATGGCTGACGAGATTCAGAGCGGTGTAAGGGGCACGTTCGGAAATACCACACCGGAGCGAACTCATCTATCAGTTTGCATTGCACAGTGCGCCTAGTGCGCTATTTCCGAACGCGCCCTAAAGTAACCGGTCATTCACTGTTATAAATGCAGGTTTCATGTTGGGTCAAATTGATAAATTGCGTGAGCCACGCATGTTTTACACAGTTGAACAATAAGCTTGTCCGTCGTCGGGTGCACTGCAAACTTCTTCCAAGACGAAGACGTTCCTCTTACCTGTGCAGTCCTCCTGCTGCGTCACGCGTGTCTGTCTTGTTTTATTGTTCCAAATAAATTATTCCATTTGAAAAGTCCTTAATTCAGCAACAGCTTACAACAACAGCACAAGACGCTGACTTTGTTGTGATCATCAAAAAAAAAGGAAAAGAAAAAGCCCCACTCGTCCCAGACTCCCATTATACGCACAGCTGTGGGCATGGAGAGTTGACGACAAGATCGCGTTCTCTCTCACTCTATCGCCTGTAGTCAATTAAACATCGTTAAGCTGCCCAACGTCTTTAACAAACTAAACTATAACTACAACAGAACATGTTGATTCCCTATACAGAGCTTAAATGAACTGAAACAACTGTAGTGACAAACTGTGACATGAGATATTTATTTTTTCCTTAAGCCAATTTAATGCAGACACAGGCCTGTACTGTGTCTGAATGGCAACGTCTTATTTCTTTCTTTTTTCTTTTTAATTGTCATAATAATTATTATTATTAATAATACTAATAAAACTTTATTTGTATAGCACCTTTCATGACATGAAATGCAGCTCTCAAAGTGCTTTACAGAGCAATGGAGAAAAAAAGAAAAGCAAGGCAACGACATTAAAAAACAAGCAGTGATGCAATACAGTGAGGACATGAATAACAAAAAATAAAAGATCAATTAAAAGCAATGTTGTAGAAGTGGGTCTTGAGCTGTGCTTTAAAAATGTCTACAGAGGCTGAACAATTGAGTTCAGCCTCTAATTATTATTATATACATTTTATTTTGTAATATTTTTGTACTTGCTTTGGGCCTGTCTGTGCATGGGAAGGGCATCAGTATTATATTCATATAAGTAGACTGGATAATGTGAATTTAATTGTTTTTTGAGTGGTGCAACCATTATAGACAGCTATGTGTGTCCCTGTCCCTGTATCCGAGCACGGAAATAGCATAACTATTGTCACCACCAAGTGTCACTGTTGTGCAGCCTAACACAGACAGAGGCCAGGGAGGAGAGCTTGTACAGTACAGTACAGTACAGTACAGTACAGTACAGTACAGCCCAAGTACAGTAAAGTACTCGACCTGAACAAAAATCAATTCTTTTAGATAAAAAAATAGGTATCGTAAAAAATATGCTATATCGTGAGTATATCGTTATCGTGATAAAATAAATTCTATATCGTGATATGAGATTTTGTCATATCGCCCAGCCCTACTGTCAACACAGTGCTCTGTGCGCCGCCATGTTGCTCAGCTCTGACCGCGGAGCGGAGCGCAGCCTCTAGACTAGAGCTGTTTAAAGACAGAGAGTGACGACAATGGACTGATCAATGACGCATGCAGCCCCACGAATAAGCAGTGAACGGAGATGTCGCAACTCTCTCAACTAAACCGCGCTGCCTCCGACAGAAATATTTAGGGGAACATGTTTTAACGTGACATGCAGACCCGGTTCAATGGGAAACACAAACACACATTGAATAACACACGCCGATATTGTTGTGTTTCTGTTGCGTGTGTGTTGTGGTGCCACTGCCACCGCACATTAAATTGCCACCAAAAGAATTGCCAAAGCCAACCGCAGGGCAGCAGAAAATATCAGCAACCCTATTTTCTAAACCTGCTGCCTCTACTCCAGGTATGTCACTGTGTAATGAAAACAATGTAAATTTGTATTAACCATTAAAACTGCCACAGTTATTTCACATAGCCAAAATATGAAATATGTAGAAGCCTATCTAGTGCGGCAGTTAAGCTCATCATATGGAAGGTATTGTGCATTTTATGACTAAAGCATGAAACTTTCTACAGTGTTTCTATATACTATGAAGTTTGTTTTCAGACGTGGAACCACTTCTGAGTTGATGTCTGTAACTCGTTAGAGGCTGTACACATATCGGGTTGTCAAAAACATGCATTTTTCCCTTTTTTGCAGGCACAAAGACAGTATATCAATAAGAAGAGTTCTGGAACCCACTAGTCATCATCAAATTGCTTTAGTAGGTTAAACTAACAGTAGAAGATATGTCAATTGGGTTTCATGGGTCATCAAGTCACACAAACACCTCACATAAACACAGACACAAAAATCGGATTTTCAACCATTTGTGTTCAATTGGATTGAGCATTTGACATCTCTTCTTTTATGACTAAAGCATGAAACTTTCTACAGTGTTTCTATATACCAGTGTTTCCCAACCTGTGTGTCGCGGAGCTTTGGTGCTCCGTTTGATGTGTCCAAGTGCTCCGCGTAATTTGACCGAAATTAAGTTATAGTGTTACTTTCTGTCAAATCAGGCGGAACACTAACTCTCCCCCGAAGGCTTCTTATAGTTGCGTCGTTGTTGTCACACGTCCATTAGACGTGCGATAACATCAACACGGAACAATAGACTAACGACCCTCTGCCATTGAAATGTTAATGCTTAGATGCATGCAGAAGAGGCTACATATCGCTCCCTCCAGAAAGACTGGAGCGCGCAGAGCGCAGCCACATGCACGTAGACAGCAAACACATACAGAGTCCTACATGTCCCGACCTAGCCCAAACATTTAGATTCTCGTAGTCCCGACCCAAACACGTAAAGTAAACGTGACGTTGTTGTGATTAAACATAATGTGCCACGAAAAATAGCTGTCCATAGATGTCCAAACATGATCGCCTCGTTCGGCCAACAAAATATATCTCCCTCCCTCCACAGAAGCGCAGTGATTTATTCTTCGTCGTACACGTGTTATGCTTGCATGCTGAAAATGGCTGATCTACAAGCTCACAACGCGTTGCGGACGCAACGCGTTGTGAGCTTGTCGATCAGCTATTTTCAGCACGTGAAAATAAGCAGGCTGTGAGAACTGAGACCCTGCACAATAAAAGCATGCAGCTTTCACAAGTTGGCCCATAATAAAGACAGGGAAAAGGATTAGGTGGCATTTCACATTGCATATGAGCAATTTTTTGAAACTGAGGCACTGTCTCTGTCCTTTTCATTCTCGTTATTTGATGAGTGCTGTCATGTGTGTTTTTATTTTATTATATTACTTTTACGTATATATTTACTTTTACTATAATATATATATATTTAATATATATGTATATTATATACACCCCCCCCCCCCCCCCCTAGGTGTTCCCCGAGATTTTTAGGCTATGAAAAGTGTTCCCTGGGACAAAAAAGGTTGGTAAACACTGCTATATACTATGAAGTTTGTTTTCAGACGTGGAACCACTTCTGAGTTGATGTCTGTAACTCGTTAGAGGCTGTACACATATCGGGTTGTCAAAAACATGCATTTTTCCTTTTTTTGCATGGCACAAAGACAGTATATCAATAAGAAGAGTTCTGGAACCCACTAGTCATCATCAAATTGCTTTAATAGGTTAAATTAACACTAGAAGATATGTCAATTGGGTTTCATGGGTCATTAGGTCACACAAACACCTCACATAAACACAGACACAAAAATCGGATTTTCAACCAATTGGATTGAGCATTTGACATCTCTTCTTAACATATCCTATTTGCAGTAAAGAGCGTCTACCATGCAATGACATTATTAGAGAGACCTAACAGTCTCCTGAGCATGAACAAAGGGCAGTACACTTGAGGGCAGACTTTTTGCACTTGCATCGCTTCGTGCACCCTTTCTTGCAACCACAATGTATCAGTTCATAGCAGCTCTGTGAGGCTTCTGGAAGGGTGGACCACAGTGGCTGCCATCCCAATTCTTCTTTCACCCAGCCACAATCAGAAGGGCTAGGCTGGATGAAGGGAATGGCATAGAACCCACATTGATGACCAACAGTGCACAGTGGCACAAGTCCTGTCGAGTAAGATACAATCAAACCAAACTGCAGCGACGGCGGAAGTCTCTTTTGGCCTTGGTGAACATGATCCTGGATGGGTCCAACATCAAACACCAGACTCAGCTTCTGGAAAAAGGAACTTCTACCGCTGCTCTTTCAATCTCACAGCTGTTGGTTTTCAGTGTCAAACATACACGAGCAGAAAAGTCATCAGGTACAGTACGTCACAACCGTAACCGTGAAACTCCACTTCCTCTGTATGTGGCAATGAAAGTCCATGCTATCACACGCAATAGAGGGCTAATTGACACTCTCTTCAGTCTGTGTATGTGTGTGGCATATGATCGCCTGCTGCAGAGTGTGCGTTGTCCAGGAATAAAGGCAATAGTGCATTGATGGCTGCAGGGGGGATTACTCTCTGCTGGATGTGAGCATGATAGGCAGACCATGACACCCAGGTTGCCTGGTTGGTTTCTGGATCATCCAAGGCTGCCTTCACAGTTCTCAACCACCCATCTTCTTCTTCTCTTGTTCTTGCTATCAAGACTTTTAAAGGGCCTTTTACTGGAGGGGCTCTGAAGGTCTTTGTCTCCGAGCAACTGGTGGCACATTGGTGTAGGCTTGTGGCAGTGGCATGAATGACCTAGTGGATAGAGTGGACTGGTTAATCACAAGCACACCACGGTCAGAGCCTACACTTTCATGTGTAGGGTGCTGCATCAAGGAGATCCCAGTGCCATGAAAGGAGTCCTTTGCTGTTCCAGAGCTCGGATTGTGGTCAATATTGTCCTCCGCAGCTGTTGTGAAGAGTCCATTGCGCATTTCTTGCGGGCACACAACATCTTCTGCCATGAAACGCTGGCAGACTCCATTGGCAATGTCAGCTGACACCTGCAGCAGGCGATCATATGCCACACACATACCCAGACTGAAGAGAGTGTCAATTAGCCCTCTATTGTGTGTGACAGCATGGACTTTCATTGCCACATACAGAGGAAGTGGAGTTTCACGGTTACGGTTGTGACGTACTGTACCTGATGACTTTTCTGCTCGTGTATGTTTGACACTGTTGAAAACCAACAGCTGTGAGATTGAAAGAGCAGCGGTAGAAGTTCCTTTTTCCAGAAGCTGAGTCTGGTGTTTGATGTTGACCCCATCCAGGATCATGTTCACCAAGGCCAAAAGAGATGTAGGTACAGACTCCTTCTGACAGTTAGGATGGAATGAGCCATCAAAGTTTAACACTTTGAGAGCCAAGGCCAGATTTGAGCCATGTGGTAGCCTCTGCCAAAAGGGTTTTCTATAGAATATGGAGACTATTTAAAGAATTATAGAATATTCTCTGTTTTGTCTTTGTGGACACACAATATCTTAAAAGAAGCATTAACATGTCTGCTATCATGAGAAAAATAAACTGAGTTGATAAAATGTACCGGTATGAAGCTGTAAGCAGCTGAATACAGCCCGTTTTCACCCAAAACAGCACCATGGAAAAGTTTCAGAGTTATGAGCCTGTTTGTGAAACGTACTTTCAAAGTACTTTCAAAGTACTTTCTACTAGGACTACATATCCATGACTTATCTCAAATTAAACCTTATGGTGTAGACTATAATTAAAAAAAAAAAAAAAGTTTCTCACATTTTCCATTATAGAAATATGAACCTCAGATTATAGCATGGTTTTTCAACAAATGGCTGTATGTAGTGACACTGTGACACCGATCCATCTTCAATGGTCCATAACTCAAAAATGCAACATGATAGAAACTCACTTTTTGTGTGTGATTCAGACAGACATTCCAGGGTATCTTTTGATATATATTATGTTCACATGGTCAGACCAGTACATTCTCTATGGATCCATGTTTCTCAAAAATCTGTTTGACTAAAACCTAGTTTCAAGAAACATGCACCCGTAGAAAATGTACTGTCCGGACCATGTGAACATATTATATATCCAAAGATAGGTTTGAATGTAGTCTATACTCTCCCAAAAAAAGTTAGTTTCTATCCTCTTCCATTTTGGAGTTATACGCCGTTTTATAACGCTTCGTCCCAACCAAAAACCTGGGAAGTGTGCAGAATAGACAGAAGGCATAATTATGATGTGAACTGTGAATGCCAGTCCCTTTTTATTTCCACCACATCAGATCAATCAATCAAATTGACTTTTTACATTATGTATCAGTGCCAACTGACGCCTTTCCCGTGCCGCCCTCGTTGTCAATGGCGCCTTTGGACGCCTTTTTGAAAAAAAGAAAAAAATTACAATGTTTTCCCAAATTGATTGCACTGTACAAAGAAAATGAAATGTTCTTTCCAAATTGATGATACTGTAAAATACATGTTTCCTTTCTCCAAATTGATCACACTGAAAAAAATAATAATAATTGATTACACTGTAAAAAAAAAAAGACAATTTTTTTTTTCCCCCCCTATTTAGCAAAGTAGTTTTTGTAGTTACCTACAGTGTGATAAATAAAATAGCAGTCAGCTGGACACAGAGGCACATTACACGCCTTGCAGTACCACCTTGTGCTTTTGCTAGCACAGTGGCCCGCTTCCTTGTTTCTTTGATGCACCCTGCAATCTTTGTATGGCTTGGTTTTGCCTTGTGTGCCTACATCAGGGAGTTCCACAAGGATGTGGCCGTCAAACATGGGGGTCAGTCTGGTTTGAGGGTCTTTCTTAGGGGCCCTAGGAATACAGACAGGTTCCAGTGGGTTTACAGGGCCACCGTCTTCCTCCTCGCTACTCCCCACTTTTCCTATATAAAATAAAATAAATAATCAACATCATTCTATCAGTATAGTCTCTATCAACACCCCACCCCATTGTTTATACTTAGCGGTCAGGGTGACCGCTAAGCATGTCACCATCTGGTTCTGATTGTAGTGCGACGAACCACTGAACATTGTTTACACTTAGCTTAGCACAACAAAAGAAATCAAGGTAGCGTGCCACCATTGTGTTAGCCCCCAGGATCCACAAGCCATGAACATGTATTTATTTATACAAAAGCTACATACTAGCGAGGTGAAAATAATGAATACCCACATGTTGCATGTCCCCGATCATGTAAGTGTTACAAATGTTACATACAATACAAAGCGATACAATGTCGCCTCCACTCCCCTCCCCTCTGCTAGTCATGATCATCACCAAAGAACAGAAGCGTCCACGCTAAAATAAAATAATTTCTAATCAAATAATACATGTAGACATACCCGAAATGAAGTGATCACCAGGGTGAGGTTGATCTTCCCGAGTTGGACCCCAATCAGTACCAGAATCCTCGGACGAGGCTCGAGGCTCAGGGTCAGAGTCTGTCATGTCGCCAGCAACAACATTTCTCTGGATTAGCACCCTATGCTGTAGCTGAACGACGTGTGCATCCAAAGAAGTTTGCCGAAGCGAAGGCTGTCCTGGGGGTACAGCAACAGGTACTACACGCCGGGGAATGGAGCGTTTTCTTGTTTTTTTGGCCCCATCAAGAAAACACTATAAACTATAATAGACGGACGGACACACACTAAACTGGACTGACACAAACAAATCTGCTACTATACTATACTATACTGATACTATTTTTATCTCTCACGGTCTCGCACGGTCTCGCTCACTGATCAACTGATCAACTCGTCTACCCACACAACAAAACTGCGACAAGACCGGTCATATATAGCAAATAAAAATAAAAAAAAAACATATTTTGGGACGCCCGTGTTTTCCCAGTGTTACAGCATTAATCGCCCCCGAAAGTCGAGCCACCGTGGTGCCCCAGACATTGATCTGAAGGGTTCTAATATAACCCTTTTAACCCGCGGCGCCGCGGGTTTGGCGACTAGAGGGTGCAAATCTTAACCCGCGACCCCGCGGGTCCGGCTTTAAGAGTGTTAACTTCTTGGAAAACATCTCTCTCCGTACCACTTGTGCTGCTCTCACTAAATGCATGGCATCACGGTAGTGATCACAGGCCTTCTTGAGAGCATCTCCGATATCATCCTGAAATGTTAATAGTGTGTCCCTTCCTTGTGTACAAGCCGTTAAATCAGGTAACTGAGACATAAGCCGGTTCTTCAGTCTGGTTGTGTGGACACGATAATCTACTGTAGCACCGAGCTGTTTAAGTCGTTCTTGGTACAGTTTACCCAGGTTTGCCAGTTTGAATACTGGGGCGCAGTCATCACCTTATACTTTCCTCCATAAAGGCCAATAACTCTGCGAAAGCAATACCATGCACCTGAGTCTCTTCCTCATGTCCATCCTTTGAATGAGCCTGTCTTGATTTGTTGTAGAGCATCCGGAGGCAGTTTCGATGATACTTTGCCTCGAGGGCTATCATGTCCCCAGGTGCAAGTTTGCCTAGTAACTCAGTGTCTTCCGTTTCTAAAGCAGCTTGTCTAACATTGAAGTCCAACTGTTTTGTTGAAGCCTCATGTACGTAGCACTTTTCTGAGTTTTTTTTTTTTTTTGAGAGCCTGCTAACTTGTTGCAGAAGAAGCACACCCTGTCCTTAGTACAGACATGGCTGTCAGTGTCAGTAGACCGAGTGTGAACTTTGGGTACTACAGACTGTTTCACCTCTTCTGGCAACTTCCGCCGTCGCTGCAGTTTGGTTTGATTGTATCTTACTCGACAGGACTTGTGCCAATGTGCCCTGTTGGTCATCAATGTGGCTTCTATGCCATTCCCTTCATCCAGCCTAGCCCTTCTGATTGGGGTGAAAGAAGAATTGGGATGGCAGCCACTGTGGACCACCCTTCCAGAAGCCTCACAGAGCTGCTATGAACTGATACATTGTGGTTGTAAGAAAGGGTCCACGAAGCGATGCAAGTGCAAAAAGTCTGCCCTTTGTTCATGCTCAGGAGACTGTTAGGCCTCTCTAATAATGTCATTGCATGGTAGACACTCTTTACTGCAAATAGGATATGTTAAGAAGAGATGTCAAATGCTCAATCCAATTGAACACAAATGGTTGAAAATCCGATTTTTGTGTCTGTGTTTATGTGAGGTGTTTGTGTGACCTAATGACCCATGAAACCCAATTGACATATCTTCTACTGTTAATTTAACCTATTAAAGCAATTTGATGATGACTAGTGGGTTCCAGAACTCTTCTTATTGATATACTGTCTTTGTGCCTGCAAAAAAGGGAAAAATGCATGTTTTTGACAACCCGATATGTGTACAGCCTCTAACGAGTTACAGAAATCAACTCAGAAGTGGTTCCACGTCTGAAAACAAACTTCATAGTATATAGAAACACTGTAGAAAGTTTCATGCTTTAGTCATAAAAGAAGAGATGTCAAATGCTCAATCCAATTGAACACAAATGGTTGAAAATCCGATTTTTGTGTCTGTGTTTATGTGAGGTGTTTGTGTGACCTAATGACCCATGAAACCCAATTGACATATCTTCAGTGGTGGAAAATAACGAAGTACAATTACTTCGTTACTGTACTTGAGAATTTGTACTTTTATTTACTATTTTTATTTTGCTGTACTTTTACTTTTACTTCGTTACATTTACAAGTAAAAAATCATACTTTTAATCCGCTACATTAAAATTGGACACCTTTCGTTACTCGCTACACATTTCCGCGCAAAATATGAGAAATATGCGGGGCTCGCTTGATCGCCTCACTCATTCGTTCACATCAAGGGGCTGCTTCAAAAAGCCACTGAGAAACTTCCACTGATGAATAGCGGAGGGGCGGAGCTTCGCGCCAGTTCAGTCTCTATCCTTTTAGTACTCTATGGTTCACATTCACGCAGAAGCATGTTGGTGCGGTCCGGTGAAAAAGCTGGACAGAAGCGCCCGTCTATCTCTCTCGGTCTCTCTCTCTGGTGCCGTGAATAAATTACAGCGAGCTGCGCTGTGTGTGTGTGTGTGTGTGTGTGTGTGTGTGTGTGTGTGTGTGTGTGTGTGTGACGTGCGCTGCATCTGCTGGTTATTGCAGTTCTGTTTTCGTCACATACACAGCTTAACTTCAGGAACGTTACACTCACCGATCCAGGTGATTGCAATAATAATCACTGTAGGCCTAGTGCATTGCATGTAAACGTCTGTCAAACGGGATGGTTGTTAAAGTTGATATAGGTTTTAACTTTCTCCCCAATAATGTAATCCACATTTGTGCATAGGCCTATAGCCTACTGTAGGCTTTTTTGACTAGATTTAGAAGACATTTTCAAGCTCTTGCTACTGAAATGACCGATTATTTTTATGGAGAAATCATTTACATGCATCTCAATGGGAGACAGTTTGCCCTCACAGAGTGGAGTGGGTGGGGCTTAAATAGTTAAGGACTAATTATAATGTGTGAATTCACGCAATTATAATGTCTGTTTTGCAAATTGCAATGGCTCTCCCCTAAATGACTGTCTACCCCCATCTGAAATATATTTTTGTGTGAGCTGCTTGCAACCTGAGTTGTTTGTAATGTTTGTAATGATAGTAAACACAAACATTGTCCTAACACAAACATTAAATGCCATTGATAATGAATGGTCAGTTTCTAGTGTTTATCCCAACACAAACATTAAATGCCATTGATAATGAATGGTCAGTTTCTAGTGTTTATCCCAACACAAACATTAAATGCCATTGATAATGAATGGTCAGTTTCTAGTGTTTATACCAACACAAACATTAAATGCCATTGATAATGGATGGTCAGTTTCTAGTGTTTATCCTAACACAAACATTAAATGCCATTGATAATGAATGGTCAGTTTCTAGTGTTTATCCCAACACAAACATTAAATGCCATTGATAATGAATGGTCAGTTTCTAGTGTTTATCCCAACACAAACATTAAATGCCATTGATAATGAATGGTCAGTCTCTAGTGTTTATCCCAACACAAACATTAAATGCCATTGATAATGAATGGTCAGTTTCTAGTGTTTATCCCAACACAAACATTAAATGCCATTGATAATGAATGGTCAGTTTCTAGTGTTTATACCAACACAAACATTAAATGCCATTGATAATGGATGGTCAGTTTCTAGTGTTTATCCTAACACAAACATTAAATGCCATTGATAATGAATGGACAGTTTCTAGTGTTTATCCCAACACAAACATTAAATGCCATTGGCCAGTTTCAAGACGAGTGTTGAAATAAAGCCACTGTTGGACTTCATTTCTTTGTAGGCATTTTGAAAAGCATGTTGTACTTTTTACTTGTACTTTGTACTTGTACTTTGTAATTTTTACTTTTATACTTAAGTACATTTTACACTTTTTGTACTTAAGTACATTTAATTTGAGGTACTTTTGTACTTTTACTTAAGTAACTTTCTCAATGGGTACTTTGTACTTTTACTTAAGTAATTTTCAAGTAGAGAATCAGTACCGTAATTTCCGGACTATAAGCCGCACCTGAATATAAGCCGCACCAGCCAAATTTAGGGAAAATCCCATATATAAGCCGCACCGGACTATAAGCCGCACCGGACTATAAGCCGCAGCTACGTTAGCTCAGAGCCTGAGATGGCTCTGCGTTAGCTGTAAAAATCCATAGATTAGCTCACCGTTGTATAAGCCGCAGGGTTCAAATCATGGGTAAAAAGCCGCGGCTTATAGTCCGGAAATTACGGTACTTCTACTTAAGTAAAATATTTTTGTACTTTTTCCACCACTGCATATCTTCTACTGTTAATTTAAACTATTAAAGCAATTTGATGATGACTAGTGGTTCCAGAACTCTTCTTATTGATATACTGTCTTTGTGCCTGCAAAAAAGGGAAAAATGCATGTTTTTGACAACCCGATATGTGTACAGCCTCTAACGAGTTACAGACATCAACTCAGAAGTGGTTCCACGTCTGAAAACAAACTTCATAGTATATAGAAACACTGTAGAAAGTTTCATGCTTTAGTCATAAAATGCACAATAGGTTTGGTTAACTGCCGTACTAATCCATCATTGCCGTAGGATTATTATTTTTTAATCCTTGCTACCCATCCTTCCCACGAAAAAAATAAATAAATAAAATAAAATAAATTCCTTGCTACCCATCCTTCCCACGAAAAAATAAAATAAAATAAATTCCCTACCTACTCAGCCAAAAAATGACAGCCAATCGGAAACCAACGTTTTTTTTTTTTAGGCCTAATCTGTTTAGTTACCCAAAGTGCATCTCGTGGAGAAGAGCCAGAGGCGTCAGGTTCCTATAACAGCGGTGGGTGCAGCCCCCCCCCCCCCCCCCCCCCCCGCGTGGGGAAAAACGTTTTTTTTTTTTCTCCGTTTGGTACTTTATTTACAGTTTGCTAATGAAGAGTATACTCTGAATATATTCTTTGAGGTTTGGCCTTATATCAAACATACATGCTCAGTCTTTTAATTAATACATTTGCAACTATTTGAATAAAGGTTGTACACATCAGTGAAATTAACCACTAAATCCCTAATTGAGAGAGTTCAAGCCACCACAGCTCATGAAACATATAGGCTGCATGGCTAACAGGGGTTAGTGCTTCCCCTACCATATCTCTCCTTTCTCTGGCTCTATGACTTATACACCCATGAAAAATGGAAAATATAAATTTCATTGAGTGTATACCATTTGGAATTATACCAATCGGTTGAGATTTGGCTTATTATAGCCAAAGTTAGATATCAACTTTTTGCTCACGGGCCATTGGGACTGTGGCGGCTATACTTGTGAGGACCTCTGCTTGGATTCATGGTGAGTGCGCACCGAAAAGTAATTGGAATATATTTTTCTTGCCACATTATAAACAAGTTTACTTTACCTCCTCATTGTCCTCAGTGTTTGGGACGGGACATGCGTAGGCCTGTATCATGTGCTGTCTGCGTGCATATAAGCGCTGCGCTCCAGTGAAATTGTGCGGCTTGAGAAAAATGTGTTAATTTGTGTTGGATAAGGGCTTATTGGTGGGTTTTCCGTAGATATTAAGGTCTAGTTAGGGTGTGTTTTAGCCGGCGGCGGCGCCGCCGAATTGTAGCATGGACTGGACAAATCTCTTCTTGCCTGGAGGGTGCTTCATCATCGTAGTCAAATGGAAATAAATCCTGTACTGTACTGTATGCAACATTTATATGCTCTACCTGGCAGCAGAACAAAAGCCACCTTATTAGCATTTGAATGCCCATGGGCGGCGGCCCAACACATATCTGGCCCAAGCGCCAACAACCCCCCGTAAAGGTATGTGACTTACAGTGACTACGTGCATGAAACCACTGAGGAAGGGACATTTCAGTCAGGACAGTGGGTGCATATTCTGCTTCTGCATATTGATATTGGCGCCGCTTATTATTTTGCCCGTGGGTGCTTCTGCGCCTGAGCACCCCCGGAGTTGACGCCGCTGAGAAGAGCGTTGATTGGCTGTTTCTGTGTCCATGTCTGACCGTGTTTAACCTGTCCATTAATGTTTAGGGGGACATTGAGCTCAGCTTTGTTGAGATAGCAATTTTTTTGCTGTGCCAATGTTTTTGTCCATCAAAACTAAACAAAACAAAACACTGATGCTGATATGAATAAAAAATAATGGTAGTGAAAAGGGCATCTAAAGAGGAACTATGCCTCCATCCTACCTGGTTTCATCAACGCTGCTGTCTGTGTCGTTTTCTGCAACTGTGTATTGTGGCTGCTTGCAAGGAATATAATTTAGATGGCACCACGAGATGAAGCATGGCCTTCTCTTTTAGAGTTTTTCCACCTGAGACGGAGCTAAAGCTTGCAGCACTGTCAGCAGGTGTGTGTGCAGCAGCAACAACAACAACTTGTCATGCCACTCCACCAGCACTGCACTTCGCTGCTCGATTGTCTGTGCCTGGTATAGTGTTCACTCTCAACATGTGCATGACTTCCTTGTGATGCATTGTGAGCTTGTAGATCAGCTATTTCACTATTAGAATATAGTTAAAAGGCCACACAATCTGCAAAAACAAGTGAATAAAAGTATTTTGAAATCAATTCTGTATAAGACAGGCAGCCAGGTGGCCAGAATAGGGGTAATGTGATCGAATTTTCTGGAGCCTGTTAGGAGGCGAGCTGCAGCATTCTGAATGAGTTGTAACAGGTTGATGGATTTTTTTGAGGGGGTGAGGGATGGATAGCTATGATATGATATGATATGATATATTACTTTATTGTCAGTTCACACTGAAATTTGTCTTGCGACACAGCAGCCAAGTATGCAGAAACACAAATAACAAGACAATTTACATACATGAGCAATATCCACCGCTTAGATTACTCCGTGGCTACTACATCTCCTGATTAAGCCTCAAGGTCGACTGGTAAACAAAGGACCTCTTTAGTCTGACCTTATTGTATGCTGGTACACCATATCTCCTTCCTGAAGGCAGCAACCTATATTCTCCATACAACACATGCTTAGTATTAGAGGTGATATTCCTTGCTAACCTTAGGATGCTGTTATCATATGTGGATGTATAAAGTTTCTGAAGTTGTTGTCCAACAATTTTTGAACAAATGTTCAGTTGTTGCAGCAGTTGTGACTTTAGGGCTGCAGACAAACATCCATACCAGGTGGTACTACAGTACTGAAGAACACTCATAATAACAGAAGTGAAAAACAAAAGAAGAATCCGTCTACTAGCACTGAAGGATCTTAGACGGCGAAGGAAGTAGATTCTTTGCTTTGTTTTCTTACACACTGAATCAATCTGATCTTTCCATGACAAAAGATGGTCTATTACTACTCCTAGGTATTTGTACGAACATACCTGGTTGATCGGTTCACCATGAATAGTAATGGGGGATCTGTGTATCTCTGGTGGTGTACCAAAAACAATCTCTTCTGTCTTTTTTGTGTTAATGATGAGAGCGTTGTTATCACTCCATTCAACCACCTTATTTACTCTGTGTTGGTGCAGTCCAGGATCACTGGAACTATCTAGGAGAGAAATCAAAACTGTATCATCTGAGTATTTTAGAATGTATTGGTCTGGTGTGTCAGTGCGACATTCAGACAGGCATTACTCAATACGACAGCTGTCAGTATAGAGGGTGAAAAGTACAGCTGAGCTCACACAACCCTGGGGAGCACCAACATTAGTAGTTAATGCTGATGAGAGGGTTGTGTTCACTTTCACCCTCTGTACTCTGTTAGTAAGAAAATAAGCATACCAGTGAATTAAGTATGGATTCAGTTCCAACTGTACCATTTTTGACACTAGTATATCATGCTATGTTTCGAAGGTGGTAAAATGAAGACAAGCTTTTGTTACGTGACCCTCCAGGGAGAGGTCGGAATCCAGAAAGACACCCAGGTTTCTGGTTGCAGATGTAATATTAGGACGTAGGGGGCAGAGGCTAATTTCTAAACGTGTTAAAATGGGCACGCACCCCCATGCTGCAAATATAAATTTAAAAGAACATTTGAACAACATGCAGGTTCTTTGCATTACAGCAAAATTCTAAATGACCAATAAATAAATTATATCACGATTGGAATCGCCTGCCGGAAAATTACATAAATGGGATACCAATTCACCTCATCTATTTACGTGTGGACATGCATGACCAATCACAGGATAAACGGATAAAACTAATTAACTTTGGTACGTCGAATTACACATAACCCTTCTCACTTTAGAATTAATTTTAATATGCCAAACTGGTTCAGATCGTGATCATGTGGTTATGCCAAATAACCTCTCTCTCGTTGAACTAGTTGAACACTACACAGACCACACTGGTTCAAGCATAACTAGAAAAAGTGCCCTTCTGGGCACAGGTCTCCACCAGGATAGGAATGTAGGACATTTCAGCTTGCCTTCATCTGGTGGTTGGATAAAAGGGCAACAAAAGTAAATTATCCACAGATCCGTGCAGTTAGAGGTAAAAACACTTTTCGGCCAGTTATAGCGCCACCTTGAGGCTGAGTTGAAATTGTTCATGTGGCATTTCGTCCTCGGCCTAGTGGGAATGTGCGTGCACAATTTCACGGAAATCACGCGATGTGTTCATGATTTGCAGCATTTTGTTTGAAACTGAGCACTCCTGTGAACTTTGGAAGCCAATCTTAACCAATCAGGATGGAGTCTGAGAAATCTGAAAGACCGGTTTCGTTGAATAGCTCTAGAGAGACTGTGTACCAATTTGCGCGATGTTTGGACAAAATCTGTAGGTGTACTGTGCAAAAACTTGTTTTGCACAAAGCGGCCTCCTGTTGGCGCTATAACAGGCCGTTCTGGAAAGTTTGGGGCAGAGGTTCATCGTTGGCATCCAGGGAGTGTGGGTGCAAAATTTGGCATCGACCGGGTTAACGGTGGCCAAGATTAGCTGCTCACGGACACACACACGGACGGACGGACGGACGGACGGAGTGCAAAACATACTCTCCCCCCATGCCTTCGGCCTGGTGGAGACAATAATCCACACAATAAATAAACACACTTCAGAACTCAACCCTTTCAGCAACGCAAAACAAACACAACGATTCTCCTGAAATATGTGTTGCCACCCCAGCAGCACACATGACTGGAGCTACGCAAATGTAGGCCTATATCGAACCGAAAACACATGATGCATCCAAAATTCGCGAGAAGTCAAACACAAGCACTCAGAGGCACAACTCACTCACTACTAGTACTAGAAACACTGCAGCAGCCACGGGAGAGAAGGTACACCCAAACACACAGGGATAAAATGTGTAGCCTAACTAGGCCCGAAGAGAGTGGCTGGGCAATGTTGAAGCTGCCCCAAAGCTGGAACTGCAGGCGGGCGAAGCAAAAGAGCGCACGGCTGCTGGAGTTTAACACAGAGCACTCATTCATGAATCGATTCAGGCACGTTCAGCGAGGTTAGCATGGAAGTAGAGTGTTCAAACACCATGAGCAAAGTGGCGTTTGAACGGTATTCACTTTTTCCTGTAACCCATAAGTCTTTGCGTTTGTGTGTGCATAGTTGCATACGTTCCTCTTTCTCTTGCTGTGTTGCCAGTTTTGCAAGAGAAACGAGTGACCAGGTCTATGAAAACAACCACAAATGAAAATAGCTGATCTACAAGCTCACAGCAACACATTGTGAGGTTGAACACAAAATATGTTCAGATGGATGTCCGTGGACAATTACATATTAATCTGGGGTTCCTTGATGTGAAGAAATGTGGAAGCAATCCCAAATAAGCAACAACTACTGTACACTTTAGAATCAAGCCCAAAAAAACCATCAACCAGCGACTACCAATAATTTATTTGCAAGTGACTTTACAGAAAAAAACCAAGTCAAAGGTTGCTCATAATAAGCAGACATGGCAACGCGGCCTGAAGGAAGCAAAGCACACACACAAGGAGCCCCAGTGCCTTGGCGAGGGAAAACGTGGATATTGTTGTTGTTTTGATAGCAAATTTGGATTTAGTTTCAGTCATAGTCTTTTGAATAAAATGACATTTTGCTTGAGCCATATTTTTGTCATCTGAAAAGGTGTCGTTTTAGTCTAGTTATAGTCGACTACACATATAAGATTTTAGTCGAGTTTATTGTCTCCACCAGGCCGAAGGCATGGGGAGTATGTTTTGCACTCCGTCCGTCCGTCCGTGTGTGTGTGTGTGTGTGTCCGTGAGCAGCTAATCTCGGCCACCGTTAACCCGGTCGATGCCAAATTTTGCCAAAATGTAATTTGCCTTCGTAATGGCTGATTTTACACTTTGTTGCATGGTGAAAACAGCCAATCTATGAGCTCACAATGTGTCGCGCTTGTATACACAACACTTGGCAACTCGGATGCACTGCGGTGCGTTCGACCCCATAACCCCCGCGGTGGTGGTGGGTCCCGGGACGTGGCCGGGCTAGCTAGCACAGACCCCCCCCCCCCCCCCCCCCCCCCTGGTTGAATCACCTTGGCCTCCTCTGGGTCAAATGGTTACAATTTACAATTTAGGCATTTAGCAGACGCTCTTAATCCAGAGCGACTTACATTTAAGCAAGAACAAAAGCATGGGAATACATCACATAAAAGCATTTATCAATATCATGAAACATGCGTAAGCTAAGAAAGTAACAGTGGAATATCTATATAATGAAACTATACATACACTATACATATAAACTATACATATTTACTACTATGCTATACATATGTACTATGGCGTGCTATAACTATATACAATACAATTATAGTGCTGTCTACATAACATGCTATAAGTCTGTGTCAAATGCTATCTAAGCCAACAGAAATGCTATCTAAGGGGTTAGGGTAAGTGCTATGGGCCATGATGGAGTCTGAAAAGGTGGGTTTTCAGGCTACGGCGGAAGATTGGGAGTGATGCTGCAGTTCTGACTGCAATGGGAAGTGCATTCCACAGTTTTGGAGCCAGAAGGGAGAAGAGTTTGGGACGTGTGGAGCGTTGTCCCGGCGTTTTTAGTGAGGGTACTTCCAGTTTCCCTGCGTTGGCTGATCTGAGTGCGCGGGAGGGTTTGTAGGGTTCAATCATACTTGTAAGATATGGGGGAGCCATACCTTTGTTTGCTTTGAATGCCAGCATCAGAGTTTTGTATTCTGTGCGGGCAGCGACCGGGAGCCAGTGGAGGGAGCGGAGCATGGGGGAGACATGTGAGAATTTTGGCTGGTTGAAGACCAAGCGAGCTGTTGCATTTTGGATCAGCTGGAGAGGCTTAACTGCACATGCTGGTAGGCCAGTAAGGAGGGAGTTACAATAGTCAAGTTTTGACAAGACTGTTGTCTGGATTAGGAGCTGGGCTGATTCCTGGGTGAGGAACGGTCTAATTCGTCGTATGTTATAGAGTGTGAACCTACATGATCGAGTGACAGCTGTGATGTGAGCTTTGAACGAGAGCTGACTATCCAGGACAACACCAAGATTCCTGGCTGTTGGGACAGACGTTACCAGGGCGTTGTCTACGGAAATAGTTAGCTCCCGCATAGGGCAGGACTTAGCTGGGAAGAAGAGAAGCTCAGTCTTGTCTGGGTTCAGCTTGAGGTGGTTGGAGGACATCCACTGTGAGATGTCAGCCAGGCATGCACTGATGCGCTCTTCCACCTGAGTGGCAGAGGGGGGAAAGGATAGGAACAGTTGTGTGTCATCGGCGTAGCAGTGATAGGATATATTGTGAGCAGAGATGATAGTGCCAAGGGATTTAGTGTACAGTGAGAAAAGGAGGGGACCAAGTACAGATCCCTGTGGGACCCCAGTTTGGAGGGTTCGGGGGGATGATAACAGACCTTTCCATCTTGCGTTTTTGTCACATAACCCACAATCCCCGTCACTCTGTCATGAAGTCGCAATTCCCATCACACACCCCAGGCAAGCCCCCAGGTCATCGTGACATCAGCCCCCTGGTCACCCCAGGCAAGCCCCCAGGTCATCGTGACATCAGCCCCCTGGTCACCCCAGGCAAGCCCCCAGGTGCCTAGGTCATCGGGAAAAAAAACAGACTTTAAATACAGACTCCTACCGAAGATCAAATAGAAGACTACGAACAAACTAGGCAGCGGAGCGACAGACTGACTACTGCTTCTAGGAAAGGCCCGCTCCCCTCCCCCCAAGCTGGGTTGAAAATGCAACGTATCACGGCCAGAAAGCACAGACGTAAACGGCCTATGACTTGGCGACCAGAACTGCCCACAAATCTATTTGCATTGTGGGTGGGTTAATAGATGTCAGACTTTGGCGCTCTATGACACATTAATTCATGATAGATTGAGGGTGTTGAAAGGACTTCTGCTTCCCATCACCTGCATTGGCTCTGTGTTTCTATTTTGGTAATCGGCTCAATTACGCCTACGTGGAGGTTACTGCCTGGTTCTGTAGGCGGAGATCTGTCTTTAAACGCTGAAAGAAAATGTGCTCCTTGCCAGATTCTGCACATTCAATTAAGTAGTGTAATTGCTGTTTTTATTGGGTTTATGACTCTACTGCAATCAGTTATTGGCCAGCTCATCCAGGGCACTCACTGCCTCTTGTCTCTTTATTGACTAGCAACCTTTCCATGATTTCTGCTTGCCTTGCATTATGATTATGTCACTATGACTTCTACACTAAGATGATCACAATTATTTGAGCTAAGTAAATATTTCATTTAGTTTTCTCCATTTTTGTCATCTGAAATGTTTTAGTTTCAGTCTACCTTTAGTCAACTAAATATCATATGATTTTTTTGGTCTGATTTTACACTGCTGAAAATAGCTGATCTACAAGCTCACAGCGTGTCACGCATCGTGAGTGATGTGTTGTGAGCTTGTAGATCTGCTATTTTGAGCTTGTAGATCTGCTATTTTAAGAGTGCAACACATCCGAGCTCAACCGAACATAAATTTACTTTTAACATAAACATGAAATATCTTTTAGTTCTACTGGATCTCTTCTCCACTAGTCCTTCCCTAACATTTTAGTCTAGTTTTCATTTGTTCACAGAATTGTCAATATATTTAGTTTCACTCATAGCTTAGTTTTTATTTTGTTGACAGACATTTCTTGTCATAGTTTTAGCTGGCGAAATCAGCACTGGTCCAAGTGAAGTTCTCATGTCAAGTCAAGTGCAAGTCAAGTCTCAAATACCTTACAGTTCTAGGCTATTGGGTGTTCTGGGGCATGCAATCCAGTCTGTGGGCACGTTTGGAAATACGGCACCGGAGCGCACTCGACTATTTGTTTGCATTGCACAGTGCGTTCGGTGCACTATTTCCGAACACGCCATGTGTCATACTCTGTGCCCTGATAGCCATGCCTAGGTCGCCTCACTTATGTTTTACCTTTGTTTCCCTGGTGATGTTTCCCCTCCCCCTCCGTGCTGTGTGAGACTGATTACTGAACATTGACCCCCGTGCGCCCAGGTGCGCTGATGCTTCTGTTATTTCTTCTGTTATCCACACTTTTCCTGGGCTGTGTGTGCTCCAGTTCCTGTCGATTTGATCCAATGAAACTGGTCAGATGACCAATGATATCCAATGAAATCAACAGGAACTGGAGCACACACAGCCCAGGAAAAGTGTGGATAGACTTCTTCTGACGTTTTTGTTTGCTTCGTCATAACCAGTGTTTAGGTGCCTACTTCTCTCCTTGGGTTCCCAGGGTGGGAGAAAGTTGTGCCCTGTGAGGTGTGTTGTATTATTATTATTATTATTATTATTATTATTATTATTATTATTATTATTATTATTATTATTTCAGTAAAAGCGTATTCCTTGGTCTCTCTGCATTATTGGGTCCTCATATTATCCCGGGTCAGTGCCCGACTAGCCTCGGAAACCCAGACGTTTTTATTTCCAAAAAGTCTGGAGTCCACTTACAGTGGAGCAAATGTCGCTCACTGATCGTCTGCACCTTGTTAAATTGACGCACACACACACACACACACACACACACACACACACACACACACACACACACACACACACACACACACACACCTCTCTCTCTCTGTTGCTCTAATTAATTAGGCTCATGTCACGCAGCTGCGTCTAGATTCTCGCGGCGGATCCGGGAGCTGCCTATGCCATAAAAAGCATAGGTGGGTTCCAGTCTAGTGCCCGACAGTCTGCTTAAATAAAATGTTAAAACATTGCACAGCTGAGATAATGTTTATGCCCGTGTATGTTAGTCTGTGTGTCTGTGCACAGCTAACGGCAAACTGCTGGACCAATTCGTGTCAAACTTTACAATTTCCAATTTTCCTCATGGTTGCACCATGAGGAATTTAGATTTTAGTTTAGCCATAGTCTTTGGAATGAAATAGTGCTGCACGATTCTTGCTCATATGCGAATCTCGATTTTCCTCCACAAGAATTGAGATCACGATTCTCACACGATTGAGATTTGTATTATTATTATAAAAACAAAAACATAAGAGTAACTCAAATCAATTGGACAGCCAACTAGTGCTGCACAATTCTTCACAAAATTAGATTGCATAGGTGTCTGAATCTAGATCTCGATATTTTTTCGATTGATGAACCGTAGTGTGATGCGTAAATCTGCTATTTTCAGCATGTCTTTTAGTTCTACTGGATCTCTTCTCCACTACTAGTCCCTCCCCAACATTTTATTATAGTTTTTAATTTGTTGATGAAATTTTCTATAATATATTTAGTCTTAGTTTTAGCAATCATAGTTAGATTTTAATTCGTTTTTATTTAGTGAAAAAAGTAATTGTAGAAAAATAAGAGCCCTGAGTGTGCAACAATCTTTTTGTGGTGGTTTCTGGTGCGTTACATGGCTCAATGCCATGGCTAGACATGGATTTCCACAGAGGTTTCTGGTGTGTTAGATGGCTCAATGCCATGGCTAGACGTGTATTTCAGCTCATGGGTTGTGGTTGTTATGGCCACCTGTTGCATGTTTGACTTGTGTCTTTGTATCTGTGAGGATGTCTCTTTTGTAGCATGAATGGTGGCGTTAGAAATATATGAGATTAGACGGTACTGACTTGTGTTCTTCTGACAGTAGAATGTTGTACTGTTGTAAGTTGTAATAAATGGACATTGAACCGTCTTCAGTTTATATGATATGACCCCAAAGAAATCACAGTGAAACTATAAGCATTGGTCATTTTCAGTTTTTTCACTTCTTCTCTTGGAAAGCCAGAAACAGTGTTTCTATGCCAATCTTGATAGCCTTACAACATTGAAACATCACTTGAAGAAATTAAATACTTTTTCAGCAAATCACACCGTTAAATTGTTGATATAGTGTACACTTTTTTGTTTTTGTACACCCACAGCATTCAGTTATCCATTATTAACATTACTGTCAAATAAGCGAGCCATATTCTTATTGTCCACCTTCCACTGGCAAATTTGACGAACAGTCAGGGAAGAAAGAAGGAAGAAAACTAGAATTGATTAAATCAATTAATTACCTGCTGATTGTTATTATCTGCGGGGGTCCGCTATAACTGCCTCTGTGTCAGTTTCAGCACAGTAGTTTAGGTAGGAACCAAAGTTCTCTAAGGTGGAACTATTGTGTTCTGAGTGAAAACTAGACCTATATTAAATTATCTATAGGATCAATACAAGTAAATTAATACATGGTAACCCTTCCACAGTAGTAGCTTTTTCATATGATTATTTTGCATATGTTCCTACATAATGCTTCATTTGCATATTGAAAAATGTGAAATTTGTAATGAAATAAATCTAGTACTCAATTGGGGAAGTGTCATGGTGTTACCAATCTAATATAGATATGGTTTTGCCCACTCATTTCCTAATTAACGTTCCAATTTTGGAGCTCTAGCTCATGGAGTAAGAAGTTACCAAAAATAACTGAACCGGTTCCCATTGGGAACCAAACGGTGGGAAAGGGGCCGAGATGTCAAGTGAATGGGGGCAGAGGGGTTGAGCTGGGTGGAGCACACAGTGTTGTTTGTTTCAAATAAAGTTTCAATAGTTGTCACTGTAGTGACTGTACAATACTTTCAAACAGTTGTCATGCCTCCTCCTCCCTGGCTGGCACAAGTTAGTCATGTGCTATCTGTGTTGTGTTTACTGGCAGATGATAATGGCACAAGGGGGAGTTAATAATCTAACGTTGAACATTGTAGGCTGTACAGATAGAGTTTGCATGACAGATAAGCAATGTAACCAGTGTAGGGTGCTTGTTGGGGTGTCCAAAAAAATGAAAGACACTGTACAAATGGCCTGTTGGTCCATTTGGTTGTTTCCTTGCCGACGTCCGCGGGGACCGCCGTGCGTCGCGGACCCCCACGCAGACTTGCAAACCCCCACGCAGACTGTCGAGGGTCCGCGGCATATTGCGTGGGGGTCCGCGGTAGGGCTGACCCAAAAAAATTGATTAATCGATGTTCAATCGATACGCACGGGAATCGATTTAAATTTTTTGAATCGAATAGTCATTAAAAAATGCCTTTCTCTCGCACCTCGCATCGCACCCTCCCCCCCCCCCCGTTGGGTTTCGAAGCGTCGAAGATCGAAACAAATTTATATCGAAGCGTCATCAAAAACGTAATCGAAGGTCAGCCCTAGTCCGCGGCTAAGGGGGGTCCCCGTGGTAGTGTACGATGCGTGTCGTCATGCCTGTGTCATTGCTGCGTGTGTTTTATTTGCCACTTCTATGCCTGGTTGCTGGCGTCAATTTCCACATGGCTAGTATGACGGAGCGGTTATGTTGTGAGTGGTTCTTCATGGTGTGCAGACTATGGGATGTTAAAACCAGCCAAGCAACTGTGAGGTGATGAACAAGTGAAGCGTGGCGGGAAATCTGCGGACTAGACAACCCAGTGAGAAACTGTCGATTAGGTGTCGTTCTCTCGCAATTTGCGGTGTTGCAAGTTTCAGACCTATTCATAGACCTGCTCTTTGCTTTGCAATCAGCAGGTAAAAACCGTTTCCTTTATGTATACAATTGAGCTATACTATGGGTATGTTGGCCTTCTATTTTCTGTGCTATGTGCAGATGGTGTTCATAACGTTCAAATTATAAATAAATACATGAATTGATTCGATCAAAGCAGTTTATTATTATTATTATTATTATTCAACGGAGTTTGAGAAAGCATCAGAAGAATTTTCTCTCTGGACACTAAGTGGTAGAATCTCCCAGACTCTGTGATGGATAGTTGAATGAAATCGGATCTGTGAGAGAGAGAAACAAGAGGCAAGCTGTGAGGGGAGGTATGCAGCCTTCACCGCATGCCTTTCTCTCAACAGTCTGCAGCTCACTGGGGCATTTCCTCGGCGGGACCTTTTTTCAAAAGGGCTTGCGCTGCATTTCCAGCTAAGGGCAGTACAGTAGGTCAACTGCCGATAGAGTTACAGCCGGCCCCTTTGTGAAGGTGTTGGACAAATTAGACCCTCAACAACTGTTTACCCAGTCAAACAGGGACAGCTGCATCTCCCTGTTCTGCCCTCCCGACCCACCCCACCCACCCACCACTGACCGGTTCTCCTTACGGGAGCCATCTGGGCAGAGCATCTAAGCTAGCAGGGTGCTCAGATGGCACCTCGGCAGTGTTCTTCTGTTGCTCCTGAATAAAGCATCTAAGCTAGCGGCCCAATAAGACCTGGAAATGCATCTTAGCTTTTAACCACTTTTAAACATTATTTAATATTGAAAAAAATAGCAGATATACAAGCTCATAGCACGGCACTGAGTGCTGCGCTAAGGTCTGATTTGATTGATAGATAAGATCTGCAATTTCCCGAAAAATCGTGAAAACGTCGCGCAATTTATTTTCTTTTTTTATTATATTTTGGGGCCTTTTGTAGACAGGAAACGGAGAGAGATATGGGGGGAAGACACAGAGCAAAGTTTGTCGGGATTGGGACTCAAACCCACGACACACTGTCATGCTGTATTACCAGCCAGGGTGCCTGGACCGCTAAGCTGGCAAAGGTTTTTAACTCAAATCTTTGCTTCTAGGCTAGGTGGACAACATATTTCCAGATGGGGGTCAGTGGCCAATTAGCTACATATAACTTTTGGAGTCCTTGACATGGAATAGTTTGAGAACCACTGCTATTCAGAAAACTGCCAGGAATTAGAAGACATTTGTAGAATCAGGTCTCAATGGGCTAGCAGGGTGGTCAGGGGGCACCTCAGGTCCTCAGCAGTGTTCTCTGTGTTGCTACTAAAGAATGGCCTCTACTCTAATTAGAGAAACGGCTGGATGGCACTTACACCCGCCTTCTAATGAGAGCACAAACTCTCTGTTGGAACAGCCACCCATCGACTTCTCTAATATACGGCAACCTTCCCTGTGTTTCTTCACTAGTCCGATCCAGAAGAACACTTCACTTTGCCGGCCACTGCTACAGAGCTGATCATGAGGTTATGTCTTAATCTTCCCTTCTTCTCTGGACTCCTGCCTCAAAGCAGACCAGTGGTAGGAAACGGATGTCATCGCCAGGGACACATGCATCAGTAAGCAGGAACTGGGGATAGCAATGAAGGACCGGGAAGTCTGGCATGGCATTGTGAAATCCATGATCTCGACCGCGGTCGAAAAATGATGATGACTCCTAATCTCTGGGAGTGGTGTGTGCATTTCATGAATGGCTCTGGTTCTGTCTAGAGCTGTCACCATTATGACATTTTACTTGACGATTAATTGTCACACAAATAATTGCGGTTAGCGATTTAATTGTGATTTTGAGCATTGTACGTAATACAAATTACAATTATGTCTGGCTTTTAGGCTTAGTAAACTAGGGCAGATAATGCCAAATTATTTAAATATACAAAGACATCACATGACTGTATATTTAATACTTTATAGTATACTTTCAAAATGCTTCACAAGTAGTGGAAATAGCCAATCTACAAGCTCACAACGTGTCGCAACACATGGACGTTTTTCAACATGGTAACGATTATGAGGATTGTACAAAATAATTGCGATCGTCTCAAATAAGTGTAAGATTGTGCGATTATTGTAATAATTCTGTCACAATGACTAAAATAATTATTACAGTAATCGCCTAGTTTTGACGGACAACATTGACTCAATTCCCTCCTTTGTTCTACTACTAGTTAGAAGGAGCATCATTAGGATATTACATTTTAAGAACAACTTGAATGATTATGGTTTTAAGCTTTTGCATTCCTGTAATCTTTAGAACACGTGGCCCTGTCCTTAGCCTATAAAATCATGTGTCTTCTCATACCATCTACTACTATCTGCTCAAGTAATTGATTCTTGACAATTGACATTTGGGGAGCCGATGATTTTATTAAGGCGGTTCCCAGGTGATTTCTAGAGATAGTTATGTCTGAATGGTACATCCTCTGGTATTTTCCTTTGTTGCTCTGTCACCACTTTTGACTGTTTGAGGTGCAAGCCTGTCTAAAATGTTAAAGAGGCAACTGCAAAATGTTTAAAGCTAGCAAAGTCTGTGGATTTGTCTGTGGTTGTGAAGCAGTATGGTATGTGTGAGAAGATCATAGCATGAAGAAGACTAGTTGCATTGCATCTGTTGTTAGATATGGTCTTGTGCGCCTGAATTTGGACAGAAAACTACTGGAGTAGGGGTTGCGTCTGCTTTGGCCCTGTGTTTTTGTAGCTGGGCGTTTGGAATACAAAGAGAATCATCAGAATTGGGGCCTCTCAGGAGGAGGCAGTATTGATCTCACCACCCTGGCTGCCACTCCAAAGAGTCAGTTGTGCCTCAGGTTTGTTTGCCCCTGCATGTTTCTTATCGTAGAGGGAGACCCCAGAGTTGTTTGTTCGCCCCTGCATGTTCCTTATCGTAAAGGGAAACCCCAGAGCTGCCAGATGTGAGTGTTCATTATTTACTTGTGTGTGTATTTATCACACATGTCAGTTGCTTCCAATGCATTATTCAGGTACAAATCCATTTTTCCATTTCAATAATCATTTACTTGTATAAGAGAGCTGAGGCGCAAATAAAAACAAATAAATCATTATTTCAGTGTGAAACAAACAGATCCGGAGGGTTTTGGTGCCAGTCAAAGTGTGGGTCAAAATCAGCATCCCCATTTAGCTATTACCGTAATGCATGGTATTTGTATTTGCCTAACTCTTGTGTGTTTTCCCCCTCAGGGCAGAATGTGGCTAAATGGCAGCGGAACGTGTAGACCGTAAGGATTCTCCAGCCCTCGTCCCAGGAGCACCCGGGCCGTCCCAGAGGGTGAGGAACCTCCCCGAGGCAAACCTGGGCCGCTGGCACTAAGATGTCCCTAAGTGGTGGTGGCACTGCAGGCGCCGGGAAAGGTGTGGACTCGAATGCAGCGGTGGACACTTACGACAGCGGGGATGAGTGGGACATCGGTGTGGGAAATCTGATCATCGACCTGGACGCCGACTTGGAAAAGGACAAACTGGAGATGTCTTCGGGCGTGAAGGACGGCAGCATGGGCGCCACGCCGCCCGGTGCTGTGGCGGCACTGCCCGACAACATTCGCTTCGTCAGTCCCGTGGCGTCTGGCCCTCAGGCCAAGGAGAGCAAGTCTAAATCAAAACGCAACAAGAACTCTAAAGACAACGGCAGCAAGGCCTCCGCTGGAGACGGAGGCGCCAAAAAGGAATCTACGACCACGGGACGGACTCAAGGAGAGCCGGCGACGGGAACGCCGGCTGGCGCCGGAGGTGTCGTCGTCACCGGCGGCAACAATTCCACTTCTGGGAAGAACTCGGAAAAAGGGGGCAAATCCTCCAGAGGAATCCTCGGCGGTAAAAAGGACAAAGAAGGAGCTAGCGGGAAAAATAAGAAGGAGAAAAGTGAGGGCGTTTGTCCGGTGGTGGCGATACCTGCCGCGGAGAAGGATGTAGTGACTCAGGCGGCGGCGCTAGTGGGGAGTAGCCGGAATAATGCATCTTTTGAAAATGCACAATCAGCAGACTTGACAGGAGCCGATCAAATGGGGAATATTGCACTTGAACCTGTTGGAATAGTACCAGCACTGGCCATGAAAACGGAACCAGAGGAGTTAGAGAACGGCAATAATGATTGCAGGACATTGAAAAAGGTGAAAAACGAGAAGGTACGTTTCTCTCCATACTAAATGTTGCTTGCTTGAAGTTTTTAGTTTTGGCCTGTTATTATTGCAAGTTTAACGTATTTAATGGCTATAGAGATGCAGTGTACCGATTTTCCGGTTTGGACAAAATCTGTAGCAGTACTGTCAAAAAGTACTGTTTCTAGGAGTGGGAGTGAACCTTGTATTTTCCTAACCAATAACAGTGCAGAGGGGCGTCGCTCTAAATTTGGTTACAGTGTTCTCCGCTGTGTTCTTGGGCGGGCGGGCACATAGGTTGGTGAACCAATAGGGAGCCAACGCAAGTTTGAATACGCCCCTCTAGTCCTTGGAAAGGGCCAGCCGTGGTCGATAGTGATAACTCAGGCAAAATCTGTTTAATAGCACACGATGTATCTGTGATGTATGAGATGTATCTGTGAATGGTTGAATGTGTGAAATACATTGTAAATGTTTTCAAAAGACACTACGCAATCCATATATCAGCTGTGTTTTGGGACGAGTGCTCTTGTACTAAGCCATGTTGCCTTTTGTTACCTGCAGTGCATACAATACAACAAAAGTCATAGATGCATTTTATTACGTTTTTCTTCCAGTGGATATTAAGCATTGAAAATGACGGGTCACATCGCATAGTGCATGTTTTGATAAGGCTTAGTTAGTGTCACCCTGGTTTTCATCTTCCTGGACATCTGCGAAATGCACTTCCTAGTTGATTAACCGACGGCAGCGTTTTCCCGCAGCCTCCAGAGAGACGTTGAAAGGCAGGCCTTGTCATACGAAAAAACACACGGAGAAGGCTTACTAAAGCGTTCACCCACACACACATCGTGTTAACTCACACTTATCTTGTTCACTGGTGGAGTTGATATATCAGTGTGTCTATTGTGTGTGCCCCCAGAGCAGCCTTTTCATCGTCTCTCCCTCTCTCTCTCTCCGTATAAAAGACTGCAGTCTAAGGGAGGTTCTGGGGGACTGTTTTGTCTGTCATCGTGTTCCATTCTTAATCCCACAAGCCCCAGCAGTGCCTGTGTGAACAGGGTGGGGGAGGGGAGGTAGCAGGCTAGGGCAAACCACCATTCGTTCTGCCTTCTCTGGAAGTGGAGGAGTGGGGGAAGGGCTATCGGAGAAGCCTGTTTGATTCCTTAAGTCTGGGATATCCTGCCAGGAATGCAAGCTGCAGTCTCTCCGCGGATCGCCTGAATGTGGAAGGAAATTTAAGGACAGAAGGCTTAGTGATGATAATGAACTTTGGCGGAGAGGTCTGTCTTGGCCCGATTGAAACATGATTCGTTTGACCGTAGCCATTTCAATTACATTTTCCAGCCATTGACATTAGGCCGAAATTATGAGATCAGTACCTGCAATTTAATATGACTAGATGTGCATGTTTTTCATTCATACACAACAAAGTGAATGCCTAGTTTAGTTTGAGATTGCTACAGTTATGTTATTATCATTTACACACGTTGGTTGATTGCCAAAGAAATTGTGAAATAAATCCACATCAGTAGTGAATTATGCAACTGAATAGGGAAGGAACTAATTATGCTAGGAAGTTAGGCTATGCGGAAGCCCATCTGTCATGTCACAAGCCGACAGTATTATTTTTTAGAGTGCCATGTTAGCTGCATTTCTTGGTAGAGATGACTCACTATCACACTTATGCTCTGATTGTCTGCAGCAGTGTACCTACACGTTCTCTGTCCTCAGTTAGAGCTCCCCGAAGAATTGGCTCTCCATTCTGAATAAATCATCTCCGTTGCCCAGCCACTCCACCCCTCCCCCCATCCCCCGCTCTGTGTGTCTCTCTCTCCCTCCTCTGATTATACAAGCCTGGAGGAGTAAGGAATCCGTCAGCTGCCTCGGTGTGCTGCTGGCCTTGACGAATGGAGCAGCTCTCATGGAAAATTACATTGGCAATGTCAGTTCAAAAGGGGAAGGGGGGAGAGAGAGAGAGAGAGAGAGAAAAAGGGCCTGTGCTCGAGAGTGAAAGAGCATGGCCAGCACTCAGCCACTCAGCACAGTTGCTGATGTGCAGTTTGGGGATTGAAGGGGTCTCACGAGAGCTAGCTTGATATCTTTCACTTTGCCTGTTAGCGCCGAAACTGACTGTTGCTATCGTGTTACTGCTCGTTGCTTTTAAGTAGCGCCAGAGCTTTCAACGGCGCTAGCTGGGAGAGAATGACATTATTTTGTGAGGGGAAGCCAATTACATAGATGTGGTTCCACTCTCTGCTAAATTAGTCTGTTATTTGGTGACTCTGTGTGCTGGCGGAGAAGATACGGCCTTGCCTGCGTGATAATATAGGTCACGCTGTTTAGAAATGAGCCAAACCGTGGCAATTAGCCCGTTAGCGTGTTGACCGTGTAACGACGACATCTCCCATTTAATTCCAACTCCATCTCTGCTCTCACTTTCCTGTTGTTCTATAATCAAAAACATAATTGCAAAGGAATGAGAAAAAAATAAGAGGATTCTATAAGAGGATCTCAAAGAAGGATTTAATTCATAATTCACATTAATTGCCAGGTATTAATATAGTAATTATTCCGCCACGGCCAGTGTTTTTCAAGTGTTTTTTTTACCTTATTTGGTCGACCCACGGGACCCGCAATGTGTCCAATTACCTATCTAAAGCAGAACATCTTGAAATATCTGCCTTATGACTGTAACATTGAGAAATCTATCTGTCAACTAAATATTGAATGATGTTTCCAATTCGGTTGGATGTTCAGTGTGCTCAGCAGAAGTAAAGGTAATGTGTTTCTGAATGTCATTCATACCCCAGGACACTGTGTGTGTGCAATGAATCAAACATTAGTTAGAGCGAAAAGATGACAGATGAAATCGTAATCATTCCCTCAGTATGTTGCAGCCTTTTGCCTACGGGTGAACGGGTAATAGCGGGTATGTGCATGCTTAAAGTGAATGGCAAATTGAGTGACAAAGTGAGTTTAATGTTGTTTAACATCAATTAATGCAATAGGTATGTACATTATGTATACATGTAAGTTATAAGTTGAAAGTACTATACTGTAGTCGGCTGGCTTTTATGCGGGTATGCTCGGAGGTATAATAAGTAATAATAATAACAATAATAATGTCCATAAAGGTATTTGTGTCATGTCCATGTGAATGTCCGTATAGGTATTAATGGCATGTCCATGTGAAGGGTGGAGGGGGGGTTGTATGTGTGTATGTGCACGTGCACTGAACTGCCCCTCTCCACACTCAAGTGCGTGGGGTCTGTCGTCTCCCAAGGTCCATGTCATCATTCAGAATCATATTGGCCTGGGGGAAAAAACTTTTTCTCAGTCTTTCTAGGACAGCCTTGTGTATCCTATATCTTTTCCCAGACTTCAGCAGCTCAAACAGACCATGAGCCAGGTGGGTACTGTCCTCCATGATTAGTTTTGTCTTTGTCCTGCACCGCTTGGTGTAGATGTCCTGGAGGGCCGGGAAGCTACCTCCTGTGATCCGCCCTGCCATCCTGACGACCCTCTGCAGTGCTTGCTGGTCTCGCACCGTACCGTTCCCATACCAAGCTGTGATGGTACAGGTGTAGAAGTTGTGTAGTGCAAGAGCAGACACTCCAAAAGATCTCAAGCATCTGAGATGGTACAGACTCTGCCGTGACTTCTTCACCACAGCGTTCGTCTGGGTTGACCTGACCATGACAGGTCTTCAGTCAAGTGGACACCTAGATTTTTAAAACGGGTTACCCTTTCCACCATGGTCCCCGTCCCACTGATGTTAAGAGGGGTGTAGTTCTTGTTGCCCTTTAACCTGAAGTCCACTATCTCCTTTGTCTTGCTGGTGTTCAGGAGGAGGCTGTTGTCCTGACACCAGTGAGTCAGTCTCTCCACCTCCTCCAGGTAGGGGGACTCATTCCCCTCTGAAATCAGAGAGACTCAGTACGGTACACGGTACACTATTTTCCGTAATGATAGCCATTTTGCTCAACTTTGTTTCTTTAGGACGTAAAGCCACTGTGCCAGTTATTCCCCAAACGTTTTTTTGATCTACAAGCTCACAACACGTGGGAATGAGTCTTGAAAATGTTTTGAAATAATAATTATTAAAAACTACATGTAGGAAACAAAAAAGAAATGGACCCATAAAAATGGGTCCACGGCCCATCCTTGGGTCCCGACCCAGTGTTTGGGAACCAGTGCACTATGCTGTCCTTGTTGTCTTGCCTTAAACTGTGTACTGTAAGGCTGTGCATTGTTTTGGACAACCCGGTGTTGAGTCGTACCGTCCTGTGTAAAAATGTGATCAAGCATTTGGTTTCTTTGTGTGGACTAGCAGTGTATTTCATCTGGTGTGTTTGTATGGACTAGCAGTGCATTTCATTTGGTTTGTTTGTGTGGACTAGCACATAGCAGTGTATTTCATTTGGTTTGTTTGTGTGGACTAGCAGAGTGTATTTCAAGTAGATCAAGGGAGGTAATTTTCTTCTGTGGCTGCAGTGATTCCTGTGTTGCTTCCTCTGCCTGTTTGAAACACTAAAGCCCCACACATTCTCCAGTTTTATGCGATAAGCTACGGTAACTGAGCGGTGAGTGGCTTATCGCGGCTCAGTGACGTCATGTTGTAGTTTTCCCAACCACTGTGGCTCAGTGACATCATGTTGTAGTTTTCCCAACCACCGTGGCTCAGTGACGTCATGTTGTAGTTTTCCCAACCACCGTGGCTCAGTGATGTCATGTTGTAGTTTTCCCAACCACCATAGCTCAGTGACATGTTGTAGTTTTCCCAACCAATGTGGCTCAGTGAAGTCATGTTGTAGTTTTCCCAACCACCATGGCTCAGTGATGTCATGTTGTAATTTCCCAACCACGCGGTGAGTCGCTTATCACCTAACAACTGGAGTATGCGTTTGTCTTCATCCTCAGGATGAAGACAAACTAAGACACTAATTATTTTCCACATGTATGAGACACGCATCCTTGTCTTCACATTAACAAAACATTTTGAGACTATAAAAAGTGCACAGATCGGCCCAGGCCGTAGCGTAACGGTCTGGGCACCGGACTGGTAATCCAGTCGCAGTGTGCCGCGGGTTCGACTCCCGGACCCGACACGGCCTTTACTGCATGTCATCCCCCCATCTCTCTCCCGTTTCCTGTCAGCCTACTGTCTGTCCCTTCAAAAATCAATAAAAGGCGTAAGCCGCAAAACAATATCTTAAAAAAAAAAAAAAAAAAGTGCACAGATCTATGCCAGGTCAGATTCGTATATGGACTATTGTGGCCTCCTGGTGGTGCTATAATTTTAGACCAATGTGAAAAGGGTGACATTTCTTATGTGTTTTGAAATAAATTGTGCAGGCAAGTTTTCACGGCAATCACACGTTGTGACGTTGCATTCCTGATTTGAGGCATTTGGTTCAAAACGAGCCACTCATGCAAAACGTACATGGCCATCTATAGCCAATGAGGATGGGATTTGAAAAATCATACAGATCCGTCTCCGATCACATGAGTATAGTGGTACTGTGTACCGACTAGCGTGATGTTTGGACAAAACCTGTTGAACTAATTCAGCATCCTGGTGGCGCTATAAAAGGCAGATGTGGAAAAATGCAAGGCAGAGGTTTTTCCTTTGCCTCTAGGGAGTGTGCGTTCAAAAATGGGAATCTGCCTGTTGTAAGCGCCACCATGAGGCTGATTTGGCATTTCTTCCTCGGCCATGCAAAATGTCATGTTCAGACCCAAAACATGTTGCTTCAGGCCAAACAGTATTGATGCATTTAACTAATAAACCTTTTAGAGACAGACGGTTTATAAATGTCCTGGGGTGAGTTCATGTCATTCATGGGTCATTACACTATTGCAGTATTTTATTTTTTCATATCAAGGTCCATTATTTTATCAGCATTTGATCCACAGACCACCATTTGATGAGATTTGGTCTCAGACCCAAAACGAAAGAATATGCTAGTTGTTATCGTTGGATAAGATTTTGTCCACATTTCCATGCTGTATTGATGTTGGTACCCTTAGGACTCAGGAGAGATAACAGGCAAACGTTGATGAAAATATCAATTATTTTACATTCTCTAATTGCGTAGAGACTTCTTGTAAATTAGGTAATGCAGATGAAACCTTATGGACCCGTATGGGTCCATTTGGTTAAATTTTACACTGTCAAGAGTGAAAGATCTACAAGGGTCCATATTGGTAACCGACTCTCCATAATTTAGCTGGGGACCACCTGGCACCCCCTCAAAGACCACTGGTGATCCCAGGACCACTGGTTGAGAACCAATGCACTATTGGAATATTTTAGAATAGATGAAGGTCTCAGCAGGGCAGGAAGGTAAATAAATGGATTGGAACGTATAAGGTTAGCTCTACTGAATAGTATATGTATAAAAAATCTGAAAACATAATTGCAAACTTGTACTATTGTGATGTCCAGATGTTTATTGAAAAGTAAATACCGGTATTTAGATATTAACTTTAGGTATGTAGGCTAATTAAGAAATGACATTTTTATGTTTTGTAAAAAGAATACTTGCCTATCTTCATAAATGAATAGGCACACACATTAGATATGCCACCTTTCCTAAGTTTTTACTTCACTTAACACTAATCTTCTAGTATTGCCTCCTATTTTTGCGATGTTACATATTTAACACTTAGACTGCAGCCGTGTGGCCACAAGTGGTAAATAGCTTGCCCGGGGCCGGAATTTGGGAGATTACTACTCAAGTGCGTCAGGTTTCCCGCTCGCAGACGCCTCGCAGACCTCCATTGTAAGAAAATGCTAATGTGGCATTAGCTCATGTTAGCTATCTTTCTCGAGAAATGTTTATATTTCAATCACGATCAATGTTCCCCCTAACGTGCGCCCGTGCGCGCGCGCGCACATGGCCAAATGCTCTCGCGCACAACTGAAATCTGTCGCGCACAGACACCGACGCTGGTGTAAAAAAAAGTTTTCTTTAAAAGAAAAAGGTGTTCCCCCCGAGTATCATCTACATTACAGTAATAATACCTATCCCGAGTCGACATTTGCCCACACTTTATTTCTATTTACTTCACAGTTTATTTAGATTACACACACTGTACACACACTGAGGCGAGGCGACAGACAGGTCTCCTCCCCTCCTTTTTTTACTCTTTGCTCTCCTCTCCTCTCCTCCTGTGTATACTGCGCCCAGTGCGTCGTCTGCGCGGCGATTGAGGACCTTAATAGGTGGAGACGTAAGGAGCAGGCAGCACTGCAGTGCAGTCAGTGTGTGAAACCCCAAGAACCAGATAAGATCGCGTTGCGCCTTGGACCCGTGCGTTGATGGGACATTTAGATTTAAAAGGCGAACGGATGGAAGTGCGGCTGTGCGCAACAAGGAGAGGGGGAATAACGTTAGCTTCGCATTAGCTGGTTAGCTAACGTTGTTATCACTACAGCACAACAAGCCTCCGCAGTCCAGTGTACTTGTGAATGAAACAACATGTGGAAGTTAACATTAATCTCTAGCGGTCTAGTCCCATATGGAACCTCTCTCTGTAATTATTATCCAATCTGTTAATACAGCTTTCTTCAATCAATCCCTCTGCTAGCTGGCGTAGTAGGGGCTGTTGACGTTCGACAATCTGAGAAACTATAGGAGTTGACACACCAACAAACTCGGTCTTAGTGTGTGTGTGTGTGTGTGTGTGTGTGTGTGTGTGTGTGTCCGTGTCCCAATAAAGCTTTTACGGTTTCTCATGCCCCCCAAGTAATGCACAATTAGTAGGCTATCCATATACCAGTCGTTCTCAACCTGTGGGTCTCCACATGATTTGGGGGTGGGGGGAGGACCCCAGATGACAGTGAAGTGACAATTTAAGGACTTTTAAGACTTTTATAATACCTCAAAGGCTCTAAAAGAAAAAAAGTAATCAGCAGCAAACCATGCTATAAAAACTGGTCAAACTGGTTAAAATAGCCGATCTACAAGTTCACAACGAGCTTGTAGATTGGCTATTTTCGCAATATTTATCTGTGGAACCATTCTGTTGCTTGTCTGGGTGGGGGGGGTCCCCAGTTCAATTATGATTACTTTGGGGGGTCACAGCCTGAAAAGGTTGAGAACCACTGATAACTGAATATTTCTAAAAATGCTAGCCTACCACCTTGATATAAAATAAAAATGTTGTAACTTGCGTAACCTTATGTAACTATTCATTGATTCACTCTATACCAAAATCCATTTGGAAAAAAGAAAAAAAAATCACACCTGTGTGAAGTGAGGGGCGCTCACTTCGCATTATGTAACGTTTGGATAGTTGGTGTCAAGGTGACGTATGTTTGCTCAGTAGTTGCTGATGTCTGCTCAGGAGGTTTGAGTGTTTGCTCAGACCGAAAAAGAATTAGAGGGAACATTGATCACGATGCAATGAAATTTTTTAAATCAGATCTGAACCTTGGATGTCTGATCAGCACAGCGGACAGCGACAGTTTTCGAGAAAAGAGCCAAAGCATATCCTAATTATAATGGTAGTCTGCGCATGCGCGAGCACGTTACGTGCGTGCTGGGGTGAGCAAGGCATTGCCTAGCAAAAAGTTGGTTATTAGCTGTGCCGTTTCAGATCCATATAAAGCGATACAAAACATACAGTATATATACGTCAATTGCAGACAACAGATGGCTATTAAACATGTTTCATAGTGGGTGTGTTCTGGCAGATAGTAACGAGTGAAACCTGTGCTCAAACTATGGTATGTCACTACATTTACTGTACAGTATGTTTCTTTTCCATAAATAGTCTCAGCCTTTTTCACACACTTAGCTCAGCACACCTCCACTCTGCTCCATTTAAATACATAATGGTATGTGTCTGTATGTTAATTGTTTCACAATATTTTGATTTAGTCTTAGGGCTGATTCATACTCCTATTTTACCGCTGTTTCGGCGCTGTAGTGCCGAAATGATTTCGGCTTGTCAGAAATTTTCAGTTGCACCGAAGAGCCGACTTTAGGACGGTACCCCCCCCCCCCCCCCCCCGAACCTCAAATGACGTCACATTGTAGGCTCTACAGCGCCGAACCGACTTTTATTCGGCTCTAAAATAAGAGTATGAATCGGCTCTTAGGCTCGATTTAGACTGCAGTCACATCAAGTCAAATCCGATTCAAATCAGATTATTTTCTCAAATACGATATTTTGGCATTCACACTACCGTTTGCAAGTGACCAGATCCAATCTGCGTTCAGTCTGATTTTAACAACTCAACCCAAAGCCACCCTGTGTTGACATAAAATCTGCTTTGGTTACCATGGTAAACAACAACAATATGGCATTGCCTATAGGACCGTGTGTAGCCATTCTCTACCATTCCGCGAGAAATGTCCTCATTTCTGTACATTTTCAGAAGTTTAGTTTGTAGTCTGACGTAATTTCACATCCTACCCGGTGTGCATTTAACTGCCTCCCCCCATTCGGAATTCCAATAACATTTTCATATTGCGTCAAATAATAACTGTGTTCCAAAAATAAACATGATTCCGGTGATTTGACTCATATGGATTTAAAGAATCAACTGACGGTCGAGAAAATGCTAATGTTACTGCCACCGAATTATTAACATTTTCGTATTTCAGATCTGATTCAGGCTAGATTGAAGCTAGATTTGTCTGCCAGTGTAAATCAGGCTTCTGTCTTAGTCTTTTGAATAACACACCATTTAGTATTTAGTCCTATTTAGTCTTCTGAAAAACCTTAGTCGACTTAGTCTTTGGTCTTAGTCTTAGTCTTAATCAACAAAATTAACACTGGTATGTGTTCTATTCCCAACCCGCAGAATCTACTGTCATCTACTAACCCTGCCGTTAGAAACACTTTGCTAACAAAAAGCTTAAGCTTGGGTCACCAGGATTCCCGCAGTAACACTTCTTTCTAGTTTACTGCTCAGTACTCAGATCCAGATTCAGATCTAGAGTTTGCCATCTGTATCTGCAATTTTTATTTAGAGAGAGAGAGAGAAAGAGAGAAGCAGCTGTCTTCCATTGTCGGCCGCCCTGCACATTTCCAGCGCGCCTCATTTGGCCTCTCGATGCGTGAGTAGCGAGAAGGCGAGAGAGGGGAAGAGAGGACGGAGGGGAAACAAACAGAAGAAAAAAACAATGTGGTGGAGAGAGAAGAGGGGGGAGGGAGGTGGAGTTTCACAGCTTTAATTTCCCCAAAGTTGATATGGGGCCTACTTGTATTTTATTTTCTATTTAAAAGCACCAGAGAAAGTGTGGGTGTGTGCATGGTGGTTTGACTATGGTCTAATAATACACCATGAATGTGGTCAGACACAGTGTGTTCAGGGAAGGCAGAAGGGCTGTGCTGTGGTGAGAATAGAGAGAGGGCATGTGAGGGCTAAAGAGGTGCAGGGGTAGAGAAACAAGATTATGGAGCTGGGGGTGGGGGGAACAGGGTTATGAATGGATAGTCTTTAACCCCCCAGCCAACACACACTGAATAGTTTGTCCCATGCAGGCTGCTTCAGTCAGGCTGTGTGTGGAATGAGAGGAGAGCCAGAGAGAGAGAATGCTTGGCTGAAAGTTCCCAGAATTCCTCAATCCTTGAGGCATGTGGTCTGATTAGCAGAACAAAACCCACACAGCGGGCGAGCGGGAGCAGCAGACATGGCCTCTCTCTCTCCCTCCCCCTCGCCTGCAGTTTTTTACATTTTTGCAAGTTGTTAAAGTGCCTGCTCAAAGCGTGTGTGTGTGTGTGTGTGTGTGTGTGTGTGTGTGTGTTATAGCAGTGGTTCTCAAACTGTTTTGGCTCAAGTCACCTCCCCTGTAAATCGTCCACGGCACCTCCTGAATGACATTGTTCATTTTTTTTAGAACCTTATGTCATATCTACACTACGTTAATCTCTCAATAACAGATTCTGAGCTGCGCTACCGAATCTGTCAGCAGGGCCATTCAGAACGTGTATAGTTGTAAGTTGATGTTGGGAATAATGAAGTTAAACTAAATAAAAATTCAGACTGAGTGTCAGGCTACCAGGGTCCCTATTATGGGGGAACATTTGCCAAAAATAGCCGATCTACAAGCTGTGACGCATTGTGAGCTTGTAGATCTTCTATTTTTGGTGACGAGACTTTGTGTACTATAGATTGACAAAACAACGCACCAAGAACAGTGCAACACCACGTCTAAAGTGGTTAAACTGAAGTGATACTGATAGTTTTATAAGTCTAGACGGTCAAACTGAGTAAGTAAGCAAGCCTTGCCGAGAAATACAAGTACACTTAACCCCCAATCCAACCCTTGATGCAGAGTGCTATGCAGGGAGGCTCTAGTCTGTGTCCCATTTTTCAGTCTTCTTTGGAACCACGACCTCCCAGTCTCAGGGCGGACACTCTAACCACAAGGCCACTGAGCTGTTCAAACTGCAGTGATGAGTAATCCGCGGCACCCCTGTGGACTTGTGTAAAGGCACCATCTTTGAGAAAGCCTGTGTTATTATACTATATTCGGAGCAGTTCTATTTAGTCCGAGCGCTGACAAGATGGCTCACTGTTGAGCAAATTATTTCATCAAGCGTGGCCACATTTTTCTGTTGCGTTATTAACTCAAAGATCCCTTTGTTTTTTGTTCGAACAGATGTATTATCGTAATGACACATAATACTCACTATGCAAGATACAGTATACTGTTAATGGACAAACTCAAGTGAGAAAGAGATAATAAGAAGAGATAAAAAGAGAGCCATAGTTTATTGGAATAATTTACCACTTGACATTTGTCTAATAAAAAACGAAATCATCCTTTTAGGAAACAAGTGCAGGGGCATTTACTGGAAAGCATATGACTATAGAGGGTATGCGCATGCTTAAAGTGAATGGCACATTGAGTGGCAAAGCAACATGCAAAGTGAGTTTAACATTGTTTAATGTTGTTTAATGCAATCAGATAGGACTTTTCTGTGTGGATGGCTGGGCTGTCAAGGCCAGAAAGTAGTTTTTTGCCACTCAGTAGGCGTTCCTGCATAACTTCCTGGTTTGATGATGATGTCACGCGCATACCCTCTATAGTTGAAGGAATTACTTGAGGCAACATTATATTGTGTTATTTCATACTAGCGTTTATTTTGTAATGTTTTATATTATTATTGCTGTAACTGTAATGTGAATCAATTAATGCGATTTAACAGATTCCCTCCCGTTTTTGTGATATGGTAAGTGTTCTAAATCGGTATCGCAGATCCTCAAAATCAAATGATCATATCGGGAGCAAAACAAGATGATCCCATCCCTACAGTACAGATGGCCATTCTATTCTGGCCTCAGTTGTACAGTAGCCTCTTAGTGTCTCTTTCTGGCTCGCCGTAGGGTTAGGGCTAGGCTACATGTCTGACAATCCTGCCGTTTTCGCTTCTTCTCATGTACAGTACTTGCATAACATGGCATCGGGTGCTCTGATTGGAGGTTGATTGGAGGCTGTTCTGTTGACTGTGCCTAAACGATAGTAATTTGTGTCGTTCATTAAAAGATAATTGAAATATACAAGTAGGCTATAAATATCAAGACACTGATTGTGGTGATCTCATTAAAGGACCACTTCACCACTTTTCAACCTATCTTCATATAATTGGTTCTCACTAATGTTCATGATAAAATAGAAAAAGGAACAAACACCTGCACACTGTCTTCAAATGCAGTGACCAACTTTTATTCAGGGATACAGCAACGTTTCGGCCTATGCGGCCTTCATCAGGCTATCTTTATGATAAAATAGCAAAAATAAATCCTACTCGGTCTGTGTCTCATAGGAGGGCTGTGGGCAGTTCAGAAACCCGTCCACCAGTGATATCATCGTTAGGCAGATTTATTTTCGTGCGTGCGTGTGCTCCACACTGTTCCCCATATCTCACAACTAGAGCCAAAATGAGGGGTCGGTCCCGGTCAGTTTCCTCTAATCCCACTGACTCTTGTGTCCATTTTCAGCTTAATTGAATACCACCATGGTTAGGCAGTCTCACCATTGAAAATCACATAAAAACCTTTGATCGCAAAATAAAGGATTTTGGCCCGTGATTTTTTATTTAATTTTTTTGGGTCTATAGTCTATATAGTATATAGAAGCGTCTATAAGTATATAGAAGCGTTTTTCTTCTCCTGTGTGAAATGTATCTATGTATGCGTGTGTGCGACATGTGTGTGCGTATGTGTGCTTATGCATGTACAGTACGTGCGTGTGTGTGCACGTACGTGCGACTGCGTGCGCGGCTGCGCGCGCATGCTTCCAAGCCTCGGCGTACAGATCAGAGATGAAAGGGTTTCTCTTCTATCCTAATCCACACAGACAGCTAGAGCTAGCCCCCCCTCTATCCACTCATCTCTTTGAATGTCCCCCCCCCTCTTAGGGCCTTTCTAATTCACCCTAAAAAGGATTTCAATAGGGGATTATTCTGCTGATAGAAATTAAAAGGACTACACGTCTGTCCTTTGGGGCCGGTGTCAAACATTCATGAGCATATGAACGCTCGCACGCAGTTCCGGATTGGATTTTATTTGGAGCGGTTGTAGCTGCAGCTGATTATTACATGGAACAAAGGGTCCCATTTTCTCACCCTGTTACACTGTGCAAACAATTCTCCTATTATTGACCATAGTGTTATAAATGACCGATATTAGCTACAGTATGTCACGTTAATGTTTCACAGCCGTTTGTATCTCATGCAAAGTGAAAAAAAAAACACCCAGACTTTGCTTCCTTTGTTTTTAACACGTACAATTTACCATGTAGGCATTTAGCAGACGCTCTTAATCCAGAGCGATTTAGACTAGAGTAAGCAAGAACAACACATACATCATATACATAAAAATAGTCATCATGAATCATACCTAAGCTAGGAACCTAAGTACAGTGGAATATTTCTATATAATGATTAATTATATAGAAATATTCCACTGTACTTGGGTTCTTAGCTTAGGTATGATTCATGATGAAACAAAGTGTATACACTAAGTGCTGTCTACATAAAATGCATGCAAGTTACATAAGTTGAGCCTTTGCATACGCCTGTAAGGTCGTCGAGGCTAGGGCAAAGTGCTACGGCAAGTGCATGCCATAGTTCTGGAGCCAGAACTAAAGTAGTAGAAAGTAGCATGATTTTAAATGAATGATTTGACAACTGAAGGCTTTTTACTTTTAATGCGTAATTAGGCACAGTATCACTCCAGGGGAATATGATGGCTGGACTGAAATAGTTCAATGTACTGTATTTATTTTTATCTGGGTCACATACAGACTTCTCATCTTTCCTTTGCAACACCATTTGTCTTTCAACCATAGCAAGATGTCGCTCCCCTTTTGCCCATAATACTAAATTGATAATAATAAAATGTCTGTTAAACATTTTGTAATAGTAATTTTTACATGAATTTGTGGGAATTGGGCATAGCATTTTGAAGCATACTGTCTCTGGGCAATTGGAATGAAGCCACGCCACCACAGAATCAACTAGTGGGAATATGCATGCAGTTTCAATTAAGCCAATCTTAACCAATCAGGATGGAATATGAGAAATCAAACAAACTCATATTGATCACATGACTGACTATAGAGATCATGATTATCGAATAGCGTGATATTTGGATAAAATCTGAAGGAGTAATATTGTAAAATGTTGCACATAAGTCGTCCTCCTGGTGGCGCTATAAAGAGCAGATCTTTTTCCTTGGCCTCTAGGGAGTGTGCATACAAAGTTTTACCCAGATCTGTGCAGTAAAAGATCAGTTATAGCGCCACCATGAGGCTGACAACTTTGGAAGCCAATCTTGGCCAATCAGGATGGAGTATGAAAAATCTGAAAGATGAATTGCTATCGAGAGACTTTGTACCAATTTCTGTGATGTTTGGTCAAAATCTGTAGGTGTACTGCCAACAACGGTGTTTTGCAAAAGTCGGCCTCCTGGTGGTCAATGTGAAAACTTTCGGGCAGAGGTTCAGCTCTTGCATCCAGGGAGAGTGTGTGCAGAGTTTGGCTGCGATCAAGCCAACAGTGCCAGAGATTAGCTGTCGACAGACGGACGGACACACGGACGGACGGACGGAGTGCAAAACAGGGCCGATGCAAGGATACAGTCTGCCATTAATTTTCAATGGAAGCACAGCGACATGAAGATACAAAAATACTGTACATCCAACGTTTGTAGCTGCTGCAAAAAAGCTACAACAGCAACACATTTTTTTTTACTGGTTCCTACAGATACTATGGTGGCAGTAGCCGACAGCACCCAAGGTTCTTAGTGACGGGCAATGAGTTAAGTTAATTCATCTCGCCCTCTGTATTATTGCTTTTAGAATGAGCCTGCACACTGCAGTAATTGTACTGCTAGTTGCTTTTAGAATGAGTCTAGACCCTGGGCCTGTAGTAATTGTACAGACAGAGAAGTAAAGTCGAGCAGACAGGTGTGTACCGCATGGCACCACGTTGCCCGTGATGTCGCCACTGCTGAATTGGTCTTCCATATTTGCACTGCATGCCTTCTTTGCTTCTGATGGTGGCGCCGTTTGGGGCGTCGTGTGTTGCGGCAAGCGTTTCCTCATCGCCAAATCTTAAACCGCCGTCCCGCGCATGCAGTTGTTTGTGTACTGCACTCTCGATCCATGGTTTCTGATCGGGAGAGATCCGAACCGTCTTTTTAGGAACTGTGTCGTATATGCAGTTGCTGATGAAGCCAGTGGCAGAGTCTGAGAGTTCATTGATAACAATCCCTCTTCATCTCAAAGCGTTGTCTTCTTCTCCATCTTACTGACTGCAATAACCACATTTACTCGGATCTGGAGAAACTGGTATAAATGTCGTGTACAATGAATCGCTCCCATTTGCATGATTCGCCACATTAAAAGCCCAACAGTGATATATTCTACTTTTTTGCTTACACCTCTTTTTCACAACCTGGCCGTGTGCCAACGGGTTTTACAGCCCCGCCGTAGAGGGACGTTTTGATTATTTCTCCTGCTGCTGTTCCCTTCCCTCTGACAATGGTGTAGCACATGCATCAAAGTCACCCTGGCCTGGCTGCTCCAGGCAGCACAGCTCACTCCTGAATGCTGATGTGCTCAGTGCTCAGTGGAAGCGCTGGGTTGTCCTTGAATAAACTACTCTGCTGTAGACTGAGAGGCTCCCTGTCAAAACACACTTTACGCTTTCTGTTAGCTTCATCGCTTTCTCTCTGGGCTTTTTTTGTATCCCCCGTCCTGTCCCTGGCTATGATAACCTGGCCTGTGATTTGGATTTTATTTACTGCCGCTTGTGGGATGGCAGTGGTGCCGTGCAGTGGTGTAAAGCAGGGGTTCTCAACCTGAGGGGTTGCGACCCCTCGGGGTTGTGTACAAGTACTATGTGTACATAGTACATGCAGTAGTACTATGTGTACATAGTACACAAACTGTCCTTAAAGGTATAGTGAAATGAAAACATTTAGATTATATCCGTGGTCATCATTATGACCATACCTAACAATGGATGCCAAAAAAGAGAAAAATTAATTTTTTGTGTTTTAATATCAAAACTCCATACAAATTAAAATGTAATTACTTCCTTAAAATGAAAATGTGCTGCGTGATGACGTGTAGAGATACATCAATACAAGTCAATACAAATTAAGCCATTTGATTCCCATTGCTGCACGTCCTCCAAACACAGCTGGTTTTGATTACAGAAATACTTTTTAATCTCATTCAAGATGACATCCAGACAGTGTATTACTCGTTTTAAACATAATCATCAGGCTAAAATATGTATATAGGTTGTGTACAGGTTAGAAAGAAATCCCCTGGCTTTGCTGCCGTCTCTCTGTCATTTTGTAAACAAATCACTCTAGCGGGGGGCGGACTTGTAAGAAATCAGCAAGATTTGGCTTTTGGTGACTAGTTTCTGAATTTTGGTGTGGTGTTAGGTATGGGTATAAGGATTTCAAAAAGCTGTGCAAACGCATTGGGAGCGCCCCCTAGTGGTCTGTTTGCACAGACTCAAATATTGGATCCGTATAGGTATGGTTGAAATGCCCAAAAAGCACAAAAGATTATTGTAGTGGTAAGTTTGTATTGTGGGTGGGGAGGGGGGTGGGGATCGCGAGATATAGCCAAAGCATTTCCGGGGTCCCCAGCCAAAAAACGTTGAGAACCCCTAGTGTAAAGTAACTAAGTTATTTACTTAATCCTCTTTGTCCCAGGTGGGACATAAGGGATCTTCCTCCATCGGGACCCGTCTTGTGCTGCATGTTGTGCCTCGCCCCATGTCAGGTTAATCTCCTTCAGCTCGGCTGCCACAGTTCGGCACCAGGTTGTTTTGAGCCGACCTTTCTTCCTTTTACCAATCCTAGAGCGACCTTTGTTATAAGGTCCTGGGCAATCCTGAACACATGCCCCATCCATCGGAATCTACGGTGTTTGATCTCACTACGCTGTTGCACTCTGTCATCCGGTGTAGCTCTTCGTTAGATATCCTCTCAGGCCAGAAGATTCGACAGATTTTCCTGAGGCACCGATTGTGGAAGGCATCGATCTTCTTGTGTGTTGTTGTGACTCGCCAACATTCAGATCGATACAACATCACTGACTTCACATTGCTGTTGTAAAGCCTGATCTTGGTTCTTACAGTGTACCATTTAGACTTCCAAATAGACTGGAGCCTAACAAAAACACTGAGCCTTCCCTAGCCTTGCACTGATGTCCTTTTCTGTTGCATTCTCTTTGCTGATCAGACTTCCCAGTTGTGTGAACTCTTCTACACATACAAGAGTGTGCCCGTTCACAGAGATTGGTGCACCTGGAATGGAATTGATGCACATCACTTATGTTTTAGATGTATTGATGTTCAACCCTGTTTAAAGTAACTAAGTACATACAAATGTTGACGTATTTGTACTTTACTTGAGTATTTCCAATTTCCTGTACTTTTACTTCTAATCTACTACATCTCAGAGGCAAAGATTGCACTTTTACTCCACTATTTGAGAACATTAGTTACTAGTTACTTTGTAGAATATTATTACAAAACATACAGTAACAAGTTCAGCCCTATACACATTTCGGCCATTTGAAAATAGGTCATCTATACAAGCTCACGATGCATTGTGAATATGCAACGCATTGTGTGCATGTAGATCTGCTATTTTCAAAGATTATTTGAAAGCTGGGACATTCTGCACAATTGGTGCTTTTACGTTTGGTACTTTAATTACATTTTGAAGCCAAAACGTTACTTTTACTCAGGTAAATGTTGAATTCCGTGTCATGTTGAATTTGACTTGTATTGGAGAATGTCTATATTGCAGTATTGCTACTTTTACTTAGTTTACTTTACTAACCCATTTAGACATGAGGACAATTCTACAAATGTCTTCTAAAACCTGACAAGAACCCTATGTTTCTACGTCAGTGTAATCTTTTCCATGTAAAGGACCCCCAGAATTATATGCATTAGACTACGTACCCCCATCTGAAAATATGACTTTCCCTGCAGGCACCCCCCAGAAGCAAAGATTTGAGTTAAAAACGTTGGCTGTGAAAGTAATGGTTAAAAGTAATGGTTAAAAGTAGAACTGGGACTCGATTAAAAAAATTCATCTAATTAATCAGAGGCTTTGCGATTAATTAATCTAGATTAATCGCATTTTAATCGCATATCAATATTCAACCCGAGAACAGCGAGAAACCTTTTTTTTTTATGTTTTTTGGTATCCCAGTGAATCAACGAATAGTGACTACAGGATACCACTCATTTTCAACATTTTACTGTCATTAATATACCTGTTGTGGAAATAATAATAAAAAGTCACCCCATTCTGTGTTGCCTAGAACTGGAGGTCTGGAAATAAATTAGTAACAGTAACAAGTACATCTCAGTGACATCACAAAGCTGATATTCATATTGTTACTGTTTTTTGTCAGACCTCCAGTTCTAGGCAACACAAAATGGGGTGACTTTTTATTATTTCCAGTTTTCAGTACTATAGAAAAGCGCCCAGTGAGAAACGTTCCGCGGTGAAAAAAAAGGTGTGATTAATTTATCTGTAGTTAATCGCGATTAATTTTTCTGTAGTTAATTAATCTAAATTAATCGCAATTAGTCCCGGCCCTAGTTAAAAGTGGTTAAAAGCTAAGTCGACACAGATGCGTTAAACATTTGAGTAAGTTTTCCACCACTGGTGCAGTTTGAGGTGGTGGGACAGTAGCACCGATAGGAATGTAACATTTTGACCGTATCATAATGCAGGTCAGGATTGTCAATAATAATAATGTTAACACATTGTTTTGTTTTTTGAGGTGAGCTAGGCACTCCAACGCCTGGCTTTAAAGAAATAAAATTACGTCATATGGCAGGCAAGTCTATGGACTTTTTAATGTTTGTTTAGAGCATCTTATGACGTAAATCAAATGGCAGAAGCCAAGTCTTGATGGACCTTTTAATGTTTGTTTAGAGCACCTTATGACATAAATCGAATGGCAGTGGCCAAGTCTATGGACTTTTAATGTTTGTTTAGCCAGCAGTTAAACACCACGTTGTGCTGTCAATCTGACAGTCTATCGATATTCTCTTTTTCTTTTTCAAAAAGAGAAATAAACCTTCCAAGGAAGGGACTGCACACTCCAGGGATCAGAGACGGACAATTTACGGCATCATCAACTTATTTATTAGTGTTTTGCCGTGAGCTTTGTCAGGTGCTGTGCAGTAGTCCCCTTTTTTGTCTCATACAGCTAACCACGGTACAAAGACTTTCACATTACATGAAGGAGAAAGAATAATGAATTACAATAGTTCACTGTTCCGTTTCTGCATCTTATTATGTTCCCCTTCTTGTGCACAGATGGTCAGAGGGCATAAAGCATGGATACAATTCCCTTTTAACTTGATATACAGCAGGGCCAAGTCACTGAATTTTTGATTCACATTGTTGTGGTGAAGTGGCTTTGATCCTCAACCCCAAAACATCTAAACCAATTACACATTTAGCATACTTTTTTTTCTGTGAGTTATTGCTTTCTCTGTGAATGCCGCAGCATTCCGTCTATTGTGAAGAGAGACTTGAGGGTTTGTTTTACTGCAGTCGCGGCAGCAGGGGAGAAGAGACATGCAAGGGGATCAATAAAGGTGAACTTAATATGGAAATGAGCTCGCCTGTGACGGCTGGGGAGTTGTTTAGTCCTTGGAAATATGCTGAGCTCGCGTACTCAATTATGTTCTGTAAGTGGGACCTCTCTCGCGCTCTCTCTCTCTCTCCCTCCATCTGGAAAAGTAAATGATATAATAATATCCATTAGGTTTATGCGTGCCTTAAAGAATATGAGACAGCTTGCTGTTAAATCCATTGACTCAAATCAAATGTAATTACATTATTATTACATTATTACTAGCATTATGGCGTTTCCATAATTATTGTCAACAAAACGACTCGGCATATCATTCACTAGACTTTGTGACATTTGGTTATTGCTGGGTAATGGATGAGACAAATAATATACCCAGTGGAGATTAATACTAACACTGCCCACAGTGCCCAGCGTCAGTTGGAACCAGTAAATTGCTGTGCCCAGCTATGTGTTGCTTCAGAGGCCGTTTCAAGGTGACACAGTCTCCATTTTGTTGACCAGATGTAGCGTATCAGCTAACCGAAACACTCGCCGACCACCTGAGGCAATTCTTCTACCGCGACTATCGACGGGACCGCGATGGGCCGTCAAAAATGCATGTTTTGATTAGAATCGTAATCTGTGATTTTGATTCAGAGAAATCAGTGTTAGAAGATTTTGTCTCCCGTCCATTATAATGGAGGGGGAACACTTTTGCTGACGGACCAACCGGAAGTGGTTTCTAAAGTTGCTCACAGACTGTAGTGTGTCGCTCGCCGATATCAAACAATTCAAAAGCATTAACTGCATAGAAGCCAGGGGATGGTAGGTGTGGTAGATGGCGGCTAAATGTGCAACAAGAGCAGAGAAGAAGAGGTCTTGTTGTTTTGCCTGAAAGTGAAAGTACTCATACCCCTGGCCCGGCTCTAATGAGGCCCACAAAGACCTACTAGCGATGTGTTCATTGTTTTGATTAGATATTAGTCTGGAATTATCTTCCAACGTCTCTGCCCACTATTCAAAGTGAGACTTTATTTTACTATTAAGGACGTGCTGTGATTGGCCAGACACTTTGAGTGGCAGTCGGGACAAATGCTCTCGCCAGAACATGATTTACTATTCTCTGCCTATCGGGTCGCAACTTGAACAGCCTGGAGTCGGCTAAGCGAACGTCGCAACGTTCAACACAGCAACTTGCTCGCTCTGAGGTGTCTCACGTGGCTCAAGTCCGCTTGAGACGGCGGGCCTCGGTCGCGGTCTAGTCCATAGAGTAATATATTTAGGTCTAGTCTGCAGATGTTGGAGGCGAGAGGCCGAGAGGCACTTCTGTGTTGGCCACAGAAGCGGGCGTGGTTATAAGCACAACCCGTGTAGGATTTACAATGTCGCTGAGTGTCCACATACTGTAGTCCAGACAGTACTGGCAGAGCAATAATGTCACACATTGGCCTCCATTAAGCCAGACATGCTTCAATAGGATCTGTGTGTACACTGTGTGTGACAGCCAACAGTTAGAGGTGACAGGTCGATTGGAGTAGCAAGGCCTACTTAAAGCAGCGTAGCAGCAGGGAGGGAACGGTGTCTGATTGATCCTCTGTGCAGACGAGACGAGGTCAGTTCATGGATATACACAGAGTGTATAGCTGAGGTTATCTGCTTATCTCACTGCCCTGCTGAATCGCCTTTTTCCTTCTTAATTTGACGACCTCAGCTTATCTTCTGGGGGATAATCCATGGTTCTGTCGAGAGGTTATCAGCTCTGATTCTTGGACTGTTCTTTCTAAGTCGTCAGTTTAACTGCCCAAAACGGAGATCTCAGTCTTTTCAAACCCATCTGTTGACTGCCCAGAACGGAGATCTCCGTCTATTAATTGCTTTATATTTGTTTGACATCAGCGAGCGACACACTACAGTCTGTGAGCCTCTGTTGCATAACAAGTCGTTGGTCGATCGGCAAAGGTGTTCCCCCTCCATTATAATGGACGGGAGCCAAAATCTTCTCCGGCTAATTTCTCTAAATCTAAATCACATAATACAATTCTAATCAAAACATGCATTTTTGACGGCCCTTCGCGGTCCCGTCAGTAGTCGTGGTAAAATAACTGGTGGTGGTTTTGGTTAGCCGTTTGCTAATGACTGGTCATGCTCACAGGCATGGTGTTACCTTGAAAAGGGCTCTGAAGCAACAAATATCTGGGCAATGTCTATTGACCGTACGAGACGTTTTCAAACGTGAAATTGTGGCGCCTAATGACAAAGTACACTCGTTACATTAGGCCTAAATGTGGTTTAAGTCACCACCCACACAGAAAGTCACCACCCACACAGAGGAGACTCAACACCGGAGAGCCTCTATAAATAGTTTGTGGTGATCGAGTCGCTCTGGGGAAATCTCACAGTCACAGCCTGAATAACAGCTTGTTTTCCTTGTGTAGTACAGTATGTGGCCTAGTAAATGTCAAGTGAAGAATATAACATTGACGTGTCTGTAGAATCTTATGATGCTAGGTAACTAGAATTATTTAACCTTCAACGTTCTGGTGCGTGGATTAAGGTTCTCAGTCGCCACGACGGATTTCAGTTATTTGGATTCCATAGAAACCAGCATGACATGTCTATAATTCTATGAAAGAACGTTGCAACACAGAAAATAGCAGATCTACAAACTCACAGTGACGTGTTGTGAGCTTGTACATCAGTATGTTATGCTATTAGTTATTTTAAGATCAACGAAGAGCATTTGAAGTGATTTTCAGAAGCAGCTCATAAACATGAACTGTGTCAGAAATGTCATGAAAGCAAAGGTTACTGCCTATAAACTGTGATTCCTTCCACTGGTTGGCTGCATGTGGAACAGTAGCAACATTATGGGGGGATTCACACTATGGTCCTGGGTGCGCACTTGGGACCACTTTGCAGATGTGGTAGTGTGAATGATGCGTATATTTTTATAATGATACATTATTTTACCTGGGTTACTTTTGGTAGTTCTACTTGAAGGTTGACAAAGAATGTGTTTGATTAGCACAGCACCAGCCATGGAAAATAAACATAAACAAAAAATGAATGTGAACTGAGTGGTGCAACTCCCCTCTCCCCTCCCCCAAACTTTAATATTTGCTCTAAACTCTGAAAGTGACTCTTCTTCTGTGACATGACATTTTCTGTCTCCAAAGCCCCATAGTCCGCAACGCCCCTCTGAGGCACATAAATTGAATGAAGTGTACCAAGGTGCGCTGTTGAATCTCGGCCAATGTGAATCATGGCCAATGGGGACGGGAACGGTATGAGTCTTAATCTGATTCTTAAGGATTATAATGATAATACCTCAACCTCTTCAGGTAGGTTTCTGTTTTTTACACAGTGACCTTTGTAGGGGGTTTTATGATTCAAACCTTTAATGGTGGCAACCACTACATAAATAAATGGCGCCCGATGTGGGGGCATAAACCACGCTATACAAAGAAGAAAATGGTGCTACCTTTTTTGTGGTGGCGCTACCAAATGAAAAGGTAGGTGGCACCAGTGCTACCTGTGAAAAAGTTAGTCTGGAGCCCTGCTACTGGATCTCTTCTCCACTAGTCCCTTCCCTAACATTTAGTTCTACTAGATCTCTTCTCCACTAGTCCCTTCCTAACATTTAGTTCTACTTGATCTCTTCTCCAATAGTCCCTCCCTAACATTTAGTTCTACTTGATCTCTTCTCCACTAGTCCCTTCCTAACATTTAGTTCTACTAGATCTCTTCTCCACTAGTCCCTTCCTAACATTTAGTTCTACTTGATCTCTTCTCCACTAGTCCCTTCCTAACATTTAGTTCTACTGGATCTCTTCTCCACTAGCCCCTCCCTAACATTTAGTTCTACTGGATCTCTTCTCCACTAGTCCCTCCCTAACATTTAGTTCTACTGGATCTCTTCTCCACTAGCCCCTCCCTAACATTTAGTTCTACTGGATCTCTTCTCCACTAGTCCCTCCCTAACATTTAGTTCTACTGGATCTCTTCTCCACTAGTTCCTCCCTAACATTTTAGTGTAGTTTCTATTTGTTGAACATTTTTCGTCATAGATTTAGGAGAGGAAATCAACACTGGCCTCAGCCATGTCTTGATGTTTTTTTTCTAGTCGTAGCTTCTTAATGCGTTGCATAACAGGTTGCATAGTGAATCATGGGTCTTTGGGTGGGAATCGAGGTGCCTGGGCTGTTGACGGTGGCCTCTGGGTTTGTTGTGGGGCTTTTCCCTCTGTTGTGAGATAAGATTTACGACCAGGGGGAGCAGGCTAAGGAGAGAGAAATCCTTGGAGGCTCAGCTAAGCTTATCTGGATTTCTTCTCCCCCGGCCCAGCCTCTCTCTCTCTCTCTCTCTCTCTCTCTCTCTGTCTCTGCCGGAGTGCAAGTGTGTGACCTTGACAAGAATGTGGCTTATTATTGTAATGAGATACGGTTGTTGTTGAGCGACCTGTGGTCGGAGTGGGAGGCTGAGCCATAGGGGCAACCAGGGGACAGCAGCTATAGGGGGAAAGAATGGAGTTGTAACACTAAGAAATGCCTCCTCCCCCCACCACCATAACATAATCCTTTCCTGTTTCAGATTTATACTTGAGATGCAATGGTGGTAACGCGCTGCATTTACTTAAGTTTACTTTTAAGTACTGTACTTTACTTGAGTGTTTCCAATTTCCAATATTTTTTACTTCTACTCAAGCAAAGCAAAAGTAGAAGCAAAGCTTTTGCACACCTACAAGCGACAGGTGCGTAGGTGAGGGTACGGTGCCCCAAAAATGAACAAGGAAAACAACCGCACACTGTCTTCAAATGCAGTGACCACCATTTATTTACAGGGAAATAGAAACGTTTCGGCCTATGCGGCCTTCATCAGGCTATCTTTATGAACACAAATGTTTGTTCTGATAGGCTTACCTTTAGGCCAGACAGCCTACAAAAAGGATGCTTTCTCATTTGTGTTCATAAAGATAGCCTGATGAAGGCCGCATAGGCCGAAACGTTGCTATTTCCCTGTAAATAAATGGTAGTCACTGCATTTGAAGACAGTGTGCGGTTGTTTTCCTTGTTCACTTCTACTCCACTACATTTATTTGAAAGCTTTAGGTACTAGTTACTTTGTAGATTTTGATTATTATTACAAAACATGCATTAACCACTTCACTTCACTTCACTCACAATGTGTCACGACACATTGTGAGCTTTTGAATTCCGGACTTTTATTTGTAACGGAGTGTTACGAAATTTTATGGAGTCTAGGCTTAAAGGAGTAACACAGACAGGTAACAAAAAAGGAGTTTTACATTTATCGTAAGTTAAAGTTACAGAAACATGAATATCAAAGTATAAATTGGGAAAGCCTATATCTTCAGGGTGGCCAAAACAACAAACAAAACTCCCCACCCTACCTGAAAAGGAAAAGGGTTAAGCTACCACCGTCCAAACAAAAATTACAATCTAGGCTCCCTAACTAAATATACAAAAAATGTGTCTAAAAGGAAATGGCAGTACACCCCTACCAAGCTTTCCTATTGAAAGTGATACACTGTTTTGAAACAAATGTTTTGAAATGCACCTACGAAATAGCTTAGCTATAGTCTGGACTTTAAACACTCAGTAAATAAAGTTACCTTATTAAGCACTCAGCAGAATATGGCAAGGCTCACCGCCTACAGACTCAACACACTAGCCAGTAGCTACAAACAGGGTTCAGCACATGGAGGTGACAGATGGCAAATGGACTGAAGTGGTGTTCATCTCAAGTTTTTATACTGCTGGCTGATGAGATGAGGCACAGGTGTGCCTCCAAACAAGCCACTCCTCCAATCTCCACTCGACTCCACCCTCTAATCACCATACAGGGCACAGCAATCACAGGAATAGGTATTTCTACATTGCAGTACAAGTAAAGAATTTGAGTACTTTTTCCACCACTGGATAGCAGCTAGGGGGAAAGAATGGACAAGAGTTTTCACACTCCAAGAGATGCCGCACTAAACCCGGGTGATTTTCACCCAGACGATAATATTTTTAGTGTTTTGCGCCGTGTTGTGAGCTTGTAGATCTGCTATTTTCACTAGTTTGGGTCACCGGGCAAACATCTAATCTCTCTTTTGGGTCACGGGCTAAACAAGTTCGGGAAACAACTGCACTAGTCAACCTCAATGGACTTTTAACCCACGCAACCCCCACCCTGACAGCTAGCAAACAATATACTGGCCTGAGGCAGCTGGCTGTATGAGTAGGGGGGGATTTGTACCCACCCTGTGTCCTGGCTGGGTAGATCATGCAGGATAACAGACAGTAGTACGTGACAGTTTTGTACACAAAATGAGAAATATGCATACCGACCGTTATGTCCCGTAATTTAACTGTTTGACATGATTGATAGATTGAAGTATTTATTAACAGTTTACAGATTGGGTACATTTCACAAGAAAGCACAACTCAATACTGTTACTGTGGACGACACACTTATAAAGCATTACACTACATCACATACAGTCTCCTATAGATCCACACAAGGACTATTAAAAAAATTAAGATTTTACAAATAAAGATAAATCAAACTATTGTTGAATACACACATACAGTATTTCACAAGCTCAAATGTTTATAATGAGGGTGAAGTTTGTGAAATGTAACAGGAGAAAATTCAGAGGTATGTTTTATTCATAGAAATTCATAGAATCCATCGAAGAATGGACAGTAAAAGGTGCATTTATATAGCGTCTTTATCCAAGGCGCTTTTCATAGATGGCGCTTTACATACTGTAGATTGTGCATTACATTCACCCATTCACACACATTCATACACCTTTTCATAGATTTTCCTTGCTCAAGGACACTTTGACACTTCATCATATCAGACCGGTGACAGTGACGTTTGTCAGATGGGGGATTCCTCTCAGTCATTTGTGTAAAGCATAGTTCTGCACATTAATCAAACGTGCTTACATGAATACAATAAAAGCGCTTGAAACATAATGTTGGCTCATCCTCGTGCATTGCTGTAACTTTTGGATCCCATCTGCTGGACTGTGTGGAGTTTCCGTCCCGCAGCCTGAGGAGAAGCTTGGGCAGCAGTATATCCAATTAACTAAACACATTTCATGCCAGGTCTTGTTCAGACTCTCGTTCAACACTGGTTCCTCTTTCCTCCAGTTCCTCGACCATCTCACAAATAACGATGTCCTTCCCAAATCTCATGGTCGTCTCAATGCTCTGTATACCAGCGGTTTTCAACCCTTCCCCGTCATATCAAAGGTCCATTATTTATTCAGCATTTGAGCCATGGACCTAACCTGACTCTGCCAGATGAGGGCGGTATTGGGTAACCATGTTTCCCAACACAGCAATCATCTGGGATCTCTCACACAGTTGAGCTTACAAAAATCCGTTCCGTACCGGACCAATCAGCGTGAGCTAAGGGCGGGATATGTGCGAAACCGGACGTGAAGCTATATAGACACGTCAATATGATTGGTTGTGTTTGCACGCCCACACGGTGATAGACAGACGGTCCCATCCAATCATCTACCAAGTATCTTGAAAAAAGGAACAGCCCCGTCATCGAATTTGCTTCCGCGATCCCAGATCCCAATAAGCTGTGAAACAAATTTGTGTAGCAAGCTTCTTGGATCTGGCAGCGTCAGGTTACCATGGACCACCATTAGTTGACATTTAGCCTCGCAGACCCACGACTTACAGTAGAACAAGAATAATTGTTAACGTTGGATATGATTTGGTCCACAATTCCATGCTGTATTGATGTTGGTACCTTTTAGGAGAGAGATATATTGAATATGGTAGCCTGTTTCCACCAAAAACGCAATCTGGTGAGTATAATATTGACGTTGATGTGTGTTTTGGTGGTGAATATATTGTGTTATGGCGATATATATTGTGTTATGGTGGTGAGTATATTGACGTTGATGTGTGTTATGGTGGTGAATATATTGTTATGGTGGTGAGTATATTGATGTTGATGTGTGTTATGGTGGTGAATATATTGTGTTATGGTGGTGATGTGTGTTATGGTGGTGGTGGATATATTGTTCTGGTAGTACGGTCCATTCTCCATTTCAAAGTCAAACTGTTTCTGTGAGCCTTGGAAAATATCTCATATCTCAGATTCATAATAAACCTGAAATGCTGATAATCCAACTGGTTTATTATATTTGTATATTTCATTATACATTTATATGTTTTATTATATATATATATTATTTAAATTATTATTACCCATACAGAATTAAAGTGTCTCTCTCTCTATGACTTCAAACACACACTAGGTCATGTGGGTGGCTGGCTGTGTCACTGCTTGGTTTCCTCTCTGTATCATTTGTGTGTGCTTATGATTTCCTGAAAGCCTGCAATTAGCATGCTTCTTACTGAAACTGACCAAGTTGCCTGGAAACCTCTTGAAAGCCTGCAATTAGCTACTGAAACTGACAGAGTTACCTGGAAACCCAGGGGGGGTTTTGCCAACAAGCTGATGGTCTACAATAGGCCATTAAATGGCCCAGGAACATGCTTGCTAACACACTCTTCATAATCGGAAGTGTGTGCTCAGTTTCTTAGCCCGGGTTAATGTGTCCGGCAAAAAAGTGCAGCTCGATCATATCCCTCTGTCGACAGAAGAGGTTTGGAAATGCAGGAAGATTTCACCCTATTTCACACATAAGTATGCCCAAGCTCAGTTCAATCCCAGATTTCATGTATTTTCTCTTTGCAGCCAGTTGAGCATTGTTTTCTCCAATGTGGCTTCATTGTCAAACAGAAACTTTGGAATGTTTGCGTGACACTCAATCATTGTGGTTCAGTGGAGAGTTGGAGGCCATGCAGTAAATCCCTGGTGGAATCTGACAGTGGTTTAGTGTTGGGTAGAGTAGGGCCATGTTTAGTCTGACAAATTGGGTCATTGTGGTGTGGTTTAATATATGGCAACCTTCCCTGTGTTATTTCACTAGTCCGATCCAGAAGAACACAGTTTGCCGGCCACTGCTAGCATATCATGAGGTTATGTCTTCCCTTCGTCTCTGGAATCCTGCCACGCAGATGAGGCTGAAAACCCCGCCTTCCATTACCCCCCAAAACAGGGAGGCATAATTTTCCCTTAGTGCCTCACGCTACCTCGTCTTATGTCTCTGTAGATGCGTTACTATTCCAAACGAGGTGCTTGCTGAAGTCAGAAATGACCACAGAACATCGGCGCTATTTTCAAAACCATGGAAAGCGCCGTAGATTTAGTGAACAGCAGTGCACTCGCGAAACCGGTCTAGGATCGCTGAAGAAGGAAAGAAATTTAAAAAATAGGACTATAGTAAATGATAATAAAGAAATCGCAGCTCTGACTGTGGGTGACGGGGTTTTATGCTAAATCATATTTTATAATGTTTTCAATGACTAGATACACTCCACACTGTTTTGTCCCAAATGGGCTGCCGTAAACAGGCGATCTGCGGTGGGCATGGGGGATGGAGTTATGCAAGTCTTCACATCTACCACCCGCCCAGAATGGGTTATTTGACATCGTTTGTTCAAACGTTAAAAAAGAATATCCTTTTCTAGGCATCTTCTCATGCTGGCTCAGTGTCAGAGTTTGTGTTAGGCTTGACGAATCAGAGTCTCAGATTAAGTTTAATCCCACTCTGTTGTTCACCAAGGCTTCGGAAGTTGTGAGGAATATATTATATATTAACTGTAGTATATGTTAATTTCTCTGAAGCAATAGAATATTTTGTGTTGACCGAACCATTGGCTTTCTGTGGGTGTTAAATACATTTCAAAATGTATCACATCGTGTTCATAAGACTTCCTTCTATTTATGCTTTTTTTTCATCATCCAAGTAGATCTTCATTCCACATTTACTTCACATAATTAGCCATTGCAATTATTACATTACGTTTGCTTTTCTTGACCAGCCAGCAACTTCCAAAGGCATTTCTAAATAACAGTTCTCAAAGTGAGGCCCATTTATTTTCAAATGGGGGTCCGTGGGCTAACATGTGTCAATATGGGGATCCGTGGGCTAATATTTGTCTATGGGGGTCAGTGGGGTAATATTTTTCTATGGGGGTCAGTGGGGTAATATTTGTCTATGGGGGTCAGTGGGGTAACAGGTGTCTATCATATGGGGGTCCCTGGGCTCGTATGTAATGGTTGATTTTACACCTGGTTGCATGCTGAACATAGAAGATCTACAAGCTTGTGGATCTGCTCATTTCAGAGCACAACCAAAGATGAAATGACTTGTCTTTTAGTTCTACTTGATCTCATCTCCACTAGTGAGGGGTAGAAGTGAGGAGATAGGCCTCACTTCACAGTATTTGCTGTCATATAGAAGTAGTAGGGCTCATTGTGTGGTCTAGTCTCCATTAGGGCTTTAAGCAACTCGACTTGTAAATCCACTAGTCGACTATTCAACTAGTCGACTTGAAAAGAAAGTTCCCTGTTCTCCATTTTTGTAGGCCTCAAGATCAGCTAGATTATAGTTATAGTCACCAATGTACACCGTTTTTAAATGTACAACTATTATTATTATTATTATTATTGGTCTAGTCTCCATACAGTTTAGGGCTCATTGTGTGGTCTAGTCTACATACAGTTTAGGGCTCATTGTGTGCTCTTGTCTCCATACAGTAGTAGGGCTCATTGTGCGGTCTTGTCTCCATACAGTAGTAGGGCTCATATTGTGTTCTAGTCTCCATACAGTAGTAGGGCTCATATTGTGTTCTAGTCTCCATACAGTAGTAGGGCTCATATTGTGTTCTAGTCTCCATACAGTAGTAGGGCTCATTGTGTGGTCTTGTCTCCATACAGTAGTAGGGCTCATTGTGTGGTCTTGTCTCCATACAGTAGTAGGGCTCATTGTGTGGTCTTGTCTCCATACAGTAGTAGGGCTCATTGTGTGGTCTTGTCTCCATACAGTAGTAGGGCTCATTGTGTGGTCTTGTCTCCATACAGTAGTAGGGCTCATTGTGTTGTCTTGTCTCCATACAGTAGTAGGGCTCATTGTGTGGTCTTGTCTCCATACAGTAGTAGGGCTCATTGTGTGGTCTTGTCTCCATACAGTAGTAGGGCTCATTGTGTTGTCTTGTCTCCATACAGTAGTAGGGCTCATTGTGTGGTCTTGTCTCCATACAGTAGTAGGGCTCATTGTGTGGTCTTGTCTCCATACGGTAGTAGGGCTTATTGTGTGGTCTTGTCTCCATACAGTGGTAGGGCTCATTGTGTGGTCTAGTCTCCATACAGTAGTAGGGCTCATTGTGTGGTCTAGTCTCCATACAGTAGTAGGGCTCATTGTGTGGTCTAGTCTCCATACAGTAGTAGGGCTTGTAGCAACTCATAATGTAATAACTGCTCATGATGTAGTAAGGGCTCAAAAAGGCTCATAATGTAATAAGTTAAATGTAATAAAAACTCATAATGTAATAATCAGCTCATAATGTAATAAAATCATGAGCGCATAACATAACAGATTTTTCTATAAAAGACGTGTTACGTTATGAGTTGCTACAATAGGCAGTTCATAATGTAATAAAAGTTCATAATGTAATAATGGCCCATATTGGTGAGAAAAGTCTTACACTATCATTGTTATTACCTCTGTTGACAAATGTAGACTTTCATATGGCCCATATAGTCTTACACTGTCATTGTTATTACCTCTGTTGACAAATGTAGACTTTCATATGGCCCATATAGTCTTACACTGTCATTGTTATTACCTCTGTTGACAAATGTAGACTTCCATATGGCCCATATAGTCTTACACTGTCATTGTTATTACCTATATTGACAAATGTAGACTTTTATATGGCCCATATAGTCTTACACCGTCATTGTTATTACCTCTGTTGACAAATGTAGACTTTCATATGGCCCACATAGTCTTACACCGTCATTGTTATTACCTCTGTTGACAAATGTAGACTTCCATATGGCCCATATAGTCTTACACTGTCATTGTTATTACCTCTGTTGACAAATGTAGACTTTCATATCGTCACCTTATTAAACTAATTGCCTAAGTCATTTTTTGCCAAAAATATGTTTTGGCCTAAATCACCACCTGGTGATGCTGGCCACCTCTGGTAAAATCGCCCGAGCCCTAATGTAAAAGGCCTTCCTGTTACACCCTTATAAGTCATAATAAAATGTGACTTAGGCCATTTTAACACACCTTTCAAAATGGGAGTGAATGGGACTGAATGGGAGGTACTGTTACTATGGGACTGATAGAATGGGAGTGAATGGGACTGAATGGGAGAGAAAGGGAGGTACTGTTACTATGGGACTGATACTATGGGAGTGCATGGGACTGAATGGGAGTGAATGGGAGGTACTGTTACTATGGGACTGATAGAATGGGACTGAATGGGAGTGAAAGGGAGGTACTGTTACTATGGGACTGATACTATGGGAGTGAATGGGACTGAATGGGAGTGAAAGGGAGGTACTGTTACTATGGGACTGATACTATGGGAGTGCATGGGACTGAATGGGAGTGAATGGGAGGTACTATTACTATGGGACTGATATAATGTGACTGAATGGGAGTGAAAGGGAGGTACTGTTACTATGGGACTGGTACTATGGGAGTGAATGGGACTGAATGGGAGTGAAAGGGAGGTACTGTTACTATGGGACTAATAGAATGGGAGTGAATGGGACTGAATGGGAGGTACTGTTACTATGGGACTGATAGAATGGGACTGAATTGGAGTGAAAGGGAGGTACTGTTACTATGGGACTGATACGATGGGAGTGAATAGGACTGAATGGGACTGAATGGGAGTGAAAGGGAGGTACTGTTACTATGGGTAACAGTACCCGGCCAGGAGACAACCCACAGAGCCTAGTCCCTCCATGTGCCAGAAGTGTACCTCCCAGCCTTGGCAGAGTAGTTCTGGAGTAGTTCCAACAGATTGTGTGCCCCTGGTTTTTCCCTAGTGGGACTGATTGAGGGTAGCTACTGGGACGTAAGTCGGGACTTGATCACTCCCGGCTGGGTCGCCTAAATGATGGGTATGATGTTGAGAGACCCGAAACACCGTTGACCTCAGGATACATCACTGAGGATACGTCCCAGGTGCATCCATGCGATGTTTTTTAGTTATAGTTCTTCTATTTATATAGTGACTCATAGGAATAGACTATGTGACAACCAGGTATAGTCTGGTGACCACCGGAGAGACGGGTGACAGCTGGAATGTAGACGGCACCCGGGTGAGCAGTATGGTTTAGCGCCCCAGCCTGTGTCCTCTGTGAGGATGAAGTCCAACAACCCTCGGTGAGGCCTTTGGGAGGGCCATGCAAGCAGCAAGCGGAACCGCAGCACCATGACCCTGCGGAACCATTGCCCACCACTCCTGAATGAACTGTCTGGTGCTGGGACTCTGGTGCAACGCACAGGTCCTCGCTCTACTCCTGGTGAGAGCAGGAGTGGACCTGGTGAGAGAGTAGGAGGGGCCCGGCCCGGCCAGGAGACAACCCACAGAGCCTAGTCCCTCCATGTGCCAGAAGTGTACCTCCCAGCCCTGGCAGAGTAGTTCTGGAGTGAATGGGAGGTATTGTTACTATGAGACTGATACTATGGGAGTGAATGGGACTGAATGGGAGGGAATGTGACTGAATGGGAGGTACTGTTACTATGGGACTGCCACTCCCATTCAGTCCCATTCACTCCCATAGTATCAGTCCCATAGTAACAGTACCTCCCATTCACTCCCATTCAGTCCCATAGTATCAGTCCCATAGTAACAGTACCTCCCATTCACTCCCATTCAGTACCATTCACTCCCATTCACTCCCATTCAGTCCCATAGTAACAGTACCTCTCATTCAGTCCCATTCACTCCAAATTCACTCCCATTCAGTCCCCTTCAGTGTCAAATGTCTTTGTTCTCTGATATTATTTTAAACAACAAATAATTGGAATAAAACATTTTGCCTAAGTCACTTACTGCAGAAGTAATTTGGCCTAAATAACGTTTATAATTGCCTAAGTTAAAATGGCATGTTCAGATATTGGCCCAAGTCATTTTATCCTTACATGTTACATGATTGACATACACCTTTATTTGTATGTTAATAGTCATATCTTTTCATATTTTTAGTTTAATTAGTTTAATAAGGTGACGATATGAAAGTCTACATTTGTCAACAGAGGTAATAACAATGACAGTGTAAGACTATATGGGCCATATAAAAGTCTACATTTGTCAACAGACGTAATACAAATGACAGTGTAAGACTATATGGGCCATATGAAAGTCTACATTTGTCAACAGACGTAATACAAATGACAGTGTAAGACTATATGGGCCATATGAAAGTCTACATTTGTCAACAGAGGTAATAACAATGACAGTGTAAGACTATATGGGCCATATGGAAGTCTACATTTTTTTGAACAGAGGTAATGACAGTGTAAGACTATGGGCCATATGAAAGTCTACATTTGTCAACAGAGGTAATAACAATGACAGTGTAAGACTATATGGGCCATATGAAAGTCTACATTTGTCAACCGAGGTAATACAAATGACAGTGTAAGACTATGGGCCATATGAAAGTCTACATTTGTCAACAGAGGTAATGACAGTGTAAGACTATATGGGCCATATGGAAGTCTACATTTGTCAACAGAGGTAATAACAATGACAGTGTAAGACTATATTGGCCATATGAAAGTCTACATTTGTCAACAGAGGTAATACAAATGACAGTGTAAGACTATATGGGCCATATGAAAGTCTACATTTGTCAATAGACGTAATACAAATGACAGTGTAAGACTATATGGGCCATATGAAAGTCTACATTTGTCAACAGAGGTAATAACAATGACAATGTAAGACTATATGGGCCATATGGAAGTCTACATTTTTTTAAACAGAGGTAATAACAATGACAGTGTAAGACTATATGGGCCATATGAAAGTCTACATTTGTCAACAGAGGTAATAACAATGACAGTGTAAGACTATATGGGCCATATGAAAGTCTACATTTGTCAACAGAGGTAATGACAGTGTAAGACTATATGGGCCATATGGGAGTCTACATTTGTCAACAGAGGTAATAACAATGACAGTGTAAGACTATATGGGCCATATGAAAGTCTACATTTGTCAACAGAGGTAAAAACAATGACAGTGTAAGACTATATGGGCCATATGAAAGTCTACATTTGTCAACAGAGGTAAAAACAATGACAGTGTAAGACTATATGGGCCATATGAAAGTCTACATTTGTCAACAGAGGTAATAACAATGACAGTGTAAGACTTTTCTCACCAATATGGGCCATTATTACTTTTACTACATTATGAGCTGCCTATTGTAGCAACTCATACCGTAACACGTCTTTTATAGAAAAATCTGTTATTATGTTATGCGCTCATGATTTTATTACATTATGAGCTGATTATTACATTATGAGTTTTTATTACATTTAACTTATTACATTATGAGCCTTTTTGAGCCCTTATTACATCATGAGCAGTTATTACATTATGAGTTGCTACAGGGCTCATTGTGTGGTCTAGTCTCCATACAGTAGTAGGGCTCATTGTGTGGTCTTGTCCGCAGCCCACACAGGTGCATGTGTTTGGTCCGACGTACTAACTAAACAGTCCGACAGGCATTAGTCCCGACACCCTAGCCCTAAACCTAAACCTAACCTCACAGGAAGCCATGGGTTAGTTTTTACCTGCCGCACATGTCGGGAGCCACAAGTTAGTTTTAACCCGACCACAGGATAGTTGTAGCCCGCCACGCATGTCGAAAGCCACGGGTTAGTTTTAACCATCCACGCATGTCGGGATCCTCAGGTTAGTTTTAACCTGCCACGCATGTCGGGAGCCTCAGGTTAGTTTGAACCTGCCACGCATGTAGGGAGCCTTGGATTAACCGGCCACGAGTTAGTTGTGCGAGTTGTTGTCGGACTAATGCCTGTGGGACTGTTAGTATATCTAACCAGCACATGCACCCTGACCCAAACTGACTGTTAGTATGTCTAACCAGCACATGCACCCCGGCCCACACTGACTGTTAGTATGTCTAACCAGCCCATGCACCCTGACCCAAACTGACTGTTAGTATGTCTAACCAGCCCATGCACCCCGGCCCACACTGCGTCTCTATGTGTCTCCATGCAGGAGCAGAGAGAGCGTTGACAGCTCAGGGTGATTACCTGCATGTCCTGTCTCTTACAGTACGGTGTGCCAAGGTAGTACGGTTGTAGGACAGTAGTAGGGTTCATTGTGTGGTCTAGTCTCCATACAGTACGGTGTGCCACAGTAGTACGGTTGTAGTAGAGTTCATTGTGTGGTCTAGTCCAGGGTTTCTCAACCTGTGGGTCGCGACCCAAATTAATTTGGGGTCCCCCCAAAAATATATATATCTTTTTGCAACTGAATGGCTGGAAAATGGAAATTAAGAGTTTACATAGTACACATAGTGCATGCGTAAACTTTCCTTAATGATTATATCTGGTTTCAGTATTTATTTATGATGTATTTCCGCTATTATTAAGGATATTGTAGCGGTCATTTTATATTGGGGTGGGGAGGGGGCATGTCCGCCGGTCCCCAGCCAAAAACGTTGAGAACCCCTGGTCTAGACTCCATTAAGTACGTTGTTCCACAGTATAGTGTAGTAGGGTTGTAGGACAGTAGTGGGGTTCATAGTGTGGTCTAGTCTCCATCCAGTACGTTGTTCAACAGTAGTACGGTTGTAGGACAGCAGGGTTCATGGCGTGCTCTCCTCTCTCAGAGAGAGCGTTGACAGTAGTACGGTTGTAGGACAGCAGGGTTCATGGCGTGCTCTCCTCTCTCAGAGAGAGCGTTGACAGTAGTACGGTTGTAGGACAGCAGGGTTCATGGCGTGCTCTCCTCTCTCAGAGAGAGCGTTGACAGTAGTACGGTTGTAGGACAGCAGGGTTCATGGCGTGCTCTCCTCTCTCAGAGAGAGCGTTGACAGTAGTACGGTTGTAGGACAGCAGGGTTCATGGCGTGCTCTCCTCTCTCAGAGAGAGCGTTGACAGTAGTACGGTTGTAGGACAGCAGGGTTCATGGCGTGCTCTCCTCTCTCAGAGAGAGCGTTGACAGTAGTACGGTTGTAGGACAGCAGGGTTCATGGCGTGCTCTCCTCTCTCAGACAGTAGTACGGTTGTAGGACAGCAGGGTTCATGGTGTGCTCTCCTCTCTCAGAGAGAGCGTTGACAGTAGTACGGTTGTAGGACAGCAGGGTTCATGGTGTGCTCTCCTCTCAGAGAGAGCGTTGACAGTAGTACGGTTGTAGGACAGCAGGGTTCATGGTGTGCTCTCCTCTCTCAGACAGTAGTACGGTTGTAGGACAGCAGGGTTCATGGTGTGCTCTCCTCTCTCAGAGAGAGCGTTGACAGTAGTACGGTTGTAGGACAGCAGGGTTCATGGTGTGCTCTCCTCTCTCGGAGAGAGAGAGACAGCTCAGGGTGATTACCTGTCCCGTCTCGTTCAGTCAAGCCGCCACACTGCATGGCCAGCTGCGCCGCACCGCGTTGTCACGCATCAGGAAGTGACATGCTTTGATTACGGTGTCATTAAGACCAAGCTCACTGCCGGCAGTGCCATGCCACCACAAATTTGTTCTGGCCCACAAGAGCATGATGAGACTGTCCTTTGAGCTCCTCTCACATTTCAATAAACCACACAATGGCTTATTCCAATAACATTAAGATTTTGAACTAATAGTGGAACTATAGTGGAAGTGGTTGGTCTTCAGGGCACTCGGTTTGCAATCATGGAAAGGATGTGGAGATTCTGTGTGTTTTGTCACAGCAGTAGACCTCGTCAGTCTACTGGTGTGACTAATCGAATGTCTAAATATCAGCTTGAGTCCAAGTTTATTCCCTGAGTGCTGGTTCTAATGATATTTTAAAAAAGCTATGTTTATAGTATGCAACACGTTGAGAGCTTGTAGATCTGATATTTTCAACATGCAAGTGTAAAATCAGGCATTATTATATTATATATTATATGCCGGCACGGCCCGCTAAAATACGATTTAGCCGACAAAACCAACTGTATTTAGTCCACTAAAGTCTTAGTAGGATATTTAGTTGACTAAAACTAGATTAAAAGTAACACATTTCAGATGACTAAAATATGACTAAAACTAAAGGACATTTTACACAAAAGACTATGACTAAATCAAGTCAAGCATTTGATGTTGCCTGTTTAAAGCCAATGTACTGTAGTAATGTTCAGCAACTACAGACAATAAATATTTTCTCGTCTCTTAGTTTAGCACATAGTGTAGGCTGTCAGCCCCACTGTCTCCTCATATAGCTGTCACCGTGCCCCTTACACACACACACACACACACACACACACACACACACACACACACACACACACACACACACACAGGTGGAATCAATTACTGGCCCGCGGCAGCTCTGCTTCCTCGCCACAACTTAGTCCTTAATTGAGGGAATTAATGAGTAATCAGTCCATGAGATGATGTGGTGTCAGAGAGCTCAGCCCTGTGGGTGGGGTGGGGTGGGGTGGAGAGGAGAGGAGAGGAGAGGAGAGGAGAGGAGAGGAGAGGAGAGGAGAGGAGAGGAGAGGGTGTCAGGAACACTGCAGGACTTTGTCTGTTTGAAGAGGGAGTTCAGTGTGTCTCGACCTCCGGCCAGGCTGATACTAATCAGGTCTTAGTGAAAGGTCGAGGGCAGAAACATGACTCTCCACTACTGAAGCACAGCTTGACCACGGCCAGGCGAAGGTCTGCTTTTAAACAGCCACCGCTGTTCTAGAATGTCTCCCTCAGTGTCTGCTTTTAACACTGCTTTTGCACTGTTTCCCCCTCGTTCAAGTCAACGAGGGGGATTCTTTTTTTACTGAAGGGACCAAAACAGTTTATCTCCTTAACACGGAGACACTGATAGACGGTAGTACAGCACGATCTCAAACTGAATCAATATAAAACAGTTGTGTTCAACCAGTGGTCCGGGGACCACCAGTAGTCCTTGAGGGGTTTCCAGGTAGTCACCAGCTAAATGATGGAGAGTTGGTACTTGGTAGCCAAATGGACCCTTATAGATCTTTAACTCTCGAGATCTAAATTATGGAGAGTTGGTACTTGGTAGCCAAATGGACCCTTATAGATCTTTAACTCTCGAGACCTCTTGTGTAGACAAGAGGTCTACACAAAATTGTTATGTTGATGTTTGCCTGTCATCTATTGTAGCTACGTCAATACAGCACGGAAATGTCGACAAAATCTTATCCAACAATTTCAAAAATATCTTGGGGCTGAGAGGCTAAATGTCATGGTGGTCCGTGGCACAAACGGCGAATAAATAATGAGATATATGACAGCGTGTGTTCATGTGGTGGTTCTGAAGTGCCTGGTAGTAAACTGTATACTCTCTCTCTCTCTCTCTCTCTCTCTCTCTCTCTCTCTCTCTCTCTCTCTCTCTCTCTCTCTCAACATACGTTTACCGTTTACATTGCCAAAGCAAGACTGGAACAGAACAATGAAGATAAAACGATGCACAAATAAATATTGAATATTCTCTCTCTCTCTCACCAGATGGAATCTCCGGTCTCGACGCCCGGCGCCCCTCCTCCCCCGCCTCCGCCCCCCCTCCACCTCCCGGCCACCGGGGGCAGCGGCAGCAGCAGCGGCGGCAGTGAGATTGCGTCACCGTGCGAGCAGATCATGGTGCGCACGCGCTCCGTGGCGGTGAACACGTGCGACGTGGCTCTGGCCACGGAGCCCGAGTGCCTCGGGCCGTGCGAGCCCGGAACCTCCGTCAACCTGCAGGGCATCGTGTGGCAGGAGACCGAGGACGGTGAGTGTCTCTGTGTGTCACCTTTATAGCTCTGAACCCCATTGAGACCTGAGACCAGATTCTACAAAATGTCTTCCAATTCCTGAAGAAAACGTATCGGTGGTGCACTGCTGGTGCTCAAACCCACAAGACCCACAGACCCACATGTCAAGTACCCACAGAATTATCTGTGTTTGACCACCCCCCCACCCCCCAGAATCAAATATTTGAGTTAAAAACGTTAACTGTGAAAGAATATATACACTATTCAAAGATTTGCGCCACATCTTTTTCAAAAATCGCAGATCTACAAGCTCTCCTATGCCCAGCTTTGTGTGTCTGTGTGAATAATATCGACTAGTTGATTGGCTGATCACCCCATAGCGATGATTTGATTGGCTGAGAAAAGTACATATTAAGGATAAAAAGTGAGGGCAGAAAAGTGAAGACACAAATTGCGATTCGCCAGAATGAGATGATGTATGATGATAAGAGCGCCCCTCACTTCACACGGGTGTGATTTTCTTAAATAAAAAAACACCCCCACCCCCCCCAAAAAAAACATGAATTGAAAACGAATTCAATGATTATTTTTTCCAGTAATTTCATGAAGAATGAAAAATCTAAGAAATTTCATGAATTGGAAAACACATTTTTAGTGAAAATAGCCGAAGCGACGCGTTGTGTGCTTGTAGATCTGCTATTTTCACTAGTTTGGGTCCTGCATGGGGAGACGGCAAACTCTGGGTCTTTTGGGTCACGGTTAAAAGGTTTGGGAACCACTGTTTTATGGTTGAGTCTCTCACACGTCAGACCCACATCAGTGTGAATGGAAGCATTGAGGGATACACAAGGGATAGTTCTGTTTTTCTGTTCAGCTGTCTTTTATTCAGACAAATAAAGGATAGCTGTGTGAAGGTGTCAAGAATGTAGTGATTTTTCTTCTCCTCCCTCCATCAGCAAGACTTGCACATTCTCGTGAAGTCAGCTGCAGTTGAAACAAAATTGGATTTGCCCCAAGCTGCTCCAGGAATTGACAGAGTTTGGGTTGACACAGCCTGCTTAATGTTGCACCACTAGAATAGTCTGCAGATAGGTATTTAGATGGCCTTGATTTGCTTTCCACTCAGGCGTACGGTACACAGACGGTTTACACAGAATCGGTTTGTTTCGCTGCACAGAGAGAGAGATATCTGCTCTCTGCAACGACAACACAAAGCTGCTATTTGAAAATAGACTATTACAAGCTTTTTTTAATGAGTACTTTTTACTTTTGGTAGTAGTACAGTTTGATAATCGCAATACTTTTGTACTTTTACTAGAAAATGTTGGCCAAATTTTACTATTGGCTGCAATGTATTTCTTCATTGCAGTATTTCTTTCTTTCTTTCGGGTGTTTCTGACTCACCTCAGACCCTCCTCCATCACGCCAGAATGTCGCCCCTTGACTCTGTTTCCGAGCGAAGCTTGGAGACGGTGGCCTGAATGTTTTGGGTGACGGGTTGTATACACACAAGGCCGCTTGTGTTGGTGACACAAACATGGCTCCATGCCAGCTTGCGGCAGTGTTGTGATGGTGTGCCTCCCATAGAGTGACCCGCCTCTCACCAAAATTCACATGGGAAGAAAAGTCGAGATAAATGATGTGGACATAAGTGGATGCTCTGATGAAGGCTGCCTAGCCGAACCGCGTTCCTTTTTGGTGTGTGCCAATAAAGAAATGGCGTATACTTTGTCCGCCATTTATTTAATTTTTAGAATTTTTTTAATTACTATTTTTTTATGTATAGGCTACTGGATTTGGGTTTAGCACTCCACCGAAAACCATTGCTGATGTGCAACCTCTTTTTCTCATTTATTATTAAGTATTAGGTATTTAGAAAGTCCATCCTTCACTGTCTGTGTGTGTTGAGATGTCTAGAGGCCTCCTAGACAATCTCCCCTCAGACGACTGCCTTTGTTTTACTTGGCTATACACAATTTGAAGATACTTCAGCTGCGCCACCAGTTCATTGTTCAGAAAGTCTACCATTGTTGTGTAGTTTGGTGTCTTGCTAAGCGACAGAGAGATGTCTCTGTAATTGAATAAGAAAGCAGGCCTTTCATGAATTTTCTCTGGATGTGTAATTGTGGGTTTTTAGATGTGCATTAACAGCCCTCTCTCCATAGCCTATACTCTTCTCTCCTTTTAAGATTATTTGACTCAAGAGACTCCTGATCTAGAGCCTCCATAGCATTATCCATCCATCTTCAACCGCTTATCCGTAGTCGGGTCGCAGGGGCAACAGCTCCACCAGAGAGCTCCAGACTTCCCTCTCCAGAGCAACATTAGTGACTTCCTCCTGGGGGATCCTGAGACGTTCCAAGGCCAGTGAGTCGATGCGTTTCCTCCAACTGCGCCTTGGTCTGCCTCAGGGTCTCCTCCCAGTGGGATCTGCCTCGAGGAACTGCCTAGGGAGACACCCGAGAGGCATCCTAACCAGATGCCCGAAACACCTAAGCTGACTCTTTTCCAGGCGAAGAAGCAGCGACTCTACTCTTCTCACCCTATATATCTCTAAGGGAGATGCCAGCCACCCGTCAAAGAAACCTCATTTTGGCCACCTGTATTCGCGACCTTATTATATTATTACATTCTATATTATAGTATTACATTATATTATAGAGCCTCCATAGCATTATATCTAGCATAGTACATTATTAGACCACTGGTTCCCAAACAGTGGGACGGGACCTATGTGTGGATGTGGGTCATATCTAATTTCTAAAAAGTCTGGGAAGCATTACATTATTAGACAGCACACACAGCCGTGACATGATCCTGGAAGAAGCCATGTGGCTATAACCTTTAATCGGAGAGAGTAGTCCCAGTTTGTTCCTACATATGCACGTCGCTTTAAGTGAGCTGTAGAGAATCTCTTCATTGTGGTAGAATGGATCAAACAAATGAAAACCAAAATGAGGAAATGTTAGGCGAAGAACTTTACACTCGGGAGAAGAAGACTGACAATAAACGATACAACAGAAAGTGGCTGATTAACAATGATGTCGAGCAGACCCCCAAACACCTCTCTGCATGACACGTCTCACGCTGAGCTGTTTAGGCGCACTGTGTGTGTGTGTGTGTGTGTGTGTGTGTGTGTGTGTGTGTGTGTGTGTGTGTGCGCGTGTGCGTGTGCGTGCGTGCGCGTGCGTGTGCAGTCTCTGAGTAATAGTCTCTGCAGCTCACTTGACTCAGGAGGACTCGGGAGAGAGAGAGCGGGATGAAACGACAACAACGTTTCATCTGACAAAATGCCATCCCAGAAGTCAACCCGTTGGGCCCCCGCCACCCCGGGCACACCCATGTCATGTAGTCAACCCTTTGGCCCCAGGCGGGCACACCCATGTCATGTAGTCAACCCTTTGGCCCCAGGCGGGCACACCCATGTTATGTAGTCAACCCTTTGGGCCAAGGGCGGGCACACCCATGTCATGTAGTCAACCCGTTGTGTCCCCGCCACCCTGGACACACCCATGTCATGAAGTCAACCCTTTAGCCCCAGGCATAGCAGACACTGCCATTTCATGTCGGCTGATACGGAGAGATTAATCATTGATCGTGCATAACTTGGTTACAGAGTAAAAGCTTTTTTTTTCTTTTTTACATTAGACAAATAGCAGTGCACTTTAAAGCAACATACTGGTAAATGGTATATTTATATAGCGCCTTTATCCAAGGCGCTTTACATAGATGGTGCAGTAGCCTACATTCACCCATTCACACACCGATGGCGGAGGAAACCATGCAAGCCACCAACCTGGTGGGCTGGCATGTTTTTGTCCCAATTCCATCCCCAGTGTAGTCCGGGCCTGAGACTAAAAGTCTTAAGATTTAGATATTTACTCGACTAAGACTAGACTAAGACTAAACAATTTCAGGTGACTAAATAGGACTAAAACTAAATTCTGTGTTCAAAAGACTAAGGGCTTTATTTTCATCAGTGCCTTACCCCTTTTACTATTTTGAAAAACATTTTAAAATAGTTCAACTAGACGGTCTACAGTCTACATGGATACGTTGTGAGATTGTATGTAGATCATCTATACACTGACACGAAACAAGACAGGAACGCCCAAAAACGTCACATCCGGTTTTTTACCCTGGGCAGAATTTTCTATGGCTGCCAATGCAACTTTTTCCAATCCTTAATCACATACGGACAAACATCTATGCCGATAATATCTAACTTGCGGAGGTAGCGTGCCTTGTCCACGGGCAACAGATCTTTCAACGTATGGCATTGCAAATACGTTTGATAATCGCTACTCTGCGCAATATTGTTTTGGAAATGCCGCAAATTGCATTGCAGTGAACGAGAGCAAATCTCAATTTATCTCGCGTTTTCGTGTCAGTGTATTTGAACAATTGAAAATGTTTTTTATTTTTATGCGAAAAAGGCAAAGAAGTTTAGGGATAAGGCACGTGTGAAAATATGGCCCTAAGGGCCCTATCTTGCGCGCTGCCTTGACCCATATCCCTAAACTTCTTTGCCATGTTTTAGTTTATTTTTTATTTATTTAAAATTTTAACTTTTTTTAAAAATATTTCAAATAGCTGATGTAAAAGAGACATCACTATCTGTAACGGAGGGCCAACCCTTGCTAGGGTCATCATGCTGATGCCTTCAGATGTCATTTCTGAAGTGCCGGAGGAGAAGTGTACTGCTCTTGAAGCGCTGCCCAGACAGCCTTGGCTCCTGCTCTGGGCAACAGGGAGCGCAGAGGCAGGGGGCCCTTTGGCTAAAACACTGCAGCCCCATGCCAGCCCACCCCCTCACCACACTGCAGCCCCATGCCAGCCCACCCCCTCACCACACTGCAGCCCCATGCCAGCCCACCCCCTCACCAGCCCCATACCAGTCCCATGCCAGCCCACCCCCTCACCAGCCCCATGCCAGCATCAACCCCTCACCAGCCCCATACCAGTCCCATGCCAGCCCACCCCCTCACCAGCCCCATGCCAGCATCAACCCCTCACCAGCCCCATACCAGTCCCATGCCAGCCCACCCCCTCACCAGCCCCATGCCAGCATCAACCCCTCACCAGCAGCACCACAGACCCATGGGTTCCAGCACTCCCCCTCAAACAGACACGCACAAACCACCGTCTTCCCCTTAACATGTAATAATAAAGTATCTTTTACAAGTTTGAACTGGCCAAGAGAAGAGGCAAATAACGTCACACAGCTCTGCCAGTAAAAGGACATACAGCACAATAACAAGGACAGACATATAACATCCGTAAGCACAGTAGCCACTACCTAGCAGAGCTTCTCTAAGTACCCAAAGTAGTATGTTGCTTTGATTTATTGATGTAGTAGCTACAAAAATCTTCCTCAATATCTGCCTCAAACTATGGAATGAACTCCCAATCCTCCGCCGTAGTCTGAAAACCCACCTCTTCAGAATCCATATTAGCCCGTAGCACTTGCCGTAGCACTTTCCCTAGCCTCGATGACCTTACAGGGGTAATGCAAAGGCTCAAATTATGTAACTTAATAGCATGTTATGTAAACATAGCACTCTATAGTGTATAATCATAGTTTCATTGTACAGATATTCTACTGTTAGACGGATGTTAGGTTCTTAGTTTTTCTTGTGATCCTAGTATTTCTACCCTCTTGCTTACTGTAAATCGCTCTGGATTAACCCATTTTGGGCGGAAACCCCTTTTGGTGTTAGCATCATGTTATGCTTTAGCTATTGAAAAATAGCAGTTCTACAAGCTCATATGAGCTTGTAGGTCTGCTATTTTTGTAGAAGACATTTTTTTAATCTGATCTCAGGTCAAAATGGGTTAAGAGAATGCCTGAATTGTAAATTGTAATTGAAGCCATTTTGAGAGGAGTAATTCATACATGCTCTGCTTTCTCTTCCTTCTCTCCCCCGCTTCCTGTCATTTTCATTCCCCAATTCCCCCGGGCCACAATTGTCACATTTTTCCTTACCATGCCACTCAAGTCATTCCTCGTAACAGTGGGCACTGTTCAGGGAAAGGGGGGTCAAGACACATTTTGAAATAGAATTATTGCTTACTGGCTGACAACTACATTCTGATGTACATGGTCTTGAGAGGTAATGAAATGCCCGGAGGAATTGGAAAGCCCGGATTAGTGGCGGTCATAATATATCATGGCTATGTGCATGTCAACAAGGGTTTGACTGATTGTGGCTTTGACAAACCTGTCTGTACCGTCCATGTTGGTGATGTAAAATACTCTGGGTTGTTATAGAAATGAGACAGCAGTTTTTGTAAGGGACCAGTGTTGATTTTGACAGCAATCTTTTTATTTTATTTATTCATAGTCTTTTGAGTCATAATATAGTTAGGCTGACTATACATCCTCTTAACCCCCCCTCTGTCCGGGCTGTCCGGGGGGGGGGGGGTGCTTATCTGTATGGGCAACACTCATGTAGTTACAATCCACGTTCATTGTTTCGTTTAGAATAACACTCTGAGAGGTGGACTTCCAGCCCGAACCCCGGAATGTGTATTTTCATAACTCAACTCTCCCCTGCTCCTCATGACCTGCAGATCAAAGCATTGAAAGCAGACACGTGCTGCTCTGTGGCAGCACTGAAATGAGCTCTCCTCTTGAATGAATGAAATGCCACTTCACCATTGAAATGCAGAAAAAGTAGGCTACTGTTTTCTTAGTCGTGACTAATGACTAATGAGAAGTAGATTGTATTGTCTGCCAAGCTGGAACTTGTGTCCGCAAATTATAGCCTAATAATAAGTTCTGACCTGCAAGCCCATGTCAACAGTAACACAACACTACAAAGCCGACAGCTGTACGCGAGGTGAGCTCTTCTGCAAATTAAATTGACAGAATATTATTTTGTACAACCGAGCAAAGCATAAGATATGATTAAGACATTGCATACAGAAGTACTTTAAATCAGTGGTTCTCCAACCTTTTAATTTCAAGGACCCCCATAACTCTGAGAGTGTACAAATAAAACCAAATGTCTTAGAGTCTCATTTGATTCCATTTCTACAGTCTCAGAGTTTAAAGTTATAAAAGGGTCCATTTGGTTCCTTTGTAGTCTAGGCTACACTCTCAGATATACAGACCTGTAAGACATTTTGGAGCATAAGGTTTTTGTTATAGATTATTTTGACATCTGAATTTTCAATTTAAACAGAACCACGACCCCCAATTATTTTCGCGCACCCAGGACACATGCACGCACATGCATGACAAATGCACGCCGCGCGCATGTGTCCTCTTTTGGGGAATTCAGAATATGGTCACCCTATTTTAATAATAATAATAATAATAATAAACTTTATTTATATAGCACCTTTCATACATAAATGTAGCTCAAAGTGCTTTACAGAGCGGAAAAGATAATAAAAGCAAAACAAAACAGCATTTTAGTCATGTTTTAGTCTACAGTTGATTTAGTTGACAAAAAAATATTTTGGCGGGCCTTTGTGGCGTTGTAAAAAACTGATTTCAAACTAGTTCTACTGGATCTCTTCTCCACTAACATTTAGTTTAGTTTTAGTTTAAGTCACCATAGCTTCTTTTTTATTTACGATAGTTTTCGTCCAAATCTTTGCAACTGAATGGCTAGAAAATGGAAATTAAGAGTTTACATAGTACACATAGTGTATGCATAAACTTTCCTTAATGGTTATATCTGGCCAAAGCATTTCCGGGGGTCCCCAACCAAAAATGTTGAGAACCCCTGCTGTAGACGAATTGTTTTTGTGATAGTTTCAAGTCGACTAAATTATATAAGGGACTTTAAAGTTATCCAGGTCTAGTCGCCCGCGAGCGTTTGCACAAATGAGCACACTGCACAGCAGAATGCACACTTTCACCTCTTATGATCCAGAGTGCACACTTTCACCTCTTGGTGATCAAGAGTACAGGCTGTAAATCTTCAGCCAGGAGCCTCCTGGCTATGCTAATAAACTGAGGCTAAAAGGTTAGCAGTCATCTGTTAAATTCCCTGCTTTTAAAACACTACAATGAATCCGTCTTGGCTGTTATCTGTCCGTGTATTCCTCTGGTGACTGGTTTTTATTCATGCATCGTGTGCTTGCTTTTATTTTTGTTACAAATGTTAAAAAATAATAATCTAATAGGTATTTCTGTGTTGAACTTGTGAATGGTATGCATAGTTGCAAAGCTGATTTGACGGGTATTAATCATGGGACTTGTTTGATGTTAAAACACTTACAGTAAGTAACTTCATTACTGCTCCTGGCAACACCCAGCTATGATGTTTTTCACTCCTATATTTACGTCAGCATCTCAGCGTGTTGAAAATGTTGAAAAATTGATACTCTTAATTCCACTCAAGATGTTGCCGCTTCCCGGGGGCACGGTGGCACAGTTGGTAGTGCTGTCGCCTCACAGTTAGAAGGTCCTGGGTTCGATTCCCGCTCGGGGCGCTGTGGGTGCTGGCGGCGTGTTTCCTGGCCTTGGCGAAAGGGCCTTTCTGTGTGGAGTTTGCATGTTCTCCCCGTGTCCCCTAGGGTAGGTACCCTCACAAAAACATGCAGTGATCCTGGTCTCTAAACTGCCTCCCCCTGGCCAGCCGGGACGCCTGATGGAGGGGAAAGGAACTGGTTGGAATAACGTGTTCCTTCCACGCGCTACGTCCAACCAGGGAAACTCCCCCCTTTCAGGTGTAAAGGAGCAACTTGGACACTCAAGCATGAAGGAAGCATGAGTTAAGTCCGTTGCTCTCCCTAGGTTGGCGGAGGGTGTGTAGAGCCCAGGATCACATCACAGGATGATTGACACAGGGGTGAAAAATGGGTTACAAAATCGTGGGACAAAAAATATAAGAAGTAAGATGTTGCCGCTTCAGTCTGGCAAGCTGCCGGCAGCCACCCATAATGATAAACTGACAGGATATGACGGTATCTTAGCATTTGCAGAAGTAGTCCCAACGTCGTAGCACAACAGCAAAGATAACAATGGCATTTTTACAAGGGGACGTCAGTGACGAGGTCGTTAACCCTGCAGAACCACTATCTTTTGAGTGTGATCAGCGTGGGGGTCAGCCCGTGGCCCCTGGCAGAGGTGACCAGCAGCGGGGGACCTGATCCTGTGGAGGGCCCCTCTGGCCCCCTCCCATTTCATTTTGTGGTGACGGCTATGGCTGTTTTTTTAGCTGAAGGAGTGTTTTTCGTGCGAAACGAATGCTTGCAATGGATTCAGAATCACGTCACATACTACTCAAAGCAGAATGAAAATGTTAAAGTGTTGCCTTATATATAGGTTGTTAATGGTACTGTACCACCATCACCTATTTTAAAATGTTTCAATAGGTTCCACCACTGGGATGTCTTAGGACTTTTGATATGTTGTTTGTTGTTATTACTAACATATTTACGAAACAAAAACAGTTGAAGGTGTTTCTGTTGCAATTAGTTTGAGGTAATTTCTTAAAATGCCTGCACTACTGACTGGTTCCCCACCATCATTAAGGCTGTTAATACACACTTTGAGCCATACATGTCCAAACACGGTTAATAAAACTCCACACTCTTAATCCAACATTTACATGTAACAGTCATACTCATACTGTACTTACACCTCCCGTATACGGGCCCCGACGACAATAATGATAATCCGTGCTCCATAGAATCCCATACTGGCCGCGATCTTTAGCAGGGTTTATTTCGGAATTGACCCTCAGATTTGGTAACATGAGCAAAATTATGAACTTAGGATGCCACTAAAAGGCTGGCGCAGGCCTGGGCCATGGCTCAGTGGTCCAGGCCTTTACTGCATGTCTTCCCCCCCATCTCTCTCCCCATTTCCTGTCAGCCTACTGGCTGTCCCTTCATAAAAAATATAAAATAAAGGAGAAAGCCACAAAAAAACATAAATAAAAGGGCTGGTGCAGAACTACGGTTAGCATGTTTGTTCTCGCTAGCTAGTTAGAGAACCGATTGAGCTACGGACAGGTTGCGCTCTTACTTCCGGATTTAAAATGGCAGACGGAGGACTTGCGAAATGACGTCAATTTGTAGTTTTTGCCTGGAAAGGTCTACTGAGGTGGCCGAAAACATGCCGGCACGAAAATCACACACAGACACACACAAAAGTAGGCAGTGCAGTTTGTTGCACGAGGAGAGGGGGTTGGTTCCATGTGTTGCACAGCGGCACTGAAAGGAAATGAGTGGTTGAAAAAAAAAAAAACTACAGGACTATTTGTCTCATTAATGCACGCTTCACTCAGCTGCCCTGTGTGACCCTAATGAGCCTGACGGGATCGGGGAGGGGGTTGGGACCTACCCCCACCTCAACATGGGGGCGGTTAATGGGAACAGACCTTTCCTCAACCCTAGGGAGTATAGAATAGGGATGATGGATCGTAAACAAAATAAAAGCCTAGTCATTTAAGGGCTTGATCACATACAACAGAATCAACTGCAAGAGCCATATTATTTTCACTATTTTAACATTTGTAAATGCCTTATGCACTCACTATTTTAAGCAAATGCTTTATGCACTCACTATTTTAACATTTGTAAATGCCTTATGCACTCACTATTTTAACATTTGTAAATGCCTTATGCACTCACTATTTCACGCCAGAGAGGCAGCGAGAGCAAAATGAGCCCTGGACCGTGTCTGGTCTGCAGAAAGCTTGAAGAGACACACTATAGGTATGTACTGTTGAAAAGAGGAAATTGGCTGAGGGTGGAAGAGGGAGGGAGGGAGGGAGGGAAGGGACTGGGGTGAACAAGAAAGAGGTTTTCCTAGCTAATAAAATCCTTGGAGGACTGTAGAAGGAAAGGAAAGCTTCCAGCCAGCATTCTAGAGCAGTGGTTTTCAACCAGTGGTCCTGGGACCACCAGTGGTCCTTGAGGGGGGTCCTGGTGGTCCCCAGCTAAATGATGGAGAGTTGGTAACCAAATGGACCCTTTATAGATCTTTAACTCTTGAGAGCTTAAAATGAAAACAAATTGACCCTTTAAGGGTCCATTTGGTTTCATTTCACGCTCTCAAGATTTGGTAAACGTCTGCATTACTTAATTTACAAGAAGTCTACACAATTAGAGAATGTAGAAGAATTGTTATTTTGATCAATGGTTGGCTGTTATCTCTCCTAATTGTACCAACATCAATACAGCAGGGAATTGTGGACAAAATCTTATCCAATGACAACTAAATATTTTGAGTCTGAGAGGCTTAATGTCATCAAATGGTGGTCCGTGGCTCAAATGCCAAAGAAATAATGGACCTTGGTTGAAAACCACTGTACTAGAGGACTGTAAAGGAAAGGAAGCGTCCAGCCAGCGTTCTCGTGCGATTAGATAAGTTCTCTCTGTCGCTGCAGCTTCCAGTTTCACTGCAGTGCTGAGGTAGCATGCTGAGGTCACCAGTGGGAGGTGAGAGAGAGAGAGGGGGGGGGGGAGGGGGGGTGATGGATTTACAATGTTCTTTTTTGTTGCCACTCCAAGAAACAGCAATGTGTGTCTCTATGTATGTCTGTTTATTTAGGGTATAGACTTTTTTTTTTGTGTGTATCACCAGTACAGGGAAAATGAGTTTTTAGTACAGTACGAGCACAGTACAGTGGTACAAATACAGTACAGCACCACTCAGTTCAGAAAGATTATGTAGGGTGATTGTTGCTGTGATTTGTTGTTTATTCTTGTGTTATTATTGTTGTTTTCTGTTCTTACCTTAAGCCCAAACCACACCAAAGGGTCGGGTTGGGACAAATCTTCTTTTTTTTCGTCACATCGCAACGCATTGTATACATCATTGTAGCTTGTAGATCTGCTTGTATACATTTGAAAACTCGTGGAATGGGACTTTCTACTTGTTCCACCCCCGCAGGAGTGGCATTCGAACCCGGGGTTTCCTCCCACCTCTGGAACCTGGAACATGTGGCCACTAACTAGCTTAGCACCAGGCACCCCGCCCGGGCTTGACACATTTTCAACCACTTTAGGCTTGCTTGTCTGTCTTCTCTGCAAGAATTCTGCAGTCAAGCCATACGATCTGCTGTAACGAATCTTGTGTTCTAAACGCAGTGTCAAATATCACACTGAGCCTCACTGCTCAACGTACTGTATGTAGACGAGCTCATACCACAGTCTAAGCAGCCTCAAACTATCCAAATGGTGAAACAGAAGCTTCTGAAGTCACAAACATTACGAGTCGAGGACATTCCTGTGTGAGGTGCTCCAACTCTTCACTTCCCGCTGAAGCCTGGAGTGAAATGGTGAAAGAGGTCTCCGGTGTCTCAGTGAAATAGTGAAAGATGGTGTCTCAGTTACTGTACATGCAGGCTTTGAACTGGAAGCCTTCGATTCGCATCGGTTTGTTAGGAAAACGAGCTGCTTGAAATCAACTGCTGTACGCTTTAATTCTCAGCTTTCATTTGTGTGAAACCTTTTTCACACCATTTCCCTATACTGTAATTCTGTCGGTCTGTCTGTCTGTCTGTCTGTCTGTCTGTCTGTCTGTCTGTGTGTCTCTCTCTCTCTCTGTGAATGCTGTCCTCAGCAGGTATGTCAGATAGAGGGCAGTGCATTGCTTCCGTGCTATAATAATAATAATGATCCAGTAGAGTGTATTCCCTGTGCTGTGAGCTGGCTTATGTAACTGGAAGGGTTACTCAGACAATATTATTCCTTACAGCAGTACCTGCTGTCACTGCCTCATATATCCTGAAGAATATCCAAGCACGGTCCTCGGTTTGCAGTTGTTTAAAATGTTTCCACAGTTTGCCATGCCCAGAAGATGAATAAACTCTTGATCAAATATTGCACATCGAGTCAATTCTTAACCTCGGATCGATCGAACAGGAGGAGCAGTTTGGAACGAATGTTAGTTAGACCCAAGGAATAAAGGTTATATATATTATCATCGGCGTCGGCGAGCACTTTTATGGGCACTATATCTTCTCACAGAGCCTTTCACACATAGTGAGCAAAACCTTGGCGATCTTGCGTCAGATCGGGAGGTTTGTCTGTGAGCGCCAAAAAGGGTCCCCGACAGCATAATGGGAGCAAATATTGTGCAGTGTGTACGAGCCATTACTGTACATAAAACCACTGTTGCTTACTGTACATTAAAATCTCCCACTGATGGGAAATCGTTGGTGCATAATTAGTTAGGGATGCACCGATGTATCGGCAACATATTGGAATCGGGTGATATTTCCACATAACGGTATCGGCAAATAAAACTGACATTAACCGATGGCAGTAGCCATATTAAGCTGTAGATTAATTAATTTAACGCATAAATTGTGCGTTGGCTATGTTGGTGTGTTGGTTATCTGCACCTTACCAAGCTGTAGATTCTGAACATTTATTTGTTGTATTGAAGATGTATTTGTTTCTCTTCTAAGCTGATGTATTTGTTTCTATTCTAAGCTCCATCTCGAAAGTGATGGAAAAAATAGACTATGAACAGGTTGAAAAGTATCTTGCCACTAATAAATTGCTGTACGAGTTCCAATCTGGTTTCAGAACATCCCACTCCACTGACACATGCCTTCTCTATTTGAGCGACCACATCAAACACGAGGTGGACGCTGGAAAATACTGCGGCATTGTCATGCTGGACCTCCAAAAGGCTTTTGACACCGTGAACCACTCCATACTGGTTAACAAGCTTAAAGCTATTGGTTTTGATAGCACATCAGTGAGCTGGATGCAATCCTACCTGGAGGGGAGAGAACAGATGGTGGAGGTGAACGGAACACTGTCCCCTCCCCCTCCCAGTGAGCTGTGGCGTCCCACAAGGAAGCATACCTTTACTGTTCCTAATATATGTTAACGACATGACTTCAGCTTGTGACTGCAACTTGTTCCTGTTCGCAGATGACTCAGCACTGCTGGTCTCGGACAGGAACAAACTGCAGGTTGAAAAGACCCTCAGCTCTGAACTCGGTAGAATCTGCACCTGGCTCGCTGATAACAAACTATCCTTACACCTGGGAAAAACTGAATCCATCCTCTTCGGATCAAATAGTAATCTCAGCAAGGCAGATGGCTTCTTGGTTAGAGTGGGTGACAATATTATCACACGAAAAGATCAAATTACCTACCTAGGTTCCATCCTGGAGGCCAATCTTTCCGGTGATAAGATGGCCACCAACTAGGGTGGCCACCTGCAAGACCTCAGAAAGGAGGACACTTTTGCGGGGCTCGCTCCCCAGCCTCCCCCCCCCCCCCCAAACAGACACACACAGTGTTTAGAAAAGCGCTATAAAATTCCAGATATTATTATAATTATTATTATTATTACTACTACTATTGCACGCACCTGATTTTCACCACCATCATCTCCAGCAGTATGTCCACAGAGAACATATATTTGCTAATTCAATTAACCTTTTTAAATGATGGGGTACCACAAAGGTCATTCCTTTTATAATCAATTTATTTTATTTCATGTTTAGATATGTTTTATGTTGAATCTCTTTCTTGTGGGTTTTTTTATACAGTCTTATGGTCATCGGTGTGGGACATAGAATGAAGCCAGTAGCCTATGTTCACAGTGCTTTAGCCTCCCTTTCTTTCTGATGTCGAGCCATATTGCTCATTAAATGTAGTTTTTCATTTTGGCATATTTGGTTTATTTATCCCTGCATTAACTATACTAAAGTGATTGTGAGAACACACATTCCACAAAAAACAAACAGACCATCCCACTGGCAGTGTTGACAGGTTTTGGAAGAGAAACAAGCAACCATGTCTATGAAACTAGGCTTAGTAGACTATTTTATAAAACAAGGCCAAAGTCGCTTATAATTAAGCAGACATGGCAACGTCTCCTCTCTCTTTTTAAGACAGTGGGAGTGTGGCCGGCTCGCTGCGGAGCTGAGCAGCCCTGCGGAGCTTTTAATACAGAGACGACGTAAATGACAGTTATGACACAAGCACTGTATATCACACAAAACCGGACAATTATGTGTCCGGCCAGAGGTTGAGTTGGGAGGAGGACAGGTGGGTCTAAAACCGGACTGTCCGGCGTGAAACCGGACGTCTGGCCACCAGAACAAGGTTCCTTTACAGGATCTCCTCACTGGTCAGCAAAAAACACCTTGAAGACCTTAACAGGAACCCTCGTACAAGGTTTCTTTGACTATGCATCCACCTCTTGGTACCACAGCACCTCAAAGGCCCTTAAAACAAGGCTCCAGACCTCCCAAAACAAACTGGTCAGGCTCCTACTTGGCCTCACCCCCCGAACCCACCTCACCCCTGCCCACTTTGACAGGCTGGGATGGCTTAGGGTCGACGACAGAGTACAGCATCTTGCAATGGGTCTGGTCCACAAGATTCGATACACCACCAAGATACCATATGTACCTGTCTAAATACTTCCTTAATGTAAACGAAGTCCACACCCACAACACCAGAGGGAGTGCAACAAACCATGTACAACCCAGATTCGGCACAAACAAGGGACTAAATTATTTTCGCTCCTATGCCACCAAAATGTGGAACGCCCTACCAACAGTCATTAAGACATGTGAATCCCTTGACTCCTTCAAAACCGCTCTCAAAGGGCACCTACGGATGGCTGCAATTCGAAACTTGCCTCTGTAAAATCTGAATCCCCCCCCCCCCCACCCCATTTCCCCTCACTGTATATGTATCTTTTCCCTTTTTGCTTCCTATATGATGAATTCCTGTTCTGTTCCTTAGCTACATAGAAGTGTCTATTTGTATGTCTCTAAATGTTTTGATGAATTGAACAATGTGGACCCTGTTGTAAACAAGTGTAATGCTTAATTGGGTCGTCCACTCACAGTTAAGTCTTTGTATTGAGTTTGTGCTTAAAATGTACTGTAAATTCTACAAACTTTATTTCAATCAATCAATCAATGGCACAAAAGGGGGAAATAAAAACAACAATAAACACATATCTGTGTTGCTATCTGCTAAATTGTTATCTTAAACATCGGTATCGGTATTGGCCAAGAATGTCCATATTGCCGCATCCCTATGATTAGTGAATAGATGGTTTGGCTTCATGGCTCGTCTTTTCATCTTTCTCGCAGGAATGTTGGTGGTGAACGTCACGTGGAGAAACAAGACGTATGTGGGAACGCTATTGGACTGCACACGACACGACTGGGCTCCACCCAGGTAAGGATTTAAATATTAAGCTCCACCCAGGTAAAGATTTAAATATTAAGCTCCACCCAGGTAATGATATAAATATTAAGCTCCACCCAGGTAATAATTTAAATATTAAGCTCCACCCAGGTGATGATTTAAATATTAAGCCCCACCCAGGTAATGATTTAAACCTACTGGACTGTGTGCGACACGGCTGGGCTCCACTCAGGCAAGATCATTTAAATATATGGCTCCTCCCAGGTACGATCATTGAAATATTTAATACCTTAGGCTCCACCAAGCTGTGATCATTTATCTATTTAATCCCTTAAGCTCCACCCAGGTATGATGATTTAAAGGCTTGAGCTCCACCCAGGTAACGATTGTTTTAAACCTTAAATACAATCATTTCAAACCTTAGGCTCCACCCAGGTATGATGACTTATCTTTTTAAAAGCTTAAAGGAGAATTCCGGATTAACCATTTTAACCATGTAACCACCCGCCAACACCACCATCTGGTGGTTGAAGGGCATTTCACCCAGAAACGGAGAATCAGGAAGTGCATAATGGCTATGTAACGGGTCCCGCAAATGTACATACATTTTGTAACTGGCGATCATATTGTTTAGAGAAATGAGCCGCAAATCAAGCTTGTTTTGATCCATAAATGCAGCTGTGTCAGGTCTTTATTTCCCCCATATTATTATTATTATTTTTAGTAACGTGTATGTGTCTCTTTCACAACCTCGCGGCCGTTGCGGTGCAGGCGGCGTTGGCAGAGTTCCGCACGCTGTCTCCATTGTCCCCCTTTTTGTCTATGTTTTCCCCCCATATTAATATTATGAGAGAGAGTTACGAGCGTGTACAGAACAGAGTTGTGAACCGTAATCAATTGATATTAAAAATACACATGGTGGTACAGGTGATGTTATCTAACTATATCTATATCTAACCCAGTCTCTGTGTGCGTATGTCTGTACGTCTGTAATACACTCGAGAACCGTTCGTCTAACCGACTTCAAATTCGACACGCGTCCCGCCCCACCACAGGGGGTGCAGTGCCCGGTGTCGAGTTGTTTGGACCCATGGTTGAGCACATCCCCAAAAAGGCCTCTGCCCGGGCTCTGGAAAGGGCCCCTGCCCAGTGTCCATATATGGAGCTGGCATGCGTTTCCAACTTGCATCGTTCAATGGGCCCAATGGGCACCGCTGTAGAGGCGTCAACGGGCACCGCTCTAGTTATAATAACAAGTGGTACAGGTGATGTTATTGAGGGGCGCTAGCCCCTCCTATATACAGGTTTAATGTTTGTAGTTAAACAAACAAACACATTAAAAATGCCATTTTGATCATCTTTATTTTGACAATGAAGGGAAATTTACAATAAAGAGAATGTAATGTTTGTTTTACATCACCATTACATCAACATTACATCACCTAATCATAGCAGCGTGAGTTAGACTTTAATATATTAGCACCCCTCACTTCACACAGGTGTGATTTTTATTATAATAATGAGTGGTACAGGTGATGTTATTATAATGAGTGGTACAGGTGATGTTATTATAATAATGAGTGGTACAGTTGATGTTATTATAAAAATGAAAAATTACATAACATACAGAGACTGGGTCTTATGCTAAAGCGCTTATTTGCCGGTATGAGCTCGAGCTAGATCTATTGTCGGCAGGCCAAATTCAACTGACCTAGAAACATACGTTTTTTTCAGAAAACGTCAGGTCTTAACAGGTTAAAACATCTTCTACTGCGTCACACACACGCGCGCGCACACACACACACACACACACACACACACACACACACACACACACACACACACACACAGCGGTTGTAAATGCCACAGTGGAAAAGCAATATTGCTTCACGGCTGCCATTAATCAACAATGCTTGCTCGCTATCCCACCTGCACTTGGTGCTTTAACCTTCTCATAAAGAGCAGCAAGCAGACACGCGCGCACACGCACACGCACACACACACACACACACACACACACACACACACACACACACACACTCTGATAGGAATCTGTTGTATCAGCCTCTGGTCTCAATGATATAACATTCTACTGTACAGCAGAAATAGTCTGTCCTCTGCTAGCCCATTAAGACCTGGAACGCATCTGTGTCACCCTATAGCTTTGAACCACTTGAAAACAAAAATCTGTGCAAATCGTTGAATATATATTCTTTCAGAGCAAACATTTTTAACCTCCCTGGAACAACATATTTTCAGATTAGGGTCCGTGGCCAAATACATATCATTTGCGGGGTCCTTGACATGAAACTGTTAGAGAACCACTGATATAGAAACATAGGGTTTAAATGTAAACATAGGGTTTAATTTTTTTCCATTTGTACACTCTCAGAGTTAAATTAACATTGACTTTACAATATAAATTGGGGGTCCCAGAGATAGAAAAGCTGTTCAAATGGGCGTCCATAGCTTAATGCTTGTCAAACTGGGGGTCCTTGAAATGAAAATGGTTGAAAGTGACTGCTAATGGGGGTCCGCAGGCTAATAAATGTCATTTTGGGGGTCCTTGACATGAACAAGTTTGGGAACCACTGATTTTGAAGACATTTAGTAGAAACTGGTCCCTGGTCTTAAATGGGCTAGTCTTTATCTGAGTCCTGCATGAAGGAAACAGGACTCTGTGCTCTGTGTCTCCTCTCCCAGGAGGAACTGATAGAAATAGAACGTTGCTGCTACTCTAACGAGCCAGATTGCAGAATCCAATTATTGCACTAATAGCTTTTTCCTCAACAACACTGAATCACAGTCAAATCACAATGGAATGAGGTTGTTTGTTTTTCTTCTTTTTAAGTAAGACGAGGTTTTGTAATTCACGTTAGTTGCATTTCACACTAAAAAACCTAAAATGTACTCTGCATGGTATATACAGGTACCTGCCTTAGCTCTGGTCATAGCCCTAAAGCTCTATGGGACCGATGGCTTCTAGCTCTCAAATGAAACACAGACCAGCCTCTCCTGTAGTGAAAATCTAAAGCACGTTTTACCTACTCACCAATACAAAGACGGGTTGTGTCATTAGAAAGCCTAGTGAACGCACTCTGAGCCCCCCACCACACGTATAAAATCTTGTCTATGAGGTTTTTCTCTTGGCATTAACGGTAGAGGCCGCAGTGGAGTAACTAAAAGCAATTTCTTTCTCCGGTGGAAAATAAATCCCTTTTCTGGCCCAAAAGGGCATAAATCCCTATACTTTATAGAATTATATTACGTATTTACATTTATACATATTAAAAACTGTACAAATAAGATGTACGGTTAGACTATATTCTATCAATGCATGTCGTTGCTTTGCTTAATGCATGCAGTTTGTCAGGGTATACAGTATATACATTTGCACAAAGATTGTCTTCCAGTGTGCAGTATATATGACTACATTAGGGAGCCCTCTATGAATAATTCAGAGAACTGGAGTGTAAACCCGCCTGGAGAGAGGAGTCATGACTCTGAGTTCTAGAGTCTAAACCCAGGCTGGAGAGATGAGTCATGACTCTGAGTTCTAGAGTCTAAACCCAGGCTGGAGAGATGAGTCATGACTCAGAGTTCTAGAGTCTAAACCCAGGCTGGAGAGATGAGTCATGACTCTGAGTTCTAGAGTCTAAACCCAGGCTGGAGAGATGAGTCATGACTCAGAGTTCTAGAGTCTAAACCCAGGCTGGTGAGATGAGTCATGACTCTGAGTTCTAGAGTCTAAACCCAGGCTGGTGAGATGAGTCATGACTCTGAGTTCTAGAGTCTAAACCCAGGCTGGTGAGATGAGTCATGACTCTTGAGTTCTAGAGTCTAAACCCAGGCTGGTGAGATGAGTCATGACTGAGTTCTAGAGTCTAAACCCAGGCTGGAGAGATGAGTCATGACTCTGAGTTCTAGAGTCTAAACCCAGGCTGGTGAGATGAGTCATGACTCTGAGTTCTAGAGTCTAAACCCAGGCTGGTGAGATGAGTCATGACTCTGAGTTCTAGAGTCTAAACCCAGGCTGGAGAGATGAGTCATGACTCTGAGTTCTAGAGTGTAAACCCAGGCTGGAGAGATGAGTCATGACTCAGAGTTCTAGAGTCTAAACCCAGGCTGGTGAGATGAGTCATGACTCTGAGTTCTAGAGTCTAAACCCAGGCTGGTGAGATGAGTCATGACTCTGAGTTCTAGAGTCTAAACCCAGGCTGGTGAGATGAGTCATGACTCTTGAGTTCTAGAGTCTAAACCCAGGCTGGTGAGATGAGTCATGACTGAGTTCTAGAGTCTAAACCCAGGCTGGAGAGATGAGTCATGACTCTGAGTTCTAGAGTCTAAACCCAGGCTGGTGAGATGAGTCATGACTCTGAGTTCTAGAGTCTAAACCCAGGCTGGTGAGATGAGTCATGACTCTGAGTTCTAGAGTCTAAACCCAGGCTGGTGAGATGAGTCATGACTCTGAGTTCTAGAGTCTAAACCCAGGCTGGTGAGATGAGTCATGACTCTGAGTTCTAGAGTCTAAACCCAGGCTGGAGAGATGAGTCATGACTCTGAGTTCTAGAGTGTAAACCCAGGCTGGAGAGATGAGTCATGACTCAGAGTTCTAGAGTGTAAACCCAGGCTGGAGAGATGAGTCATGACTCTGAGTTCTAGAGTGTAAACCCAGGCTGGAGAGATGAGTCATGACTCTGAGTTCTAGAGTGTAAACCCAGGCTGGAGAGATGAGTCATGACTCAGAGTTCTAGAGTGTAAACCCAGGCTGGAGAGATGAGTTCCTGAACCTCTCTCTGACAGACACACTGCTGATTCTCTGTTCTGTTGTGTTCTCACACCCTGCTGAGGAGGAGAGTGTTTGGAGAGGCGAATGGTGAAAATCAGAAAAGACTCACTGTCCCAACGTTTTTTAGTTTTTTTTTAAGAGAGGAGACCGCGCCTTTTCGGTTGAAGCCCCAAAACTATGGAATGATTTACCTCTTCACATCAAAGTGGCCCCTATACTGTATAGAAACTTTTAAATGCAGTCTTAAGACTCATCTTTATACATTGGCTTTGAACTGAACCAAGTTTTCTTTGCTGGTTGTTTTTATTTTTATGGTTTCTCTCTTTTTGTATCTAACTTGAATTATTTTTCAAAACTTTATGTACTATTAATTTACTAGTAATTTTCTTGGTTGTTTTTATGTAGTTGTCTCCACCAGGCCGAAGGCATGGGGGGAGAGTATGTTTTGCAGTCCGTCCGTCCGTCCGTCCGTCCGTCCGTCCGTCCGTCCGTGTGTGTGTGTCCGTGAGCAGCTAATCTCGGCCACCGTTAACCCGGTCGATGCCAAATTTTGCACACACACTCCCTGGATGCCAACGATGAACCTCTGCCCCAAACTTTCCAGAACGGCCTGTTATAGCGCCACCAGTAGGCCGCTTTGTGCAAAACAAGTTTTTGCAGAGTACACCTACAGATTTTGTCCAAACATCACGCAAATTGGTACACAGTCTCTCTAGAGCCATTCAACGAAACCGGTCTTTCAGATTTCTCAGACTCCATCCTGATTGGTTAAGATTGGCTTCCAAAGTTCATAGGAGTGCTCAGTTTCAAACAAAATGCTGCAAATCATGAACACATCGCGTGATTTCCGTGAAATTGTGCACCCACATTCCCACTAGGCCGAGGACGAAATGCCACATGAACAATTTCAACTCATTTACTTTTGTTGCCCTTTTATCCAACCACCAGATGAAGGCAAGCTGCAATGTCCTACATTCCTGTCCTGGTGGAGACCTGTGCCCAGAAGGGCACTTTTTCTAGTTTACTTTGTGCAGCACTTTGGAAACCTTGTGTTTTATGAAATGTGCTATATACGGTAAATAAATTTGATTGGATTGGATTGAAAAGTTACGAAGTACATTCACTTAAGTATTGTACTTAGTTACATTAAGTACAATTTTGAGGTATTTGTACTTTACTTGAGTATTACCAATTTCCTATACTTCTACTTGTACTTGGCAAATATTATACTTCTATTCCACTAAATTTATTTGAAAACGTTAGTTAGTTATCGATTGTGATTATTATTACAAAACATACATTAACCACTTCAGCCCTATATACATTTTGGCCATTTGAAACTAGCAGTTCTACAAGCTCACAATGCGTTGTGATGTGATGCATTGTGAGCTTGTAGATCTGCTATTTTCCAAAGACTTTCATGCTGTACATTTGAGACAAAAGGAGATCCTTTCATCAGGTATCGCGAGACCGAAACGTCGTTACTCAGCTGAATAAACTGCTGCCATTTAAGTGAAGACAGTATGCGGGATCTCCTTTTGTCACATTATTCACACTGGTTGCCTGCTCCGACCGACCTGTCCCTGTAGGTCCCTGTAGGTGTGCAGAAGGACATGTCCCTGTAGGTGTATTGTACTGTACTGTAGGTGTGCAGAAGGACATGTCCCTGTAGGTGTATTGTACTGTACTGTAGGTGTGCAGAAGGACATGTCCCTGTAGGTGTATTGTACTGTACAGTAGGTGTGCAGAAGGACATGTCCCTGTAGGTGTATTGTACTGTACAGTAGGTGTGCAGAAGGACATGTCCCTGTAGGTGTATTGCACTGTACTGTAGGTGTGCAGAAGGACATGTCCCTGTAGGTGTATTGTACTGTACTGTAGGTGTGCAGAAGGACATGTCCCTGTAGGTGTATTGTACTGTACTGTAGGTGTGCAGAAGGACATGTCCCTGTAGGTCCCTGTACAGTAGGTGTGCAGAAGGACATGTCCCTGTACAGTAGGTGTGCAGAAGGACATGTCCCTGTACAGTAGGTGTGCAGAAGGACATGTCCCTGTAGGTGTATTGTACTGTACTGTAGGTGTGCAGAAGGACATGTCCCTGTAGGTCCCTGTACAGTAGGTGTGCAGAAGGACATGTCCCTGTACAGTAGGTGTGCAGAAGGACCTTTTCTCTACAAAAACTGTACATTTGATAAACTTGTGTGCGTAGTGAGTACTGTCTACGTTTGGTACATTTAGTACATTTTGATTCCAATACTTTTCTATGTTTACTCAAGTACATTTTGAATTCCGGACTTTTACGTGTAACGTAGAGTAGTTCTGTATTGCGGTATTGATAATTTTACTTAAAATTGAGTACTTTTTCCACCACTGCTTGTGTAGGGAAGCTGCGGCTCATCCCAGCCTCGGTCTATCTCTCTCTCTCTCGCTCTCGCTCTCGCTCTCGCTCTCGCTCTCTCTCTCTCTGTGTCACAGATTGCTAATACGTTCAGCGCTGCACACACAACCCAACCGCTATGCTAAAGGATTTGAATTATGTTGAGATTACAAGGCAGGTAAAAAGTTCAACCGCCTTGTCTTTTGCTCAATAATTATTTAAAGGGAAATGAATGGTGGTTTTCAAGCTCTATTAACGTGCCTCCTGTTTATTTCTGCAAGGGGACGATGTCAAGTAGAGACTTGTATTTCGCAAACCAATAACGGTGCAGAGGGCGTCACTCCAAATTTGGTGACATCAGTGTTCTCAGCTGTGTTCATCTATCTATCTACCTACCTACCTACCAATAACTCTTTTAATTTTACGCTCTTGTTTGTCCAGATTCTGTGAATCTCCTACCAGTGACCTAGAGATGAGGAACGGGCGTGGCCGAGGCAAGAGGATGAGACCCAACAGCAACACTCCTCTAAACGAGAACAGCAACTCCTCCGACAACAAAGGAACCACCACCACCAACAAGACACGCGCGGCCGCCTCCAACAACAGCAAGGGGCAGCGGAGGGGCAGCCAGACCCCGTCGGAGCGCCGCACGCCGCCCAACAGCAACGCCACGTCGGAGGACGTCAAGGCCAGTCCGTCGCCGGCCGGGAAACGGAAGAACAAACCGTCTTCGGACATGGAGCCCAACAACTCCAGCTCGGAGGACACCAGAGGCAGCAAGCGCATGCGGACTAATTCCAACAGCGGAGGAGGTGGCGTCGGTAAGGCCTGTCGCTATTATTAACATCATCATCGCCCGATTGCAATTGTCGCTTTCGCGTAATCATCAATCGTTTTCATGTTGTAAAATGTCCTTACATTTTCAAACATTTCTTTTTTAAATTGCTGAAATAGTTGATCTACAAGCTCACAACACTAAGCTTGTAGATCAACTATTTTTACAATTTTGAAATTTTTTGGGGAAAGTAAAAATTATTAAATGTGTCAGTGATTTCTTTGTATAGTATTGTATTATTTGTCATAACTGCCCCTGTGCAATTTGTGATTGCGAAGCCTGAAAGGCAAACTGAAATACAAACCATAACACGTTGTTCAATGCCAAAAAAAACCCACAATTGAACCGTTAATCTTAATTATTTGTAAAAAAAAAAAAAAATGTTGGCGGTGTGGTAGGTGTCGGAGGGCCGGCGGGTGTCCCCCTCCTCTCCCCAGTGAAGAGCGAAGCCCTCCCTCCCCCTCCCCCCCCGCAGCTGGACCTGGGCTGCCCGTCGCCGGTGCTCATCGACTGCCCGCACCCGACCTGCAACAAGAGGTACAAGCACGCCAACGGGCTCCGGTACCACCAGGCCCGCGCGCACAGCGACCGCGACGTCAAGCTGGAACAGCTGGACAACGGCGGGGGTGACAGCGAATACGGAGAGGACTCCTCCTCCGCGACTCTCAACCCCGAGCTGGCAGGTAAGGGGGGCTGTCACAGTTATCACATAACTGTCTAATCGCTAATTATTTGAGATTATGCTTTTGAAATTGTGTTCGCATAATCGTCATAATCAGGCTGAAATAGCTGATCTACAAGCTTACAAAGCTTGTAGATCAGCTATTTCCGCTTTATATCATCATCATTATATATGCCAGTAAATTCTTAGTATATTTAAGTTATTTGTCATATCTGCCCTGTGCATTTATAATTATTATGAGGCAATCTGAAATTAAGAAGTGTATTCATAATGCCAAAAACAACAATTAAATCAATTAAATGAATCGTCAACTTAAACTTGTAATGGTGAACCGCCAGGGAGCTGCAACGGAGCGACGTCCCTCTCTCAGAATAAAGGATGCTCGTCTCCGGCCCGTTCGCTCACCCCGAAAGGCTCCAGAGGAGGCGGCTTCGTCGACGCTCAGAGTCCTTCTCCGTCCTCCTCCATGACGGGCAAATTCGGCTCGAGGCCGAGCAAAAAGAAGAGTGCCGACGCGGAACCGCCCGACACGCCCGGGGGGGGACGCGGGACGCCGATGGACGGCTGCGAAGATGGACCATGCCTCACGGACGAGGCCAGCAGCAACGACGGCCTGGACGACAAGACCAGAGGCTCTGACAAATCCAGAAAGGCCAGCGGCGGCGGCACGACGAAGGCTGACAAAATGGCACAGAGGAACGCCAAGTCACCGCGGGGTTCCACCCCGTGTCAGCAGCAGCTCTACCCCTATCCTCCTCCGGGGAACGCAAACACATCTCCCCCTGGGTCCGGGGCGGCGACGACCCCCCCCTCCGCCATGCAAGGAGTCCCCAAAAGCCCCCAGACAAAGCCCAAACCCCCCGCTGGCGCCCCGCTCGGAGACCACCCCGCTCCCTCCGGCATCCCCAATGCCGGAGGGAAGAAGAAGAAGGACAAGAAGAAGAAAGAAGGCGGGAAAGAGGCCGAGGGAAAAGGAGGGAAAGTGGAGGAAGGGAAAGTTCCGTACTGCGAGTCCTCATCGGACCCGTCGGGCGCTAAAGGGGAGGCGGGGCTCCATAATGGCTCCTCCTCCTCGGACCCTCACCAGAGTCGTCTGGCCAGCATCAAGGCCGAGGCCGACAAGATCTACAGCTTCTCGGACAACGCGCCCAGTCCGTCCATCGGTGGCGGCGGCGCAGCGGCCGGTCGGTCGGACGGCAGTGGGATCCAGAACGGCGGCGCCGGCACAGCGGAGGACAACTCTTCGGTCAAGACGAACAGCCCGGCGTACTCGGACATCTCGGACGCCGGTGAGGACGGCGAGGGAGGGAGGGCCGGACGGACGGACGAGCAGCATCAGTCCGTGAGGGAAAGTGTAAAAAAGAACCTCTTTCCAAATCAGACGGCCACGCCCGGTAAGGAATCCCCATCGTACTATAATGCAGGATACGAGAACTACTATTCTCCAAACTACGTCGACCCCGGTCCCGATGGTCCCGATGGACCTAACTCAAGCCCTCCTCCTCATCCTACTCCTCCTCCTCTGGCCGAAGGTCAGCTGAAGATCAAAAGGGAGGAGGAGGAGGACCAAGACCACGTGGGCATAAAGGTCAAAGTTGAACCTCACGAGGAGTGCAAAGCTAATAGCAGTGCTTCTGCCCAGCAACAGCATCATCATCATCAACAACAACAACAACAACATCATCAACATCAGGTACTGTGTATACATTTATTTGTGGGTGAAAAATAGACCATGTGGTTGTAATAATAAATAATAATAAAACTTTATTTGTATAGCACCTTTCATGACATGAAATGCAGCTCAAAGTGCTTTACAGAGCAATGGAGAGAAAAGAAAAGCAAGGCATAAACATATATTTAAAAAAAAGCAGTAATGCAATACAGTGAGGACATGAATAACAAAAAATAAAAGATCAATTAAAAGCAAAGGTGTAGAAGTGGGTCTTGAGCTGTGCTTTAAAAAATGTCTACAGAGGCTGCCTGTCGAAGGTACAGTGGGAGCTTGTTCCATGCCGTCAGCCCGTAGAAGCAAAAAGCTGCTTCCCTGTATTTTTTAGTTTTTTAGGCAAAGCGAGCAGGCCAGCAGTGGAAGACCTTAGGGGTCTGTTTGGGACATATTTAGGCAGGCAGTCATGTAGGTAGGAAGGTGCGAGACCATTGAGAGCTTTATACACAAGTAAAATAATTTTACTTGTGTATAAAGCTGTTGTACGGTTGTAAGCTACTGTAAGAGAGACCCTACGGTTGTGACGTGACGTGTTTTTGAAACTAGCTGTAACTAGAACTGCACTCTGTCGAGTGCATACATGCTTGTTGCACACTAGTAGGCCATAAATGGCCAACTAGTGCGCAAGCAGAGCGCGCAAGTCCTTTCGACCGCTGTAAACTGTCAAATCTCAGTATCTCTGTGAAGGAACGTTTGAAATGTATAATTTTTAGATGTAACTATTTGCTACCTACCTACTTTATGCATATAAACACCTAGTATTATTAAGTATGATTCAAGTTTCTATCTATATAAGTTTGGGTGAAGTGCTAGTCATACATATACACACCACGTACTCTGGTCCCAGCAGATCAGGCACAACTTGCTATTTTATTTTTACTGATTATGTATATAGTATACGTATGACTAGCTCTAAATGATGACGTAAGAAATATGGTCATTTGTGGTCATTTGGTCCCAGCAAAACAGGCACAGATTTGATGTTTTTCTGCATAAACATCGAATGGCGGGACAGCTGTCACGGCGGAAGAGACCGGGCGAAAACATTACTTGCGCGCTCTGCTTGCGCAAGTAAATATCTGAAAACCTCTTATAGGCAGTCCGGCAGCCGGGGTTGTGGGGTGGGAAATTTGGTATATAGTTTTTTTATTGGCCTAAAATATTGTATATACAGTACATATATATTGTATATATTGTACATACATTCATGAATCCACTTGCTGACCGGCTGTCGGTATTGAACAATTTTTTATAGGGGTTTACAGTATATGTGACCATACCATTGACATCCTATACACTGTACATTATAATATCATTGCTAAAATGGCTTTGGAATAGCGGCGCTGGCATTACATTTAAGACAAATGCACTTGGAATGGGAAAGGGGAGAAATGGAATAGGCTATGTAGGCCTAGAGTTTTTTTATTTATTTGTAATCTACTGACATTTGTGGATTTTGTGCACAGCAACACTCTTGAAAACAAAGTATTGCATTATGGGTTTGAGCTGACAGGCCCTTTTTTATGTCAGTCAATCAATCAAGTCAACTTAATTCAAGTGGCAGATGCCAAAAAATATATATTTAAATTAAAAATTCTTTAGGGGCATGTCATGTGATCTACCTGCACAGCCTTTGTGATCTACTGGTAGATCGCGATCTACCTTTTGGGCACCCCTGCAGTATACAGTATAAGGCATAAATGTCAAAATGTCATTATACTTTAAGTAGCATGTGAGATGTCAAACTAGGCGGGTTTCATGATTCTGAATGCATTCCAAGCATTAGTTTTGCACAAAAAACACTCTTTGGGCTAAAATGGCCATTGCAATCATCACAAATGTGATGAAGTCAGCACATTTCTTCTCTCCTGCCTTGATCACCTTACTTCTTTCTCTCTCTCTTCTTCCCTTTCTCATTTTTTACTTGGAAAAAATAACACAATGGGAACTATGCACAAAAATAAATTTCACCCACTTTCTTTAAACTGATGTGACAATAATTATGTGATTGTGATCAGCAGCATCATCAACAACATCATCAACATCAACAGCAGCAGCCGTCAGTGATCCAGCAGCGCTCCAACATGTACATGCAGGTCTGTCTTCTGTTCATTATTTCCTTGTTCTTTTCTCTCTCTCTCTCTCTCTCCCTCTCTCTCCCTCTCTCTCTCTATACATTGTGTGATATATATATTTTTTAATTTTTGTTCACTATTTTTGGTGTCAGCGTGTGTTGGCACCGGGAATATAATGCATTGTAAATTGTGTCTGAATAATCCCGTAAGGGATGGGGGGGGGAGGGGGGGATGGGCTGTGAAAGGCAGCCACGAAAATAAAATCATTCATTCATTCATCATGCAGCCTCTCTACTACAACCAGTACGCTGCGTACGTTCCCCCGTATGCGTACCATCACCCTGACCAGGCCTACCACAACCACCTGATGAACGCCAACCCGGCTTACCGCCAGCAGTACGAGGAGCGCCAGCGGCAGCAGGTAAGCAGTGTCGATTTCATCCACTATTAATAACTATGACGAAAAATGTTTGTTTCACTGATGGAGAACTAAATGGGAAAACTAAAGCTATGATGATGACTAAGACTAAATGTATTGACAATTCCGTAAACAAATGAAAACTAGAGTAAAATGTTAGGAAGGGACTAGTGGAGAAAGAGATCCAGTATAAGTAAAAAAAATGAAAATAGCCGCTCTATGAAACGCGTCACAGCAGTATTTTCAACAAGTGTAAAATCAGTCATTATGACAGCCTTAAGGCCCGCCAAAATACATTTTAGTCTGCTAAATCAACTGTAGGTTTAGTCGACAAAAATCTTACGATATTTAGTCGACCAAAACTAGACTAGCAGTAAAACATTCCAGGGTGACAAAAATGTGACTAAATCAAAATCATCACTGCAACAGGCGGCCGCAAACGAGCAGCAACACCGCAATGCAATGGTGGAGAAGAAGTCCGACATGATGATGATGATGGCGGCCATGAAGGAACGCGAGGCGGCCATGATGAAGGAGGAGTGGAAACAACAACACAAAGGCCCGTTGGCGCCCGGTAAGGCTGCACAATATACCGTTATCCATTATCCAATATTTTTCAGGTGTGAACATGCGCAATATCAGTATCGCAAAAAGGCAACGGTATTGCGATATGATATATCGTTGATATATCGTGAGTGATAGTGATTCATAATGCAGTATTTTTGAATAATGTTCAAGTTTTCAATGTTGCAACACTTAAAATATAGAATACGACATTTCATATCGGTAATATCATATATCATATCAATATCGCACTATTTGACCTAAATACCGTGATATGAAATTTTGTCCATATCATGCAGCCCTGCCGCCCGGCCTCTCCAAAGCTCCCGGCGGCAGCAGCAGCAGCAGCCAATCAGATCCGGGCAAGATGCCTCAGCAGCCGCCGCCCACCAGCAAGTCCAGGGGCGGGGACTCACCTTCTTCCGAAGCCTCCTCCAAATCCTCAAAGGGAGACTGGGACTCCAAGTCCCAGCAGGCCGAGGGACTTAAGATGAAACTCAACGAAGGGGGCGGGGCACACCACGGCAAGGAGGTGGAGTCGAAGCAGGGGGCGGGGGAGTCACGAGGACAGACGGGGATGGAACAAGCCATGTGGTACAGACAGGTAAAACTTTATTTATACAAGGTAAATAAAGAAAATTATAACTTTATTTATACAGCCATGACGGTACAGACAGGTAAAACTGTATTTATAACATACATATTTACATAATTATAACTTTATTCATACAGCCATGTGGTACAGACAGGTAATACTTTATTTTACAGGTGAATCATTATAACTTCATTTATATAGCACCTTAGTAAGGTGCTATATAAATGTAGTTATAATGATGTACCTGTCTGTAAGGTCACCTTACAGACAGGTACATCATTATAACTTCATTTGTACAGAACCTTACAGACAGATACATCATTATAACTTCATTTATACAGAACCTTACAGAGTACATAATTATAACATTTCTTATCGGGTGCTTAGTAGGGCTGGTAAATTAATATTCAAATTTAGAACATTTGTCGAATATGGAGGAAAATTGTGAAAAATGTGACAGTGACAATTAAAAAACAATGTACGCTATGTTATAAAAACAAAAAATATATAATATTTTTATTGGATCCGAGAAGCTTTTACAAGTCATGCAATAATAGTAATATTAATAATAATAATATTCAAATATATTCGATATGCGGGACAATTTTTAAGAGAACGATACGCTATGCTTATCTCATCCTTGTCTCCTCAAACAGTATCCTGAGAAACACCAGTCAGAAGACCAACACCAGCAGCAGCCGCGATGGAAAGAGGAGCGCGACCGCGACAGAGAGCGTGATCGCAAGACGAAAGACGACAGACTGAGGCCCAACAAGGACAACAGCACAGGTCCCAAAGAGGACGCTCCTAAAGAGGCTCCTTCCGATCCACGGATCTCCACCGAGGACCCCCGGGTCGCCGCGGGCAAAGACCCCCGCTCTTCCAACGCGGCCCACATGCAGTTCTCGTCGCCGCTGGCGCAGCACCAGGGCTACATGCCCTACATGCACGGCTACCCGTACGGACAGGGGTACGACCCCAGCAGTCACCCTGGGTACAGGGGCATGCCCTCGGTCATGATGCACAACTACCCAGGTATGACATTCTGTTGCCTTGAAATTAAAGTATGGTGCACAACTATGCAGGTAAACCTAAGCCTTTAAATTTATGATAAATATCAAAGAGATAAATAATGTGGTTGCACATCCAAAAGGCATGAGTGAGTTTCATATAATTTGCTGCGAATTATATCCGTTACTATTTAAATATACGATGATGACATTAGCTTTAGCCGATCTTTGCTAGCTGTTTTCTTGGGGGGGGGGGGGGCATTGTAAAAGGAAATCTCCTCCATCCTGCCTCAGGTTGCTATCTCCCGGATGATATCGTTGCGTCATGTTGTAGTCATTGTTTGAACCCTCAAACCAGAACTTAATTTTCCTCAAATGAGAAGAATAATACCTTCCCAACTAGAAAAAGTGCCCTTCTGGGCACAGGTCTCCACCAGGAGGATAGGAATATTTAGGAGTAATATAAACATGTTTTTTGTTTGTTTGTTCCAATCTTTGCCAATCAGGATGGAATATGGGAAATGGTGCAGATCCGTGTTGATGGCACGCATGCACAATCCACCTGTTGGTGGCGCTATAACAGGGCAATGTGAAATGGGTGGGCTATATTCCTCAGCCTAGTAGGAAAGTGCGTGAAAGATTTCACGTGAAATTGCACGCTGCGTTCATGATTTGAGGTTTTTTGTTAAAAACAGGCCAATCCTGCAAAATTTGAAAGCCAATGTTAAGCCAATTAGGATGGAATATGAAATATCAGACACAACCGTCTTGAGCACATGACTATGGAGATACTGTGTAACGATTTGCGGGATTTTTGGACAAAATCTGTAGGTGTACTGTGCAAAAACTTGTTTTGCACAAAGCGGCCTCCTGGTGGCGCTATAACAGGCCGTTCTGGAAATTTTGGGGCAGAGGTTCATCGTTGGCATCCAGGGAGTGTGTGTGCAAAATGTGGCATCGACCGGGTTAACGGTCCAATCTTTGCCAATCAGGATGGAATATGGGAAATGGTGCAGATCCGTGTTGATGGCACGCATGCACAATCCACCTGTTGGTGGCGCTATAACAGGGCAATGTGAAATGGGTGGGCTATATTCCTCAGCCTAGTAGGAAAGTGCGTGAAAGATTTCACGTGAAATTGCACGCTGCGTTCATGATTTGAGGTTTTTTGTTAAAAACAGGCCAATCCTGCAAAATTTGAAAGCCAATGTTAAGCCAATTAGGATGGAATATGAAATATCAGACACAACCGTCTTGAGCACATGACTATGGAGATACTGTGTAACGATTTGCGGGATTTTTGGACAAAATCTGTAGGTGTACTGTGCAAAAACTTGTTTTGCACAAAGCGGCCTCCTGGTGGCGCTATAACAGGCCGTTCTGGAAATTTTGGGGCAGAGGTTCATCGTTGGCATCCAGGGAGTGTGTGTGCAAAATGTGGCATCGACCGGGTTAACGGTGGCCGAGATTAGCTTGTCACGGACGGACGGACGGACGGACGGACGGACGGACACACGGACACACGGACGGACGGACGGAGTGCAAAACATACTCTCTCCCCATGCCTTCGGCCTGGTGGAGACAATTAAAGCGTGACTCATTCTCTTGTAGCCTGCGATGAGAATAGAATTTCCCTGTGGGATAACAAAGGTATACAGACGCTAAATAGTCTCTGGAAAGTACACTCATATTTTAGAAATCAGCTAAACTACAATGCATCAAGGCTTTTATTGGGAAGGTATTATTCGTCCGGTTTGAGGGAAAGGATGTTCTGGTTTAGAAGGTTACGGCCTGATGACTACAAAACAATGACTGCAACATGACGTAACGATATCATCTGCTCCCGACCGGATCACACAGAAATGTAGTAACACAGGACCAGGCTTTCCTCAGAGGTGGAAAGCCTGGTGATGCCGTGCTACAGGAATCTCTTGTATCCTAACTATCTCCCCCATCCCGCCTCAGGTTCTCTAACCCTAACCATCTCCCCCATCCCGCCACAGGGTCCTACCTCCCGGCGGGCTACCCGTTCTCCCCGTACGGAGCCAAAGTATCCGGGGGCGAGGACGCCGGTGAGAAGTCCCGCGTCGCCAGCCCCAACGTCCCCAAATCCGCCTCGTCGGACTCCAAAGCCCTGGACGTCCTCCATCAGCACGCCAGCCAGTACAAGAGCAGCAGCAAGTCCCCTACGGTGGCACCGGGGGGCGACAAAACCTCCCACGACCCACGGGAGAGAGACAGGGAGAGAGACAGAGAGAGAGAGCAGGAGAGAGAGAGGTGTGGAGGAGGAGGAGCAGGAGGAGGAGGAGGAGAGCGGGATCAGCGGGAAAGGGAGCGAGAGAGAGAGAGGGAGAGAGACGTGGATCGGCCGCGCTCCTCGCCATCCCAACGCATCATGACCTCACACCATCACATGGGTTACCCTCTGACCTATGACCTGTCCTACGCCACAGGTTAGTGATCACATGGGTTACCCATAGTTATATATAATACTAGAGACCGGACCCGGAGCAATTTTCAATAGAAGTTGCTCGGTGGCGTTTTGAAGACCGACAAAGTCTTCCGGGCAGTACCCCTCGAGCGGCGATATGATTGGTTGGCTCCTATCATAGTGCCCCTCACGCTGTTCATGTAGTATCTCTACGCCACGTCCTACGTCACAAATTAATTTGTGAATTTAACACATGTATACAGGATACAGCGCTGTTATTTTTTATCGTAATGTGGGCTTCACTGCTGGAGTTTTTCCACTAACCTGACCTAATGAATCACCCGGCAGTCAACGTAGCTCCCTTTCGCGATCGTCCACCTTAAAATTGCGCATTCGTTTCTCATAATGTCGAGACATATTCCAAAACTGCCATCCAAAACAAAGAAGCGACCACAGAGCCACACGGAGGACGCCATGATTCACCGTTGGAATGCATTGTGCTTCGATTTCCCAGAATCCCTGAGCAGGATGTAATTTGTGTATAGATGTGACTGGACTTAATTTAACGGACTAAACTTATATTAAAATAAAACACTCTTACTCTTACTTATGCCAGTGTGCCAGTTAGCACCCTCCCCTGTGCCACTTTTGGCACCTGTGCCTATGGTTGTCTACGCCCTGATATACACAAATCAGATGTACAGAATATGATTTGCAACCAACCACAGGTCTCTCTTCATCACCAGCTATCGTTGCCAGTCAGCAAGCAGCAGCCCCCTCCCTCTACCCCCCCGCGCGGAGGTGAGAACGGTAAGAAACCCCCGACAGTTGCAGAGAGCAGCAAAATACACATAACACACACACACACACACACCGAGAGATAGCACAATGCTAATGAGAGACCAGAGAAACACTGAGAGATAGCACAAGATTTTCCTACATGAGCTTGACAATGCTGCTCCGTTAAAGGAGACTAGGACTAAACAGAGAACCCAACCCTGGATAAATAAAAATATTTTGAATACCATTCACCTGAGAAATAAAACACTATATAAGTTCAAAAAATCTAAATTGCCTGGTGATTTCAAGGAATATAAAATTCTTAGAAATAAGGTACAGAGAATGGTAATCGAGGCAAAACAGGACTATTTTAAGACTAAAATTGAGGAGCATAAGAATGATCCGAAAAAGCTGTGGTCAACCCTAAAACCTTTAGGGACCCAGGAAAATCCCAAAATAAAACAAAGTAGCATAGGCTTAGAGGTAAATGGGTCTATAACATATGATAAAGCTACAGTTGCATGTAGATTCAATGAATTCTTCACAAACATAGCAAATACATTGGTGCAGAAACTTCCTGCTGCTACTAATAAGTTTGGTGATCCACAGGGGATCAACAGCTATTACCAGCAAATGGGGGTCCAGTCTGATGCTTTCTCCCTGAGTAAAGTAACAGAGGAAGAGGTACTGACAAAACTCAAAGCCCTAAAACTTGGAAAGGCAGCGGGTCATGACAACATCCCGGCCAGATTTCTAGTTGATGCAGCTGAAGTTATTGCTCCCTGCATAACCTACCTAACCAATTTATCAATTGAACAAGGCCACTTTCCCAGTCTATTTAAATTGGCAAGAGTTGTACCCTTGTACAAAAAGGGAACCAAATCGGATCCCGGAAATTATCGACCTATATCCATTTTATGTTCCGTCTCAAAGGTTGTGGAACGGATTATACATGAGCAAATTAATAATTATTTGACAACACACAACCTCTTGTTTGATTTGCAATCGGGCTTTAGAAAGTCCCACTCCACCGACACCTGTTTGCTTTATCTAACAGATTATATTAGTCTAGAGGTGGATAAAGGGAAATACTGTGGCATGGTGATGTTGGACCTCCAGAAGGCATTTGACACGGTGAACTACGACATTCTTTTGAATAAACTTAAGGCTTTGGGTTTTGACAGTGTATCACTTCAGTGGGTGAGGTCCTACTTGATGGGAAGGAAACAGGTGGTAGACATGAATGGCACCCTGTCCTCGCCGCTAACTCTATCAAGTGGGGTCCCCCAGGGGAGCATTTTAGGTCCACTTTTCTTTTTATTATATGTGACCAGTGCCAGTGATTTCAACCACAAGTCGGCACAGTTGATATACAGTTATAGCTGAATTTAAAATTCATTTCTTTTTTTGGTGGTTTTCGTTTTTAGCCACATTAACACAGTTAGAATGTTAAAGAATGTTTTTATTCCATCAGAAAGTCGTTTTAGTGTCATTAAGTCGTTGTAATTGCGTAAACAAGTCACTATGTTTAATGATTTAACCATTGAGTTAAGCAATGCTAACCAATGCTAATCAGAAAATCACCTTTACTTTCAAAGTATGCAAATTCCGCTAAAATTCCGCTTTTTGTACACAATCGTTTTTGAAGATAATACTAGTCTTTCACTAACTGGCTAACAGAAATAGCAGAGAAAGAAGTATTAACAGTCGTATTTTGTAAAAAGTGTGCTTATTTTCGGTCCTCCTAAAGCTAATTCATGCTAATGTTTTAGCTAGGGGCACTGGTCATCACAACAATGGAACATGGCTTCTTATTTCCAATAGCAGAGAAGAAGAAGAAGAAGACTCTAGCATGTATTGTAAACATTGAAACATTGTCACCATAACGTGGTTATTATTAGTTACTTTGGAACGTACCTGCCATGACAATTAAGGTCATAATAACGCAGATCACATCGATATGTAATATAGCGCGATATGTACTTGTTTTAGCTACAGGATTGATATCAATATAATGCTAAATGTAGCTAAAAAGCTATCGCGGGGTTGCCAGGTTCTGAGAAATAAGCAACCCAGTATATGAAAACAAGCCCAAAATAAGCGAAAATAGCCGATCTACAAGCCTTTAACAATACAAATCTTGTCCCTGGATCCTGGCATACATTATTTTTTGCAGACAAATAATAATAACAGGCTACTATAGCTATTTTATTTGTAAGCTACTCATCTGGAACATTTACAAAGGCCTGATCTAATAAGGGTCCACTTGGTTACCAACTCTCTATAATCAACTACACTTTAAAAACAAGCCCAAATAATCAACTACACTTTATTTTTGTCAAATACATTTTTAGTAACAGGTTATAAATTATTATAAAAGTAGGCCTATGCATTATTTTTCTTTAGAAACAAGGCCAACTAATTATAATAAGCAGACATGGCAACACTGCTGGTTGAATAATGGAGGAATGAAGGGAAAACAGCGCCCCCTAAAGTCATAGATCACTGCTGAAATCTTAGATGGGCAAATTCTTTACTTTGAGGTTTCCAATTCAACAAGTTTCAAATGGTCACATCTTCTTCATTTCCCCCCCAATTTCAATGAGCAATACATCATATGAAAGGTTACAGTGTGCAGTTTCATAATATGTAAAAAACTGAAAAATGACCATGGCCCCCTTGTATATTAAATCACTGGCACTGGTCACATATGTCAATGATATGAAGTCAGCCGTTGACTGCAACTTACTTCTTTTTGCGGATGATTCAGCACTGGTAGTCTCTCATAAGGAGAAAGCAGAGGTTGAAAAGCTACTTAGTGCTGAACTCCTTAAAGTCAGTGTCTGGCTATCAGACAACAAACTATCTCTCCATCTTGGTAAAACTGAGTCCATTCTCTTTGGGTCAAATTATAAACTAAAGAAGTCTCCTGGGTTTAAAATAGTGGTGGGGGACTTGGAAGTGGCAGCCAAGGAATCCATTACTTACCTGGGGTGCATTTTGGACAACAAGCTCTCGGGAGAAAATATGGCACAAAAAGTAGTTTCAAAGGTAAGCCAAAGAACAAATTGCTTAGCTAGAATATCTAGCCTTTTAGATTCAAACACCCTAAAGATCCTGGCTGGGGCTCTTGTACAATGTCAATTTGACTATGCCTGTACATCTTGGTATACTGGCATTTCTATGACCCTCAAGAAGAAACTCCAGACCTCTCAAAATAAACTGGTTAGAGTGATCCTGAAGTTGCATCCTAGAACTCACCTTCTCCCTGCCCACTTCACCAGTCTGGGGCAGCTTAAAGTGGAGGAGAGAGTATCCCAATTTAAAATGTGTCTAGTTCACAGGATTAGAAATAATTTAGCACCCAAATATTTCAGTGACTATTTTGCAACGGTTAGTGATACTCACAGGCACTACACCAGAGGGAGCCCTACTGATTTTAAACCCTGCCTTTTTCATAACAATATGGGAAAAACATCATTCCTGTACTCGGCAGCAGTTCAGTGGAATGGCTTGCCTTCCAGCCTCAAGGTGACCAGTTCCTTTGATATTTTTAAATCCACATTAAAAAGATGGTTGGTCGAAAATATAGTGTAGAATAGATAAATGGCACAAATGAAAAAACATTAATAAAAGTAAGGGGGAAAAAAGAAAATAAATTCAGTTTTATTGGTCAGTTTATATGAATTTTGTCCTGTTTTTTGTTTTATGTTTGTTTTTTGCCTCCTGTTTTTGTCGGTATTGTACTGTTATTGTCTGTTGCTCCCCTTCCCCTTCCCCAAGAGGACCACAATGGAAACAAGCCTAACAGCTTTCTTGTGAATTTATCCTTTTGAAATATATTTTCAATAAAGTATTCAATCAATTCAATCAATAAAAAACAATGCAAATTTGAGTCCAGAGAAACACAGAGAGGGCCTACTGTAGCACAATGCTAATGAGAGACCAATGAAACACACACACCGAGATATAGCATAATGCTAATGAGAAAGCAGCAATACACACACAACTCAATCCGGTCGTCTTAACGCACCCCTCACCAACCTTAATCCGGTCGTTTTAACACACCCCTCACCAACCTTAATCCATTCGGACCAATGCTATGTCTAACCAATGCTATGTCTAACCAAAGTATGCCTCCCGCAGCGAAACACACACCGAGATATAGCATAATGCTAATGAGAGAGCAGCGAAACACACACTGAGAGATAGCACAATGCTAATGAGAGAGCAGCGAAACACATACACCGAGATATAGCATAATGCTAGAGACCAGAGAATCACTGAGAGATAGCACAATGCTAATGGGAGACCAGAGAAAAACTGACACGTCGGAGATATAGCTAGCACAATGCTAATGAGACTAGAGAAACACAGAGAGATAGCTAGCACAATGCTAATGACCAGAGAAACACTGGCACCAACCTGCCATAGTTTAGTTTTAACCTGCCACAGGTTAGTTGTAACCGGCCACGCATGTTGGATCTGTAGTGTAGGCATAGGGAATGGACGGACCATCGCCCCCCAGAGCAGCAGCATGATTAGCGTGGCTCGGATTAATGTTTTAATATGCTTAGCTATAAACATGGCATTTTATATATTTTTATATTTTTTAATCAAATCTTGTGTGTATTGTGGATGGCTCGGATGGAATTAATAACTTTCCACGAGATATCTCGAGGATAGCACAGAATGGGTATGAATCTTCCCCTTATAGTATAACACGTTTATTTCATTTAAATCGAAGTGAATTGGTCCAGTTTCTCCCTCCATGCCATGGTTTTCAACCAGTGGTTATGGAGCAGGTTCCAGGTGGTCCCCAGCTAAATGATAGAGAGTTGGTAACCAAATGGCCCCTAATAGATCTTTCACTCTTGAGAGTGTAAAATTGTACAGTCTCAAGAGTAAAATTATTGTTAAACATCAGCATTACTGGCCCAGGCCGTAGCGTAACGGTCTGGGCACCGGACTGGTGATCCAGTCGCGGTGTGCCGCGGGTTCGACTCCCGAACCTGACACGGCCTTTACCGCATGTCATCCCCCCATCTCTCTCCCGTTTCCTGTCAGCCTACTATCTGTCCCTTAAAAAATCAATAAAAGGCGTAAGCCACAAAAAAATATCTTAAAAAAAAAAACCATCAGCATTACTTAATTTACAAGAAGTCTACACAATTAGAGAATGTAGAAGAATTCTTATTTTGATCAACGTTCGCCTGTTATCTCCTAATGGTACGAACATCAATACTGCATGGAATTGTGGCCAATATCATATTCAACGATAACAGTATTCTTTAGTTTTGGGTTTGCAAAGCTAAATCTCATCAAATGGTGGTCCGTGGCTCAAATGCAGAAAAGATAATAGTGGGCCTTGATATGGAAAAGGTTGAAAAGCACTGTTCTATGCTTGTTGATGCTGCAGTCTCTCTTCGGAGAAGAAAACAGCTTAGCCAAACAGTCGTTTTGCTGCAGCGCAGCATTTAGGCCCCTCAGCCATCCATGCCTAAGCAGGTCGCATGAGGACAAGTGGATCACTCTGTTCATAATAGAGACACAGTGAGATCTCGTGGAAAGCACAGCAGACTCTGCTGACCTCTAGTGGCCTAACCCTGTTACTTTACCCCTGAAAATGCTTACTGCATTTTGCCTACGAATGGCAAGTGGAAATATAGAGCTTATAATAAGACATAAAATAGAAACATTTTCCACGCACGCACACATGCATGCACACACACACACCACCCCACACACACACACACACACACACACACACACACACACACACACACACACAACGTAGCTAGTAAGTGGAATAGAAGTAAAAGTATTGAAAACTGGACATACTCAAGTAAAGTATTAAATAGGTCTTCCTGAAATTACAGTATGTAAGTAAAGTGAGTGTGATGGTGACATGTTATGTGATTTTTCTTTTGCATTACTTTGCCTAAATGATTTAGAAACATGCTAGCAACGTCCTACTGTACGTTCGTCATTCCAGCTAACTGCCGAACCTGAATTTAGCCGGCTCCAACTAAGTACTATGGGGTATGCCAGAGACAAATGATGATGAAGGTCTCTATCCTTTCAGATTTAAGCAATATTACATGATAGGGTGTTCTTTATCGTCATTAATGCACGCTGCAGGGCGAGTTCTGAAAGGCAGAGCCGAAGTGCATTAATGACGTGTAATATTGCAATTATACAACAGTTAAAATATCATATTTTATTTTGTAATTATTTTATTCCAGATGTAGCCACTACGACCACAAATGTCCAAAGAACCTTGCTAGCCTAGCAACATATTCGACTGCACTATGGGATGTCTTTGTTTTGATTATGGTTTAAGCACGGCTAGAAAGCTGTTTCAACCAATCAGATTGCTTTCTCGAAACGACCTCTTGTATAGTGATAGGCGTTGAATACAATTTTGACACCAGTGTTAATTATGTTGACTAAAAGACTAAAATGTTGATGTTATCTCGACTAAGACTAGACTAAGACAATTCCAGGTGAAAATGGACTAATGGTGTGCTATTCAAAAGACTAAGACTAAATCAGAATTTTGCTGTCTACTGTAATTGAACACCGTTTGACCCCCATGTTGTTTCCTTGTCATCACAGGGAACCGTGACCAACGCACCGCGTCCACGCTGCGATGTGACTGGCTCACATGAGAAGACTCCTCCCCCCTAGGGGCGTCGACCTATCAGACATCAGTTGAATGGTGTTTCCGTGTCGTTAACGGTCTGCTCTGGCTGCAGATCGTTCCACCTCGTTACTCCCCTTTTCGTTGTCAAATGACCCGAACTCTCCTAAAACCCCTTTACGGTAAGAGTGACTGATGCTGTACAAGCCACAGGTTCAAAGCCATGACTCTGCCCCGATGATTTAGTCTTTGCACTGTCGACAAATGCAATGCAAAAAGAGACCGACGGACTGCCTGAACAGCTGTTGTCGTTTTGTTTTTTTTCTCCTGTTTTGGGGCGGGGGGGTTCTTTCGGACTACATTGTTTTGTTTTGTCTTGCGCAGAAGGAAAGTGGCACAGGATTTGCTTTTGTTTTTTGTTTGTTCGTTTTTTTAGTTTTTAGTTTTTGGGGGGGGTGTTGGGAGGCGGCGGCTGGCGGGGGGGGGGGGGGAGTCGTCGAAAAAAACTAAAATGACTGACAAAAAAACTGTATGTCTATATGGCTGGTCGTACTTTGTTCAGAGACGTTAAGATGGCCGCTGCTGTCTTCAGAGATGTTAAGATGGCCGCTGCTTTCTTCAGAGAGAGAGCCTGAGAATGAAGGTTTCATTTTACCGTTGTCCGTCCTCGGTGATCCCTCCGTTCTCGTTTCAGGGATGATGTCATGTTTTTCTTTTTTTTCCTTTTTTGTGAAGGGACCGCGTACACCTCAATGGAGAATATACACTATTCATGTTTTTGGTTTTTCTCACATGTCTCTTTCGTTCGTTTGTTTGTTCGTTCATTCATTCCTTCCTTCCTTCCTTCCTTCCTAGGATCCTTCCTTCCTTCCTTCCTTCCTTCCTTCCTCCCTCTCTTCCCTCTCACTTCTTTCCCTCTTTCTTTCTCTCTTTCTTTTTTTCTTTCTTTCTTTCTTCAGTTCCATATCAATGTCAGCTTTTCAATGTGTACCCTGCATTGGTATCAATGTGTACCCTGCATTGGTATCAATGTGTACCCTGCATTGGTATCAATGTGTACCCTGCATTGGTATCAATGTGTACCCTGCATTGGTATCAATGTGTACCCTGCATTGGTATCAATGTGTACCCTGCATTGGTATCAATGTGCACCCTGCGTCGGTACCTTCACTGTGTCGGTACCTTCACTGTGTCGCTACCTTCACTGTGTCGGTACCTTCACTGTGTCGGTACCTTCACTGTGTCGGTACCTTCACTGTGTCGGTACCTTCACTGTGTCGCTACCTTCACTGTGTCGGTACCTTCACTGTGTCGGTACCTTCACTGTGTCGGTACCTTCACTGCATCGCTACCTTCACTGTGTCGCTACCTTCACTGTGTCGGTACCTTCACTGTGTCGCTACCTACACTGTGTCGCTACCTTCACTGTGTCGCTACCTTCACTGTGTCGGTACCTTCACTGTGTCGGTACCTTCACTGTGTCGCTACCTACACTGTGTCGCTACCTTCACTGTGTCGCTACCTTCACTGTGTCGGTACCTTCACTGTGTCGGTACCTTCACTGCATCGCTACCTTCACTGCGTCGCTACCTTCACTGTGTCGCTACCTTCACTGTGTCGGTACCTTCACTGTGTCGCTACCTACACTGTGTCGCTACCTTCACTGTGTCGCTACCTTCACTGTGTCGGTACCTTCACTGTGTCGGTACCTTCACTGTGTCGCTACCTTCACTGTGTCGGTACCTTCACTGTGTCGCTACCTACACTGTGTCGCTACCTTCACTGTGTCGCTACCTACACTGTGTCGCTACCTTCACTGTGTCGGTACCTACACTGTGTCGCTACCTACACTGTGTCGCTACCTTCACTGTGTCGCTACCTACACTGTGTCGCTACCTTCACTGTGTCGGTACCTTCACTGTGTCGCTACCTTCACTGTGTCGGTACCTTCACTGCATCGCTACCTTCACTGCGTCGCTACCTTCACTGTGTCGCTACCTTCACTGTGTCGGTACCTTCACTGTGTCGCTACCTACACTGTGTCGCTACCTTCACTGTGTCGCTACCTTCACTGTGTCGGTACCTTCACTGTGTCGGTACCTTCACTGTGTCGCTACCTTCACTGTGTCGGTACCTTCACTGTGTCGCTACCTACACTGTGTCGCTACCTTCACTGTGTCGCTACCTACACTGTGTCGCTACCTTCACTGTGTCGGTACCTACACTGTGTCGCTACCTACACTGTGTCGCTACCTTCACTGTGTCGCTACCTACACTGTGTCGCTACCTTCACTGTGTCGGTACCTTCACTGTGTCGCTACCTTCACTGTGTCGGTACCTTCACTGTGTCGCTACCTTCACTGTGTCGGTACCTTCACTGTGTCGCTACCTACACTGTGTCGCTACCTTCACTGTGTCGGTACCTACACTGTGTCGGTACCTTCACTGTGTCGCTACCTACACTGTGTCGCTACCTTCACTGTGTCGCCACCTACACTGTGTCGCTACCTTCACTGTGTCGGTACCTACACTGTGTCGGTACCTTCACTGTGTCGCTACCTTCACTGTGTCGCTACCTACACTGTGTCGGTACCTTCACTGTGTCGGTACCTTCACTGTGTCGCTACCTTCACTGTGTCGCTACCTTCACTGTGTCGCTACCTACACTGTGTCGGTACCTTCACTGTGTCGGTACCTTCACTGTGTCGGTACCTTCACTGTGTCGGTACCTTCCCATACACTGAAATGACCACGTCTATCCTCACACTCACTCTAACATATGCTCACTTAGCCCAGCTGTCACCATGGTCGCCGATCTGTGATTGGCTAGGGATTATTACACAACCTCCAGTGTCATTGGTTTGTTTATACCAGTGGTTTTTAACCAGTGGTCAGGGGGACCACCAGTGGTCCCTGATGGGGTTCCAGGTGGTCTCCAGCGAAATGATGATGAGTCGGTAACCAAATGGACCCTTACAGCTTAGTTTGGTTTCATTTTACACTCTCAATGACTCTCGATAAGCCTGACCGATAGGGTGCTTGTTATCAATAAAAATGTACTAGCTCCATCCCTACTTATGACTGGTACTGTACTTTGTACAAAGATCCCGTCTCACCCAATCAGCCAAAAAAAGCACTTCTTTGTTGCCTGTCTTTTGTGGCCATTCACTGTGGTGGTTCAGTTCAGATCTAAGGTATAGCTCTCTCTAGTTAAATTTAACAAAGTCTAGTCGTCTCGTCACTATGCACCATGTATGAAATGCTCTCACCAGGACCCAGTGACTATGTTCATGGACTTGCAGTAAAATGGCCTCCTCTTCTAAACTTTAAATACCCGTTCACTTCTATCCAACCTCAGGGCCTTGAGTGATTTTCTTTGGTTAAAATAAGTGTTAAAAAGCTCAATATTGTGATAGTCCTCATTGCTATAGAATTTTTGTTCAGTTAACAGGAGTCTCCAATGTCTCTCCAACTTTTTATTAAACAGAAAATGCATTTTCAGGTCGGGATAACAATTGTGATGGAGAACACAATCAGGATACAGATTAAACAAGTGGAATTGTAAGTGATGACACCAAGAAATGAGCAGACAAAATGGAACTGGAACACTATAAAAATTAAGCTCATAAATAGCTATTCATGATCTTAACTCTGTCCTGATTGGCTAACATTTTGTCACCTACCTGGAAATGTATTTTCTGTTTATTACAGAGCATGGAGAGGCTGTTACTGAACAAAAACTATACCAATGGATAACAAAAACCTTTTGTTTTAACCAAAAGATATGACTTACACTACCTTTTAGTGAAAATGTATTGCCGCAAGGTCTCTGTTGTTTATTATGCGTGTTGAGAAAGCACAATGAGTAAAAGTAAAAAAGTACTCTGTGTGCTCTGCTGTGTGTATTTGGTCACGAGACGGCGTTTCATCGCTAGGCGGTTGTTGGCGTTTATTCCTAGTCCTGATTGTTCCTGTCATTGACTGCCAATGCATGGACATGAGAGTGTGTGTATCACAACAAGACAAGTATGTGTTCTTCTGTCTTCAAATGACATGCTCTTTCAAATTTCGTTTGATTTGATTGTTTTTTTGGGGGGGGGGTTTATGTCCACATAGTAATTTATAGTGTAATTTTATCTCTGAGGTCAGGTTAGAAGTTTAGCTTCATTACTCATGTTTTAGTAATGGACTCTTAACGTGTGAGTTGTCTCGTTGCTTCTCCACGCGGATCTCAAATTCAGATGTCCCTGAATATGACCAGTTTGTATGTCCCTGATTATGACTGTTTTTTATTTCCTCTTTTTTTTTTCTTTAAGAAAGGTGGCCTGACATGAAAAAAAAATCTGAATGTGACGGTATTTTTATTTGTGACTAAACTATAAGGTAATCTAGGCAGCTGTGATATGTTGTCATAAAAGTCAGTGGGTTCTAGGTACCAGCTAGCAGACTGCATTACATTTAGTTTCATGGTTCTAGGTACCAGCTAGCAGACTGCATTACATTTAGTTTCATGGTTCTAGGTACCAGCTAGCAGACTGCATTACATTTAGTTTCATGGTTCTAGGTACCAGCTAGCAGACTGCATTACATTTAGTTTCATGGTTCTAGGTACCAGCTAGCAGACTGCATTACATTTAGTTTGATCCGACAACGTGGTTGTGTGACAAAGTGCATTTTGTTCTCTCTGAGAGTACAGTAGTAAAAGCGCAAGCAGTGACTCCCAATGTGGAAATCACATGTACTTAAAAAAAAGTGTATGAAAATCAACAGAAAAGTAATGTTTGCTATCAGATTATTATTATTAGGAAGTTGCTTGGCTCTGTATTTTTGCAGGACTGTGTTTGTTTTTTTTCATGGTGAAGAATATATTTATTAGCCAGCCGTACGTTGTCTCAGATCGGTGCCTATAGTTGAACATTCTCCTGTGTGAAAAATATGGAGAGACAATAAACATGATGCTCGTTTGTCCTTCTAGTTGAGCAGCATAGGGATATTTTGTCTAATCCGCGCTAATTCGTGTAAAAGCACCACATTTTGCACAGATGTAGCCCAGGGCATGCTCTAATGATTTAGCTAGGGGCGCCTGAGCTGGCGACCTTCGGGATCGCCACAGCCTATACGGTAAAAAAAAAAAAATGTCATTATGCTTTAAGTAGAATATGATTTTCTTTGTGATTCTGAATCCATTCCAAGCATTAGTTTTGCACAAAAAATAATACTACTTTGGCTAAAAATAGCATCACATTTGGGCAAGTGGCTATGGGAGAATTGTACCTCTTTTTTTAGCCCAGCACCCAACCTGTCGATGTGCGTATTCTATGTCCGCTATGGGCGAATTTAGCCCAAGGAGTGTTTTTTGTACAAAACCAATATTTGGAATGGATTCAGAATTATGAAAACCCCTTAGTTTGACACATCACATGCTGCTTAAAGCATAATGAAATTTTGAAAATGTTGCCTTATATAGGTTTTTAATGGTGGCCATATGGATTTGGCTGCTGTAACGACCCCGAAAGTCGCCAGCTCGAGCGCAAAATGTGGCGCTTTTAGACGAATTTGCACGAAATCACCCTTATCTCTCCCTATACTCCTCCACTATTCACCCTTAAATCACCCTTATCTCTCCCTATGCTCCTCCACTATTCCTTCCTCCTCCACCCAAAAAACCTGCTGTCACTCAAGAAGCCCCAAAGTACCGACCCGTTCACTCACCGGTACTTTAAGGATGTTTACAACGTTGTTCGTTTCTTTCTATGTGAGAAGACGTTCAGAACTCTTTCAGAACCCCCCCTCCCCCCTTTCAGGAGTTTATGTAAAGTGTACAAATGCCATGGTTCTGTTTTTTTTTTATACAATACTCTGTAACTTTGCCTTTGTAAATTTGGGCAGGAAAAAAAATAAATCTTTTTATGAGACAATCTGTCATCTTGAACTGTTCACTTTGCTTCTGGGTCTGTCAAATTAAGGAATGTCCCCACACACACACACACAGTGCTACGTGTTGTGAGCTTGTAGATCGGCTATTTTCAGCATGCAACCAAATGTAAAATTACTTGTCTTTTACTTAAACTGGATCTCTGGTCCACTAGTCCCTTCCTAACATTTTAGTAGGTTTTATTTGTTGACGAAATTGTCAATATATTTAGTCTTAGTTTTAGTCGTCAAACTCGTCATAGCTTATAGTTTCCATTTAGTTTCCGTCAGTGAAAAAAGGTAGTGGACGAACACTTTTCGTCTTAGTATTAGTCGACAAAATCAACACTGCTACACTCCACTTCCACAGGGCAGATAAATCAGCTTTCCAGCCAGCCTCCTGCACTCTGCCACAAGCTCTTAATACTTGGCTGGCTTTCGCTCATATAAGCAGCCTCCCAACCTCCCTCCCATGGAACAGTTGAGTTCCATGCCAGAGACTGCATTGCAAGCCTCTGACCACAAGCCTCTAAACTTTGACCTTCTCTGTTGGTGGTTTGACATTGCCAACGTTCACATCTGGCAGGCTGATTGCACAGTTCACTAATGCTCCAGAATAGTGTGCTCTAAAAACTAACCGACAGTAATGCAGCGGCAGATGGCCATTATGCCGGGGATGATTCTGTTGAGTGTACATGTGAAATGTGATTATCCTCTTTCTTATATATAAAAATGGTAAAGATGGAGTTCCGTGATTTTTGCATTTTTGTTTTTCCAGTTTTTCATGTGTTCATGAGGTGACAGTACTTCATTAGACCCCTTGGTGTGGTTGTTATGTGCAATGATGACTTCCCTTTATATTTGGGGTTTCTTCCTGGAGGCTGAAAACTTGACAGTCAAACGTGCCAATGAAAAGAAAACAGCAATATAGTGACATCACAATAATGGACTGTTATCACAGACCTTTAAAGGCAGTCCTGGGAGCTTAATAAGCAGATAACAGTTAATTGGATTAGTTAATTGGATTATTGGAGAACGCCTTGTGACTGCTCAGAACCTTTCTCCTCACACGAAGGAGGACGAGAAGAGAGAAGAGAAAGGAGAGAGGTATGAAGGATTATGATTAACATTTATCTTAAATTTACTTTATATATTTATGAAGGATAATGAACATTCATGTTAAATGTACTGTACATATTTTAGATAACACCAGTAGTTAATAGTGTTTCTACATTACAGTGCATGATCTCTTTGTTGTCATGACAACACTGCAAAGCAGCGGCTGTTGTGTATCAAGGTATAATTTGCTGTGACCCTTTGCACGTCTCTGCTGCTTTTCATTTGTTCCTGACCTGGGAACAAATAGAGAGTATGCACGTGACATCATCATCATACGCGGAAGATATGCGGGAACGCCTACTGAGTGGCAAAAAACTACTTTCTGGCCTTGACAGCCCATAGAGCACCGAAGTCTCGATTTGCCATTCACTTGGGCAATATTACACGAAAGGCTGTGCATTACAGTCATTAATGGCACGCATGCGTTGCTGCAGGAATGAGCCGATAGGCCAGCTCCGTATAGGCAGCGCAGACGTGAAAACATGGCCACGTGCTGCTGGTGTTTACAATTTACAATGTAATCATTTAGCAGCAGACGCTCTTAATCCAGAGCGAATTACAGTAAGCAAGAACAACACATATTAATACATAGAAATAGTCATCAAGAATCATAAGTAAGCTAAGAACCTAACATGTATGTCTACATAAAATGCTATCTAAGTTACATACATTGAGCCTTTGCATACGCATGTAAGGTCGTCGAGGCTATAGGGCAAGTGCTACGGCAAGTGCTATACGGGCTAAAATGGAGTCTGAAGAGTTGGGTTTTCAGACTACGGCGGGAGAAAGTTCAATCCAAAGTTTTGGAGCCAGAAGGGAGAAGAGTCTTATACACAGTAAGACTGTGTATACTGTACGTATGTTAAGGCCCTGTGGGAGAGGAACATACGTGTGTGTGTGTGTGTGTGTGTGTGTGTGTGTGTGTGTGTGTGTGTGTGTGTGTGCGTGTGTGCGTGTGTGCGTGTGCGCGTGCGCGTGTGCGTGCGTGCGCGTGTTCAGGGGCAGGAACATGATGGAGCCGCAGCAGGAACAAGAGGCAGGTCTGCTCTCAGTGGCACAGGACCTGGAGACTTCCAAGGACCACCTTGAGTCCCCCAGGGACCACCTGGAGAGCCCCAGGGACCACCTGGAGAGCCCCAGGGACCACCTGGAGTCCAGGCACCACCTGGAGTCCCCCAGGCACCACCTGGAGTCCCTCAGGGACCACCTGCACCTGGAGTCCCCCAGGCACCACCTGGAGTCCCTCAGGGACCACCTGGAGTCCCCCAGGCATCACCTGGAGTCCCTCAGGGACCACCTGGAGTCCCCCAGGCACCACCTGGAGTCCCTCAGGGACCACCTGGAGTCCCCCAGGCATCACCTGGAGTCCCTCAGGAACCACCTGCACCTGGAGTCCCCCAGGGACCACCTGGAGTCCCTCAGGAACCACCTGCACCTGGAGTCCCCCTGCAGGGACCACCTGGAGTCCCCCAGGGACCACCTGGACTGTCCCAGGGACCACCTGGACTCCCCCTGCAGGGACCACCCAGAGTCCCCCAAGGACCTCGAGAAGGACGAAGACACACACGGACATTTCAGGCAAGTCATTATGCACATTCCACAAACACAAAGGGCACACACACACACAGCACATTTCATATGGGTTCCACTTTTTCCTGATTGCTACTAAATGTACTAGTATTTATACTCTGTCCAACAATCTGATTGACAAGCTAAAAGGCCTTTTAAGACGGTGAGTGACTGACACGCCTTAGTAATTAATTTTGGACGCGCGCCATGCTGAGAAGCTGAGGGGCGATTATACGCAAGCGTATTTTCATGGGTGCGGTCTCGTGTAATTGAGTCACAAGCGACTAGACCTTGATTGTGGTGAGCTTTTGTTCCAAGCTACACGTCCCGCACGCCTGAATCTATCAAGCAACGGAGTTAGTACAGCAGATAATAGGAACGATCTTTCACTTGGTGATACAAGCGTGAAATTTGGCATGAACATGCCTCTGGGTCACCTCTTTAACCTTTTTAACCGAGCCAACGAAAAATCCAATATGGCGGTTCTGGACAACCATGGGTGCGGCCGACTCGAGACTGGGCACTGCACTCCCTGTGGGTGTGTGGAACGTGTGTGTCGAATTTGAAGTCAGTGGGGCGAACGGTTCTCGAGTTACGTGGATTACAGATGTACACACGCACACAAAATTCGTGCAATATAGCGTGAAATTTTCCTAAAATTTGTAAGAAATGTAGACATAGGCTAACAATTAGATGTGGCGGCCATCTTGAAATAGCACCGCCATATTGGATTCTTGGATGGCTCAGTTAAAAAAGTTAAAGAGGTGACCCAGAGGCATGTTCATGCCAAATTTCACGCTTGTATCACCAAGTGAAAGGTTCTCTCACAATATGGCTGTTAGCCGCTGTACTATCAAAGATCCGCCCCCGCGGCCCAGGCGGTGGCGTAACCGTCTGGGCACCCGACTGGTAATCCAGTCGCAGTGTGCCGCGGGTTCGACTCCCGAGCCCGACACGGCCTTTACTGCATGTCTTCCCCCATCTCTCTCCCGTTTCCTGTCAGCCTACTGTCTGTCCCTTCAAAAAAACTAATAAAAGGCGTAAGCCGCAAAAAAATATCTTAAAAAAAAAAAAAAAAGATCCGCCCCCGCCTGCCTCTGATTGGCGTACCGAATGTCCCTTTCTGTGACACACGCGGAACTGCTTCACCACTAGTTATGTGTCACATTCGCGAGCATTGCAGGCTTTGTGTAAATGGAGATGACCCGTGACTTTCTCTACTTGGGGGACTCTAGAGGACGGGGATTTACTATTCTGTCCATATCGGGTCGCAACTCAGACGGGGTTGAGTCGACCGAAAAGAACTTCACAACATTCAACGCAGCAACTTGCACGCTTAAGTGCGCTCGGTGGTGTCTCTCGTGGCTCAAATTTGCCCCTCCATCGCGATCTCAAACTTATCGGCCCAAAAACGTAGTCTATTGTTGGAAAAATAGCGACGGTAGCGGGGTTCGATCCCGGGAGGTGTGAGTCTAATGAGTAATAACTTGTGAGGCACGCTACCGAGCTGGCTGCCAGAAAGCTTTGCTGTCACTGTAGGCCCCGTGGGCAGGGCCACTTTTTAGGTTGTGCAGACGGTGCCGTCGCACAGGGCCTCACGCCTGCGAGGCCTCGTGCTAGGCAGCGTCCCCCTCTCCCTTTTTAATAGGCTTATAAATGTAACAATCACTTTCCATCTCAGATCTGGCTAAAATCTTTAGTTTTGCCTACATGCTTGATATATTTCACATTTAGGCTACTCGCTGACGTGTCTGCATCCTAAAATCTAGTTTTGCTTATATGATGATATATTTCACATTTAGTAGGCTACTCTCTGACTCTGTGTCATCTATCAAGCGCATTACGTGGTGGGCCACGGGCACCCTACTACTTCCTATAGTAGACTACAGAAACAGGAGATAGGCTCCTGCCCTATGGGCCTCCACAAGGCTTATACTGTATACTTACAAGAGCGAGGACTCAATTAAACAGAGATAAAACAATAACTTGTTACCCGGAAATAACTTTTGGCAGGGCCACATGTCACTCATGATTGGTGTACAGAGCAGTGCAATTGTTCCACTAAAGTGCAGCAATTTTAGGAATATAGTATACACTTCAGAGCCTGTATGAATTCAAGGAACTTTTGATTGATAGTATTATTATTGTTTTTATTATTATTGTGATTTAATCACAGGTTTCAACTGATTGATGACCTGACCTATGAAGAAGTGAAGAAATGCTACAGAGGCACAGTAAGTCCCTCTATGGTTCTGCACTGTTGATTGTCTCCACAAGGCCGAAGGCATGGGGAGAGAGTATGTTTTGCACTCCGTCCATGTGTGTGTGTCCGTCCGTCTGTCCGTTACCAGCTAATCTCCAGCACCGTTAACCCGGTTGATGCCAAACTTGCACACACACTCCCTGGATGCCAACGATGAACCTCTGCCCCAAATATTCCAGAACGGCCTGTTATAGCGCCACCAGGAGGCCGACTTTTGTAAAACAAATGTTTTGATATTACTCCTCCAAAAATGCTGCAAATCGTTACACAGTATCTCTATAGTCGAGCTCAGGACGAATCTGTCTCATTTTTCATATTCCATCCTAATTGGCTATAATTTCAAAGTTTGGAACAAAAAAAACTCAACGCAGAATGCAATTTACAGGAGATCTTTCACGCACTTTCCTACTAAGCTGAGAAATAAATCCCTTTTCACATTGGCCTGTTATAGCGCCACCAACAGGTGGATTTTTGCAAAACACATTTTTGGAACAAAATACCTCAAATCATCCAATTGCCATCAAAGGCGTATAAGAAGAAACTAGAAAAAGTGCCCTTCTGGGCACAGGTCTCCACCAGGATAGGAATGTAGGACATTGCAGCTTGCCTTCATCTGGTGGTTGGATAAAAGGGCAACACAAGTAAATTATCCACAGATCCGTGCAGTTAGAGGTAAAACACTTTTCGGCCAGTTATAGCGCCACCTTGAGGCTGAGTTGAAATTGTGGCATTTCGTCCTCGGCCTAGTGGGAATGTGCGTGCACAATTTCACGGAAATCACGCGATGTGTTCATGATTTGCAGCATTTTGTTTGAAACTGAGCACTCCTGTGAACTTTGGAAGCCAATCTTAACCAATCAGGATGGAGTCTGAGAAATCTGAAAGACCGGTTTCGTTGAATGGCTCTAGAGAGACTGTGTACCAATTTGCGCGATGTTTGGACAAAATCTGTAGGTGTACTGTGCAAAAACTTGTTTTGCACAAAGCGGCCTCCTGGTGGCGCTATAACAGGCCGTTCTGGAAAGTTTGGGGCAGAGGTTCATCGTTGGCATCCAGGGAGTGTGTGTGCAAAATTTGACATCGACCGGGTTAACGGTGGCCGAGATTAGCTGCTCACGGACACACACACGGACACACGGACACACGGACGGACGGACGGAGTGCAAAACATACTCTCCCCCCATGCCTTCAGCCTGGTGGAGACAATGACACCCTCACATTGGCCTTATATTATTATATTATAGCGCCACCAGGAGGCCACAACCTGACCTGGCCTGTTGGAGACCTGTGCCCAGAGGGGCACTTTTACTAGTTTTAATTTGTTTTATTTAGTTGTAGTCATAGTCCTTTGAATATAATTTCATTTAGTTTCAGTCTTGACTTGTCTACTAAATATCATAAGGTTTCAGTCGACAAAATCTATACAGTTGATTTTGTCGACTAAAATGTATGTTAGCTGGCCTTGATGGCGTCGGAATGGTTGGATTTTACACTCTGTTGCATTCTGAAAATAGCGGACATACAGATGTGCCATTCCAACTCTTCACGCTTTCCTGATCCTTTCCTGAAGTTTTTCTGAAAATGCATGTTATTCCCTGCAGGTTTTATTCACTGATTAGTCTAATGCTAATTCTACTGCTTTCCTACTGGCAGGAAGTTTCCAGCAAAGGAACTCTATCTATTCAGGGAATCTGAATAGAAATGACATATAACACCTTGGCAAATGGCCCCTTTCTCACTGAGGATGTTTCTGACAATGCATGCTGACAATCTACTGAACTGTTCTGTTTTTGACAATACACTGACAATCTGCAGAACTGGCAGGACCTGTGAAGTTCTCAAACCGCACATCTGTGTGTGTGTGTGTGTGTGTGTGTGTGTGTGTGTGTGTGTGTGTGTGTGTGTGTGTGTGTGTGTGTGTGTGTGTGTGTGTGTGTGTGTGTGTGTGTGTGTGTGTGTGTGTGTGTGTGTGTGTGTGTGTGTGTGTGTGTGTGTGTGTGTGTGTGTGTGTGCGCGTGTGCGTGCGTGCGTGCGTGCGTGTACGTGTGTGTGTGTGTGTCTGTCACTAACCGGTCCTGTCGGGGGACAGAGTGATTCTTGCAGCGGGGTGCTCCAGGCACTGGATGTGCGCGAGTGTGTGTGCGTCTACGGAGCCAACATGCTCAGCCTGGTGCAGAGCTCTCGTCCTCTGAAAGACAGGGTGGTGTCGGCCGCGTTTGGAGCAGCGGGCGGAGGAGGAGGTAGGTGGAGGTAGGTGGAGGAGGAGGAGGTAGGTGGAGGAGGAGGTAGGTGGTGGAGGAGGAGGTAGGTGGAGGAGGAGGAGGTGGTATGTGCAGGTGGAGGAGGAGGTAGGTGGAGGAGGAGGAGGTGGTAGGTGGAGGAGGAGGAGGAGGAGGTAGGTGCAGGAGGAGGAGGTAGGTGGAGGAGGAGGAGGTGCAGGAGGAGGAGGTAGGTGGAGGAGGAGGTAGGTGGTGGAGGAGGAGGTAGGTGGAGGAGGAGGAGGTGGTATGTGCAGGAGGAGGAGGTAGGTGGAGGAGGAGGTAGGTGGAGGAGGTGGTAGGTGCAGTAGGAGGAGGTAGGTGGAGGAGGAGGAGGTAGGTGCAGGAGGAGGAGGTAGTTGGAGGAGGAGGAGGAGGTAGGAGGAGGAGGTAGGTGGAGGAGGAGGAGGTAGGTGGAGGAGGAGGTAGGTGGAGGAGGAGGTACTACTTGCAACCAACGTCTACTTGCAACCAAACGGTTGCAAGTAGACGCATGTAGATGTGGATGCATACAGTAGGCCTAAAGTGGCACTGTTGAGCAGCCGTTACACACTCACCCATTGACCACTGCAACACACACACACACACACACACACACACACACACACAAACTATAACAATATAAGTGGGTCGGACTGCTCCGACCCACTTTCACCCCTGGGTCCCATGCATCTGTAGGTGGAGGAAGTGATAATAGACATTATGGTCATCTGTATAAGGAAGTGATAATAAGCATTATGGTCATCTGTATAAGGAAGTGATAATAAGCATTATGGTCATCTGTAGGTGGAGGAAGTGTGCAGGCGGGGCGTCCAGCCAAGGAGCTGCTCATGACCCTGCCCTGTCCGTCTGCGCAGACCGTCAGCAAGTACAGCTCCCAGTACCACAAACTGTTCCAATGCGTTCCCAAGGATGAGATCCTCATGAAAGGTATATACGGTATTATGTGCTTTGTCCTTTTGCCATTACCATCTACGTACATATTCATTCACGTTATCTGCCAGCTATGAACATATTCTTATCTAAAGCATTATTACAGCATGAAGCGGTTTAGCCGTAAATCTGCTTTTACCATTGACGCCTCCGGCACCAGGATCTTTGCACTCCCCATCCCTCCAAACCCCCGAACCCCCTCCCTCCCCCTCCCCCTCTCGCTCCCGACAAGTTAACGTTTCTGGTGAAAGATAAACAGCTTGAGCTAATGCTAATAATAGCCGATCGTTACAATGAAGGTCTCCATGCCTGTACCTGTGTACCGTGGAAATTAAGTCTGCCCCAAACAAAGCAGATGTTTATATGGGTGGCATACTAGTGCAGTACCTTTCCTCGCCACATGGTGGCACACAAAGAGTTAAAAAGATCCTGTATTTTGTTCTTTTTTTTTACAGTACGTGCCCTGTGCTGTTTGCATCACGATTCAAATTGTGATTTAATTACGATATATCGTTACATGCCTATTATTTTCTCCTCCGTGTACTCCTGTGCTCTCCACAGAGACATATGTTTTATTATTATTTTTACAATGTGCTCCTGACTGTGCTCTTATCAGAGACAACTTTTCTTGTGTGTTTTTTACAGTGTACTCCTGTGCTCTCCTCAGAGAGTAGACTTGTTTTTTGTGTGTGTTTTTTTACAGTGTACTCCTGTGCTCTCCTCAGAGAGTAGACTTGTTTTTTGTGTGTGTTTTTTTACAGTGTACTCCTGTGCTCTCCTCAGAGAGTAGACAAGTTTTTTGTGTGTTTTTTTTACAGTGTACTCCTGTGCTCTCCTCAGAGAGTAGACATGTTTTTTGTGTGTTTTTTACAGTGTACTCCTGTGCTCTCCTCAGAGAGTAGACATGTTTTTTGTGTGTGTTTTTTTACAGTGTACTCCTGTGCTCTCCTCAGAGAGTAGACATGTTTTTTGTGTGTTTTTTACAGTGTACTCCTGTGCTCTCCTCAGAGAGTAGACATGTTTTTTGTGTGTTTTTTACAGTGTACTCCTGTGCTCTCCTCAGAGACATCCTCCTTCAGGGCAGGCTGTATATTTCCAGAACGTGGCTGTGTTTCTATGCCAACATATTTGGCATGGACAACAAGGTGAGGATCAAAAGCTGTGATTGACAGGATGCTGCCACACGCACGCACGCACACGCACACACACGCACACACACACACACACACACACACACACACACACACACACACACACACACTCACACTCACACTCACACTCACACTCACACACACACACACACTTCTTTATTAAGATGACGTTTTTGATGCATGCACTGTTCCCATACTTTACCTCTTGAGCATCCCCTGTAATTATGATTCTATCCACTATTCTAAAATGTAATGTTACCATATGCATGTGTTTCCTTATAGGGTCATCAAAATAACATTTTATTTTATTTTATTTTATTATATAAATTGTGGATCATGGTAAATTCAGGGGTTGAACGTTGGGTTACCATTGAAAACCTACCGTATATAAGGCAATTTCACATTTGGATTATGCTTTAAGTAGCATGTGACATGTCAACTCTGTCAATTCTGAATCAACTGCAAGCATTAGCCACTTTCCCAAATGTGATGACCTCATCACATTTGTGAAGAAGGCTATGGTGTTTTTCGTGCAAAACTAATGCTTGGAATGGGTTCAGAATCATGAATTACCCCTAGTTTGACTAATGCTACTTAAAGCACGATTCAAATGTGAAGGTAATACCACAATCAACACAATCCAGGTCTAGACAGTCGTGGGCATGTGGACAAAACGAGCACGTGCGCCACAATTTCACAGGACCGCGCCCACGTAAATACGCTTGAGTTGTCGCCCCTCAAATTATCCGCGCGTAGAAAAAAGAACACGCCTCTCATTGGAAATTAATTACTAGCCGTGTCAGTCGCTGCCCGTCTGTATGTTTCTCCATGGTAACGTATAGGTTGCTGTCCCGGTGTCTGTATGTGTTTCCATGGTAACATATATGTTGCTATCCCGGTGTCTGTATGTGTTTCCATGGTAACATATATGTTGCTATCCCGGTGTCTGTATACATGTGTTTCCATGGTAACGTATAGGTTGCTATCCCGGTGATTTCGGTGAGGTTGGTGAAGAAGCACAAAACAGCAGGCCTGGTGCCCAACGGCTTAGCCATCACCACAGATGCTGGCCAGAAGGTTATTATTATTATTATTATTATTATTATTGCGCAAGCAGAGCGCGCAAGGAATCGGCTGGGTATGTCGGTGTTGTTGTCCACCGGCCAATAAGGGACCACCATTCTTGATGGCGTAACTAAGGTATGTTTGGTGATTGACTGGGTATGTACAGTGTGTGTGTGTGTGTGTGTGTGTGTGTGTGTGTGTGTGTGTGTGTGTGTGTGTGTGTGTGTGTGTGTGTGTGTGTGTGTGTGTGTGTGTGTGTGTGTGTGTGTGTGTGTGTGTGTGTGTGTGTGTGTGTGTGTGTACAGTATGTAAGAATGGTGGTCCCTTATTGACTTTTGATGGTGACGTAACTAAGTTGGTACGTTTCAATGTTGGTATAAGGTTAATAACGGGTCTATTGGATTTAGAACAGCAGTTGTAATTAGTTATTAGCAGAACTTGCACGCTCTGCCTACCTCGTTGGCACCTCGACAGAGTGCATTTCTAGTTATTATTGTTATTATTAGGGGTCAAGCCTAAAGGGACCCCTGTTTTCATTTTAGCAGTTTTGCCAGTTCTGTGCTATCGATCTTCATGAAATTCTGCAATATGGTCGAGGGCCGTGAGAACCCCTCAGGAACTGAAGCTTACACTCATTTGTCAAAAGACCTCTGACCTTTAGATCTCCCGATGAGTAAATTGTTATGATTTGCTCTATACACTTTTCGGCCATGTCATATATATCGTATTTCCATACATGCGAATGGAGTCTGACTCTTTGATTGGCTGAACACGGAATGTGATGATGTAGGATGATAATAGCGCCCCTCACTTCACACCAGTGCGATTTAGATGTATTACTTGTATGTATTACTTTATAACTGTCCTCCATGTCTTGTCCTCAGTATTATGAATGTATAACTGCCCTCAATGTCTTGTCTTCAGTATTATAGATGAATAACTCCTCGATGTCTTGTCCTCAGTATTATGAATGTATAACTGCCCTCCATGTCTTGTCCTCAGTATTATGAATGTATAACTGCCCTCCATGTCTTGTCCTCAGTATTATGAATGTATAACTGCCCTCCATGTCTTGTCTTCAGTATTATAGATGAATAACTCCTCAATGTCTTGTCCTCAGTATTATGAATGTATAACTGTCCTCAATGTCTTGTCCTCAGTATTATGAATGTATAACTGCCCTCCATGTCTTGTCCTCAGTATTATGAATGTATAACTGCCCTCCATGTCTTGTCCTCAGTATTATGAATGTATAACTGTCCTCCATGTCTTGTCCTCAGTATTATGAATGTATAACTGCCCTCCATGTCTTGTCCTCAGTATTATGAATGTATAACTGCCCTCCATGTCTTGTCCTCAGTATTATGAATGTATAACTGCCCTCAATGTCTTGTCTTCAGTATTATAGATGAATAACTGCCCTCCATGTCTTGTCCTCAGTATTATAGATGAATAACTGTCCTCCATGTCTTGTCCTCAGTATTATAGATGAATAACTGTCCTCGATGTCTTGTCCTCATTATTATGGATGAATAATAACTGTCCTCCATGTCTTGTCCTCAGTATGTCTTTGTGTCTCTGCTGTCAAGAGACAGTGTGTATGACGTACTGCGCAGGATCTGTACCCATCTGCAGGTCAGGATACGCACACACACACACACACACACACACACACACACACACACACACACACACACAATAGGCCTATTTATTGTCAGTGGGGACAGTTATGCAATATTACACGAGAGGCTGTGCTTTATGCTTGTAAGTGAGCATTGTGTGAGCATTGTGAGCTTGTAGATTTGCTATTTTCAAAATATTTGTATACATTTGAAAACTTGAAATGGGACATTCTGCATAACGAGTACTTTCTACCTTTGGTACTTTAAGTACATTTTGATGCCAATACTTTTGTACTTTTACTCAAGTAAAACATGTGAGTACTTTTTTTTCCACCTACAGGTCAACGGAAAGAGCCTCAGCTTGAGACAGTTCAGGGAGGAAGTGCAACCCACCATATCTCTGGTATTACCTTTTTTACCATATTACCATATCTCTTTAGTTACAGTATGGGCCATTGAGTGAAGCTTTTTTGACCAAAAATCCAATCTGAAAAAAAAGCATTTTTCTGAATCTGTTATTTTGGATGTGGACGGCACGCAGAATTTTAGCTTCCGGTTAATTTCCGGTTGCATACCATTGCCTAGCAACCTAGAAGCATTCATTTGTTGGCTAATTGCGACCACATGGTGGAGGTGTCCACCGTCGGCTGTAAAGCGCTGGATTAGACTTGACGGAGATCTCTGTCAACGGCAGGGAACAGAAAGAATCCACTCCAGTGAGCCATGGCAGTTTTTCTGAGGCTTTCTTTTTTTTTTTAATACCTAATTTGGACTCTTCTTCAACAAAGATGGCGAAAGCAAACATTCTTTGTTCTGTACATAAAATTGTATGGTACAAAACACTGAAGTCCTTAAACCAGAAACCTAAACCTAACCTCATTAAAACTATGCCTGCCCAGGAGCCAATCAGACACGCGGTAATGTTCATAATAAAATACCATTTCTTTCTACTCAGTCTGTGTCTCATAGAAGGGCTGTGGTCAGTTCACTTTCTTTTGCTATTTTATCATGATCATTAGTATGGACCAATTATAATGAAGCCATGTAAAAACTTCTGACGAAAGGTAAACAGTGTGTGTTTGTGCCAATAATACTAAAGTGTGTGTAGTGAGTGTGTGGGGGGGGTAGGGGGGGGGGCAACTGGAACTGGGATTTATGCCAACAGCTAGTCGCAATAAAAGAGTTAAGTAGCGATATGTTTATGTGCTCCACTCTATGCTATATGAGGTCAAGCTGGACGACTGAGGCAGTTCTGCTAAATAGACCACATGGCAAGTCATCTGGGATCAATATGAGTAGAACAATGAGCCTATGTGTTATTTATTTTGTCCGGAGTTATCCTTAAATTTTGAAATCAATCAATGAAATACCCTCTGGGTTGCTATCATACCTCTTTCATTTCCCCCCGCATGCAGGATGAGTTCCCTGCCCCGGACGAGTTCCCTGTAGACCAGTTCCCTGTAGATGTCGTCAAGTACCCCTCGGTGTTGAAGTGGAGAAGGAAGCCATCAGTGGGGTCTCCGTCCTCCTCCCTCCCCGACCTCCTGGGAAGCTCCACCAGCAGCCTGACTGTAGTGGACGCCCCATTCCACAGTGAGCAGCCATTTGAAGGTTAGTGTAGTTAGTGGACACCCCATTCCACAGTGAGCAGCCATTTGAAGGTTAGTGTAGTTAGTGGACACCCCATTCCACAGTGAGCAGCCATTTGAAGGTTAGTGTAGTTAGTGGACACCCCATTCCACAGTGAGCAGCCATTTGAAGGTTAGTGTAGTTAGTGGACACCCCATTCCATAGTGAGCAGCCATTTGAAGGTTAGTGTAGTTAGTGGACACCCCATTCCATAGTGAGCAGCCATTTGAAGGTTAGTGTAGTTAGTGGACACCCCATTCCACAGTGAGCAGCCATTTGAAGGTTAGTGTAGTTAGTGGACACCCCATTCCATAGTGAGCAATCGTTTATTTGAAGGTAGACAGTAGACACCATTCCACAGTGAGCAACCACTTATTACCAAAGTCGGGTCCGGGGTCCTTGAGGGAGTTCCAGGGGGTCCTCAGCTAAATGATAGTTTGGAACCAAATGGACCTTTATGGGTCTGTAACTCTGAGAGTTGAACCAAAGAGTTAAATTAACATTGATTTTACAATATAAATTGGGGGTCCCAGAGATAGAAATGCCATTAAATGGGGGTCCGTAGACTAATGTATGTCAAACTGGGGGGGTCCCTGAAATTAAACAGGTTGAGAATCACTGCTAGAGCCGTAAATATCTTCTCTTATTGGGGTTCCCTGGCATATCTTTTCAAATGAGGATCCACAGGCTAATTAGTGTAAATTTGGGGGTCCTTGACATGAAAAGGTTTGGGAACCACTGATGTAAGTGAACGGAGTGGACACATTGCAATGACGTCACACCGCGGAAGCATGCGTTGCCTAGAAATATAGAAATCAACGAAACGTGAGATGGGTTTAGTAGCCTATACCTAAACACGACAAATCTCGATATTAGCATAGATTAAAGACTACTAAATCGTTGTGTGTATTCCTGCACTATCTGCATCGAGTGACCTCTGTATATAATTGTACACAGACATTTTGTTTTGATGTTATTGTTCCACTTTTTGCTTTGGCGATGTAAACGTATGTTTTCTCGTGCCAATAAAGCCCTTTGAATTGAATCGTGTGTGTTGCAGAGCACACTCTGCAGGCAGAGAGATGTCTGTTATCGGAGCCAGTAGTGGAGCTCAGCCCGATGGAGTACCAACTGCTCAAGATCTTCACCCTGCTGTGAGTACTGTAGTCACATGATGAGAAACACCACTATATCAATAACAATGGCTGGGTTTTCCGGACGTATTTAGTGTAAGACCTGTAGTGACTCACATGCTCAGATGCCCTCTAGGCCGCACACAGAAGCCTGTGAACATAGACATTCCGTGCATAGATGTGCCACGCAATGGTAGGCCTCAGGCCTTAGGTCTACCATTCTGAAATTTAATTTAATAATATTTGGACTGCTGGACAGCTGACAGTAGACTCTCTTTACTCTTAAATAAATACATCAATATAATAAATACATACACAATATATATATATATATATATATATATATATATATATATATATATATAATATATTATTATTATTATTATTTTATTTTTTATGCATCCATCCATCTTCAACCGCTTATCCGTAGTCGGGTCGTGGGGGCAACAGCTCCACCAGAGTGCTCCAGACTTCCCTCTCCAGAGCAACATTAGTGACTTCCTCCTGGGGTATCCCGAGACGTTCCAAGGCCAGTTGGTCAATGTATTATTTATGTATTTTGTATGCATACTAGCCTAATACAGAATGTGTATTAAGCAAGGCAGATAAGGCATTCCCACTCTAAAAACTCACTATTTTCATTGTACAAGCACTTCTTCATATCATTTTAATGTACGACAGGTACAGTTAATTGCATAATTGAGTAGAATTGGTGACTTTTTTATGTAATAATAATAATGATAATTTGTCTCCAGTCTCAACTGTAACGTTGAACTGATATTTTCAGATTAATTGAAAATGGAGGACCCTAATGTAAACAAGCTAGCCTTAGTGCTGGTTATATCCTTGCAGTAGCAGTTTCTTTGTATTGACCTGCACTTTCTTTTGAACTGTACCCATTCTACAAACCATGAATAAACGTATCAATCAATCAATCAAGCAATCAATCAATCAAACAATTATGATTCGTGTGTGAATCATGAGACCTGAAACAAAGTCCAATGTCGCCTCCCAGTGTTCACAACGTGACATAACACACATTGAGACCTGCATGGTCACTGTGCTGTGAAAAAAATACTCACAATTGTTACTTAAGTAAAAGTATCAATACTGCCATATAGGAATACTCTGTTACAAGTAAAGGTCCTGAATTCAAAATATACTTGAGTAAAAGTACAAAAGTATTGTTATCAAAATGTACTTAAAGTACCAAAAGTTAAAAGTTCTCATTATGCAGAATGTCCCATTCCACAAGTTAAAAATGTATTGAAAAATAGACGATCTACAAGCTCACAATGTGTCACATCGTACCGCATTGTGAGCTTGTAGATCTGCTATTTTCAAATGGCCAAAATATACGGCCGTAGTGGGTAATTTTATAATAATAAACCCAGGTGATTTCCCCCGGGACAATAATTATGTTTATGTGATTTTCTTAATGTTGCTGATGTCTGAGGTGGGTGGGTCTTTCAGTACCTTCATGATGCTCAGTGACATCATATAAGGTAGCTTTGTTTCCCTGACCACATCCCTGTTTTTGAGGGGCGCTAGCCACTCCTTGGTCCTCTACACAAACATTAAATTCACATTGATAATGAATAGAGAATTATAACATTCTCACATGTGCCAGGAATGAGTGGACCAAAGGAGAAGTTCCCAGCTCCATTTTTTAAGGAATATCTTTAAAATAATACCAACAAATATTATAATAATAATAATAATAATAAATAGGGCCCCCAAATCGCTGTACTTTAAAGGGTAAGACCACTTTTGCAGAGGTTTGGGTTGTGTAATTACCTTGCCATGATGTAACTCCAAATGTGGACAAGAGAACAAAATGCTCCAGTGATTAGAAATTGATCATTCAAAATATGCTCCTCATTGACGACATTGTATGCTGAAACAGCTCTCAAAGTAACCCTTTTAGTACGTAAACAAACACACAAAGTTGATTCAGACAATATAGAGCATCACCAAAACTCATGTGTTTTTTTGTTTTTTAATGTTAACTTCCTGTTGATTTTACTATTTGAAGATCTGTATCCGGATCCTCTGATCCAGTCAGGTTTTCTTCCTAATAAAAATGGACAAATCAACTGGAAGTTAACATTTTTATTAAAAAAAAAAAGAAAACCACGTTTTGGTGATGCTCTACAGTATCCCAGTAGTGCCCACACTTTTTTGACTTGATTGCTATTTTCAAAATGACCAGCTCAACAAGATCTACCGACCGAAATAATTATAATTATCCCTTTGCTGGAAATAGTTACATAGGATAGGACACACTTGAAACAGGGAATAGAGAGGAGAAATGAAATTGGTAGATTTTCTTGTAGGCTCTATAACTTTGTAATGCTACTGGGCACATTTCTGGGCACATTTCGGGTGGTCTGGATGTTCCGGGACCCCCCGGGGACCCCCACATGGTAACTGTCCTTTCTCTACCGTTTCGGACGCAGGGCGGCACGCCGGAAACGGGGGTCTGGATGTTCCAGGGACCCCCCCAGAGACCCCCCAGTGACCCCCGGGGACCCCCACACAGTAACTCTGTCATTTCTCGACCGTTTCGACCCCCACACAGAGTTGCACCACTCACTGTGTGATTTTATTTTCTTGTCCACATAAAGTTACATCATGGCACACAATCCAAACCTCTACAAAAGTGGTCATACCCTTTAGTATATTTTGATGAGAATTTCTTTTTATGAATTTATTACATCGGGTATAAAATATACTCAGGTTTAGTGATGGTGGGTTTAGCGTTATAGGCGCTAGGGTTATCCTGTCGTCTCTCTCTCTCCTCAGAATCATTGTCCTCATCCTCTCTCTCTCTCTCTCTCTCTCTCTCTCTCAGAATCATCGTCCTCATACTGTCGTCGTGTTATCTGGCCTTCCGGGTGTGCAGTCTGGAACAGAAGCTGTCTTTCCTCACTAACCCAGCTCTGCCCATTACAGAGAGGTGAGGTGAGGTGAGGTTAAAGCGTCTGTTTGGCTCCATTCCTACACTCTCAGTGTTAGGGCTACACATACCCGTAAGCTGTAAGGGGGCTTTTGGAGCCCCCACAAGGAAACCATGGACCCCACTTTGACCCACTGGTGTAGAAGAGTGTTTCCAGACATGCACACTATCTCCCACCCTGACTCTGTGGTCAAGCAGAGAGCAGCAAGGGCGAAATCCAAAAGACCCGACCGTCGTGTCGGTCGGCAGATCGGATGGTCGTTAGAGAGGATGGAACAGAGCCTTCATTAGTTAGTATAATAACACCTGTGAAGTAAGTAAGGAAGCCAATATGGCTGCTGTGCATATACAGAGCCTGTTGATGTCTGTCCAATATGGCTGCTAGAGCCTGTGTTCTGGGTTCACTCCTCAGTTCCATCCTATGGACCTTTACTGTCCTGTCTCTAGCCTATAATACAAAAACATCACACGAGTGTGAAGTCCCACTGTATTCATATCGGCCACTAGACGTCGTAATTTAATGCCCTAAGCATTAAATGCTTATAGGGCATTAGGGCATGTAAATGAGTCCGTTTGATGAGGGCTAGGTGCACAGAAAAAAGGACATACCAAACATCTCCATCGTTGCCAAAGGTTTATTTCTCCAAAGGTTTCCAAAAATGAAGGTTCAAAATAATTTCGCAGGAAAATATTTTTTCACAAAAATTAAATATAACTTCCAAATAAAATGAAAATAACAAAATTAAATTCAAGCATCCAGTGTGGACATTCCTAGTCCCAACACTGTCCTAGGGCAGAGCTTCCAGCATTGTGCCCCTTTCCTCTCCCCCTGTCTCACCATGGACTGACTACATGAAGTCAAACCCAGGCCTCTGACTATTGGCCCATACCATCTGTCTAGAGACATGTTTCCCTAAAGCATTCACTTACAAAGCTAGTGAACATGCAACACAGAAAACATTTCCCAACATTTACAGTACATTTGTCGATATCAAAGTAATCAACAAACCAGGTCTTAAACAACCCGTCTCGTTGTAAACATACTAAATAAAATGTATTACCAGACCCATGCACCCCTGCAACCCAATTGAATCCTCCACCTATAAAAGGAGCAGTGGATTCAGTAGTGACTCTTTTGTGTACTTTTGACCAGGAAATGAGGATGGTGTGAGTAGTGGGTGTTTGAGTTATCATTACTATGTTGTCAAACTGTTGGACTTTGAAAGGAATAAAAGTATGTTTGACCACCCAATTGTCTCTGTCCAAATGATGAAATGAAATGAATGAATATAACGGTATATAAAACTGTAGAACAAGTCAAGATCAACTGATTGCTAACTTAGCCGGCATAGTTAAACAGCAAACTGTTGGATAATGACTGAATACGGAGGGACATTTGAGTATGAAATGAGGTTATGATAAACAGAAAATAAAAACAAAAATGAAAGCCTGGTACCGTACCGAGGCTAAGCATGCCCATATGATGACCACGGATATGCTCTAAAAGTGTGAACAACATCTTTTTCATTTTCCTACGTCCATAGACTTGGCTGGTAAACGATCGTTACATCGCTCTAAACAAACATTAAAGTCCATAGACTTCGCTGCATCTAAAGTGCTCTAAACAAGCATTGTAATATATTCTCAAAATCCAATAGACAAGTGCTCTAAACAAACCCATAGACTTGGCTGCCACATGACATAATCGTCAAAAGCATTGGAGGAGCAAGCCAAGCGCCCCTCAAAAACACCTTAGAAAAGTGTATTATTATTATGATTATGATTAATATTATGATTATGTTTATTACCCTTATTATAAAAAGTGATAGTATAAATTGTAATTTGTTGTTGTGCCCAGGTAATCTCTGCTGCTCTACACGTGAAACCAACGGCACATGGATGTTGGATAACCTCTACATAACACTGGATGGATGGACTATATCTGAACAGATCCAGAGTCAGCTGATAGAGCCCCAGACTATATGAACAGATCCAGAGTCAGCTGATAGAGCCCCAGACTATGAACAGATCCAGGATCAGATGTTACAGCCCCAGACTATATGAACAGATTCAGAGTCAGCTGATACAGCTCCATACTATGAACAGATCCAGGATCAGTTTATAGAGACTATAGTGCTATATCTTGTGCCACCCCTTACCCCTTATCCCTAAACGTATTTGCCATGTTTTACTATTTTGAAAAACATTTAAAAATAGTTCAAATAGCTGATCTACAGCTCACAATGTGTCTATCGGCTATTTTAAATGTTTTCCAATAGTAAAAAATAACAAATCAGTTTAGGGGTAAAGGGGTGGCGCAAGATAGGGCCCTATGGGCTCTATTTTCGTCCATGCTAAACCCATTATCCCTAAACTACTTTACTTTTCAGGTGAAACCTGACTAATGAAAGCTCATGACATGTATGTAGACGACCTTTAGAGGACCTAGTCATACTGATGGACGCTATTTTGAAAAACATTTTTGAATAGTTAAAATAGCCAATCTACAAGCTCACAACATGTCGATGTAGATTGGCTATTTTAACTATTCAAAAATGTTTTTCAAAATTGTAAAAAAAAAAAAAAAAGGCAAAGTAATTTAGCATTGATGAAAATAGAGCCCATGTATGTCTGAACAGATCCAGGGTCAGCTGGTCCTGGAACAGCAGCCACTGCAACAGAAGAAGCAACGCGTTCTATTTCATACCTACTGACCGCCAGAGGGCGGTGTTTTCAACACCTGGATATCATCGCGCGCATGCGCAGAGGTCGAATATTAATACCAAAAATGTCACTCGTGACCCCCTGTGGGCGTACCGATATAGGCGCCCAGTTCACAGGGTTCATCCTCTTTCATCTTTTCGCTTTTGAGCGCAGGTCGATTTATTTTTGAGCTCCTGCTAGTCCTTCGAGGCTGCATGTGGGGGCTCTCGACGCTGGCCATGCCTACGGAGCCTCAAACCGTTCAGTTGGAGCTACCTTGCGTCCTCCAGAGGCTGCATGGCCGGCGGCGATAATTCCCCGCCGGGCTCCCTGGTCCAACTATTATGTTGGACTTTGTTTTCTACAGGTAAGTTGTGTTACTTTACTTGCCCGGCGGGCGTGCCTACTACAGCCTTGCGTTATCTTCGCTTTGCTGTGTGGCGTTACATTGGGTTGGTGACAGTGTTTTCTCGCTGAAATCCAACTTGTATGATTTGTTGAATTGTCGGTGGCGGCAGTGGCCGTCCATCCTCCCGACTAAATGCATTAAGGAATAGCAGTTTCGCCTCGAAAAGTGCATGTCGTTGAAACTGAAACAGCTACGCTTTTGTGTCTCGAAACCAACACGGTTAGGAGCTGCCTTGTGCCCTCCAGAGACGCGTGGTTTGTTTTCATTGTTTTCATGACTGGGGTTCCCCCCCGTGCGTTGTTGTGTGTTCACTAACCAAGAGCTAACTTAATGTTTCGTGGTGCTGTTGTTGTGGCGGCTCGCAGAGAGAGGTGTGCTTCGCCTCGACAGCGACCGCGGCGGCGCTTATTGACTATTAATCAATACTCATGTTGAATGGCCGCACGATGCTAAATGTGCAACAACAACGTTTTATGGCGTCGGTAACTATGGGCTCGTAGGTGTGCTTCGCCTCGATAGAGCGACTGCCGCGACGCTAATCATATTGAATGACCACTCCTCTCCACGTGTTTTCTGCAAGAAGAGTGTGTTTCGCTCTGTCCCAGAACGTGCAATCTACCACATATATGTGGCGCTTGGTTGCACTTGCAACGATACCTACCAAGAAGAGGTTTGTGTGGTCGTGACGTTAATGAGCGCTCCTCCCCAGACGATTTCTGGTTAAGGAACAAACTTTTTCAAAATGCATGTCAAGTTGTAAACGCAGCTCAGTGCTGACTTGCTAGTTTGTTTTGCTCGTTATATCAAGCAGGAATATGACAATGTTGTCACTGTGTGCGGCGTGCTTAACGTCCCAGCTTAATTTAAGTGTATACTGCTATCTGAGATACACATAGTGCTTGTATCTCATAGCTTGAGTGTGATGCGCTCAGCTGCTTTTCGGGTAATACCCGTTTGTGCTTGGCAGTATAATTACTAATGTAATGGTTCAAGCTTCTATCGCTTTACCATTGTGTGGTTATCAAACTACGTCTGCATAGTATTGGTAACATGTACTGATAAGTTGAGGTGAAGAAAATGCCAGCACTCATTGTATGTCCTTTGCATGATTTTTATTTACCTCTGATGAGAGTGATCAAACGTACGCGTTTCGTATAACATGTACTGATAATCAATAGGCATATAATGCTGTGCTTATTCCTATTTGGACTAGTCCTCATTAGCTGCCTTGGCAGCGACTGCCCTGACAAGACAACAGAATACATTGACTAGTACATATGTAGTGTACTTGATACTGTAGCTTGAGTGACCCATGCTCTTTTGCTGCATCATCACTGGCACTGGGGGTGTGTTTCGCTCCACTGCTGTCATACTGTGTGCTTGAAACTGGCTTGAGTGGCCTTCGCCATACATAGTATTGTTGACATACTGTGTACTGATGGTTGTTTTTCACTAGCACCGAGGGCATGTTCCGCCCCGCCACTGTCATATTGTGCACTTGATACAGGCTTGAGTGATCCCTGCTCTTCGCCATGTCGGTATAGTACTAATGGCATACTGTGTACAGATGCTTGGCGGCGTTATCACTGGCATTGAGTGTGTTTCGCTCTGCTGCCTCCCACCGTATAACAGCGTGAAGGCTGCTGGTGTGAATACTTTGTGGTATCCAGTTAACTCATTCAACACCAAGTGCTGAGTTAACTTAATTCTTATTAATTGCTTGCACTATTGGGCATTAATATAGGCCTTGAGAGTGCTTTAGCTCTGCGGCCTGCCACCGTATTTCAGCGAGGGCTGCTACGGTGTGAATACTTACTGTGTACTACTGTGTACAGATGCTTGACTGTGTTATCACTGGCATTGAGTGTGTTTCGCTCTGCTGCCTCCCACCGTATAACAGCGTGAAGGCTGCTGGTGTGAATACTTTGTGGTATCCGGTTAACTCGTTCAACGCAAAGCGCTGAGTTAACTTAATTATTATTAATTGCCCTGCACTATTTGGCATTAATATAGGCTTTGAGAGTGCTTTACGCTCTGCGGCCTGCCACTGTGTCTCAGCATGAAGACTACCGTAGTGCCCATATAGGCATTAAGAGAGTGTCCCTCGCTCCGCTGCCTGCTGTCGTGGTTCAGCGTGGGAACTACTGTCACGATGTGCCATTGACTAGTATAAGCACTGAGTGTGTCTCGCTCCACCGCTTCATCTAGTATAAGCACAGAGTGTGTTTCGCTATGCTGCCAGGCCCATTCTCTTATATACTTAATAGAATGTGAGGGTACTTCTGTTGCCCGCGCCCAAGTTGGACGCGCCCCATAGCGAACTGCCGAGGGCTAGATCTTCGTATAACCACGGCATTGTGTACCTGGTACTCACTACTGCTTCGACATGTGCAGTATACTGCTTGCTGTCATAGCTTGAGTGTACATCACTGCTGCTGTTCAGATATTACTAATATGCTTGGTATTAAAATGGTTGTATATGACAGTCCAAGTGTTTGGCTTTGCCACTATACTAGGGCACTATTGACACTGTAGCTTGAGTGATTCTCGCTCTTTCGCTACAACTACATAACCAGTAGTATTTAGTGTCTCGCTCTGCTGCCGTTCATGGATTAGTGCAGCATGCTGGTCCTCTCTGGTCCCACAGAGGAGGTCCATTACTTGCGCTTGTAGTCGTGTTTCGACTTGGGTGCTGGACACAGGCTATGGCTGTGGTTCATTCTTCCATCCATCTCCAACCGCTTATCCGTAGTCTGGTCGCGAGGGAAACGGCCATTTTGAAGACATTGATGTTTTGGCTGCATACTGCTGGCACATATGTCAACTGTGTTGGCCGTGGTGGTGGCTGATTTGCCTCCCACGGCGATGCTAGCGTTGAGCCCTTGTGAGATGATGCTCTCTCAACTAGGGGAAATTTCAAGGTGGTACTGTTGGCCACTAAGTTGCTCAGGTTGAGAACTTCTTAACCCATTTAGGGCCGATGCTGTAAACACCTTCAGAATCCTGACCTAAGTCTCTGAATGATTTCAAATGTCTATTTGAAGAATTGAGAAGAGTATACATGTGGTTATATACTTACATAGCAGCGGCAACCCAGACTTGTTCCTGTCTTAATGGGTTGATAAATGGGTGCTGCTCTTTTCACTGCTGTTTGCAGAGCCGCTACTCATGGTCTGTGACGAGTAGCACTGACCTTTTAGATTGCCTTCTGTGGGTGACCGAGACAGGGTCCCTAACCCTGGACCTAATGCCGGCATTGCTTCTCTCACTAGATGAAGCCTTTGAGCTAGTATGGCTATTGCCCATGGCCGCACGCAGTGTATAGTCACTGGTCTGCCAACTAGATCCATGCCACGGCAGCTGGACTGGGACGTTTTAAACGGTTTCTTAATGGTCACCTCATCCTGGCCCTCTGGCCTGGATGGCACGGCACCTATGGATGATGCTTGTTCTAGGCGTTAGCTTACGTGGTAACTAACTACCCTGATGATGTTGGGGCCTAGTGTGGCCCCGAGGGGCTGCCATGGCGGGTTAGTGAGCCCGCCTGGCGACCTAGAGCCCCTGGATGTCCAGGGTTCAATGCCAGATCCGGCCAGCAATGTGTCCATGTGTGTCGCGGTCTGAGCCCCTAATTGCTCCCCGAGCGCTGCTCATTGCTCCTAGTAGCAATAGGATGGGTAAATGCAGGGGACACATGTCGCGTATGTGCAACTGTACAGCTGAGCTAGCTTGCACATCGATTATAGACTCAGCATTCTAACAGGCCCCACTTCCAGGGAAGTACAGTGGGACACTTAACACCCTGCCTGTCTTCCAGGCCGGATGTTTGGGCCTGCTACCCAACAGACCTTGCAGCATAGTGCACGGTGAACAAGCAGTTTGGTTCAACTGAAGGTTTCTCCTTGACTCATAGTGTGACTGAGGACGGTGGTGGTTTTCGCCTGATCCTCGATCTCAGACCTACCAGCTGCCTCTGGTCATGTATGCTGGGCACAGTGGATGTGCTCCAGGCGGTGCCAGATTGAGAATGGTCTGCAATCATGGCCTCTCTCTTAGAGTTAATGGGGGGCTGCCGGACAGCTTCCACTGACCTGTCTCGTCTTGGACGAGTACAGTGCTGCCAGCCAGTCCCTCTGGTTGTTGGGCACACCGAAGCGACATAGACAGTTGCTTCTCTAGGGCTGCTTTCATTGCACCCCTTTTACATGTCCTGTCTATAATTTCTGTTCCTCAGACCCCAGAATTCTGCCTACCACCGTGGATACGGTTGGGTTACTGTTTCAGTTATGTACAGGCATTTAAGTAAGAGCGTGCTTCGCTCTACTGCCTACCACCCCCAGCCAGTGTCTGTGATGTACTGGGCCAGTGTGCAGTGGACTTGGCCCTTGGAATGTTTAGACTTTGTTCGTAACATAATATGTCAACAGTCTATCTTCCGACCCACTAAGGGGTCGCTCGATCCAGTCAGTCTCTGCAGGAGGTCTTGCCTCATCTTGCTGGTTTCATAGCAATGCTCTTGTTGGGTATACAGTCCAGGTGGCTGACATGCTTCCCATTTAAGCCTCTTGGATCCGATGATGTTTCGTATCACTGGGCATATGTACGGCAGGGCAGGATCTTTGGCCTTGAGCGCTTGGCGCATGGCCAACTGTAGCTCTCCATTCCCGGCACTGACCGTTAGGGCAGGACACTCTGGCCCACCCCTGGCCAGGCGACTTCTTGTAAGTCTTCTCTACACTGCCACTTTTGGTGCAGTGTATTCTTCACAGGATAGGCAGAGGCAGTCGCACAGTAGTATGGTGCCACCATACCGGTCAGGAAGTATGAGTTTCCATGTTTCCGCCTCAATTCGTTTTTCATATTGGGCGGGCTATACGCGACTAGAGGTTCGTTCTGGTTACCACTGCAGCCGAATCATCTACTGCAGCTTCTCGATGAAGTGCTTTGGCCTCCCCACAGAGACAGAATCCCCTGTCACAGTTTAGGGAGAGGGTGCATTCTCACCGGGTCACCTTCGGCTGCGTAAATTGACCACTGACAATCATGCCTATTGTCCGAACCCTACTTGATTCTGGTGCATCCTGCACCAGGGCGTTGCACGCCAACACGAGTAAACTGTGGTCTAGTTGAGACAAAGCACCACTGTGCTGCTCTGTTTTCATGATACCTGCCTGCGATATTGGCAGCCTTAACCTCTCCACCAGGAGTTGTGATTGAGAACTGTTGTGCCCAGTACGGAGAGCCTATTATGTTAGACCTACCATGTGCATTTGGTGGTCAGAACGGCTCTTCATTGGCTATGATGGCTCTAATAAAGGTTGCGCTTTCTCTGGACAGCGCCTGTCACACTTTATTGTGGTTATGCCATCAGCCACGCTGACGGGGCGAGTAATCGCCCCCCTACCATCTGGTACGAGGTACCACTCTACCAGGTTTGGGTGGACTTTGTCCCCAGCCCTTGGATCGGGCCGTTCTCAAATGGCTATCTGGAAGTACCATTTGCCCTCACTGCGACCCTACGGAAGTGAGTAGGTTGTCTTCATGCCCTGCCCAGTGCCTGAGACTGGGATGCCGATGGGTCTGGGTTTACCATTCACCAATCCCTCTTATGTCGTCAAGGACTTTCTGCCTTGTACGTTGGCTAGCCTATCACTTTTAGTTTGCTCCACAGCCAGGCATGGAGCATTCTAGTACCTGCCTATTGTGCCCTGTCCGGGCTCCGTGGCACGGCATAGCTGTGATGGCTGTTTTGTTGTTCTTTGTCTGTGATGAAGGGCACAGGAAGGGCTGTGTCTTGATTCAGCAGAGACAAACGCAACACTTAGAGGTACTTTGATTGTTGCGTTGAGGTAGATTTCTTGAGTAGGCCTCAAGGTCTCCCCAGAGGCATTTTGACATGCCAGACCAGGGGGTGGACATCTGTGCTGCAGTGCGGCCAAATGGGCTCCATCTGTTTTGGGCTTTTGCCAAGAGTCAGCCAACCGGACTCTCCCTCACCCTGTGGTGACGGCTGTTTGGCTGTCCATTAGATCTGCAAACCGACCTCGGTAAGCGCAGATTCCTCGTGACCATGTTGGTATGAGTCATCCAGGTGTTGAAAACACCGCCCTCTGGCGGTCAGTAGGTATGAAATAGAACGCAAGTTATGTATATAACTATGGTTCTATGAATACCGGATGACCGCCAGAGTTCATTGTCACTCGGAATCCTGACGAAAAGATTTCATGAGGATGAACCCTGTGAACTGGGCGCCTATATCGGTACGCCCACAGGGGGTCACGAGTGACATTTTTGGTATTAATATTCGACCTCTGCGCATGCGCGCGATGATATCCAGGTGTTGAAAACACCGCCCTCTGGCGGTCATCCGGTATTCATAGAACCATAGTTATATACATAACTTGCGTTCTCCAGACCAGTTACGGGTAACGTACACTCTACTCCCAGAGTGTAACCAATAACCATTCACTCAACTCATGATAATTGGTTCACGTCACGATTTTATATATACTGTATATATTATATATATATATATATATATATATTATTTTTTTTTCTTTTTTTTTCTTACAAAGTCCAGTATTTTATTTATCTTTTAATTTTATTTTCTCGTTCTCTTTTCAATAGCAGCAAATGACTGAAAACAATGTTTTACCAATTCTCTCACAGATCCTGTTTCTTTTGCATCGCGATTCAAATTGTGATTAATTAAATTCTCAACAGTTTGAATTCATCGTTGCATGCCTAGTTATTGGTCACTTACTATGCAAACATTTATGACTTGAATGTTGTAGGTTTACGTTAGTATTTATTCCACGACTTGGTTGAATGCTTGATTCTGATAGGGCAGTTGCCAAATTCAGCGGTGTAATCTGAGATCTAACTTTATATTTTGTATTAATAAAGACGGTTTTCACTCCCAATTTATGTTGCATCCCCTTTTTCATGGTTTCATATGGTTAGTCATATTATCACCAGCTGCATATTAATCTGCTGCAGTGTTTTATGAAATGTAAATATGTGTCTACACACACACACACACACACACACACAGACATAGACACCAGCAAGTAGCCTACATGGCACACTGTTTTGTTTGGAAGTAAAAAAGTTCATAATGTAACGTTACTCCACGTGGACCTGGAGTGGAGTTGACGGTGTTTACCATGGTGGTGAAAAAAAGCTGCTAAATGACAACATGAGACAAAGGAAAGTGAATTTTCTCTGTATCACTCCAAGTAGGCCGTATTGTGAGGTCCCTTTTCGTTCAGTTCCGTTCCCACGGAAGGGGGACTACACAATTCTTTCTCCATAAAAGAGATTTATAGGTAGAAAGTCCAAATAAAAAAGTTCTACTCGTGCCCTCCTGCTGTTTTTTTATAAAACCGTGATCGAAGACGGGACTATTTCTTACAAGGCGTAATAATATGTGCAAGGGGAGTGGTGTGGTTTTGGTCACGTGGACCAATCGCGTAGCCGCTTTATTCCCTTGAGTATGCGCGTGACGTCATCGTATGCGGAATAACTTTTTGTTGTCCATAGCAACCTAGCAACTCACTGTTGTGAAGCTGTTTTCATTCACTCTAAACTGGGAAAATGGGAAAGAGCCGTTGTGCGATTGACTGTACAAACAGATTAAAAAAGAACTCGGAGCTATCCTTTTACAGACTGCCGAAATGTAAAGAAAAAAGAAGTAAATGGATTGCTGCAATATTGACCAAAACCATGAAAAACTACAGTCTATAGTATGTTGTGAAATAGTAACTGTAAGTAGCAGTTTGTGTAGCTCTGGTCCATAGCTCCAATGCGTTGCATTTTGAGCTATGTTACCGATGACTTCCGGGGCTTGCATGAATGCAGACCAGCCTTGTCTTTAACGTAAATAAAAAGAAAAGAATTGCTACTCACCAATTAAAACAACGGCGGGTTGTGTCATTAGAAAGCCTACTTTCCTTAGTGGAAGCACTCTGAGCCCCCCACCACACGTATAAACGGCACTTTTTGGCCAAAAAGAAAATACTTTTAGTTACTCCGCTGCGCCCTCAACCGATATTGCCCGACAAAAAATATGATTTTCGTAATTTTTCATTGTTGAAAGCCATGAAAAACAACATACATGACTAAAAAAGTGATTTCACATTACTACTTATTTGCTGCAGCTAGGGCTGCTAGGGGTTTCACGTCATTTACTTTGCCAAATCAACAAAAAATAACACACATAAAGAAAACACAAATCAAGGTACAGGCATGGAGCTCCTCGTTGACTGGGATGGGGTTCAATTCCCTACTGTGCCCTACTCATTGTGTTGGCCTTTACATTTTCATTTAATTGTTACATCTATTATACAGGCACATGAAGACAACAGCTGGTATAAGCTTTACCGGATTGAAAGGTATAACAACGTTTAGACTTTCCAGGTCTAAATGGGTTTAAGTCGAGGACATTAGACTCGTATACAATTCCATAACAAAATGTATACAGATATAGCCAAAGCCATGGCTGAAACCCACAACTAATGTATAGTTATTTGAACTGAGGATGGTGTTTTTATCCTGAAATAAAAAGGTGTCGATAGTAATAGAATAAATTAGTACCACAGACGAAAAACAGTCTAAGTCCAAATTTCATTCTGACCCCTCCACGAAAAGGCCTCGTTGTCCAGAACCCTTATCTATCATTTATACATTATGGATCAATAGTGTGGTCTTAGACTGTTTTTCGTCTGTGGCATTGTGGAGACTGGAGACGCTGAAGATAAAATCATAACTGTACAGGGAGGCAAGTGGACACATAAAACTGTTGCAGGCTAGTTAGGGTGAATAAAAAGACAGGAGGGGAAAGAAGCATACCACCTACAGTATATAGACGTGCTGCTGCGCGACAGCTGGGCTGACAACATTGCAGAGCTCAAGAACCTGATGTTGGATAGGAAATTGTGGAGGGCAGCGATCCAGGAATCCCGAGTTGGTGTTGGCTAGACCTCACTCTCGCAGCAAATATAATGGGGGTCAATGGCAGCTCTATGGCACGTCAAAAAATCACTTTCACCTAGAAACTCTATTCACACTTTTTATTATTCAGCTTACTGTGGAGACACATGCTGAAACGTTTTACTTTGAAATGTTTTGTAATTTCTGAGTTATTTAACTTAAACGCCCAATGCATTCTCTATGGCAATAGCACAAACTTTGGCATGCTACTAGTCCTACATACTTACACCTAGCAACCCCATTCTAGCCTACTTAGGTTCATCTTACGGTGGACATGTTTGCCTGAAAAGGAATCTTTGAAAGGTGTCATAGTTTTAGAAATATAGTGCTTTCAAATTTGAGACTTTTAACATGGGGCTCAATGGCAGATTTTGGCACGTCAAAAAATCACTTTCACCTAGAAACTCCATTCACACTTTTTATTATTCAGCTTACTGTGGAGACACATGCTGGAACGTTTGACTTTGAAATGTTTTGTAGTTTCTGAGTTATTTAACATAAACGCCCAATGCATTCTCTATGGCAATAGCACAAACTTTGGCATGCTACTAGTCCTACATACTTAAACCTACCAACCCCATTCTAGCCTACTTAGGTTCATCTTATGGTGGACATGTTTGCCTGAAAAGGAATCTTTGAAAGGTGTCATAGTTTTAGAAATATAGTGCTTTCAAATTTGAGACTTTTAACATGGGGCTCAATGGCAGATTTTGGCACGTCACAAAATCACTTTCACCTAGAAACTCCATTCACACGTTTTATTATTCAGCTTACTGTGGAGACACATGCTGGAACGTTTTACTTTGAAATGTTTTGTAGTTTCTGAGTTATTTAACTTAAACGCCCAATGCTAGCCATGGTTCATGACTCTCGTATTCATACGAGAGTCATGAAGAAACTTCACCCTGTTTTTTGCGCTCGCTGCATTTACAAGATCTCCGTATATATAAACATTCAGATTTCAAATATAAAGTACTCACAATTTGTCCCACGGGTGTTAGTTAGTTGCAGCTCCAGCGATTAGAATTTCTGCATCCTGCGTTGTTTAATAAAAAGCATTTTTATCCGAGGTGTTATTTTGCCATTGGCTTTCAACTACGCGCCCCTATCGGTCGGGAGGAGGGTGGCACTAGGTGTGTTCGGTATACACTGACCGCCCTGCCAATACAGACTAATAGGCGAGTGCGCTCCCGGTGTGCAACTGTGGATTTCCCAAACGAACCCCGTTTGAAAAAAGTAGCCGGGGCGCTCGGACAAAAATGCTTTTTATTAAACAACGCGGGACGCAGCAATTCTAATGGCTGGCGCTGCTACTAACTAACACCCGTGGGACACTTTGTGAGTACTTTATATTTGAAATCTGAATGTTTATATATACGGAAATCTTGTAAATGCAGCGAGCGCAAAAAACAGGGCAAAGTTTCTGAATGACTGTCATGATAATCATCATGGCAGTCATGTTCCAAGGCTAGCCCAATGCATTCTCTATGGCAATAGCACAAACTTTGGCATGCTACTAGTCCTACATCATTAAACCTACCAACCCCATTCTAGCCTACTTAGGTTCATCTTACGGTGGACATGTTTGCCTGAAAAGGAATCTTTGACAGGTGTCATAGTTTTAGAAATATAGTGCTTTCAAATTTGAGACTTTTAACATGGGGCTCAATGGCAGATTTTGGCACGTCAAAAAATCACTTGCACCTAGAAACTCCATTCACACTTTTTATTATTCAGCTTACTGTGGAGACACATGCTGGAACGTTTTACTTTGAAATGTTTTGTAGTTTCTGAGTTATTTAACTTAAACGCCCAATGCATTCTCTATGGCAATAGCACAAACTTTGGCATGCTACTAGTCCTACATACTTAAACCGACCAACCCCATTCTAGCCTACTTAGGTTCATCTTAAGGTGGACATGTTTTCCTGAAAAGGAATCTTTGAAAGGTGTCATAGTTTTAGAAATATAGTGCTTTCAAATTTGAGACTTTTAACATGGGGCTCAATGGCAGATTTTGGCACGACAAAAAATCACTTTCACCTAGAAACTTGAAATGTTTTGTAGTTTCTGAGTTATTTAAAGGTTTTATGACATTCATTTTCATTTATTTTTATTTTTTATTTTAGGTTTTATGACCTCAATTACACCCAAAAAACCTGAACTTTGAACATTCAGTGGATTTCTGTGGTCTGAAGTTTTCTTTGGGGGTTTTTGGGCCTTTTGAGCTACAATGAAAACAGGCAACACAGTGAAACAGTGACATCTGCTGGCAAATCCCATTGACAAATAAGTGATGTCACTTACTGCCGGCAAATCAGAGCACCTGTTTGAGCCAGAAAACCCCAGATCACAGAAAATCTACTGAATGTTAAAAGTTCATGTTTTTTGGGTGCAATTGAGATTAGAAAACCTAAAAAAAACAAGAACAATTCCAAAACCTTTTTTTTAATGTCACAATCCCTTTAACTTAAACGTCCAATGCATTCTCTATGGCAATAGCACAAACTTTGGCATGCTACTAGTCCTACATACAAAATAATGAAAAACGAGGATAAAAAAAAAAGAAAAATCATTTTTTCATTTTTTTCAAATCCTCAAAAATGATGAAAAACGGCGTGCTATAGTATGCCGTACGATATGGGCTATAGCCCATGGTCCAAAATGATGAAAAACGAGGATTTAAAAAAAAATCTAAAATTCAAAAAACGATGGGCTATAACCCATAGTTTTTTTCATTTTTTCATTTTTTTCAAATCCTCAAAAATGATGAAAAATGGCATTCTATTGTATGCCGTACGATATGGGCTATAGCCCATGGTCCAAAATGATGAAAAATGAGGATAAAAAAAAGAATTCAAAAATTCAAAAAACGATGGGCTATAACCCATCGTTTTAATTTTTTTTTTATTTTTTCCAAATCCTCAAAAATGATGAAAAACGGCGTGCTATAGTATGCCATACGATATGGGCTATAGCACATGGTCCAAAATGATGAAAAACGAGGATAAAAAAAAATCAAAAATTCAAAAAACGATGGGCTATAACCAATCGTTTTTTTATTTTTTTATTTTTTTTCAAATCCTCAAAAATGATGAAAAATGGAATTCTAAAGTATGCCGTACGATATGGGCTATAGCCAATGGTCCAAAATGATGAAAAACGAGGATAAAAAAATAATTCATAAATTCAAAAAACCATGGGCTATAACCCATCGTTTTTTTCATGTTTTCCAAATCCTCAAAAATTATGAAAAACTGCGTGCTATAGTATGCCGTACGATATGGGCTATAGCCCATGGTCCAAAATGATGAAAAACGAGGATAAAAAAAAAAAATCAAAAATTCAAAAAACGATGGGCTATAACCCATAGTTTTTTTTCATTTTTTTATTTTTTCCAAATCCTCAAAAATGATGAAAAATGGCGTGCTATAGTATGCCATACGATATGGGCTTTAGCACATGGTCCAAAATGATGAAAAACGAGGATAAAAAGAATAATCAAAAATTCAAAAAACGATGGGCTATAACCCATCGTTTTTTTCATTTTTTCATTTTTTTCAAATCCTCAAAAATGATGAAAAATTGAATTCTAAAGTATGCCGTACGATATGGGCTATAGCCCATGGTCCAAAATGATGAAAAACGAGGATAAAAAAAGAATTCATAAATTAAAAAAACCATGGGCTATAACCCATCGTTTTTTTCATGTTTTCCAAATCCTCAAAAATTATGAAAAACTGCGTGCTATAGTATGCCGTACGATATGGGCTATAGCCCATGGTCCAAAATGATGAAAAACGAGGATAAAAAAAAATAATCAAAAATTCAAAAAACGATGGGCTATAACCCATAGTTTTTTTTCATTTTTTTATTTTTTCCAAATCCTCAAAAATGATGAAAAATGGCGTGCTATAGTATGCCATACGATATGGGCTTTAGCACATGGTCCAAAATGATGAAAAACGAGGATAAAAAGAATAATCAAAAATTCAAAAAACGATGGGCTATAACCCATCGTTTTTTTCATTTTTTTCATTTTTTTCAAATCCTCAAAAATGATGAAAAACTGCGTGCTATAGTATGCCGTACGATATGGGCTATATCCCATGGTGCAAAATTATGAAAAACGAGGATAAAACCTTTTTCAAAAATTCAAAAAACGATGGGCTATAACCCATCTCTTTTTTCATTTTTTTAGAATCCTCAAAAATGATGAAAAACGGCATGCTATAGTATGCCGTACGATATGGGCTATAGCCCATGGTCCAAAATGATGAAAAACGAGGATAAAAAAAATAATTCAAAAATTCAAAAAACGATGGGCTATAACCCATCGTTTTTTTCATTTTTTCATTTTTTTCAAATCCTCAAAAATGATGAAAAACTGCGTGCTATAGTATGCCGTACGATATGGGCTATATCCCATGGTGCAAAATTATGAAAAATGAGGATAAAACCTTTTTCAAAAATTCAAAAAACGATGGGCTATAACCCATCTCTTTTTTCATTTTTTTTAGAATCCTCAAAAATGATGAAAAATGGCATGCTATAGTATGCCGTACAATATGGGCTATAGCCCATGGTCCAAAATGATGAAAAACGAGGATAAATAAAATAATTCAAAAATCCAAAAACCATGGGCTATAACCCATCGTTTTTTTTTAATTTTTTCATTTTTTTCAAATCCTCAAAAATGATGAAAAACGGCGAGCTATAGTATGCCGTACGATATGGGCTATAGCCCATGGTCCAAAATGATGAAAAACGAGGATAAAAATAATAATTCAAAAATTCAAAAAACTATGGGCTATAACCCATCGTTTTTTTCATTTTTTCATTTTTTTCAAATCCTCAAAAATGATGAAAAACGGCATGCTATAGTATGCCGTACGATATGGGCTATAGCCCATGGTCCAAAATGATGAAAAACGAGGATAAAAAAAATAATCAAAAATTCTAAAAACGATGGGCTATAACCCATCGTTTTTTTCATTTTTTTTAATTTTTTTCAAATCCTCAAAGATGATGAAAAACTGCGTGCTATAGTATGCCGTACGATATGGCCTATAGCACATGGTCCAAAATGATGAAAAACGAGGATAAAAAAAAATTCAAAGATTCAAAAAACGATGGGCTATAACCCATCATTTTTTTCAAATCCTCAAAAATTATGAAAAATGGCGTGCTATACTATGCCGTACAATATGGGCTATAGCCCATGGTCCAAAATGATGAAAAACGAGGATAAATAAAATAATTCAAAAATCCAAAAACCATGGGCTATAACCCATCGTTTTTTTCATTTTTTCATTTTTTTCAAATCCTCAAAAATGATGAAAAACGGTGTGCTATAGTATGCCGTACGATATGGGCTATAGCCCATGGTCCAAAATGATGAATAACGAGTATAATTTTGTTTCAAAAATTCAAAAAACGATGGGCTATAACCCATCGTTTTTTTTCTTCATTTTTTCATTTTTTTCAAATCCTCAAAAATGATGAAAAATGGCATGCTATAGTATGCCGTACAATATGGGCTATAGCCCATTGTCCAAAATGATGAATAACGAGTATAATTCTTTTTTTCAAAAATTCAAAAAACGATGGGCTATAACCCATCGTTTTTTTTCTTCATTTTTTTCATTTTTTTCAAATCCTCAAAAATGATGAAAAACGGCGTGCTATAGTATGCTGTACGATATGGTCGATAGCCCATGGTCAAAAATGATGAAAAACGAGGATTAAAAAAAAAGAAAAAAAAGATGGGCTATCACCCATCGTTTTTTTCATTTTTTCATTTTTTTCCAAATCCTCAAAAATGATGAAAAATGGCATGCTATAGTATGCCGTACAATATGGGCTATAGCCCATGGTCCAAAATGATGAAAAACGAGGATTAAAAATAAATAAAAAAAATAAAAAAACGATGGGCTATAACCCATCGTTTTTTTTTTTTTTTTTTTTTTTTTCAAATCCTCAAAAATGATGAAAAATGGCATGCTATAGTATGCCGTACAATATGGGCTATAGCCCATTGTCCAAAATGATGAATAACGAGTATAATTCTTTTTTTCAAAAATTCAAAAAACGATGGGCTATAACCCATCGTTTTTTTTCTTCATTTTTTTCATTTTTTTCAAATCCTCAAAAATGATGAAAAACGGCGTGCTATAGTATGCTGTACGATATGGTCGATAGCCCATGGTCAAAAATGATGAAAAACGAGGATTAAAAAAAAAGAAAAAAAAGATGGGCTATCACCCATCGTTTTTTTCATTTTTTCATTTTTTTCCAAATCCTCAAAAATGATGAAAAATGGCATGCTATAGTATGCCGTACAATATGGGCTATAGCCCATGGTCCAAAATGATGAATAACGAGGATAAAAAAAAAATCAAAAATTAAAAAAACGATGGGCTATAACCCATCGTTTTTTTCTTTTTTTTCAAATCCTCAAAAATGATGAAAAATGGAATTCTAAAGTATGCCGTACGATATGGGCTATAGCCAATGGTCCAAAATGATGAAAAACGAGGATAAAAAAAGAATTCATAAATTCAAAAAACCATGGGCTATAACCCATCGTTTTTTTCATGTTTTCCAAATCCTCAAAAATTATGAAAAACTGCGTGCTATAGTATGCCGTACGATATGGGCTATAGCCCATGGTCCAAAATGATGAAAAACGAGGATAAAAAAAAAAAATCAAAAATTCAAAAAACGATGGGCTATAACCCATAGTTTTTTTTCATTTTTTTATTTTTTCCAAATCCTCAAAAATGATGAAAAATGGCGTGCTATAGTATGCCATACGATATGGGCTTTAGCACATGGTCCAAAATGATGAAAAACGAGGATAAAAAGAATAATCAAAAATTCAAAAAACGATGGGCTATAACCCATCGTTTTTTTCATTTTTTCATTTTTTTCAAATCCTCAAAAATGATGAAAAATGGAATTCTAAAGTATGCCGTACGATATGGGCTATAGCCCATGGTCCAAAATGATGAAAAACGAGGATAAAAAAAGAATTCATAAATTAAAAAAACCATGGGCTATAACCCATCGTTTTTTTCATGTTTTCCAAATCCTCAAAAATTATGAAAAACTGCGTGCTATAGTATGCCGTACGATATGGGCTATAGCCCATGGTCCAAAATGATGAAAAACGAGGATAAAAAAAAATAATCAAAAATTCAAAAAACGATGGGCTATAACCCATAGTTTTTTTTCATTTTTTTATTTTTTCCAAATCCTCAAAAATGATGAAAAATGGCGTGCTATAGTATGCCATACGATATGGGCTTTAGCACATGGTCCAAAATGATGAAAAACGAGGATAAAAAGAATAATCAAAAATTCAAAAAACGATGGGCTATAACCCATCGTTTTTTTCATTTTTTTCATTTTTTTCAAATCCTCAAAAATGATGAAAAACTGCGTGCTATAGTATGCCGTACGATATGGGCTATATCCCATGGTGCAAAATTATGAAAAACGAGGATAAAACCTTTTTCAAAAATTCAAAAAACGATGGGCTATAACCCATCTCTTTTTTCATTTTTTTTAGAATCCTCAAAAATGATGAAAAATGGCATGCTATAGTATGCCGTACAATATGGGCTATAGCCCATGGTCCAAAATGATGAAAAACGAGGATAAATAAAATAATTCAAAAATCCAAAAACCATGGGCTATAACCCATCGTTTTTTTTTTTTTTTTTCATTTTTTTCAAATCCTCAAAAATGATGAAAAACGGCGAGCTATAGTATGCCGTACGATATGGGCTATAGCCCATGGTCCAAAATGATGAAAAACGAGGATAAAAATAATAATTCAAAAATTCAAAAAACTATGGGCTATAACCCATCGTTTTTTTCATTTTTTCATTTTTTTCAAATCCTCAAAAATGATGAAAAACGGCATGCTATAGTATGCCGTACGATATGGGCTATAGCCCATGGTCCAAAATGATGAAAAACGAGGATAAAAAAAATAATCAAAAATTCTAAAAACGATGGGCTATAACCCATCGTTTTTTTCATTTTTTTTTATTTTTTTCAAATCCTCAAAGATGATGAAAAACTGCGTGCTATAGTATGCCGTACGATATGGCCTATAGCACATGGTCCAAAATGATGAAAAACGAGGATAAAAAAAAATTCAAAGATTCAAAAAACGATGGGCTATAACCCATCATTTTTTTCAAATCCTCAAAAATTATGAAAAATGGCGTGCTATACTATGCCGTACAATATGGGCTATAGCCCATGGTCCAAAATGATGAAAAACGAGGATAAATAAAATAATTCAAAAATCCAAAAACCATGGGCTATAACCCATCGTTTTTTTCATTTTTTCATTTTTTCCAAATCCTCAAAAATGATGAAAAATGGCGTGCTATAGTATGCCATACGATATGGGCTTTAGCACATGGTCCAAAATGATGAAAAACGAGGATAAAAAGAATAATCAAAAATTCAAAAAACGATGGGCTATAACCCATCGTTTTTTTCATTTTTTCATTTTTTTCAAATCCTCAAAAATGATGAAAAATGGAATTCTAAAGTATGCCGTACGATATGGGCTATAGCCCATGGTCCAAAATGATGAAAAACGAGGATAAAAAAAGAATTCATAAATTAAAAAAACCATGGGCTATAACCCATCGTTTTTTTCATGTTTTCCAAATCCTCAAAAATTATGAAAAACTGCGTGCTATAGTATGCCGTACGATATGGGCTATAGCCCATGGTCCAAAATGATGAAAAACGAGGATAAAAAAAAATAATCAAAAATTCAAAAAACGATGGGCTATAACCCATAGTTTTTTTTCATTTTTTTATTTTTTCCAAATCCTCAAAAATGATGAAAAATGGCGTGCTATAGTATGCCATACGATATGGGCTTTAGCACATGGTCCAAAATGATGAAAAACGAGGATAAAAAGAATAATCAAAAATTCAAAAAACGATGGGCTATAACCCATCGTTTTTTTCATTTTTTTCATTTTTTTCAAATCCTCAAAAATGATGAAAAACTGCGTGCTATAGTATGCCGTACGATATGGGCTATATCCCATGGTGCAAAATTATGAAAAACGAGGATAAAACCTTTTTCAAAAATTCAAAAAACGATGGGCTATAACCCATCTCTTTTTTCATTTTTTTTAGAATCCTCAAAAATGATGAAAAATGGCATGCTATAGTATGCCGTACAATATGGGCTATAGCCCATGGTCCAAAATGATGAAAAACGAGGATAAATAAAATAATTCAAAAATCCAAAAACCATGGGCTATAACCCATCGTTTTTTTTTTTTTTTTTCATTTTTTTCAAATCCTCAAAAATGATGAAAAACGGCGAGCTATAGTATGCCGTACGATATGGGCTATAGCCCATGGTCCAAAATGATGAAAAACGAGGATAAAAATAATAATTCAAAAATTCAAAAAACTATGGGCTATAACCCATCGTTTTTTTCATTTTTTCATTTTTTTCAAATCCTCAAAAATGATGAAAAACGGCATGCTATAGTATGCCGTACGATATGGGCTATAGCCCATGGTCCAAAATGATGAAAAACGAGGATAAAAAAAATAATCAAAAATTCTAAAAACGATGGGCTATAACCCATCGTTTTTTTCATTTTTTTTTATTTTTTTCAAATCCTCAAAGATGATGAAAAACTGCGTGCTATAGTATGCCGTACGATATGGCCTATAGCACATGGTCCAAAATGATGAAAAACGAGGATAAAAAAAAATTCAAAGATTCAAAAAACGATGGGCTATAACCCATCATTTTTTTCAAATCCTCAAAAATTATGAAAAATGGCGTGCTATACTATGCCGTACAATATGGGCTATAGCCCATGGTCCAAAATGATGAAAAACGAGGATAAATAAAATAATTCAAAAATCCAAAAACCATGGGCTATAACCCATCGTTTTTTTCATTTTTTCATTTTTTTCAAATCCTCAAAAATGATGAAAAACGGTGTGCTATAGTATGCCGTACGATATGGGCTATAGCCCATGGTCCAAAATGATGAATAACGAGTATAATTTTGTTTCAAAAATTCAAAAAACGATGGGCTATAACCCATCGTTTTTTTTCTTCATTTTTTCATTTTTTTCAAATCCTCAAAAATGATGAAAAATGGCATGCTATAGTATGCCGTACAATATGGGCTATAGCCCATTGTCCAAAATGATGAATAACGAGTATAATTCTTTTTTTCAAAAATTCAAAAAACGATGGGCTATAACCCATCGTTTTTTTTCTTCATTTTTTTAATTTTTTTCAAATCCTCAAAAATGATGAAAAACGGCGTGCTATAGTATGCTGTACGATATGGTCGATAGCCCATGGTCAAAAATGATGAAAAACGAGGATTAAAAAAAAAGAAAAAAAAGATGGGCTATCACCCATCGTTTTTTTCATTTTTTCATTTTTTTCCAAATCCTCAAAAATGATGAAAAATGGCATGCTATAGTATGCCGTACAATATGGGCTATAGCCCATGGTCCAAAATGATGAAAAACGAGGATTAAAAATAAATAAAAAATTAAAAAAACGATGGGCTATAACCCATCGTTTTTTTCATTTTTTTCAAATCCTCAAAAATGATGAAAAATGGCATTCTAAAGTATGCTGTACGATATGGGCTATAGGCCATGGTCCAAAATGAAGAAAAACAAGGATAAAAAAAAGAATTCAAAAATGCAAAAAACGATGGGCTATAACCCATTGTTTTTTTCATTTTTTCCAAATCCTCAAAAATGATGAAAAACTGCGTGCTATAGTATGCCATACGATATGGGCTATAGCACATGGTCCAAAATGATGAAAAGCGAGGATAAAACAAAAATTCAAAAAACGATGGGCTATAACCCATCGTTTTTTTCATTATTTTCAAATCCTCAAAAATGATGAAAAATGGCATGCTATAGTATGCCGTACAATATGGGCTATATCCCATGGTGCAAAAAGATGAAAAACGAGGATAATTCTTTTTTCAAAGATTCAAAAAACGATGGGCTATAACCCATCGTTTTTTTTCTTCATTTTTTCATTTTTTTCAAATCCTCAAAAATGATGAAAAACGGCGTGCTATAGTATGCTGTACGATATGGTCGATAGCCCATGGTCAAAAATGATGAAAAACGAGGATAAAAAAAAAACAAAAAAAACATGGGCTATAACCCATCGTTTTTTTTCATTTTTTCATTTTTTTCAAATCCTCAAAAATGATGAAAAACGGTGTGCTATAGTATGCCGTACGATATGGGCTATAGCCCATTGTCCAAAATGATGAATAACGAGTATAATTCTTTTTTTCAAAAATTCAAAAAACGATGGCCTATAACCCATCGTTTTTTTTCTTCATTTTTTTCATTTTTTTCCAAATCCTCAAAAATGATGAAAAACTGCGTGCTATAGTATGCCATACGATATGGGCTATAGCACATGGTCCAAAATGATGAAAAGCGAGGATAAAAAAAAAAATCAAAAATTCAAAAAACGATGGGCTATAACCCATCGTTTTTTTTATTATTTTCAAATCCTCAAAAATGATGAAAAATGGCATGCTATAGTATGCCGTACAATATGGGCTATATCCCATGGTGCAAAAAGATGAAAAACGAGGATAATTTTTTTTTCAAAGATTCAAAAAACGATGGGCTATAACCCATCGTTTTTTTCATTTTTTCATTTTTTTCCAAATCCTCAAAAATGATGAAAAATGGCATGCTATAGTATGCCGTACAATATGGGCTATAGCCCATGGTCCAAAATGATGAAAAACGAGGATTAAAAATAAATAAAATAAATAAAAAAACGATGGGCCCATCGTTTTTTTTAATAAAAAAAAAAAAATCAAATCCTCAAAAATGATGAAAAATGGCGTGTTATAGCATGCCGTACAATATGGGCTATAGCCCATGGTCCAAAATGATGAATAACGAGGATAAAAAAAAAAAAAAAAATTAAAAAAACAATGGGCTATAACCCATCGTTTTTTTCATTTTTTCATTTTTTTCAAAGATTCAAAAAACGATGGGCTATAACCCATCGTTTTTTTTCTTCATTTTTTCTTTTTTTTCAAATCCTCAAAAATGATGAAAAACGGCATGCTATAGTATGCCGTACGATATGGGCTATAGCCCATGGTCCAAAATGATGAAAAACGAGGATAAAAAAAAATTCAAAGATTCAAAAAACGATGGGCTATAACCCATCGTTTTTTTCATTTTTTTAAAATCCTCAAAGATGATGAAAAACTGCGTGCTATAGTATGCCGTACGATATGGCCTATAGCACATGGTCCAAAATGATGAAAAACGAGGATAAAAAAAAAAATCAAAGATTCAAAAAACGATGGGCTATAACCCATCATTTTTTTCATTTTTTTCAAATCCTCAAAAATGATGAAAAATGGCGTGCTATACTATGCCGTACAATATGGGCTATAGCCCATGGTCCAAAATGATGAAAAACAAGGATAAATAAAATAATTAAAAAATCCAAAAACCATGGGCTATAACCCATCGTTTTTTTTTCATTTTTTCATTTTTTTCAAATCCTCAAAAATGATGAAAAACTGTGTGCTATAGTATGCCGTACGATATGGGCTATAGCCCATTGTCCAAAAAGATGAATAACGAGTATAATTATTTTTTTCAAAAATTCAAAAAACGATGGGCTATAACCCATCGTTTTTTTTCTTCATTTTTTCATTTTTTTCAAATCCTCAAAAATGATGAAAAACGGCGTGCTATAGTATGCTGTACGATATGGTCGATAGCCCATGGTCAAAAATGATGAAAAACGAGGATTAAAAATAAATAAAATAAATAAATAAACGATGGGCTATAACCCATCGTTTTTTTTAATTAAATTTTTTTTTTCAAATCCTCAAAAATGATGAAAAATGGCGTGCTATAGCATGCCGTACAATATGGGCTATAGCCCATGGTCCAAAATGATGAATAACGAGGATTAAAAAAAAATCAAAAATTCAAAAAACGATGGGCTATAACCCATCGTTTTTTTCATTTTTTCATTTTTTTCAAATCCTCAAAAATGATGAAAAATGGCATTCTAAAGTATGCTGTACGATATGGGCTATAGGCCATGGTCCAAAATGAAGAAAAACGAGGATAAAAAAAAGAATTAAAAAATGCAAAAAACGATGGGCTATAACCCATTGTTTTTTTCATTTTTTCCAAATCCTCAAAAATGATGAAAAACTGCGTGCTATAGTATGCCATACGATATGGGCTATAGCACATGGTCCAAAATGATGAAAAGCGAGGATAACATTTTTTTTCAAAAATTCAAAAAACGATGGGCTATAACCCATTGTTTTTTTCATTATTTTCAAATCCTCAAAAATGATGAAAAATGGCATGCTATAGTATGCCGTACAATATGGGCTATATCCCATGGTGCAAAAAGATGAAAAACGAGGATAATTCTTTTTTCAAAGATTCAAAAAACGATGGGCTATAACCCATCGTTTTTTTTCTTCATTTTTTCATTTTTTTCAAATCCTCAAAAATGATGAAAAACGGCATGCTATAGTATGCCGTACGATATGGGCTATAGCCCATGGTCCAAAATGATGAAAAACGAGGATAAAAAAAATAATCAAAAATTCTAAAAACGATGGGCTATAACCCATCGTTTTTTTCATTTTTTAAAAATCCTCAAAGATGATGAAAAACTGCGTGCTATAGTATGCCGTACGATATGGCCTATAGCACATGGTCCAAAATGATGAAAAACGAGGATAAAAAAAAAATCAAAGATTCAAAAAACGATGGGCTATAACCCATCATTTTTTTCATTTTTTTCAATTCCTCAAAAATGATGAAAAATGGCGTGCTATACTATGCCGTACAATATGGGCTATATCCCATGGTGCAAAAAGATGAATAACGAGTATAATTTTGTTTCAAAAATTAAAAAAACGATGGGCTATAACCCATCGTTTTTTTTCTTCATTTTTTCATTTTTTTCAAATCCTCAAAAATGATGAAAAATGGCATGCTATAGTATGCCGTACAATATGGGCTATAGCCCATGGTCCAAATTGATGAAAAACAAGGATAAATAAAATAATTTAAAAATCCAAAAACCATGGGCTATAACCGATCGTTTTTTTTCATTTTTTCATTTTTTTCAAATCCTCAAAAATGATGAAAAACGGTGTGCTATAGTATGCCGTACGATATGGGCTATAGCCCATTGTCCAAAATGATGAATAACGAGTATAATTCTTTTTTTCAAAAATTCAAAAAACGATGGGCTATAACCCATCGTTTTTTTTCTTCATTTTTTTATTTTTTTCAAATCCTCAAAAATGATGAAAAACGGCGTGCTATAGTATGCTGTACGATATGGTCGATAGCACATGGTCCAAAATGATGAAAAGCGAGGATTTTTTTTTTTTCAAAAATTCAAAAAACGATGGGCTATAACCCATCGTTTTTTTCATTATTTTCAAATCCTCAAAAATGATGAAAAATGGCATGCCGTACAATATGGGCTATATCCCATGGTGCAAAAAGATGAAAAACGAGGATAATTTTTTTTTCAAAGATTCAAAAAACGATGGGCTATAACCCATCGTTTTTTTTCTTCATTTTTTTTTTTTCAAATTCTCAAAAATGATGAAAAATGGCGTGCTATAGCATGCCGTACATTATGGGCTATAGCACATGGTCCAAAATGATGAAAAGCGAGGATATTTTTTTTTTTCAAAAATTCAAAAAACGATGGGCTATAACCCATCGTTTTTTTCATTATTTTCAAATCCTCAAAAATGATGAAAAATGGCATGCCGTACAATATGGGCTATATCCCATGGTGCAAAAAGATGAAAAACGAGGATAAAAAAAAAATCAAAAATTAAAAAAACGATGGGCTATAACCCATCGTTTTTTTAATTTTTTTTTTTTTTTTTCAAATTCTCAAAAATGATGAAAAATGGCGTGCTATAGCATGCCGTACATTATGGGCTATAGCACATGGTCCAAAATGATGAAAAGCGAGGATATTTTTTTTTTTCAAAAATTCAAAAAACGATGGGCTATAACCCATCGTTTTTTTCATTATTTTCAAATCCTCAAAAATGATGAAAAATGGCATGCTATAGTATGCCGTACAATATGGGCTATATCCCATGGTGCAAAAAGATGAAAAACGAGGATAATTTTTTTTTTCAAAGATTCAAAAAACGATGGGCTATAACCCATCGTTTTTTTTCTTCATTTTTTCATTTTTTTCAAATCCTCAAAAATGATGAAAAACGGCGTGCTATAGTATGCTGTACGATATGGTCGATAGCCCATGGTCAAAAATGATGAAAAACGAGGATTAAAAAAAAAAAAAAAACGATGGGCTATAACCCATCGTTTTTTTCATTTTTTCATTTTTTTCAAATCCTCAAAAATGATGAAAAATGGCATTCTAAAGTATGCTGTATGATATGGGCTATAGGCCATGGTCCAAAATGAAGAAAAACGAGGATAAAAAAAAGAATTCAAAAATGCAAAAAACGATGGGCTATAACCCATTGTTTTTTTCATTTTTTCCAAATCCTCAAAAATGATGAAAAACTGCGTGCTATAGTATGTCATACGATATGGGCTATAGCACATGGTCCAAAATGATGAAAAGCGAGGATATTTTTTTTTTTTCAAAAATTCAAAAAACGATGGGCTATAACCCATCGTTTTTTTCATTTTTTTTCCAAATCCTCAAAAATGATGAAAATTTGCATGCTATAGTATGCCGTACAATATGGGCTATAGCCCATGGTCCAAAATGATGAATAACGAGGATAAAAAAAAAATCAAAAATTAAAAAAACGATGGGCTATAACCCATCGTTTTTTTTTTTTTTTTTTTTTTTTTCAAATCCTCAAAAATGATGAAAAATGGCGTGCTATAGCATGCCGTACATTATGGGCTATAGCCCATGGTCCAAAATGATGAATAACGAGGATTAAAAAAAAATCAAAAATTAAAAAAACGATGGGCTATAACCCATCGTTTTTTTTCTTCATTTTTTCATTTTTTTCAAATCCTCAAAAATGATGAAAAACGGCGTGCTATAGTATGCTGTACGATATGGTCGATAGCCCATGGTCAAAAATGATGAAAAACGAGGATTAAAAAAAAAAAAAAAAAAGATGGGCTATCACCCATCGTTTTTTTCATTTTTTCATTTTTTTCCAAATCCTCAAAAATGATGAAAAATTGCATGCTATAGTATGCCGTACAATATGGGCTATAGCCCATGGTCCAAAATGATGAATAACGAGGATTAAAAAAAAATCAAAAATTAAAAAAACGATGGGCTATAACCCATCGTTTTTTTCATTTTTTCATTTTTTTCAAATCCTCAAAAATGATGAAAAATGGCATTCTAAAGTATGCTGTACGATATGGGCTATAGCCCATGGTCCAAAATGATGAAAAACGAGGATAAAAATAATAATTCAAAAATTCAAAAAACTATGGGCTATAACCCATCGTTTTTTTCATTTTTTCATTTTTTTCAAATCCTCAAAAATGATGAAAAACGGCATGCTATAGTATGCCGTACGATATGGGCTATAGCCCATGGTCCAAAATGATGAAAAACGAGGATAAAAAAAATAATCAAAAATTCTAAAAACGATGGGCTATAACCCATCGTTTTTTTAATTTTTTTTTATTTTTTTCAAATCCTCAAAGATGATGAAAAACTGCGTGCTATAGTATGCCGTACGATATGGCCTATAGCACATGGTCCAAAATGATGAAAAACGAGGATAAAAAAAATTTCAAAGATTCAAAAAACGATGGGCTATAACCCATCATTTTTTTCAAATCCTCAAAAATTATGAAAAATGGCGTGCTATACTATGCCGTACAATATGGGCTATAGCCCATGGTCCAAAATGATGAAAAACGAGGATAAATAAAATAATTCAAAAATCCAAAAACCATGGGCTATAACCCATCGTTTTTTTTCATTTTTTCATTTTTTTCAAATCCTCAAAAATGATGAAAAACGGTGTGCTATAGTATGCCGTACGATATGGGCTATAGCCCATGGTCCAAAATGATGAATAACGAGTATAATTTTGTTTCAAAAATTCAAAAAACGATGGGCTATAACCCATCGTTTTTTTTCTTCATTTTTTCATTTTTTTCAAATCCTCAAAAATGATGAAAAATGGCATGCTATAGTATGCCGTACAATATGGGCTATAGCCCATTGTCCAAAATGATGAATAACGAGTATAATTCTTTTTTTCAAAAATTCAAAAAACGATGGGCTATAACCCATCGTTTTTTTTCTTCATTTTTTTCAAATCCTCAAAAATGATGAAAAACGGCGTGCTATAGTATGCTGTACGATATGGTCGATAGCCCATGGTCAAAAATGATGAAAAACGAGGATTAAAAAAAAAGAAAAAAAAGATGGGCTATCACCCATCGTTTTTTTCATTTTTTAATTTTTTTCCAAATCCTCAAAAATGATGAAAAATGGCATGCTATAGTATGCCGTACAATATGGGCTATAGCCCATGGTCCAAAATGATGAAAAACGAGGATTAAAAATAAATAAAAAATTAAAAAAACGATGGGCTATAACCCATCGTTTTTTTCATTTTTTTCAAATCCTCAAAAATGATGAAAAATGGCATTCTAAAGTATGCTGTACGATATGGGCTATAGGCCATGGTCCAAAATGAAGAAAAACAAGGATAAAAAAAAGAATTCAAAAATGCAAAAAACGATGGGCTATAACCCATTGTTTTTTTCATTTTTTCCAAATCCTCAAAAATGATGAAAAACTGCGTGCTATAGTATGCCATACGATATGGGCTATAGCACATGGTCCAAAATGATGAAAAGCGAGGATAAAACAAAAATTCAAAAAACGATGGGCTATAACCCATCGTTTTTTTCATTATTTTCAAATCCTCAAAAATGATGAAAAATGGCATGCTATAGTATGCCGTACAATATGGGCTATATCCCATGGTGCAAAAAGATGAAAAACGAGGATAATTCTTTTTTCAAAGATTCAAAAAACGATGGGCTATAACCCATCGTTTTTTTTCTTCATTTTTTCATTTTTTTCAAATCCTCAAAAATGATGAAAAACGGCGTGCTATAGTATGCTGTACGATATGGTCGATAGCCCATGGTCAAAAATGATGAAAAACGAGGATTAAAAAAAAACAAAAAAAACATGGGCTATAACCCATCGTTTTTTTTCATTTTTTCATTTTTTTCAAATCCTCAAAAATGATGAAAAACGGTGTGCTATAGTATGCCGTACGATATGGGCTATAGCCCATTGTCCAAAATGATGAATAACGAGTATAATTCTTTTTTTCAAAAATTCAAAAAACGATGGCCTATAACCCATCGTTTTTTTTCTTCATTTTTTTCATTTTTTTCCAAATCCTCAAAAATGATGAAAAACTGCGTGCTATAGTATGCCATACGATATGGGCTATAGCACATGGTCCAAAATGATGAAAAGCGAGGATAAAAAAAAAAATCAAAAATTCAAAAAACGATGGGCTATAACCCATCGTTTTTTTTATTATTTTCAAATCCTCAAAAATGATGAAAAATGGCATGCTATAGTATGCCGTACAATATGGGCTATATCCCATGGTGCAAAAAGATGAAAAACGAGGATAATTTTTTTTTCAAAGATTCAAAAAACGATGGGCTATAACCCATCGTTTTTTTCATTTTTTCATTTTTTTCCAAATCCTCAAAAATGATGAAAAATGGCATGCTATAGTATGCCGTACAATATGGGCTATAGCCCATGGTCCAAAATGATGAAAAACGAGGATTAAAAATAAATAAAATAAATAAAAAAACGATGGGCCCATCGTTTTTTTTAATAAAAAAAAAAAAATCAAATCCTCAAAAATGATGAAAAATGGCGTGTTATAGCATGCCGTACAATATGGGCTATAGCCCATGGTCCAAAATGATGAATAACGAGGATAAAAAAAAAATCAAAAATTAAAAAAACAATGGGCTATAACCCATCGTTTTTTTCATTTTTTCATTTTTTTCAAAGATTCAAAAAACTATGGGCTATAACCCATCGTTTTTTTTCTTCATTTTTTCTTTTTTTTCAAATCCTCAAAAATGATGAAAAACGGCATGCTATAGTATGCCGTACGATATGGGCTATAGCCCATGGTCCAAAATGATGAAAAACGAGGATAAAAAAAAATTCAAAGATTCAAAAAACGATGGGCTATAACCCATCGTTTTTTTCATTTTTTTAAAATCCTCAAAGATGATGAAAAACTGCGTGCTATAGTATGCCGTACGATATGGCCTATAGCACATGGTCCAAAATGATGAAAAACGAGGATAAAAAAAAAATCAAAGATTCAAAAAACGATGGGCTATAACCCATCATTTTTTTCATTTTTTTCAAATCCTCAAAAATGATGAAAAATGGCGTGCTATACTATGCCGTACAATATGGGCTATAGCCCATGGTCCAAAATGATGAAAAACAAGGATAAATAAAATAATTAAAAAATCCAAAAACCATGGGCTATAACCCATCGTTTTTTTTTCATTTTTTCATTTTTTTCAAATCCTCAAAAATGATGAAAAACTGTGTGCTATAGTATGCCGTACGATATGGGCTATAGCCCATTGTCCAAAAAGATGAATAACGAGTATAATTATTTTTTTCAAAAATTCAAAAAACGATGGGCTATAACCCATCGTTTTTTTTCTTCATTTTTTCATTTTTTTCAAATCCTCAAAAATGATGAAAAACGGCGTGCTATAGTATGCTGTACGATATGGTCGATAGCCCATGGTCAAAAATGATGAAAAACGAGGATTAAAAATAAATAAAATAAATAAATAAACGATGGGCTATAACCCATCGTTTTTTTTAATTAAATTTTTTTTTTCAAATCCTCAAAAATGATGAAAAATGGCGTGCTATAGCATGCCGTACAATATGGGCTATAGCCCATGGTCCAAAATGATGAATAACGAGGATTAAAAAAAAATCGAAAATTCAAAAAACGATGGGCTATAACCCATCGTTTTTTTCATTTTTTCATTTTTTTCAAATCCTCAAAAATGATGAAAAATGGCATTCTAAAGTATGCTGTACGATATGGGCTATAGGCCATGGTCCAAAATGAAGAAAAACGAGGATAAAAAAAAGAATTCAAAAATGCAAAAAACGATGGGCTATAACCCATTGTTTTTTTCATTTTTTCCAAATCCTCAAAAATGATGAAAAACTGCGTGCTATAGTATGCCATACGATATGGGCTATAGCACATGGTCCAAAATGATGAAAAGCGAGGATAACATTTTTTTTCAAAAATTCAAAAAACGATGGGCTATAACCCATTGTTTTTTTCATTATTTTCAAATCCTCAAAAATGATGAAAAATGGCATGCTATAGTATGCCGTACAATATGGGCTATATCCCATGGTGCAAAAAGATGAAAAACGAGGATAATTCTTTTTTCAAAGATTCAAAAAACGATGGGCTATAACCCATCGTTTTTTTTCTTCATTTTTTCATTTTTTTCAAATCCTCAAAAATGATGAAAAACGGCATGCTATAGTATGCCGTACGATATGGGCTATAGCCCATGGTCCAAAATGATGAAAAACGAGGATAAAAAAAATAATCAAAAATTCTAAAAACGATGGGCTATAACCCATCGTTTTTTTCATTTTTTAAAAATCCTCAAAGATGATGAAAAACTGCGTGCTATAGTATGCCGTACGATATGGCCTATAGCACATGGTCCAAAATGATGAAAAACGAGGATAAAAAAAAAATCAAAGATTCAAAAAACGATGGGCTATAACCCATCATTTTTTTCATTTTTTTCAATTCCTCAAAAATGATGAAAAATGGCGTGCTATACTATGCCGTACAATATGGGCTATAGCCCATGGTCCAAAATGATGAATAACGAGTATAATTTTGTTTCAAAAATTAAAAAAACGATGGGCTATAACCCATCGTTTCTTTTCTTCATTTTTTCATTTTTTTCAAATCCTCAAAAATGATGAAAAATGGCATGCTATAGTATGCCGTACAATATGGGCTATAGCCCATGGTCCAAATTGATGAAAAACAAGGATAAATAAAATAATTTAAAAATCCAAAAACCATGGGCTATAACCGATCGTTTTTTTCATTTTTTCATTTTTTTCAAATCCTCAAAAATGATGAAAAACGGTGTGCTATAGTATGCCGTACGATATGGGCTATAGCCCATTGTCCAAAATGATGAATAACGAGTATAATTCTTTTTTTCAAAAATTCAAAAAACGATGGGCTATAACCCATCGTTTTTTTTCTTCATTTTTTTATTTTTTTCAAATCCTCAAAAATGATGAAAAACGGCGTGCTATAGTATGCTGTACGATATGGTCGATAGCACATGGTCCAAAATGATGAAAAACGAGGATAATTTTTTTTTTCAAAAATTCAAAAAACGATGGGCTATAACCCATCGTTTTTTTCATTATTTTCAAATCCTCAAAAATGATGAAAAATGGCATGCTATAGTATGCCGTACAATATGGGCTATATCCTATGGTGCAAAAAGATGAAAAACGAGGATAATTTTTTTTTCAAAGATTCAAAAAACGATGGGCTATAACCCATCGTTTTTTTTCTTCATTTTTTCATTTTTTTCAAATCCTCAAAAATGATGAAAAACGGCGTGCTATAGTATGCTGTACGATATGGGCTATAGCCCATGGTCCAAAATGATGAATAACGAGGATAAAAAAAAAATCAAAAATTAAAAAAACGATGGGCTATAACCCATCGTTTTTTTAATTTTTTTTTTTTTTTTCAAATTCTCAAAAATGATGAAAAATGGCGTGCTATAGCATGCCGTACATTATGGGCTATAGCACATGGTCCAAAATGATGAAAAGCGAGGATATTTTTTTTTTTCAAAAATTCAAAAAACGATGGGCTATAACCCATCGTTTTTTTCATTATTTTCAAATCCTCAAAAATGATGAAAAATGGCATGCTATAGTATGCCGTACAATATGGGCTATATCCCATGGTGCAAAAAGATGAAAAACGAGGATAATTTTTTTTTTCAAAGATTCAAAAAACGATGGGCTATAACCCATCGTTTTTTTTCTTCATTTTTTCATTTTTTTCAAATCCTCAAAAATGATGAAAAACGGCGTGCTATAGTATGCTGTACGATATGGTCGATAGCCCATGGTCAAAAATGATGAAAAACGAGGATTAAAAAAAAAAAAAAAAAAGATGGGCTATCACCCATCGTTTTTTTCATTTTTTCATTTTTTTCCAAATCCTCAAAAATGATGAAAAATTGCATGCTATAGTATGCTGTACAATATGGGCTATAGCCCATGGTCCAAAATGATGAATAACGAGGATTAAAAAAAAATCAAAAATTAAAAAAACGATGGGCTATAACCCATCGTTTTTTTCATTTTTTCATTTTTTTCAAATCCTCAAAAATGATGAAAAATGGCATTCTAAAGTATGCTGTATGATATGGGCTATAGGCCATGGTCCAAAATGAAGAAAAACGAGGATAAAAAAAAGAATTCAAAAATGCAAAAAACGATGGGCTATAACCCATTGTTTTTTTCATTTTTTCCAAATCCTCAAAAATGATGAAAAACTGCGTGCTATAGTATGTCATACGATATGGGCTATAGCACATGGTCCAAAATGATGAAAAGCGAGGATATTTTTTTTTTTTCAAAAATTCAAAAAACGATGGGCTATAACCCATCGTTTTTTTCATTTTTTTTCCAAATCCTCAAAAATGATGAAAATTTGCATGCTATAGTATGCCGTACAATATGGGCTATAGCCCATGGTCCAAAATGATGAATAACGAGGATAAAAAAAAAATCAAAAATTAAAAAAACGATGGGCTATAACCCATCGTTTTTTTTTTTTTTTTTTTTTTTTTCAAATCCTCAAAAATGATGAAAAATGGCGTGCTATAGCATGCCGTACATTATGGGCTATAGCCCATGGTCCAAAATGATGAATAACGAGGATTAAAAAAAAATCAAAAATTAAAAAAACGATGGGCTATAACCCATCGTTTTTTTTCTTCATTTTTTCATTTTTTTCAAATCCTCAAAAATGATGAAAAACGGCGTGCTATAGTATGCTGTACGATATGGTCGATAGCCCATGGTCAAAAATGATGAAAAACGAGGATTAAAAAAAAAAAAAAAAAGATGGGCTATCACCCATCGTTTTTTTCATTTTTTCATTTTTTTCCAAATCCTCAAAAATGATGAAAAATTGCATGCTATAGTATGCCGTACAATATGGGCTATAGCCCATGGTCCAAAATGATGAATAACGAGGATTAAAAAAAAATCAAAAATTAAAAAAACGATGGGCTATAACCCATCGTTTTTTTCATTTTTTCATTTTTTTCAAATCCTCAAAAATGATGAAAAATGGCATTCTAAAGTATGCTGTATGATATGGGCTATAGGCCATGGTCCAAAATGAAGAAAAACGAGGATAAAAAAAAGAATTCAAAAATGCAAAAAACGATGGGCTATAACCCATTGTTTTTTTCATTTTTTCCAAATCCTCAAAAATGATGAAAAACTGCGTGCTATAGTATGCCATACGATATGGGCTATAGCACATGGTCCAAAATGATGAAAAGCGAGGATATTTTTTTTTTTTCAAAAATTCAAAAAACGATGGGCTATAACCCATCGTTTTTTTCATTTTTTTCCAAATCCTCAAAAATGATGAAAAATTGCATGCTATAGTATGCCGTACAATATGGGCTATAGCCCATGGTCCAAAATGATGAATAACGAGGATAAAAAAAAAATCAAAAATTAAAAAAACGATGGGCTATAACCCATCGTTTTTTTTTTGTTTTCAAATCCTCAAAAATGATGAAAAATGGCGTGCTATAGCATGCCGTACATTATGGGCTATAGCCCATGGTCCAAAATGATGAATAACGAGGATTAAAAAAAAATCAAAAATTAAAAAAACGATGGGCTATAACCCATCGTTTTTTTCATTTTTTCATTTTTTTCAAATCCTCAAAAATGATGAAAAATGGCATTCTAAAGTATGCTGTACGATATGGGCTATAGGCCATGGTCCAAAATGAAGAAAAACGAGGATAAAAAAAAGAATTCAAAAATGCAAAAAACGATGGGCTATAACCCATTGTTTTTTTCATTTTTTCCAAATTCTCAAAAATGATGAAAAACTGCGTGCTATAGTATGCCATACGATATGGGCTATAGCACATGGTCCAAAATGATGAAAAGCGAGGATAATTTTTTTTTTTCAAAAATTCAAAAAACGATGGGCTATAACCCATCGTTTTTTTCATTATTTTCAAATCCTCAAAAATGATGAAAAATGGCATGCTATAGTATGCCGTACAATATGGGCTATATCCCATGGTGCAAAAAGATGAAAAACGAGGATAATTTTTTTTTCAAAGATTCAAAAAACGATGGGCTATAACCCATCGTTTTTTTTCTTCATTTTTTTCAAATCCTCAAAAATGATGAAAAACGGCGTGCTATAGTATGCTGTACGATATGGTCGATAGCTCATGGTCAAAAATGATGAAAAACGAGGATTAAAAAAAGAAAGAAAAAAAGATGGGCTATCACCAATCGTTTTTTTAATTTTTTAATTTTTTTCCAAATCCTCAAAAATGATGAAAAATGGCATGCTATAGCATGCCGTACAATATGGGCTATAGCCCATGGTCCAAAATGATGAAAAACGAGGATTAAAAATAAATAAAATAAATAAAAAAACGATGGGCTATAACCCATCGTTTTTTTTAATTTAATTTTTTTTTTCAAATCCTCAAAAATGATGAAAAATGGCGTGCTATAGCATGCCGTACAATATGGGCTATAGCCCATGGTCCAAAATGATGAATAACGAGGATAAAAAAAAGAATTCAAAAATGCAAAAAACGATGGGCTATAACCCATTGTTTTTTTCATTTTTTCCAAATCCTCAAAAATGATGAAAAACTGCGTGCTATAGTATGCCATACGATATGGGCTATAGCACAAAAATTCAAAAAACGATGGGCTATAACCCATCGTTTTTTCATTTTTTTATTTTTTTCAAATCCTCAAGAATTATGAAAAACTGCGTGCTATTTTTTCATTTTTTCAAATCCTCAAAAAGGATGAAAAATGGCATTCTATATTATCCGTACAATATGGGCTATAGCCAGGGGGGCAGTCTGCCAGATATTTCGTGAAGCCTCATTTGAAATCGGTAGTTCATATAATGGCCTGTTGTGGCGCTGGACTGGACCCAAAAAGCCCCATAGCTCCATAGAGGCCCATGTATTTTGGCCCAACTTCACCTAGACTGTATTACCTTAATAAACATGGTCATGAATACTTTCTTCTTCCAGTCACTAGTTTAAAGTCTCATTTCTAATGTCATAATATTCTTTTTGGAAAATTATGGTCCCATTAATTAAAAAAATGACCATAAAGAAAAAAAAACATCGCGTATGTTCGGCGTGGCTACCGTTACAGTCTATGATCGGGATTCCCCTCCCATTCGAGTAAAAATAAAAGCCAACGGAGAAGAAGGGGGGAAGTCCCGCCTCGTTGTCTGGGCAGCCAATGGCCAGCTGGTCCAAAACGGAGCCAGCCAATGGCCAGCTGGTACCAAACGGATCTAGAAAGATGGCGATTTACAGTGCAGGAATAACAGGCTTCATTTTACGTCCATGTTAGACCCGGCGAACGCTTTGTCCATATTTTTTACAGTCTATGGCTATAGCCCATGGTCCAAAATGATGAAAAACAAGGATAAAAAAAGAAATTCAAAAATTCAAAAAACGATGGGTTATAACCCATCGTTTTTTTCATTTTTTCATTTTTTTCAAATCCTCAAAAATGATAAAACACGGTGTGCTATAGTATGCCATACGATTATGGGCTATAGCCCATGGTCCAAAATGATGAAAAACGATGGGCTAGAAGTTTATAACCCATCGTTTTTTCATTTTTTCATTTTTTTCAAATCCTCAAAAATGATGAAAAATGGCATTCTATATTATCCGTACAATATGGGCTGCCCATGGTCCAAAATGATGAAAAACGAGGATAAAATAAAATTTCAAAATTCAAAAACCATGGGCTATAACCCATCGTTTTTTTCATTTTTTTCAAATCCTCAAAAATGATGAAAAACGGTGTGCTATAGTATGCCGTACGATATGGGCTATAGCCCATGGTCCAAAATGATGAAAAACGATGGGCTATAGCCCATCGTTTTTTTTCCATTTTTTTCAAATCCTCAAAAATGATGAAAAATGGCATTCTAAAGTATGCCGTACGATATGGGCTATAGCCCATGGTCCAAAATGATGAAAAACGAGGATAAAAAAAATAATCAAAAATTCAAAAAACGATGGGCTATAACCCATCATTTTTTTCATTTTTTTCAAATCCTCAAGAATTATGAAAAACTGCGTGCTATAGTATGCCGTACGATATGGGCTATATCCCATGGTGCAAAATGATGAAAAACGAGGATAAAAGAAAATTCAAAGATTCAAAAAACGATGGGCTATAACCCATCACTTTTTTCATTTTTTTTCAAATCCTCAAAAATGATGAAAAATGGCATGCTATAGTATGCCGTACAATATGGGCTATAGCCCATGGTCCAAAATGATGAAAAACGAGGATAAATAAAATAATAAAAAAAATCCAAAAACCATGGGCTATAACCCATCATTTTTTTTTTCATTTTTTCTTTTTTTTTCAAATCCTCAAAAATGATGAAAAATGGCGTGCTATAGCATGCCATACAATATGGGCTATAGCCCATGGTCCAAAATGATGAATAACGAGGATAAAAAAAAAATCAAAAATTCAAAAAACGATGGGCTATAACCCATCGTTTTTTTTATTTTTTTCAAATCCTCAAAAATGATGAAAAACAGTGTGCTATAGTATGCCGTACGATATGGGCTATAGCCCATGGTCCAAAATGATGAATAACGAGTATATTTTTTTTTTCAAAAATTCAAAAAGCCCATGGTCCAAAATGATGAATAACGAGGATTAAAAAAAATCAAATATTCAAAAAACGATGGGCTATAACCCATCGTTTTTTTTCTTCATTTTTTCATTTTTTTAAAATCCTCAAAAATGATGAAAAACGGCGTGCTATAGTATGCCGTACGATATGGGCTATAGCCCATGGTCAAAAATGATGAAAAACGAGGATTAAAAAAAAAAAAAAAAAAAAAAAAAGATGGGCTATCACCAATCGTTTTTTTTCATTTTTTTCAAATCCTCAAAAATGATGAAAAATGGCATGCTATAGTATGCCGTACTGTATGGGATATAGCCCATGGTCCAAAATGATGAAAAACGAGGATTAAAAGACATTTAAAAAATTAAAAAAACGATGGGCTATAACCCATCGTTTTTTTCCATTTTTTTCAAATCCTCAAAAATGATGAAAAAAGGTGTGCTATAGTATGCCGTACGATATCGGCTATAGCACATGGTCCAAAATGATGAAAAACGAGGATAAAAAAAATAATCTAAAATTAAAAAAACGATGGGCTATAACCCATCGTTTTTTCATTTTTTTATTTTTTTCAAATCCTCAAAAATGATGAAAAACTGCGTGCTATAGTATGCCGTACGATATTGGCTATATCCCATGGTGCAAAATGATGAAAAACGAGGATAAAAAAAAGAATTCAAAAATTCAAAAAACGATGGGCTATAACCCATCGTTTTTTTTATTTTTTCCAAATCCTCAAAAATGATGAAAAACTGCGTGCTATAGTATGCCATACGATATGGGCTATAGCACATGGTCCAAAATGATGAAAAACGAGGATATTTTTTTTTCAAAGATTCAAAAAACGATGGGCTATAACCCATCATTTTTTTCATTTTTTCAAATCCTCAAAAAGGATGAAAAATGGCATTCTATATTATCCGTACAATATGGGCTATAGCCAGGGGGGCAGTCAGCCAGATATTTCGTGAAGCCTCATTTGAAATCGGTAGTTCATATAATGGCCTGTTGTGGCGCTGGACTGGACCCAAAAAGCCCCATAGCTCCATAGAGGCCCATGTATTTTGGCCCAACTTCACCTAGACTGTATTACCTTAATAAACATGGTCATGAATACTTTCTTCTTCCAGTCACTAGTTTAAAGTCTCATTTCTAATGTCATAATATTCTTTTTGGAAAATTATGGTCCCATTAATTAAAAAAATGACCATAAAGAAAAAAAAACATCGCGTATGTTCTGAGGGGCGTGGCTACCGTTACAGTCTATGATCGGGATTCCCCTCCCATTCGAGTCAAAATAAAAACCAACGGAGAAGAAGGGGGGAAGTCCCGCCTCGTTGTCTGGGCAGCCAATGGCCAGCTGGTCCAAAACGGAGCCAGCCAATGGCCAGCTGGTACCAAACGGATCTAGAAAGATGGCGATTTACAGTGCAGGAATAACAGGCTTCATTTTACGTCCATGTTAGACCCGGCGAACGCTTTGTCCATATTTTTTACAGTCTATGGCTATAGCCCATGGTCCAAAATGATGAAAAACAAGGATAAAAAAAGAAATTCAAAAATTAAAAAAACGATAGGTTATAACCCATCGTTTTTTTCATTTTTTCATTTTTTTCAAATCCTCAAAAATGATAAAAAACGGTGTGCTATAGTATGCCATACGATTATGGGCTATAGCCCATGGTCCAAAATGATGAAAAACGATGGGCTATAAGTTTATAACCCATCGTTTTTTCATTTTTTCATTTTTTTCAAATCCTCAAAAATGATGAAAAATGGCATTCTATATTATCCGTACAATATGGGCTGCCCATGGTCCAAAATGATGAAAAACGAGGATAAAATAAAATTTCAAAATTCAAAAACCATGGGCTATAACCCATCGTTTTTTTCATTTTTTTCAAATCCTCAAAAATGATGAAAAACGGTGTGCTATAGTATGCCGTACGATATGGGCTATAGCCCATGGTCCAAAATGATGAAAAACGAGGTTAAAAGAAAAAAGAAAAAATTCAAAAAACGATGGGCTATAACCCATGTTTTTTTTTTCTTTTTTCAAAACCTCAAAAATGATGAAAAACGGCGTGCTATAGTATGCCGTACTGTATGGGCTATAGCCTATGTTCAAAAATGATGAAAAACGAGGTTAAAAGAAAAAAGAAAAAATTCAAAAAACGATGGGCTATAACCCATGTTTTTTTTGTTTTTTTTCAAAACCTCAAAAATGATGAAAAACGGCGTGCTATAGTATGCCGTACGGTATGGGCTATAGCCCATGTTTAAAAATAAAAAAACGAGGTTACATTCTTTTTTTTTTTAATTCAAAAAACGATGGGCTATAATCCATGTTTTTTTTCTTTTCTTTTTTTTTTCAAATCTTTAAAAATGATGAGAAACGTCGTGCTATAGTATGCCGTACAATCTGACATTATTAAATTATCATTACCAAAACAGACTTTCTCTCTACCGCAACATACTTAAAAGTATAGCGGTGTATGAGAATCGGTGTTGCGGAGGATGAGAAACATTATGCATTCTCTATGGCAATAGTACAAACTTTGGCATGCTACTAGTCCTACATACTTACACCTAGCAACCCCATTCTAGCCTACTTAGGTTCATCTTACGGTGGACATGTTTGCCTGAAAAGGAATCTTTGAAATGTTTCATAGTTTTAGAAATATAGTGCTTTCAAATTTACAATGGGGTTCAATGGCAGACATTGGCACGTCAAAAATCACTTTCACCTAGAAATTCCATTCACACTTTTTATTATTTAGCTTACTGTGACCATGGACTATAGACTTTAGCTTTTCCTTGATTTTCACCTTTTTTCAAATCCTCAACAATGAAGAATCATGCACTATAGCGCGCCTCTCAATGACCTTGACCAATATCAATGACCTTGAGCAGTATAAATGACCTTCATAAGACTAGTAAATGACATTGACCAGTATAAAGGACCTTGACAAGTATAAATGACCTTGACCAGTATAAATTACGTTGACAAGTATAAATGACCTTGACCAGTATAGTAAAAAACGACATACTATTGTATGCCCTCCGAGACCATGGACTAATGACCTTGACAAGTATAAATGACCTTGACCAGTATAAATGACCTTCACCCGACCTTGACCAGTATAAATGACCTTGACCAGTATGCGGTCCATGACCATGGACTATAGCCTTTCGCTTTTCCGCGATTTTCACCTTTTTTTAAATCCTCAACAATGATGAAGAATCGCGCACTATAGCGTGCCGCTCAATGACCTCTGAGACCATGGACCAATGAACCATGTAAATACAACACATTGAGCAGGGCACTGCAGGGAGTTGAACCCCGTTCCGGTAAACCAGAAGTACGACACCAGTGCCTTAGTTTTTGTGTTGTCATTTACAGGTCCTTTCGTCAACAGTAAAGTAATATATAAAGAAGAGAAACACAAAAGCACAAAAATAACATTTTCGAATTACCGGTATTTGCTTTGATGTTTTTAACTTTTTTTTGCCGACCTCCCACATTTCATCCGATGATTAACAAAAAACAGTGTTGAATCTGTAAGGATCCATTTGGTTACATGTGCGTGTGTGTGTGTGTGTGCGTGTGTGTGTGCACGCTTCGATAACCAGTGTTGGACCTGTAAGGGTCCATTTGGTTACATGTGTTACACTCTCAGACTTACAGAAATGGACCAAATGGTTATTTGGTTACACTAGACCTGTACGTGCCCATCGGCCACCATATATACTCTCAGAGTTACAGACCTGTAACGGTCCATTTGGTTACATGTGTGTTACACCCTCAGAGTTACAGACCTGTAAGTGTCTGTCTTTCTGTCTTTCTTTCTTAGGACGGAGATCAAGGTAGACGCCATTGGAAGGCTCAACACAAGCCGATGCCCCTAGAGATCCATCTCAAAGCTTTCCTCAGGGAGCCCAGCAAGCCAGCTAGCTAGCAAGCCCGCCCAGTCAGCCAACGCAGCCAGCCAGCTCCGCCAGTCAGCCAGTGTAGAAAGTCAGGCTGCCAAGCCAGTGCACATCAGCCCTTGCAGTCAGCCATTGTAGCCATACCAGCCTTGCTCAGTCAGCTCAGTCAGGCCTCTCTCGAGGCCTGGCTCTCTGTCTGCCTGGCCCAGTCTGCCCCGCACTGCCTTGCAGCAACAGAACCAGCCGGCCTAGCAAGCCAGCCAGCTCAGAATACGAGCTCAGCACGCCAGCGCAGCTGGCAAGCACGCAGTTAGTCAAAATCAGTTTCGGACAGGCAGGCCAGGGCAGACAGACAGGAAGACAGAGGCGCCGAGGCAGGCAGACAGGCCAGGAAGGCAACAAAGTGCAGGCAGGGGGACTATCCGGCCTAAGGCTGCGCTGCAAGGGTTGGAGCCTGGCTTGCTCCTGCTGGCTGTGGCTGCACAGTAAGTCTGGAATTCCTGAGTCTGGGCTCGCTGCTGAGCTAGCATTCTGAGCTGGCTGGCTTGCCAGTCCGGCTGGTTCTGTTGCTGCAAGGCAGGGCGGGGCAGACCGGGCCAGGCAGACAGAGAGCCAGGCCTCGAGAGAGGCCTGGCTGAGCTGACTGAGCAAGGCTGGTATGGCTGCAATGGCAATGCCCCCCCCCCCCCCCCCACACACACACACACACACACACACACACACACACACACACACACACACACACACACACACACACACAGAGGGAGAGCGACCGTCAGCCAAGTGGCTCTGTGGCAGCACTGATCTGCAAACTCATCAACCGGTTGCAAAATGCCCCAAACAGGTCCCAAAACATGGCATTTGTGAGCACGGCCACTGTCCATATTTGTTTGTCTTATGACAAAAAATGCTCCACAATGTCTGAATCTGTGAGCTTGCAGGCTGGCTACGAGCACTAGCAGTGTAGCTTGCTAACGATCGTTAGCTCCTCATTTGTTCCACCTGTGTAATCACAGCAGCGCATTGAAGTGGGCACAGGGCAAAAATCTCCGTGAACGTTTTTGCTTAATGGTTTATTCAGTGCTATTTAACTTTGGCAATATGTGATACTAGAGCCTAGACCCTAGAGAACATGCCAATATGGCTGCTAAATAAGAACGGTTTCCCCTATCAGCTAGCATGCTACTTGTAACTTGTGTGCATACTGTGTGTGTGTGTGTGTGTGTGTGTGTGTGTGTGTGTGTGTGTGTGTGTGTGTGTGTGTGTGTGTGTGTGTGTGTGTGTGTGTGTGTGTGTGTGTGTGTGTGTGTGTGTGTGTGTGTGTGTGTGTGTGTGTGTGTGTGTGTGTGTGTCATGCACACACACTACTTACGCACGGTGCGTGTCCACACAGACTGTGTAGGACAGTGGTTCTCATAGTGGGAGTTCCAGCTACATTATAGATAGTTAGGAAGTAAACCAAGTGGACCCTAAAGGGTCTGTAACAGAGTGCAAAAATGGAACCAAATGGACTCAAAATTGATTTTACCATAGAAATAAAAAAAAAGAAATTGGGGTCCCAGAGATAGAAATGGAAAGAGACAGTCAGCTATACACGGTCAACATTACAGATTACAGTATCATTACAAGTAGGAATGGCAATGAAATCAAATTGGATAAAAAAAGGGGGTAAAATATAAATTTTGAATGAGTATTCATTTTTATTGTCTTTATTGTTAGTTACAACATGCCTAAAATAATTTGAAGCTAATTTGTTTAAGTAATTGCAAAAAGGTGCCATAATCCGATCGATTCATCGTTTAAATAATCGGCCGATGAATCGATTATGAAATTAATCGTTAGTTGCAGCCTTAGTATATATGGCACTTATGAATCTATATCCTATTTATTTTGGGGATGTGGAGGAGGAGGACTTTGTTGTTGCGCTATTGTGAGGCCACGAGGAGATCTGCAAACTCAGCACGCTGTATACATTTACATATATATATATAAATGAGAGGCAGACTAAGTTTGAAAATAAGGGCCCATGGGCGGTTATATGGACAAGGGCAGTTATTTGGACGAGGCGGTTATTATGCAAAATGGTGTCAGAACCTGGGCTGTTATCTGGAAATATACGGTATTCAACGATTTGCGCCACACAAAATTCATAAAAATCCAATCCCTCAGTAAAATTTGGCCATATTTATTCATTCAGTAAATTAGTTAATGGGTAAAAATGGCCTGTCTTGGTTTAAAGCCCACTCACCACGACAATGTGCAGGCCGAGAGTGGGGACGACCCCCCCCCCCCAGGTGGTGATTATGTGATGGACAGTAACAGTAAAAGGAGACAGGTGGTGATTATGTGATGGACAGTAAAAGGAGACAGGTGGTGATTATGTGATGGACAGTAAAAGGAGACAGGTGGTGATTATGTGATGGACAGTAAAAGGAGACAGGTGGTGATTATGTGATGGACAGTAAAAGGAGACAGGTGGTGATTATGTGATGGACAGTAAAAGGAGACAGGTGGTGATTATGTGATGGACAGTAACAGTAAAAGGAGACAGGTGGTGATTATGTGATGGACAGTAAAAGGAGACAGGTGGTGATTATGTGATCGACAGTAACAGTAAAAGGAGACAGGTGGTGATTATGTGATGGACAGTAAAAGGAGACAGGTGGTGATTATGTGATCGACAGTAACAGTAAAAGGAGACAGGTGGTGATTATGTGATAGACAGTTAAAGGAGACAGGTGGTGATTATGTGATACAGTAAAAGGAGACAGTTGGTGATTATGTGATAGACAGTAAAAGGAGACAGGTGGTGATTATGTGATGGACAGTAAAAGGAGACAGGTGGTGATTATGTGATGGACAGTAAAAGGAGACAGGTGGTGATTATGTGATGGACAGTAAAAGGAGACAGGTGGTGATTATGTGATGGACAGTAAAAGGAGACAGGTGGTGATTATGTGATGGACAGTAAAAGGAGACAGGTGGTGATTATGTGATGGACAGTAAAAGGAGACAGGTGGTGATTATGTGATCGACAGTAACAGTAAAAGGAGACAGGTGGTGATTATGTGATGGACAGTAAAAGGAGACAGGTGGTGATTATGTGATCGACAGTAACAGTAAAAGGAGACAGGTGGTGATTATGTGATAGACAGTTAAAGGAGACAGGTGGTGATTATGTGATACAGTAAAAGGAGACAGTTGGTGATTATGTGATAGACAGTAAAAGGAGACAGGTGGTGATTATGTGATGGACAGTAAAAGGAGACAGGTGGTGATTATGTGATGGACAGTAAAAGGAGACAGGTGGTGATTATGTGATGGACAGTAAAAGGAGACAGGTGGTGATTATGTGATGGACAGTAAAAGGAGACAGGTGGTGATTATGTGATGGACAGTAAAAGGAGACAGGTGGTGATTATGTGATAGACAGTAAAATGAGACAGGTGGTGATTATGTGATCGACAGTAAAAGGAGACAGGTGGTGATTATGTGATCGACAGTAACAGTAAAAGGAGACAGGTGGCGATTATGTGATGGACAGTAAAAGGAGACAAGTGGTGATTATGTGATGGACAGTAAAAGGAGACAGGTGGTGATTATGTGATGGACAGTAAAAGGAGACAGGTGGTGATTATGTGATGGACAGTAAAAGGAGACAGGTGGTGATTATGTGATGGACAGTAAAAGGAGACAGGTGGTGATTATGTGATCGACAGTAAAAGGAGACAGGTGGTGATTATGTGATGGACAGTAAAAGGAGACAGGTGGTGATTATGTGATGGACAGTAAAAGGAGACAGGTGGTGATTATGTGATGGACAGTAAAAGGAGACAGGTGGTGATTATGTGATGGACAGTAAAAGGAGACAGGTGGTGATTATGTGATGGACAGTAAAAGGAGACAGGTGGTGATTATGTGATGGACAGTAAAAGGAGACAGGTGGTGATTATGTGATGGACAGTAAAAGGAGACAGGTGGTGATTATGTGATGGACAGTGAAAGGAGACAGGTGGTGATTATGTGATGGACAGTAAAAGGAGACAGGTGGTGATTATGTGATGGACAGTAAAAGGAGACAGGTGGTGATTATGTGATCGACAGTAAAAGGAGACAGGTGGTGATTATGTGATCGACAGTAAAAGGAGACAGGTGGTGATTATGTGATCGACAGTAACAGTAAAAGGAGACAGGTGGTGATTATGTGATCGACAGTAAAAGTAAAAGGAGACAGGTGGTGATTATGTGATCGACAGTAAAAGTAAAAGGAGACAGGTGGTGATTATGTGATTATGTGGTGGCGGTGTGTTACATGGTGAGGACTTTGTGGTGGCGGTGTGTTACATGGTGAGGACTTTATGGTGGCGGTGTGTTACATGGTGAGGACTTTGTGGTGGCGGTGTGTTACATGGTGAGGACTTTGTGGTGGCGGTGTGTTACATGGTGAGGAATTTGTGGTGGCGGTGTGTTACATGGTGAGGACTTTGTGGTGGCGGTGTGTTACATGGTGAGGACTTTGTGGTGGCGGTGTGTTACATGGTGAGGACTTTGTGGTGGCGGTGTGTTACATGGTGAGGACTTTGTGGTGGCGGTGTGTTACATGGTGAGGACTTTGTGGTGGCGGTGTGTTACATGGTAACTACATGGACAGTGCCTGTCCATGCAGTCAGTGTTTGTCAGCAGCAGCAACTACTCCACCACCTGAGAGCCCTCTGTCCTGGAGCTTCAGGCCTTTGTTATGCGTCATTGAAGTGAGTTCAGTTTGTTCATGTTCATTTGTATATTGCATTTTATCTTTATCTGTTTTCCTGAAACTCTAGAGAGGGTGTGCACTGCGCATTACACACACTCTCTAGAGTTTCAGGAAAACTCTGTACTGTACTCTGTACTGTACTGTACTGTACATTATGTGTCGCATGTCGTTAAAGGTGAGCCGTACTGTACTGTACATTATGTGTCACATGTCGTTATGTGAACCATACTGTACATTATGTGTCGCATGTCGTTATAGGTAAGCCGTACTGTACATGATGTGTCGCATGTCGTTATAGGTGAGCCGTACTGTACTGTACATTATGTGTCGCATGTCGTTATAGGTGAGCCGTACTGTACTGTACATTATGTGTCGCATGTCGTTATAGGTGAGCCGTACTGTACTGTACATTGTGTCGCATGTCGTTATAGGTGAGCCGTACTGTACTGTACATTATGTGTCGCATGTCGTTATAGGAGACAGGTGGTGATTATGTGATCGACAGTAAAAGGAGACGGGTGGTGATTATGTGATCGACAGTAACAGTAAAAGGAGACAGGTGGTGATTATGTGATTAACAGTAAAAGGAGACAGGTGGTGATTATGTGATCGACATTAACAGTAAAAGGAGACAGTTGGTGATTATGTGATCAACAGTAACTGTAGAAAAACCCACCACTCTCCGGCTGAGAGTGGGGTGGAACCGGAGCTGATCACCTCATTCCTCCTCTAGTGGTGGGTGGGGCTATACTGAATACTAGTTGGGCACACCTGTGTCTGGCCTATAAAGGCCCAGGTGTAAGCCTCAGAGAAAACATTTGGTCTCATTTGGTATAGAAATGTTGAATGGGTGAAGAGGTAGAAACCTGATTCTGTCCACCTTGATGCGTTAATATAATTCAACCATAATCACTCCATGTCACCCTCAATAAATATATGTGAAACCACAAGCCGACTATGGTCCTGCATGGTGCTCTAATAGGCACACTGGTGTAAGGGTGATATAGCCTACAACCAGCAAACCCCTTCGTACAGTATACAATTCATTCATGGTCCTTCGAGCACGGATCACCCTGCCATCAGAGATGGACCCGAGTCCCCCTGCCTAGCTCGCGCCACCATTGGCGCAGCAGCGACCATGGGCCCCAGCCCCCCAGCAGCCATGGCCGTACTGTACTGTACATTATGTGTCGCATGTCGTTATAGGTGAACCGTACTGTACATTATGTGTCGCATGTCATTATAGGTGAACCGTACTGTACTGTACATTATGTGTCGCATGTAGTTATAGGTGAGCCGTACTGTACTGTACATTATGTGTCGCATGTCGTTATAGGTGAACCGTACTGTAGGTGAGCAATGTATCTATTTAGAATGCAATCACAGTTGCGACCGCAATGTATCTATTTAGAATGCAATCACAGTTGCGACCGCAATGTATCTATTTAGAATGCAATCACAGTTGCGACCGCAATGTATCTATTTAGAATGCAATCACAGTTGCGACCGCAGTGTATGCGGTACCCCGGCGCAGAGCAGGCTCCGACCCAAAATGGCCCGGACGGGTAGAATCACTCTATCTGAAATCAGGGGGACGAAGCGCCGAGGCGCTGCGAACCCCAAAAGCGGAACACTTATGGGTCCATTAAAAACATCTAATTAATTGGAGGCTTAATTTGTGATTAATTAATCTCAATTAATCAGATTTTAATCGCATATCAATATGCCTATTTGACCAAAGCAGTGAGCTTTTTTTTCTACATAAACATAGGCAATAAAGTACTTAAAGATGCTTTTCAAGGGGAACATGAGAAAACAAATAAAAACAACTTTATTAGGGAAAAACTAAGACTATGGAATAAAATAAATGAAAGTGGAATGAGATAGCTGGGGAAAGTAATATTCTAGAGGTGGGTTAGAACTTAGCATGTCTCTGAGAAGTGCATAGTTTCGACAGGTGTGCCTGCTGTGGACACTGGACAGTTAAACTAAACACGGGCAGACGCAAGGATAGACTATCATTCATTTATAATGGAAACCAGCAACATGTTGATGCAAAGACGTGTAGCTGCTCCAATGATATTCATTTATAATGGAAACCAGCAACATGTTGATGCAAAGACGTGTAGCTGCTCCAAATGATATTCCCATTCGTCTTTGTGTCTGCCCGTGTAAATGCAGCATCGAGGGGTTTAGTTGGGGAACGGATGGAAAGTAGGCTACAATAGTGTTATTAAGGAGGACTCCTAACGATATGGACCAGAGCTAAACTAATGTTAGCTCCCATGCTAGCTAGTAGCTACCCTCGTCAGACAACACCACCACCATCCAGATCGGGTGGAAGGCAAGCTGCTGATATCACTTTGCTTGTGCCCGTGGATGGAAAATAAGATTTAAAAGGCTATGGAAGCGTGGATGAAAGCACAGACGTGTCCAATAAAGTTGTGTCGGATCTGTCTGTGCATTCCGTCTGCTGGTGTGTTGTGACTGTCGCAGCGTCGCTGATGCATATAGTTAAAGAGCGTCATAAGCATGCGCCATTCCTGCGCTGGAAGTAGCAGATCAACAAGTTATCTACCCGTCGCAATGCACAGCGTGTTGGGCTTGTACATCTGTGTTTTCCCCGCAGTTTAGTTGAATTATATCGATTCACAACTTTAGGACCACTACTACTATTCGGTGATATTTTTCGTCTTGCCTCGTCTTGTCAGCGATAACACACACACGTCTCGTCATCGTCATGTTATCAAACAGAGCTAATTAGCTCGTCAGCGTCAGTCTTGTCCCGAATTATTTGAGTGTCGTTCGTTTTAGTCCGTCTTAGTCCTGGAAAAAGGGGCGTTGACGTCGTAATTTACGTTATCGTCAGTCCTGACGAAAACAACACTGCTGTACTGTACATTATGTGTCGCTTGTCGTTAAGGTGAGCCGTACTGTACTGTACATTATGTGTCGCATGTCGTTATATGTTGTCCAGCATTCACAGCATGTCAGGGCCCTCAGATCCCCAGCAGCCATGGCCCCCACTCCCCCAGCTCCCCAGCAGCAGCCATGGCCCCCACTCCCCCAGCTCCCCAGCAGCCATGGCCCCCAGCTCCCCAGCAGCCATGGCCCCCAGTCCCCCAGCTCCCCAGCAGCAGCCATGGCCCCCAGCAGCCATTTCAGGGCTCTATAGGGTTCAGCATTCACAGCATGTCAGAGCTCTATAGGGTCCAGCATTCAATGCACAGTACAGTACGGCCCACCTATAACGACATGTGACACATAATATACAGTACAGTACAGTACGGTTCACCTATAACGACATGCGACACATAATGTACAGTACGGACGGGGGGAATCACTCTACATCTGAAATCAGGGGGACGAAGTGCCGAGGTGCTGCGAACCCCAAAAGCGGAATCACAAGGATTCCGAAGGACAATTCCAATCTGAATTCAAGGGGACGAAGTGCCTAGGACATACACGACCCACCGAGACGGTTTAAATGGTTGTATGCGGCACAGGCGGGCGAGGACCAAGTCCAAATGCTCGGCAGCCACATCCAGCCAGGAATCGCCGACGGGTGTAGGCCAGGACACCTCTACTTTACTGTGGGGCCTTGAGCCCACGCGGGCCGGGCAAAGAGTGGTTGTACGCAGTGTAGATGGGCGAGGGCCGGAGCCCTGACGCCCACCGACCAAGCACAACCCGGAGCTCTAGATTGGTGGTATATTCCCCTCCCAACGGAGGAGCCTTACCCGAATCGGGTTACAAACGTAAGGTGTCCCTGCAGAGCCCAAAGGGTTGCAGTGAACGTTAGGTCACCGCACTGCCCTCCAAGAGGGTGCGCCGCAAACGTTGCCTGCGATCCGAAGATCCTAGCAAACATGCAGGCTTCATGCGGATTGACACCGTGCTCTTCCCCCCGACCGAAACGAGGTGAACTGCCGATCGAACAAGGCGGACGCCCCCGCACGGACCCCCACGCAAGCCCATGGGTCCCCCACCCGCCATGGCGGGCAGGCGGATCCATGAACGGCATGCCGGATCAAGCAACGAGAGCGCCCCTTGCATCCATCAACAACCCTTACTGGCACAGTTCGGAAATACCACCAAGAAGGAACAGAAAGCCCCGCTCCGCACCCAAAGAGCACGGGTCGGGGAACTGCTTAAGGGGCCTTGAGCCCCCGCGGGCCGGGCAAAGAGTGGTTGTATGCGGCACAGGCGGGCTCGGCCAGCTCGGCAGCCACATCAAACCAGGGAAATTGTCTGACTACGCTGCTTCCCGTAAGGGATGGCAACGAAGGTCAAATAATTTAGGCACAAGAAGTTTGAGGTGACCTCATGGGTAGGAGGACACCTCGGACCCGTCGGCCTCCGCCGCGCCCGCGAGGGACACTGATCGACTGATCGACAGTAACAGTAAAAGGAGACAGGTGGTGATAATGTGATCGACAGTAACAGTAAAAGGAGACAGGTGGTGATAATGTGATGGACAGTAAAAGGAGACAGGTGGTGATTATGTGATGGACAGTAAAAGGAGACAGGTGGTGATTATGTGATGGACAGTAAAAGGAGACAGGTGGTGATTATGTGATCGACAGTAACAGTAAAAGGAGACAGGTGGTGATTATGTGATCAACAGTAACAGTACATTATGTGTCGCATGTCGTTATAGGTGAGCCGTACTGTACTGTACATTATGTGTCGCATGTCGTTATATGTGAACTGTACTGTACTGTACATTATGTGTCGCATGTCGTTATAGGTGAGCCGTACTGTACTGTACATTATGTGTCGCATGTCGTTATAGGTGAGCCGTACTGTACTGTACATTATGTGTCGCATGTCGTTATAGGTCAACCGTACTGTACTGTACATTATGTGTCGCATGTCGTTATAGGTGAGCCGTACTGTACTGTACATCATGTGTCGCATGTCGTTATAGGTGAGCCGTACTGTACTGTACATTATGTGTCGCATGTCGTTATAGGTGAGCCGTACTGTACTGTACATTATGTTTTGCATGTCGTTATAGGTGAGCCGTACTGTACTGTACATTATGTGTCGCATGTCGTTATAGGTGAGCCGTACTGTACATTATGTGTCGCATGTCGTTATAGGTGAGCCATACTGTACTGTACATTATGTGTCACATGTCGTTATAGGTGAGCCGTACTGTACTGTACATTATGTGTCGCATGTCGTTATAGGGGAGCCGTACTGTACATTATGTGTCGCATGTCGTTATAGGTGAGCCGTACTGTACTTTACTGTACATTATGTCGCATGTCGTTATAGGTGAGCCGTACTGTACTGTACATTATGTGTCGCATGTCGTTATAGGTGAGCCGTACTGTACTGTACATTATGTGTCGCATGTCGTTAAAGGTGAACCGTACTGTACATTATGTGTCACATGTTGTTATAGGTGAGCCGTACTGTACTGTACATTATGTGTCACATGTTATAGGTGAGCCGTACTGTACTGTACATTATGTGTCGCATGTCGTTAAAGGTGAACCGTACTGTACTGTACATTATGTGTCGCATGTCGTTATGTTGTCCAGCATTCACAGCATATCGCGGAACAGCGTAAACCTGTGTTTATCTAAACGGTCGTAATTGAGACAAACATTCTGTGACTACTAGAAAAGAAAGGAAAAACAAAACATCACGGGCAAGGGGTGGATTATTTGTGACCAGATTTGACTGAGAGCCTGCCATCGCACAACCTCCAGCTTTTCACCAGAGGAGAAAAAGCCCTTCACAAACTGGAGCATGTATGAAATAAGTGTCAGAGCTGAAATCTACATGTAAATAAATACAAAATAAATGCTTAAACATGTAGCTAGGTATAAAGTTTGAGAGAAACAGAAGTGAACCTTTCAAGCCTGCTTTCTCAACTCTGCAAGACATTACTCTATAAGCCATATCTCTAAAACTGGTGGGTCAAACTGAACAACCAATATGTCACGAAAATTTGGCCACATTTATTCATTCACTGTGGCAGTAAATGAGGTAATGGGTATGAATGGCCTGTCTTGGTTTAAAGCCTTTATAGGCCAGCCACAGGTGTGCCCAACTAGTATTCAGTATAGCCCCACCCACCACTAGAGGAGGAATGAGGTGATCAGCTCCGGTTCCACCCCACTCTCAGCCGGAGAGTGGTGGGGTTTTCTACAGTAACAGTAAAAAGGGACAGGTGGTGATTATGTGATCGACAGTAAAAGGAGACAGGTGGTGATTATGTGATCTACAGTACTGTACTGTACATTATGTGTCGCATGTCATTATAGGTGAGCCGTACTGTACTGTACATTATGTGTCGCATGTCGTTATAGGTGAGCCGTACTGTACTGTACATTATGTGTCGCATGTCGTTATAGGTGAGCCGTACTGTACATTATGTGTCGCATGTCGTTATAGGTGTACTGTACTGTACATTATGTGTCGCATGTCGTTATAGGTGAACCGTACTGTACTGTACATTATGTGTCGCATGTCGTTATAGGTGAGCCGTACTGTACTGTACATTATGTATTGCATGTCGTTATAGGTGAGCCGTAATGTAATGTACATTATGTGTTGCATGTCGTTATAGGTGAGCCGTACTGTACTGTACAGTACATGTGTCACATGTCGTTATAGGTGAGCCGTACTGTACTATACATTATGTATTGCATGTCGTTATAGGTGAGCCGTAATGTAATGTACATTATGTGTTGCATGTCGTTATAGGTGAGCCGTACTGTACTGTACAGTACATGTGTCACATGTCGTTATAGGTGAGCCGTACTGTACTATACATTATGTGTCGCATGTCGTTATAGGTGAGCCGTACTGTACTGTACATTATGTGTCGCATGTCGTTATAGGTGAGCCGTACTGTACTGTACATTATGTGTCACATGTTGTTATAGGTGAGCCGTACTGTACTGTACATTATGTGTCACATGTTGTTATAGGTGAGCCGTACTGTACTGTACATTATGTGTCGCATGTCGTTAAAGGTGAACTGCACTGTACATTATGTGTCACATGTTGTTATAGGTGAGCCGTACTGTACTGTACATTATGTGTCACATGTTGTTATAGGTGAGCCGTACTGTACTGTACATTATGTGTCGCATGTCGTTAAAGGTGAACCGTACTGTACTGTACATTATGTGTCACATGTCGTTATGTTGTCCAGCATTCACAGCATATAACCGAACAGCGTAAACCTCTGTGTTTATCTAAACGGTCGTAATTGAGACAAACATTCTGTGACTACTAGAAAAGAAAGGAAAAACAAAACATCACGGGCAAGGGGTGGATTATTTGTGACCAGATTTGACTGAGAGCCTGCCATCGCACAACCTCCAGCTTTTCACCAGAGGAGAAAAAGCCCTTCACAAACTGGAGCATGTATGAAATAAGTGTCAGAGCTGAAATCTACATGTAAATAAATACAAAATAAATGCTTAAACATGTAGCTAGGTATAAAGTTTGAGAGAAACAGAAGTGAACCTTTCAAGCCTGCTTTCTCAACTCTGCAAGACATTACTCTATAAGCCATATCTCTAAAACTGGTGGGTCAAACTGAACAACCAATATGTCACGAAAATTTGGCCACATTTATTCATTCACTGTGGCAGTAAATGAGGTAATGGGTATGAATGGCCTGTCTTGGTTTAAAGCCTTTATAGGCCAGCCACAGGTGTGCCCAACTAGTATTCAGTATAGCCCCACCCACCACTAGAGGAGGAATGAGGTGATCAGCTCCGGTTCCACCCCACTCTCAGCCGGAGAGTGGTGGGGTTTTCTACAGTAACAGTAAAAAGGGACAGGTGGTGATTATGTGATCGACAGTAAAAGGAGACAGGTGGTGATTATGTGATCTACAGTACTGTACTGTACATTATGTGTCGCATGTCGTTATAGGTGAGCTGTACTGTACATTATGTGTCGCATGTCATTATAGGTGAGCCGTACTGTACTGTACATTATGTGTCGCATGTCGTTATAGGTGAGCCGTACTGTACTGTACATTATGTGTCGCATGTCGTTATAGGTGAGCCGTACTGTACATTATGTGTCGCATGTCGTTATAGGTGTACTGTACTGTACATTATGTGTCGCATGTCGTTATAGGTGAACCGTACTGTACTGTACATTATGTGTCGCATGTCGTTATAGGTGAGCCGTACTGTACTGTACATTATGTATTGCATGTCGTTATAGGTGAGCCGTAATGTAATGTACATTATGTGTTTCATGTCGTTATAGGTGAGCCGTACTGTACTGTACAGTACATGTGTCACATGTCGTTATAGGTGAGCCGTACTGTACTATACATTATGTATTGCATGTCGTTATAGGTGAGCCGTAATGTAATGTACATTATGTGTTGCATGTCGTTATAGGTGAGCCGTACTGTACTGTACAGTACATGTGTCACATGTCGTTATAGGTGAGCCGTACTGTACTATACATTATGTGTCGCATGTCGTTATAGGTGAGCCGTACTGTACTGTACATTATGTGTCGCATGTCGTTATAGGTGAGCCGTACTGTACTGTACATTATGTGTCACATGTTGTTATAGGTGAGCCGTACTGTACTGTACATTATGTGTCACATGTTGTTATAGGTGAGCCGTACTGTACTGTACATTATGTGTCGCATGTCGTTAAAGGTGAACTGTACTGTACATTATGTGTCACATGTTGTTATAGGTGAGCCGTACTGTACTGTACATTATGTGTCACATGTTGTTATAGGTGAGCCGTACTGTACTGTACATTATGTGTCGCATGTCGTTAAAGGTGAACCGTACTGTACTGTACATTATGTGTCACATGTCGTTATGTTGTCCAGCATTCACAGCATATAACCGAACAGCGTAAACCTCTGTGTTTATCTAAACGGTCGTAATTGAGACAAACATTCTGTGACTACTAGAAAAGAAAGGAAAAACAAAACATCACGGGCAAGGGGTGGATTATTTGTGACCAGATTTGACTGAGAGCCTGCCATCGCACAACCTCCAGCTTTTCACCAGAGGAGAAAAAGCCCTTCACAAACTGGAGCATGTATGAAATAATTGTCAGAGCTGAAATCTACATGTAAATAAATACAAAATAAATGCTTAAACATGTAGCTAGGTATAAAGTTTGAGAAACACAGAAGTGAACCTTTCAAGCCTGCTTTCTCAACTCTGCAAGACATTACTCTATAAGCCATATCTCTAAAACTGGTGGGTCAAACTGAACAACCAATATGTCATGAAAATTTGGCCACATTTATTCATTCACTGTGGCAGTAAATGAGGTAATGGGTATGAATGGCCTGTCTTGGTTTAAAGCCTTTATAGGCCAGCCACAGGTGTGCCCAACTAGTATTCAGTATAGCCCCACCCACCACTAGAGGAGGAATGAGGTGATCAGCTCCGGTTCCACCCCACTCTCAGCCGGAGAGTGGTGGGGTTTTCTACAGTAACAGTAAAAAGGGACAGGTGGTGATTATGTGATCGACAGTAAAAGGAGACAGGTGGTGATTATGTGATCTACAGTACTGTACATTATGTGTCGCATGTCGTTATAGGTGAGCTGTACTGTACATTATGTGTCGCATGTCGTTATAGGTGAGCCGTACTGTACTGTACATTATGTGTCACATGTTGTTATAGGTGAGCCGTACTGTACTGTACATTATGTGTCACATGTTGTTATAGGTGAGCCGTACTGTACTGTACATTATGTGTCGCATGTCGTTAAAGGTGAACTGTACTGTACATTATGTGTCACATGTTGTTATAGGTGAGCCGTACTGTACTGTACATTATGTGTCACATGTTGTTATAGGTGAGCCGTACTGTACTGTACATTATGTGTCGCATGTCGTTAAAGGTGAACCGTACTGTACTGTACATTATGTGTCACATGTCGTTATGTTGTCCAGCATTCACAGCATATAACCGAACAGCGTAAACCTCTGTGTTTATCTAAACGGTCGTAATTGAGACAAACATTCTGTGACTACTAGAAAAGAAAGGAAAAACAAAACATCACGGGCAAGGGGTGGATTATTTGTGACCAGATTTGACTGAGAGCCTGCCATCGCACAACCTCCAGCTTTTCACCAGAGGAGAAAAAGCCCTTCACAAACTGGAGCATGTATGAAATAATTGTCAGAGCTGAAATCTACATGTAAATAAATACAAAATAAATGCTTAAACATGTAGCTAGGTATAAAGTTTGAGAAACACAGAAGTGAACCTTTCAAGCCTGCTTTCTCAACTCTGCAAGACATTACTCTATAAGCCATATCTCTAAAACTGGTGGGTCAAACTGAACAACCAATATGTCATGAAAATTTGGCCACATTTATTCATTCACTGTGGCAGTAAATGAGGTAATGGGTATGAATGGCCTGTCTTGGTTTAAAGCCTTTATAGGCCAGCCACAGGTGTGCCCAACTAGTATTCAGTATAGCCCCACCCACCACTAGAGGAGGAATGAGGTGATCAGCTCCGGTTCCACCCCACTCTCAGCCGGAGAGTGGTGGGGTTTTCTACAGTAACAGTAAAAAGGGACAGGTGGTGATTATGTGATCGACAGTAAAAGGAGACAGGTGGTGATTATGTGATCTACAGTACTGTACATTATGTGTCGCATGTCGTTATAGGTGAGCTGTACTGTACATTATGTGTCGCATGTCGTTATAGGTGAGCCGTACTGTACTGTACATTATGTGTCACATGTTGTTATAGGTGAGCCGTACTGTACTGTACATTATGTGTCACATGTTGTTATAGGTGAGCCGTACTGTACTGTACATTATGTGTCGCATGTCGTTAAAGGTGAACTGTACTGTACATTATGTGTCACATGTTGTTATAGGTGAGCCGTACTGTACTGTACATTATGTGTCACATGTTGTTATAGGTGAGCCGTACTGTACTGTACATTATGTGTCGCATGTCGTTAAAGGTGAACCGTACTGTACTGTACATTATGTGTCACATGTCGTTATGTTGTCCAGCATTCACAGCATATAACCGAACAGCGTAAACCTCTGTGTTTATCTAAACGGTCGTAATTGAGACAAACATTCTGTGACTACTAGAAAAGAAAGGAAAAACAAAACATCACGGGCAAGGGGTGGATTATTTGTGACCAGATTTGACTGAGAGCCTGCCATCGCACAACCTCCAGCTTTTCACCAGAGGAGAAAAAGCCCTTCACAAACTGGAGCATGTATGAAATAATTGTCAGAGCTGAAATCTACATGTAAATAAATACAAAATAAATGCTTAAACATGTAGCTAGGTATAAAGTTTGAGAAACACAGAAGTGAACCTTTCAAGCCTGCTTTCTCAACTCTGCAAGACATTACTCTATAAGCCATATCTCTAAAACTGGTGGGTCAAACTGAACAACCAATATGTCATGAAAATTTGGCCACATTTATTCATTCACTGTGGCAGTAAATGAGGTAATGGGTATGAATGGCCTGTCTTGGTTTAAAGCCTTTATAGGCCAGCCACAGGTGTGCCCAACTAGTATTCAGTATAGCCCCACCCACCACTAGAGGAGGAATGAGGTGATCAGCTCCGGTTCCACCCCACTCTCAGCCGGAGAGTGGTGGGGTTTTCTACAGTAACAGTAAAAAGGGACAGGTGGTGATTATGTGATCGACAGTAAAAGGAGACAGGTGGTGATTATGTGATCTACAGTACTGTACATTATGTGTCGCATGTCGTTATAGGTGAGCTGTACTGTACATTATGTGTCGCATGTCATTATAGGTGAGCCGTACTGTACTGTACTGTACATTATGTGTCGCATGTCGTTATAGGTGAGCCGTACTGTACTGTACATTATGTGTCGCATGTCGTTATAGGTGAGCCATACTGTACTGTACATCATGTGTCGCATGTCGTTATAGGTGAGCTGTACTGTATTGTACATTATGTGTCGCATGTCGTTATAGGTGAGCCATACTGTACTGTACATTATGTGTCACATGTCGTTATAGGTGTACTGTACTGTACATTATGTGTCGCATGTCTTTATAGGTGAACCGTACTGTACTGTACATTATGTGTCGCATGTCGTTATAGGTGAGCCGTACTGTACATTATGTATCGCATGTCGTTATAGGTGAGCCGTACTGTACTGTACATTATGTGTTGTATGTCGTAATAGGTGAGCCGTACTGTACAGTACATGTGTCGCATGTCGTTATGTTGTCCAGCATTCACAGCATATCGCGGAACAGAGTAAACCTCTGTGTTTATCTAAACGGTCGTAATTGAGACAAACATTCTGTGACTACTAGAAAAGAAAGGAAAAACAAAACATCACGGGCAAGGGGTGGATTATTTGTGACCAGATTTGACTGAGAGCCTGCCATCGCACAACCTCCAGCTTTTCACCAGAGGAGAAAAGATCCTTTTTTATCCAAAATGAGTTAATAGCACAGACACTCTTCACAAACTGGAGCATGTATGAAATAAGTGTCAGAGCTGAAATCTACATGTAAATAAATACAAAATAAATGCTTAAACATGTAGCTAGGTGTAAAGTTTGAGAACACAGAAGTGAACCTTTCAAGCCTGCTTTCTCAACTCTGCAAGACATTACTCTATAAGCCATATCTCTAAAACTGGTGGGTCAAACTGAACAACCAATATGTCACGAAAATTTGGCCACATTTATGCATTCACTGTGGCAGTAAATGAGGTAATGGGTATGAATGGCCTGTCTTGGTTTAAAGCCCACTCACCACGACAAGGTGCAGGCCGAGAGTGGGGGGGAGGGGGGGGGGGGGGGGGGGGGACAGAACACAGCACAGAACACAATATTAAAGTCAATATGAAGCATAATGATAATATTACAATCAACATGAAACGCATATATTTCGTTCAATTTATTTAAACAACCGTGGTTACTGAAGTAACCTTTAACATTGCCCGTAATCCAGCCAATTTACAGTAAGCCAGAACAACAACTTGCTAATAATGAGCATTTTTCTTTTATTTTGTTCTCTCTTTCTCTAGCCTATAGGTTGACGCTATATATTAAGTGACAGATCACATACTACTTCAACAGAAGATGATGCTACAGTTGTATTAAATAGAAATTTCACGAAATACCTTTCGTTTATGGGTAGGTTTCCTTCAAAACCTAGATGCAGAACATTATTTTATGTGCTCCCAGGACAGAAAATTCTAGACTTTTGCTGTCCTGGGCTCTTAGGGGTGACGTAGGAAGCTACGCCCACGCCGTATTAAGCGGACGTGGCTACGTCATCCCTCATTAGGAACTTTTCTTCTGCTATAGAGAACAGAAGGGCGTTCCACGAAAGGTATTTCGTTCAATTTATTTATACAACCGTGGTACCTTTAACGTTGTATTAAATAGAAATTTCTCAAAATACCTTTCGTTTATGAGACTTTATGAACTCCCGTGACCTGAACTTCCAGTTCGTCCCAGGTAAGTCTTTTGGGAGGGACTCGGACCCTTTTGTTTCCAGAACCTAGTCCTTGTGGAGAACAGGAGGCAGCGCTATGCTGCCCTGATTTTCTACTGAGCCGCTGCCCCCAGCTAGCGAAGGCACTGCCACATCTAGGTTATAGTATGTGGAGAAAGTCGAGGGTTTAGACCAGCTTGCTGCTGTGCAGACTTCCTGAATAGAGACACCCTTGTAGAGTGCCCAGGAAGCTGCCACGCCTCTCGTGGAGTGGGCCCTCAGGGCTTGAGGGGAATCCACGCCTTGGCTAGTGTAGGCCAGACGGATGGCTTCCACTATCCAGTTGGAGATAGTGACCTTCGTGACAGGCTTTCCTTTGGTCCTGGCACCCCAGGACACGAAGAGTTGGCTTCCTTGTCTGAAGGGAGCCAGTCTATCCACGTATATGCATAAGGCTCTGACTGGGCAGAGGCAGTTAAGCCTCATGTCATGAGGCGAACGGCGGGGGGTGGAATGCCTGTAGGTTCACTTGCACACACACAGAGCATTTTTGGGAATGAAGGCGGGTTTGCTTTTAGGGTGACCTTGGTCTAACCATCATTGAACCTCATGCAGTCTTGAGAGATCGAGAGCGCATGTTAGGTCGCCGACCCTTTTTGCCGTCGTGAGGGCGATCAGGAGAGCCACCTTCAAGGTTAGGAGCTTGAGGCTCACGGTTTGTAGTGGTCCAAAAGGTGCTGTAGCCAGAGCCTTTAGAACCAGGGACAAATCCCACGAGGGAACAAGGGATCTGCATGTCCTATGTTCCCTGTGTACACCCTTCATGAACTGTTTTACCAGCGGGTGCTTCCACACCGTCTGGTTAACAAGGCCCGGGTGGCAGTCGGAAATTGCTGCCAGGTGGACCTTGACTGAGGAGAGGCCTAGACCGTTGTCTAGGAGCTCCTGTAGAAATGTCAGGACGTCGATCACTGAGGCCTGGTAGGGGACAACTTGGTCTGGTCTTCGTGACGCTCGAAAACGCGCCAGGCTGTGTCGTAACGGTCCCTTGTTGACTGGGCCCTGCCTTTCTGAATCGTTTCGATGACGATCGGAGGTAGGCCCACGGAGGTCAACATCACCCTTTGACGGGCCAGACGTCTAGGTCCTGGGGGTGAGGGTGAAAGATCTCCCCCTCTCGCTTGGGAGAGGAGATCCGCTCGAAGAGAAATTTTCCACGGCTGGTCGTAGAGGAGAGGGGTTATTTCCGACCTCCAGGACGGGGCCATTAGGAGCACCGTCAGACCCTGTGTCCTCACTCTGTCCAGAGTGGGGCTGATGAGGGATAGCGGGGTAAAGGCGTAGAGAAGGGTTTTGGGCCATCGGTGTGACAGAGCGTCTAGCCCCGATGTTGATAGTCCCGTGATTGCGAAGAAGAGGGGACACTTTGTGTTCTCCTCTGTGGCAAAGAGATCCACCCTGGGTTTCCCAAACCTGCTCCAGACCTGGGACGCTGCATGAGGATGTAGCGACCAGTCTGCGTAGCGGAGAGGTCCTCTGGACAGCAGGTCTGCCCCTGTGTTCAGAAGACCTGGGACATGACGCGCTACTATGGAGAGAAGGCGTGTGTTGCACCACAGGATTAGTTTCCGAGCCTGTTGATGTAGCACATGGCCGTGGTGTTGTCTGTCCTGACTAGGACGTGGCAACCCCGGATGCGCTGCTCGAAGTGTCTCAGGGAGGAAGACCGCCATAAGCTCCAAGTAATTTATGTGAAGGGCACGTAGTGGCCCCAACCATAAACCTCTGGCTGTGAATCCTTCCAGCGTGGCTCCCCAGCCTGTCATGCTGGCATCTGTGGTGACGACTTTCCTGATCAGAGGCTTTCCCATGGGGACGCCATCTGAGAGGGTTTTTCTGTCTGACCACCATTGAAGGGCTAGTATGCATTGTGACGTCACTGTTACCTTCTGGTGGCGACGGTGCATTGGTACATGTAGAGAGCCTATCCATTGTTGGAAAGGTCTCATATGTAGTCTTGCTAGGCGGATTAGATAGACCGCCAAGGCCATTAACCCTGCCATTCGGAGGCATGCATGAAAGGGAATCGAGCGTCCCCTTTTGAATGATGCCACGCACTGCAGTGTTGCGTCTATTCTCTCTTGGCTCAGGCGGGCCGTGTAAGAGAGTACACTTCGAGTCGCAGCTTTTTCAAGTGACGGTTCAGCATTGAACCGTCATTTGCGATTCAAAATGTTGACACCACCACTCCTCCTGCGCCTAATCCGCGAGGGGGATTGGTTTACGTCAATAGACCTGCAAGATGCATACTTCCACATTCCGATTTACCACCCGCACAGAAGATTTCTGCGCTTTGGGTTCAAAGGAAAAGTGTACGAATACACAGTCCTTCCCTTCGGAATGTCTCTGAGTCCGAGAGTTATCATAAAATGCACCGCGGCAGCTATTGCTCCCCTGCGACAGCAAGGAATCCGTCTCGCAACATATGTGGACGACTGGATCCTACTTGCAAACTCTCCGCGAGAAGCACTGTTGCACACACATCGCGTGCTCAGCCACTCTCGCCTCGCTCGTTTTTAATAAACCACGAGAAGAGCATGCTCATGCCGACGCAGTCAATAGACTTCATAGGCATAACACTTAACTCAATCTCTCTATGCAGACTGGTCGCTACATCCTCATGCAGCGTCCCAGGTCTGGAGCAGGTTTGGGAAATCCAGGGTGGATCTCTTTGCCACAGGAGAACACGAAGTGTCCCCTCTTCTTCGCAATCACGGGATCTTCAACATCGGGGCTAGACACTCTGTCACACCGATGGCCCAAAACCCTTCTCTACGCCTTTACCCCGCTATCCCTCATCAGCCCCACTCTGGACAGAGTGAGGACTCAGGGTCTGACGGTGCTCCTAATAGCCCCGTCCTGGGGGTCTGGAGGTCGGAAATAACCCCTCTCCTCTACGACCAGCCGTGGAAAATTCCTCTTCGAGCGGATCTCCTCTCCCAAGCGAGAGGGGAGATCTTTCACCCTCACCCCCAGGACCTAGACGTCTGGCCCGTCAAAGGGTGATGTTGACCTCCGTGGGCCTACCTCCGATCGTCATCGAAACGATTCAGAAAGGCAGGGCCCAGTCAACAAGGGACCGTTACGACACAGCCTGGCGCGTTTTCGAGCGTCACGAAGACCAGACCAAGTTGTCCCCTACCAGGCCTCAGTGATCGACGTCCTGACATTTCTACAGGAGCTCCTAGACAACGGTCTAGGCCTCTCCTCAGTCAAGGTCCACCTGGCAGCAATTTCCGCCTGCCACCCGGGCCTTGTTAACCAGACGGTGTGGAAGCACCCGCTGGTAAAACAGTTCATGAAGGGTGTACACAGGGAACATAGGACATGCAGATCCCTTGTTCCCTCGTGGGATTTGTCCCTGGTTCTAAAGGCTCTGGCTACAGCACCTTTTGGACCACTACAAACCGTGAGCCTCAAGCTCCTAACCTTGAAGGTGGCTCTCCTGATCGCCCTCACGACGGCAAAAAGGGTCAGCGACCTAACATGCGCTCTCGATCTCTCCAGACTGCATGAGGTTCAATGATGGTTCGACCAAGGTCACCCTAAAAGCAAACCCGCCTTCATTCCCAAAAATGCTCTGTGTGTGTGCCAGTGAACCTACAGGCATTCCACCCCCCGCCGTTCGCCTCATGACATGAGGCTTAACTGCCTCTGCCCAGTCAGAGCCTTACGCATATACGTGGATAGACTGGCTCCCTTCAGACAAGGAAGCCAACTCTTCGTGTCCTGGGGTGCCAGGACCAAAGGAAAGCCTGTCACGAAGGTCACTATCTCCAACTGGATAGTGGAAGCCATCCGTCTGGCCTACACTAGCCAAGGCGTGGATTCCCCTCAAGCCCTGAGGGCCCACTCCACGAGAGGCGTGGCAGCTTCCTGGGCACTCTACAAGGGTGTCTCTATTCAGGAAGTCTGCACAGCAGCAAGCTGGTCTACACCCTCGACTTTCTCCACATACTATAACCTAGATGTGGCAGCGCCTTCGCTAGCTGGGGGCAGCGGCTCAGTAGAAAATCAGGGCAGCATAGCGCTGCCTCCTGTTCTCCACAAGGACTAGGTTCTGGAAACAAAAGGGTCCGAGTCCCTCCCAAAAGACTTACGAACTGGAAGTTCAGGTCACGGGAGTTCATAAAGTCCCATAAACGAAAGGTATTTCGTGAAATTTCAATTTAATACAATGTTAAAGGTTACTTTAGTAACCACGGTTGTATAAATACATTGAACAAAATACCTTTCGTGGAACGCCCTTCTGTTCTCTATAGCAGAAGAAAAGTTCCGAATGAGGGATGACGTAGCCACGTCCGCTTTATACGGCGTGGGCGTAGCTTCCTAAGAGCCCAGGACAGCAAAAGTCTAGAATTTTCTGTCCTGGGAGCACATGTTCTGCAGCTAGGTTTTGAAGGAAACCTACCCATAAACGAAAGGTATTTCGTGAAATTTCTATTTAATACAACTGTAGCATCATCTTCTGTTGAAGTAGTATGTGATCTGTCACTTAATATATAGAGTCAACCTATAGGCTAGAGAAAGAGAACAAAACAAAAGAAAAATGCTCATTATTAGCAAGTTGTTGTTCTTGCTTACTGTAAATTGTCTGGATTAAGGGCATCTGTTAAATGCCTAAATTGCAAATTGTTGATAAAATAATAAAAATACACACACCTTGCTGTGTATATATTTAATATTATTTCATCAACAATGTACAATTTAGGCATTTAGCAGATGCCCCTAATCAATATAGTATAGGTAATATAGTTACCTTGCCATGATGGGACTCCAATGAATGATGGGAAATGAAATGAAATGCGTAGATTGTTTCATTGAATGGCACACACGCGTGCATTAACATCCACACCACTACAACGTCCTAATAGCTATGTAGGGTAATACGGTACAGAGCTGCACTAATTCATATGTTAATTTGGGTCACTAGAAGAGTGACACAAATTCAACGTTTGCCACCTGAAAAGTACTACGAAAAGAGGTTAACGTTTGCCACCTGAAAAGTACTACGAAAAGAGGTTAATCAAACAGAAACGACAACATTTGGCCAACCTGGCGGGAAGGAAAGTACAAGATAGGGAAAACATTTGGCCAACCTGGCGGGAAGGAAACAACCTTGGGAAGGAAACAAGATATTCAACAGTTGGTACTTTGAAGAGATGTGAAGAGATGAAACCTGAAAACCTGAAACCTGAAACTAGAGAAGAGAGAAACTAGACTAAAGACCTTGGTACGGGAGGCCGGGTATCAGAGCACAATGGACGGGGGTCGCACGAGGGACCGCTGGGTACGACCCGGTTCCTGCACCACCCAGTTCCTGCACGACCCGCCTGCCCATTATGCCCGATTATCCCAGATTCAACCCATACCCCGGGGAGAACTACACTATAACTGATGTAGATCCAGCGTCGTTCAGCTCGTAGATGTAATGTTGTCAACGTCGGGCCCCAAATTCAACATGCTCGTAGATTACACGTCGCGTCGGGCCAATCAAAAACAGATTCAACACACACACGGCAAACACATGCGCGCACACACAGACAGACAAACCCCCCCCCCCCCGCACACACACACACACACGCCCCCCCCCCCCCCACACACCCTTAGGCCCATCACAATTACTACATAATAAGTATTTGTGATAATCGCAATACTTTTGGGATAATAGTCATAATCGCTCCCATGTTAGAAAGTAGTGGAAGTAGCAGATCTAGGAGCTCAAAACTGTTTTGATCTCATAGATCTGCTACTTTCACAATTAATGTATTTATTTTTGTAATGTAAATAATTTATTAATACTTGTGACGGGCCTAATGTACCTCAATGTACCCAGGCTCCAGGGGTACATTTGGGGATTCCAGACAACATAGCGCGCCCACTATCGTTGCCCGGGCGAGGAGACCCTTGACGTCCCAAGATCACTGTCCTGGCGGGGAGACCCTCAATCCAGCCCCCGGTGTTCCCAAGGAGCATTCCAGACATCAAGGGCAGCAGGCATCATATCCTTAAAAAAATTAAAAATATATAAAGAAAAAGTGTTAGAAATGACTCCCCATGTCCCCCATATATGGGGACCAGGTTGGCGGAGGGTGTGTAGAGCCCAGGATCACATTCAATAATTGACACAGGGGTGAAAAATGAGTTACACAATCGTGGGATAAAAAGATTATATAAAAGAAAAAAAGACACACCCGTCGGCCACCAGCCTACTTGAGAACGATGCAACTTTGGAACCCAATAATAACCGTTGTCAACTTGTCATAGCACCCGTTTTAACTAGAGATGCAACGATACTGATTTTTCAATTCCGATCCGATCCGATATATTAATTTTGAAATTTCCCGATATCCGATATTTGCCGATCCGATATTTGCTGTAGGCTACATAGCAAAACAAATAAATACAAAATAAATTCAAAGAGGGGATGTTTATGGTTAAGTGTTTAACCTGTAAAAATAAGAATATGAACCGTTTAACCTGTAAACCTTAAGGGAATGGCAACCTGTTAATTAATACTATGGATTATTATGTGCAAAGGTACATTTTTACCCCTAAAGTGATGCCTGCATGTAACCTGTTAATTCATTCTATGGTTTATTAATACTAATAATAATAATAGTAATTATTATTATTCCTATATACACGTGGTACCTTTTTACCCCTAATGCGATGCCGGGAAGCAGCTGTGCTATCATGAGACAAAAGCCTTGAGCCTTACCGAAAGAACTCGGGGAGAAAAAAGATACCTCAGGACGTTTGTTTTGGCGCTGGTGTTGTGTTAATGCTACTTTAGTTTGCAAACTCTGTCTTTGTCTTAAGAATTGCACTACACTTACAATCTGAATCAGTGTTTGAGCTTCTGACAACAATGTCATGGTTTGATAACTGAGCAAATTATATAAAGACGGATTTAACCACGACGACGACGCGCGCTTATTATTCATCATCATCATCGTCACAGCAGCATTTTTTTCAATGGCAATAATAAAGTTACAAAGATTGAATCACATAGCGCTAAACAGCACGTGTGTGCAGTAAATATATAGCAGATCCCCTCCAAAAAACGCTACCAGAGCATCAAATCTCGTACCACCCGTCTCAGTAACAGTTTTTACCCCCAGGCAGTCAGGCTGCTGAACAGCTGACCTTGAACTGTATTGCACTTCACTTCACTTGCACTTTTCTTTTCCTGTTTTTGTCTTTTCTTGCACTATAGATGTTTGTTTATGTCCTGTGTATGTAAGACTGAGTGTGCTCTGAGCAAAATAAATTTCATTGTATGTATACTCTGTATCTATACAAATGACAAATAAACCTGAACCTGAACCTGAAGAATGGATTACAAGAGCAATCTCATCAACAATGTCAGAACGCAGCTAGATGATCAGGCTCCACCACACAACTGAACTGCGAAAGCACTTGACTGATCCGTGCGACGACGGGTAAACGTTATACTTTTAATACTGTTAAGTCTGTAAGTGATTCCATTCTCTTGCATATTGCACCTTAGTGGGGCTTTTTTCTATAGTCTGTTTGCAGTCTGTACAAACACGTGTCCCCCTCCTGTATCGGAGCGTGTATCGGTGGCATCAAATCCGATCTCCGATACATTAATTAAGCTGGATCGGAGGCCGATACCGATAGAATATCGGATCGGTTGCATCTCTAGTTTTAACTGTCTGTCTGTGTCCCTTTCTGTATGTGAAGAGTGCAAACAGACTGAAAAGTGGACTGGTTAAGTAATCAATTGGCAGGTGTGGGGTGCCATGGCAATCAATTGGCTGAGGCAGAGGCTGGAAATTGCACAGGTGAGGCCGGGGACTGATTAGGCCCACTGGCAGAGCCTGACCAGGTGTGCTATTACAAGTTGAGAATAGCCGATCTACAAGCTCACAACAGCTCGCAGTGCAAGGTATTACCACTGCAATGCTGTAGCTAAAAACAGCAATTTCTAACAGCAATGATGAATACTATTTAAAGGTATTCATAAGCAGTGTTGGAATAAATACTCTCATTTCTGACTTGAAGGACAACTTTAGTTGTTTTAGGTTGTGATTAGAGAAAGTAAAAGATTAGTGTTAATTTGTTCATTTTAATTTGCTGCTTTCTTTCGTTTTAGCGGGGGCGGGGGCATTCGAACATGGGGCTAAATACTTTTTTATTTTTTACCAAATGTTATGACGATTTCTTTAATAATATTTACTATAGTCCTACTAGACCCCAGGAAATGACATCTGGCCTCAGAATTTCACGGATCAACTGAATGTGAAGGAGGATTCTGGGGGGGGATGCCATACTGTGTAGGCTGTCATAGGCTCAATGTCAGTTTGTCACCTCACCCTTGACATTCAACAGATCCCGTGATCTTTTGTGGCCAGATCATTTTATGGGGTCTAGTAGGACTTCACTATAGTGTAGGAAAACAAATCGCTATAACATATTTAGCCCCATGTTCGAATGGCCCCCGCACATGTCAAAAATAGGTAAAATCGCTAAAACGAAAGAAAGCAGCAAATAAAAGAAAATGTATGCTCATCTTTTACTTTCTCGAATAACCTAAAAAACATGAACATTGGTTGAAAAAAATAGTCCAGAATTGTAAATGTATTTAAGCAAAAGTACAAAATATTTGGTTTTAAAAATGTACATAAAGTACAATTTACAATTTAGGCATTTAGCAGACGCTCTTAATCCAGAGCGACTTACAATAATCAAGAACAAAAGCATGGGAATACATCACAAAAACATTTATCATAAAACATGCGTAAGCTAAGAAAGTAACAGTGGAATATCTATATTATGAGACTATACATACAAGCATATAAACTATATATATATAAGTAACAGTGGAATATCTATATTATGAGACTATACATATAAACTATATATATATATATATATATATATATATATATATATACTACTATGCTATACATTATGTACTATGGCGTGCTATGACTATATACAATGCAATTATAGTGCAGTCTACATAACATGCTATAAGTCTGTATCAGATGCTATCTAAGTCTACTAGAAATGCTATCTAAGGGGGTAGGGTAAGTGCTATGGGCCATGATGGAGTCTAAAAAGGTGGGTTTTCAGACTAAGTACCAAAAGTAGAAAGTATAGTAATTCTACAGAATGTCCCATTACAAGTTTTCAAATGTGAGCTTGTAGATCGGCTACTTTTGTATACATGTATACAGGACTGAAGTGGTTAATGCATCTTTTGTAATAAATAAATACAAACTAACTAGTAACAAATGTTTTCAAATAAATGTAGTGGAGGTAAAAGTATAATATTTGGATCCGAGATGTAGTTGTAAAAAATATTGGGTGCAAATACCTCAAAATGTAAAGCACAACTTTAGTTTTTTCCAAATAAGGTTCATGTTTTAGATTGTTATGAGAGAAAGTAAAAGATTAGTGTTAATTTTCTTTCATTTGCTGCTTTCTTTCGGTTTTAGCGATTTTAGCTATTTTTGACAGGGGGGGGGGCGGGGGCATTCGAACATGGGGCTACATATGTATTTATTTACACAATTTTATAGCGATTTATTTTTGTATTATTTACTATAGTCCTACTAGACCCCAGGAAATTACATCTGGCCACAAAAGATCACAGGATCTACTGAATGTGAAGGGGGAAAAACAAAATACCACTTATCTTTTACTTTCTCTAAAATAACAACCTAAAACATTAACCTTGGTTGAAAAAACCAAAGTTGTCCTGAATGACCGGAGAACTCAAATTCCCTGGAAAACTGTTTTTGAGTGGTGTCACTCCCTTACGGAGCTATGTGTGTGGGTGGCTGCGTGGCTGGGTCTGAGCACGAAAACAGCATGTTTTTATTCACCACCTGTGCGCAACCTAACGCAAACACACACATGTACGTATTAACTGTATATATGATGATTTCGGATGTGCAAATACAGTACAGTACAGTAGAGGGCACATTAGACTAGGGACCCCCACACGGTAACCATTTCGGACACGGGGTGGCATGCGGGAACCAGGCCGGCACCCTGGGTGCGTTGCTGTCGGTCTGGAACTTTTTGCGCAGTGAACACTGTAATAACAGAACTGTAACAGTGTAACATCATTGTAACAACACTCACCGGACTGCCGGGGCCACAGGCCGGGGAGAGGCAGGGAGCCAAATCTGTACCTCTCCCCCACCGCCGTTCTGAGGAGGGTTCCAGATCCCCCACTGCCGTTCTGAGGAGGGTTCCAGACAAGTGTTCCAGACAAGGGTTCCAGACAAGGGCACCAAGCATCGTTTTCCTTTAAAAATAAACAAAGAAAAAAGGATTAGACTCGAGGACAATTCTACAAATGCCTTCTAAATCCTGACAGTTTACTGAAAAACCTCATGTTTCTATGAATCAATGGTTCTCAAACATTTTCATGTCAAGGACCCAAAGATTTGTGCCACATTTTCCACGATTTAAAAAAAAATAGCAGAACTACAAGCTCATAGCGCGGCATAAGGTTGGGCGATATGCCAATTTTTTTCAACCGCCCATCGTCTGACCAATATTCGCCGATTAACGATGTATTCGTGTCATAAAAGTAAAGTGAGAACAGCTCACTGCAGGTCGCAAAAAAGCCAGATCTACAATCTCTCAAGGCGCCGCATCCTGCCTGTTTTTGCAGCTCCTTTCGCTAGGTGTTGAGAGCTTGTAGATCAGTCTGTTTCTGCAGACTGCAGCGCAGCTGCGCAGCCAGGTTAACTTGCTCCCTTGACTCCCCGCACCGGCGGTCCGTCGGAGGCTTGGAGCGGAGCAGCGGAGCCCACAAGCTGCTGCGGCCGGGCTGCTGGCTGCTGCTGATCTACAAGCTCTCAAGGCATCGCGTCCTGCCTGTTTTTGCAGTGCCGTTCGCTACGAGTTGAGAGCTTGTAGATCTGTCTAGTTTTGCAGCGCTGGTGTCGGGGTTTGTTCACGTTGTCAATAAAAATAACTTAGATTACAGGCGGAGTTGAAGTTCAATCAGTGGGTTGCAGCACCAGTAGGGGCTACACGCTAAGCTAAGCGCCAAGCAGTTTTTTAATGATTCGTATATTCGCGATTGACGATGTATTCGTATCGTCACCCAACCCTAGCGCGGCACATGAGCTTGTAGATCTAACATATTGCTTATAGTACGGCAGCTTAGGGCCATATTTTAGAGAAATGTGGACACGGCTGACAAAAGCGCCACATTTTTTCCACATGTTCTCCATAACCATACGTTTCATTTTGGAAGGGGAGCCACGTCATCAAGATGTCAGAAGGCGGCCATCTTGGCGTTCAAAGATGGCCGCCATGTAATATCTATAAGTGCCACTATATCAGCTTCTAAGCCACCTAAAAGGTCAAACTTGGTGTCAATATATACATTTTCTTTGTCAAGGAATGCAATATAACTATAGGGAATATCAATAAGTGACTAAATCTGCCAATAATAGATAATTTTGTTCATTCTGGCAATATATGTACACAATTATGGTTCGTTTTTGGACTTTACTTTGATGTATTCCTATTCCGTTTGGTTTTGGTGCTCATGTAAGTGATGGTGGACAGATTACAGAGGGACCCGCGTCTGCCACCAACCTCTCTCGGGTTTCAAATCAACCAGGAGAAGAGCATGTTAACTCCGACACAGTCTATAGACTTCATCGGTATAACACTATACCAATCTCTTTCACAGCTCGCCCGAGCCAAGAGAGAATAGAGGCAATAATACATTCCGCGGCATCATTCAAGAGGGATCGTTCGATTCCTTTTCATGCATGCCTCCGGATGGCGGGGCTTATGGCCTCAGTGGTTCACATAACCCGCCTAGCCAGGCTGAATATGAGACCTTTTCAACGTTGGATGACGCATACCTATGCACCATCGCCACCAGAGGGTAACAGTGACGTCACAATGCGTGCTGGCCCTGAAATGGTGGGCAGACAGACGGGCTCTCTCAGAGGGCGTCTCTATGGGCAGACCTCTGACCAGGAAAGTCGTCACCACAGACGCCAGCATGACTGGCTGGGTAGCCACACTGGAGGGCACTACAACCAGAGGGATGTGGACAGAACAACTACGGTCCTGCTACATCAACTATCTGGAGCTGATGGCGGTATTCCTCGCTCTGAGGGATTTCGAACCGTGCATCAGAGGTTGTCACGTCCTGGGCAGGACGGACAACACAACTACTATGTGCTACATCAACAAGCAAGGGGGACTCAGGTCCCCTCGCTTACACCAGCTGGCTCTGAGACTCACGATGTGGTGCAACGCTCGTCTACTATCCATCACCGCGTGTCACGTCCCGGGTGTTCTAAACACAGGGGCGGACCTGCTGTCCAGAGGACCCCTCCGCTACGCAGACTGGTTGTTACATCCCCAGGTAGCGAACCAGATCTGGGACAGGTTCGGGACACCCAAGGTGGACCTTTTTGCCTCAGAGCAGGACACAAAGTGCCCTCTCTTCTTCGCCATGGGAGGATCATCGACATTGGGGCTAGACGCTGTAGCACACCAATGGCCCAGGTCCCTCCTATACGCCCCACTGAGTCTCATTCTTCCCACTCTGGACAGAGTGAGGACTCGGGGTCTGACGGTACTACTAGTAGCACCAGCCTGGGGCGTCTGGAGGACGGAGATAGCCCCCCTCCTCTACAGCCAACCATGGCAGCTCCCTCTACGGGCGGATCTTCTCACGAAGGCGGGACGAGAAATCTTCCTCCCCTTCCCCAAGGACCTAGACCTATGGGTCTGGCCCGTGAGAGGCTAATGCTGACTGAGGCCGGTCTGCCTCTGAATGTTGTCGCAACAATTCAGAAGGCCAGAGCCCAATCAACAATGACCCGCTTTCTCAGTTTGCGTACCGGTGGACCTCTACAGGCTTTCCACCCCCCTCCCTTCGCTACTGAAGAGGACAGGAGGCTGAACTGCCTTTGCCCAGTGAGAGTGCTCCGCACTTACATGGACAGAACAGGCCCCTCAAGGATAGGTCATCAACTGTTCATATCCTGGGGTGACAGAACCATGGGAAAACCTGTCACAAAGGTTACTATCTCAAACTGGATAGTGCAGGCCATTCGCCTGGCCTACACCCAGCTAACGCTAAAGGCTCATTCCACAAGAGGCATGGCAGCATCCTGGGCACTCCACAAGGGTGTCTCAATCCAGGATGTCTGCACAGCGGCAAGCTGGTCCTCCCCCTCGACCTTCGCCACATACTATAACCTAGATGTGGCAGTGCCCTCTTTAGCGCACGCGGTCTTGGGAGCTGCCGCACCATAAATGGACTCCAATCAAGTCCATCCCACAAGAGCTCTAGATGAAATGAGGCAACGCCCCTCCTCCCTCTATAAAACGCAGGCTGCCTGGGGCAGTCTCCGCCCTACCCCAGTTAGCCGCTCCGGGAAGACACTGACAGTCTAAGACTGTTACCTTTCCACCCTGTGGGACCGGGCTACAAACCTAACGTTTATCCCCAGCCCTTATTTATCCTCAAGTCCTAGGACTCACTGGCTATTTCAGGATACGGGAGTTCATAAGGTCCCATAGAGCGAAATATTTCGCGAACACAACTTAAAACATGAAGGTTACTTTAGTAACCATGGTTCTTTAAAGGGATAGTTCAGATTTTTTTAACTTAAGTTGTATGAAATACTTGCCATTCATATAGTGGTCGCAACTGTATTAATTGATTGCCCGAGTCCCATGGTGGGAGTTCTGCTCTGGTTTTGGTCAATTTTAAGTAGTTCTGGTCATTTTGTGGGGGGCACTGGGGCCACGCAGTAAAAGTAAATTAATCAACAAAACGAACGTAATTTGTATTGTTGACCTATTTCTAAAATATTAGCGCGACTTTCGTTCAACTTTGACTCCTCTATCACATGGAACTATTTTTTGGGCGTAGTGATATGGACACAAAAAACATAGTTCTGGGTGATAGAGGGGTAAAACATTAACGAAAGTTGCACTAATATTTTAGAAATAGGTCAACAATACAAATGACGTTAGTTTTGTGGATTACTTTACTTTTACTGCGTGGCCCCCAGTACCCCCCACGAAATGACCGGAACTACTTGATATTTCACCAAAACCAGAGCAGAACCCCCACCACAGGACTCGGGCAATCAATTAATACAGTTGCAACCACTATATTAATGGCAAGTATTTCATACAACTTAAGTTCAAAAAATCTGAACTATCCCTTTAAGTAAGTGAGCGAAATATTTCGCTGAACACCCTTTTGTCTTGCTCTTGGCAGAAGGAAAAGTGTTCGAGTGAGGCGGTGACTCAGACACAGGCCTTATAAACCCTGAGGCTTTGGGTGTCTGACGTCACCACTCTTAAACCCACAGGGCATTAATGATGCCCTGTGCTGAGTTCATAAATGAAATCTGTACCTCGGTTTCGGAACGAAAACCTCCCGACACTGGCAGGGAGGAGTCTGAGAAGGTCTTAAAGAACACTTAAAGACGCCACAACCTTATGTGTCTTTAAGTGTCACAGGAGAGCCAGTCCTGTGACAGGTTACAGGTGCTCATGTAAAAGGCACACTGGAATTGCACAGCTCTTTGCAGTTGTAAATGTAACAGATAATTCATTCACTTCATGCTCCATTTTTCAATGTATCTGACTGCTAAGAGTTGAAGATGTAAATATGTTGCTAGAATGACCTATTTATTTGATATTGGCACAAATAAACATCTAGTGATATTCTCATTATTGCCTTATTGCATTCCTTGACCCAGATAATGTATATTTTGACACCAAGAAGATTGACCTTCTAAGTGGCTTAGAAGCTGAGATAGTGGCACTTATAGATATTACATGGCGGCCATCTTTGAATGCCAAGATGGCCGCCTTCTGACATCTTGATGACGTGGCTCCCCTTCCAAAATGAAACGTATGGTTATGGAGAACATGTGGAAAAAATTTGGCGCTTTTGTCAGCCGTGTCCACATTTTTTTGCTAAGCTGCCTTACTATTAACACCAAAATGGATTCCCACCCTCAATGTGTAAAAAGAAATATATATATATCACACCATTTGAGCCACAGAACCACCATTTGATGACATTTAGCCTCTCAGACCCAAAACTAAAGAATATTTTGGTGTCATTGGATGAGGTTTTGTCCCGCTCCCTCGAGAGACCCGGGAAAAAAAAAATCCTCAGACTTTTCAAAAAGTATTCATTTAAAATACGTTTACGCCGTGGACAAAGCCACCTGGAGTTGTGACAAACCATGAAAAAAAGGCAGGATACAACACTTTGTTTTTCTTACAAATTATTTAATCGGCCCAAAACATTGTGTTTGTCAGGATTTCTGACCCCTTTGAATTGGCTCTGTCCACGGCTTAAACATCTTGAAATAAATACTTTTTGAAAAGTCTGAGGAAAATTAACGTTATTCTTTTCCGGGTCCCTCGTCGTCATGAAAGGGGCGGGACTGCAAGGGTCCATTTGGGTACCAACTATCCATCATTTCTTTAAATAATATTTTTTATCCCACGATTTTGTAACCCATTTTTCACCCCTGTGTCAATCATCTAATGTGATCCTGGGCTCTACACACCCTCCACCAACCTAGTCCCCCATATATGGGGGACAAGGGGAGAGCAACAGACTTGAACTCATGCTTCTTTCATGCCCGAGTGTCCAAGTTGTTCCTTTACACCTGACAGGGGGGAGTTTCCCTGGTTGGACGTAGCGCGTGGAAGGAACACGTTATTCCAACCAGTTCCTTTCCCCTCCATCAGGCACCCCGGCTGGCCAGGGGGAGGCAGTTTAACTATCCATCATTTATTTAACTATCCACCACCTAGCTGGAACCCTCTCAAGGACCACTGGTGGTCCCCGGACCACTGGTTGAGAACCACTGATTTAGATCATTACTACAAAACACACATCAACCACATTAAGCCCTATATACACTTCGGCCATTTGAAAATTGCTGATCTACAAGCATGCGATGTGACACATTGTTGAGTTTGTATAGATCTGCCATTTTCAAAATATCTGTATACAATTTATACATTTGAAAACGTGTGTGAAATGGGACATTCTGCATAATAATTGCGACCGTAGATTACTATGAAAACCTGCAAAACCGTGGCGTGACCCATATATGTGACCCATATATATATATATATCAGTGCGTCACGCCTCGTGACACAAGCGAGAACAGAGCAACACGGAGGCTGCCGTGACACCCCATATATGGGCATTGCATTGGGACTGGATTACCAAGAAACCCTGAGAACTAAAGCTGCTAGAAGCAATATTTCTCATTTTTTTAAGGACATTTTTTGATTTTATTTTTTGGTATATTCAGATAGCCAGATATGAGTAAAACGCTCAAAAAATAATGTTACGTCTCTGTGACACATCTAGGGGCCACAATCGGCATTCAAAGATGTCCTAGAAGCTTTGTCATTGGTCGAAGTAACAGTAAAAGGAGACAGGTGGTGATTATGTGATCGACAGTAACAGTAAAAGGAGACAGGCGGTGATTATGTGATCGACAGTAATTGTAAAAGGAGACAGGTGGTGATAATGTGATCGACAGTAACAGTAAAAGGAGACAGGCGGTGATTATGTGATCGACAGTAATTGTAAAAGGAGACGGTGGTGATAATGTGATCGACAGTAACAGTAAAAGGAGACAGGTGGTGATTATGTGATCGACAGTAAAAGGAGACAGGTGGTGATTATGTGATGGACAGTAAAAGGAGACAGGTGGCGATTATGTGATCGACAGTAACAGTACATTATGTTTTGCATGTAGTTATAGGTGAGCCGTACTGTACATTATGTGTCGCATGTCGTTATAGCTGAGCCGTACTGTACTGTACATTGTGTTGCATGTCGTTATAGGTGAGCCGTACTGTACTGTACTGTACTGTACATTGTGTCGAATGTCGTTATAGGTGAGCCGTACTGTACTGTACATTATGTGTCGCATGTTGTTATATGTGAACTGTACTGTACATTATGTGTTGCATGTCGTTATAGGTGAGCCGTACTGTACTGTACATTATGTGTCGCATGTCGTTATAGGTGAACCGTACTGTACTGTACATTATGTGTCGCATGTCGTTATAGGTGAGCCGTACTGTACTGTACATTGTGTTGCATGTCGTTATAGGTGAGCCGTACTGTACTGTACATTATGTTTCGCATGTCGTTATAGGTGAGCCGTACTGTACTGTACATTATGTGTCGCATGTCGTTATAGGTGAACCGTACTAAACTGTACTGTACATTATGTGTCGCATGTCGTTATAGGTGAGCCGTACTGTACTGTACTGTACATTATGTGTCGCATGTCGTTATAGGTGAGCCGTACTGTACATTATGTGTCGCATGTCGTTATAGGTGAACCGTACTGTACTGTACATTATGTTTCACATGTCGTTATAGGTGAGCCGTACTGTACAGTACATTGTGTTGCATGTCGTTATAGGTGAGCCGTACTGTACATTATGTGTCGCATGTCGTTATAGGTGAACCGTACTGTACTGTACATTATGTTTCACATGTCGTTATAGGTGAGCCAGATATGAGTAAAACGCTCAAAAAATAATGTTACGTCTCTGTGACACATCTAGGGGCCACAATCGGCATTCAAAGATGTCCTAGAAGCTTTGTCATTGGTCGAAAAAGCAGTGGTAGAAAACACATTTTACACACAAAGACCCCACGGAAAGTGTTCTACATATTACACACATTACACACAAAGACCCCACGGAAAGTGTTCTAAATCTAATCGTCATTAACATATTATGTTTTTGCAAAAAAGGGTGAAGTGTCCCTTTAATATTCACCAAAACCAGAGCAGAACTCCCACCACGAGACTCTGGCAATCAATACAGTTGCAACAACTATATTAAATGGCAAGTATTTCATACAGCTCAAGTTAAAACCATTGTGAACTATCCGTTTAAGCAAAAGCATCAATGCTTCCATGTCGAAATATGTCCGGATTTCAAAATGTACTGGATTAACCCAATTTGGGCGGGAACCCCTTTTGGTGTTAGCATCATGTTATGCTTTAGCCATTGAAAAATAGCAGATCTACAAGCTCATAGTGTGCCACCAAGTGGCTCGCTACGAGCTTGTCGGTCTGCTATTTTTGAAAAATTGAAGAACGACTGACATAGAAACAGCTTTTTCATAAAACTGTCAGGATGTAGAAAACATTTTTAGAATCTGATCTCAGGTCAGAATGCGTTAAAACACCGTAGTCGTAGACATGTTATTTATTATGAGCTACTTTCTGTCAAGAAATTCTGTGCAGGTAGCGCTCGTTGAAGTCACTGAACGGCCCTGCGTACCACCCGTTTGAATTTCCACATAATGCAGGAGACAGCAGCTAACAACAACCGAGTGCTTCCAAACTCCCAACACAATCTGACCCGTCTGAAGTGAGTGGTACTGTACTGTATCTGTCTGTGTGTTAAGGCCTATTCATAGTCTGGATTTTCGGTGGTTAGGTGACCACCGAACTACAACATGACTTCACGTGCCGCGGTGAAGAGCAAACCACCGCCACCGCTCCAGCCCTTCGCTCTGTTTTTACTCACCACCGCTAAACGTTATTTCAGCTCCAGTGGTCAGCTCACCACCGGAGCGGTGGTCACCTCACCACCGAAAATCCAGACTATGAATAGGCCTTTAGGCTGTGCAACAGTGACACCTGATGTTGAACACACTATATATTTTCACACACACACTAATGGCAAGGTGCTAACAAGGTGCAACTTCCCATAGACTGCCCATTCATCCAAACAGAAAAAAGTTCTATCTGATTGTATTAAACAAGGTCAAACTCAACAACATTGCAGCTGTAGGGAAAGCTTGAATTATTCTCTTTCTATCCTCAAAGTGTTTGTTTCATAAAAATCCACTGTAGACATGTTATGAGTTACTTTGTGTCCTTGCAGGCGATTCTTTTTCTAAGTGCTGGACTGGAGTTTGGGAGTGCTCGTTATAGATATCACTCAACTGTCCTGCGTACCACCCGTTTTGAATTAGTACATATAATGCAAGAGGCAGCAGGACGTTGCTTTACTGAAAACGAGTGCTTCCAAAGTCTGATGGAAACATGGCATCTGCAAAAGGTCAATTGACCAGACCGCGGCCATCTTGACATCAGAGTTTGCAAGCACTCGTTCAGTAAAGCAGCGTCCTGCTGCCTCTTGCATTTCATGTGCAATTCAAAACAGGTGCAGTACGCAGGGTAGTTGAGTGATATCCAACGAGCACTCCCAAACTCGTTACTTAAACATGGTCTATATGTTGTACACAAGGAACGAAACATATGCAACACAACACGACTCAACAGTCACTCCCAATCCAGCAGCTGGTGATGTCAATTAGTCATTTTGACTCAGGGGTGGGGGTGTGTGTGTGCGTGTGTGTGTGTGTGTGTCCAATCCAAATCACAATGTTGCACATTAAGCAATATCAACTGTGGACCCATGGGGGGGGGGGGGATTTGTTTGAAATGCATACAAATAGTGAAATGCTTCTAGCTAACTGCTTTATCAAGAAACATCAAAATGAAATTACACACAATTCCATCAACTCCTTTAATGGTAGGCCTAATTAAGTAGCTAATTAGCTAAGCCAGTCCACCAGTGGTCCTTGAGGGTGGTTACTTCCAGGTGGTCCCCATGCAGCTATGGCGTTTAACCAAATGGACCCTTATTAGATCTTTAACTCGAGATGGAATAAAACCAAATATATACAAGTTTGGTTGACGGGTCGTCAAGAGACAATATTGTTAAATACCTTTTACCATTAGGCTAATTAATTTACCAGAATTCTGCAAATAATTGTCATTTTGAACAACATGTGCCTGTTATCTCTCCTAATGGTACAAACATCAATACAGCATGGTGGTCCGTGGCTCAAATGGGTCTGAGAGGCTAAATCAGAGCTAAATGTCAGCAAATGGTGCTCCGTGACTCAAATGCCCAATAAATAAATGGACCCTGATGTGAAAAAGGTAACTGAGCTAAGCTAACAGTAACACCTGCAAACACTCACATGAGTTTGATCAGCTGATGGATATTACTGCTCTTAAACCATCTTCATCTGGTGCAGAAATAAGACAACGTCCCAACTGATATCGAGAGGGCTTTTTATTTATCCCAAGCGACAACGTGAAAAACTGCAAAGAAATCACATAATATATTTTAACCACAATGAATTATTACCACATGAAATTATGAATGCCCTTGTCAGTCAGTCATGCTGTCTTTTTAAATGACCATGAATTGTCCATATTCTCACAATGAAATGTCCGCATGTCACAAACAAATACACGATACAATGGCAATATAACTTTTACAGACACCAAACAAAACAACTGGGAACATACCGTATGCGCCTTCTGCACAGACTTTTAGGTGTTCAGTTAAGTTCTTGTTCTTTTTTATATTATTTCCTTTCTTATCTTTTGTGGCGACTCTGACATGAAAGAGCTCCTCTCTTCACCTCTGCTCTGTTTGTTCTGCCCAAACCCAACAGGTGATTGAAATGAGGTGATTAGCTGCTTAGGCGAGCCTAATTCAACCTGCCCATGAAACAGACAAACAGAGCACGGTAGATGGCACTATCTCACAATGTATTTACCATACAAATACCGAAATATTAGCCTGGGCACCATTTCATTTCGGTATATGATCCCCATTGATCCGAGAGGGCTTTTATTGATAGGGAAAAGGAAGTTGCCGCCGCCTGGTGTCCTGTCTGGCGACTACAAAACAATACTACAACATGACGTACCCACACCGGATCATACGGACTTTTGAAACAGAGACCAGGCTTTCCTCCGAGGTGGTGGAAAGCCTGGTGAGCCGAGGTTACCGAAATATACAGTTTGTTGCCCAAAACAAAAATACAATTTACCATATGCATTTTCAGAAAAATAAGCTAAATAAAATATTACAGCATACCCATAACTGGGACAGCTACACTGCCCCCAAAATGACAAAGATTGATTCAATAAGGACCTTATGCTGTATCTGTGTCACATCATTTATTTTATATTGACCTTTGACCAACCAAAAAAGAATAGGGGAGGATGGGGGAAGATGAACCGTCGGGTAAGTTGAACCACCCCCTGTATCTTTAAAACTACACACATGAGTTGTCATGTGACCTCAAAATCAGGACACACCCACCATTTCAACCTGACTGTGAAGATGAGAGACACATGGACAAAGTGGAAAGTACATTTATACACAAAAAAGTGTTTTTTGCTGGTCAAAGTAAAAAAAAAAAAACTTTTCTGGAATAATCATTTTTATGTTAAAGCAAAAGCACCCAGGTCTAAACTTATATATCATGCATGTTGGAGATATACCAATGTATAAAACCCATGTGAATCATTTAGCTAAACATTAGCCTGGAGCATAAAGCTAGCCATGTTTTGTCAAAAAGTGGCCATGGGGCAAGTTGAACCAATTCCTTGGGGTAAATTGAGCCAATTTTCTTAATGTGAATCACCATTCATATTTTTGTATTAAGTATTTGCTACTCAAATTATACTGAATGACCTTTAATTTGGATGTTTGCAAATGTTTGCAAATTTGCTATATTGTATTAACAATATTGCAAATATTATAAGGTTCTGAATAACAAACTTTATTTAATTGTCTTTATATTGTTTAAATAATAAATAAACAGATAAATAAGATAACAATTTGCAAAAGGGAAAACTGTTATTAAATTATTTTCAATAAGTGAATACATTATCTGTTCAAGTTTAAGCTCTTTACATTAAAATATCATGTGGTTCAATTTTGGATCAACTTACCCCTAGCCTCGGTACCAGGCTTTCATTTTCATTTTTGTTGGTGCAAAAATTGAAAGCCTGGAGGAACGCATTGGCCGCTCTGTTCTAAAAGTGGAGTCAACCCTTCCGGGTGGGCGTCGCTCCAAATTATGTGACGTAGCGCTGCACTAGGGGGGAGAGGAGGGGCCGGGGGTGACGGACAGATCGATGAGATCCAATCAGGGCACGCGCAAATCTGAGCTGCGACCCGCCCCTCTAGACCAGAAACCTAACACGTTAGCTCAGGCTAACTTACCCCTTACCTGGGGCAAATTGAGCCACATGACCAGTTTTTTGAAAAGGTCATATTTTCATGGCCCTTTGTCATAGCTGCTTACTCATCATTTCAATTGATAGAGGACATCCTGAAATATGTGTAGATCATTAGATTTGACTGCCATCTCATTTTGCCTTGCTTCCAGGACAACTTAAGTAAAAAGTGTTTCATCTTCCCCCATCCTCCCCTACCTTTTCTTCCCTTCTTTTGTATTCTTAAATAGCACCTCTAGGTTTGCATTTGAATTGGAGGCAGGGGTAATATGAGACACTTTTTACATTTGCTCCCCTCTAGGCGAGCTAAAATGATATATCAGTAAAATTTACACATTTCCTATTAATTTGGGATGTTTCCTAACAATGGAAATTATCAGAATGTATACAAGACAATTGGCAGTGAAAATATGATATGTTTTTTTTTTTTTAAAGTGGTCAGGTGTCTCACTTTACCCCAGGGCAGGGGTAAACTGAGACAGACCAGAAAAGTCAATGGGGTAAAGTTACCAGCCAGGGGTAAACTGATTCACTTACTTTTTTCACTTTAAAACTACAATAAAAACACATGTTGTACAGTTACAATACTGACAGCTAGCTTGACAACCACACATTCCAGAACTAAGGTCAGAGTAGTAACAGAATCATGGGAATTGGTCATTAAGCACTTTTTTTCCTAAACACTAGAAAGAAAGTCTGAACAAAATCAAAAACAACATTCTGTAATTCAAAATGTTTTAATTAACATTCAAATGATTAGGACAAAACACACACACACACACACCTCACAAAAAGCAACACTTGCAAAAAGAGATAAACATTTCTCTCGGTGGAAGTTTCCCCCCATTTAACCCATTAAGACCGGGAATGTATCTGTGTCACTTTAGCATAGTAGACAGCAATTGGGTTCGGAACACTTGACCCTTAGAGCATGCTAGTAACAGGTACATGTGAATAAATTGGGGCAGAGGTTCAGCTCTGGCATCCAGAGTGTGTGCAGTGCAGAGTTTGACTGCGATCAAGCCAACGGCCCCGGCGATTAGTGTCCACAGACGGACACACGGACAGGGAAACACACACATACTCTCCCCATGCCTTCAGTCTGGTGGAGACGACTAAGGGCCGATTCATACTCCTATTTTAGAACCGAATAAAAGTCGGTTCGGCTCTGTAGAGCCTACAATTTGACGTCATTTGAGGTTCGGGGGGGCGGGTACCGTCCTAAAGTCGGCTCTTCGGTGCTACTGAAAATTTCTGACGAGCCGAAATCATTTCGGCACTACAGCGCCGAAACAGCGGTAAAATAGGAGTATGAATCGGCCCTAATGGTTAATCAAACAGACACCATAAACTAATGAGGAGATATAACATTAACATTTTTTTAAAGATATTATTTTTGCCTTTATCGATACATTACGGTAGTCCTTGAGGGAATGGGGAGAGAGATGGAGGGGTGACACGCAGCAAAGGTCATCATCAGAATCAGGACTCGAAACCCGCGACACGCTTACCAGCCTAGGTGCCCAGACCGTCCAGACGGCTACACCAGGCGCCCGGCGGGCCATAACAGCTGCTTGACACAAGACAAGTACTAATGATATGCATAGTAAAAAAAAGACTGGCATGGTTCTACAATATCCCTCGTAACAAAGCATTAATCTCAACAAATCAGGACAAAAGTGCAGACAGTGACAATATAGTTATACTCTCCAGGCAACCTTCATACAATGCTAAGACGTCTGCTTGGTGTGATTCGATGAGTGCAGACCCCCACCAAGGCCTAGAAATATCCTCAGTGTGCTTAAGTGAAAGTTTAGCCTGGTGGTGCTAGATGATAACAGAATTTATAGGTTTCTTGCTCAGCACAGTACATTTCAAGTGAATTTACTTTTAAAGCTTCATTGGTCTCAGCCAGACAAAGAAACAAACAGATGAATTAACAGGGGTTAAAACATAGCGTTGTTGGCGGAGGTATAGGAGCTCTACTACAGTAAACTGAATCAAAGTATACAGTTAAGATATACCTACATTTTACACCTGCACCTTTAAAACCAAGCCAAATTAAAACATATATATAATATATATTTACTTAATTTTTATTTGCAGGTAAACATAAAATGACAATCACAGTGCAAGGGTTCAAATATATCATTTATAAACAACGTTAGGTTCTAAGCATTGATTGTGGTTTCACTGTACTATTTATGAATTCATTTATTTGTAAATATAATTGGATAGATAGTATTTGGATGCTATTGGCTGGTGGTCCTCCAGCGTCCAATGGCCATCTTCAGGGTGTGGTTTGGGGTGAGCAAGGTCGTGAGTAGAGGGAGGTTAGTCATGGGGCTGGAGCGGTTCTTGGTGTTGATCCAACTCTCGATGGCTTCTCTCTCATATGAATAACCATCTGTTTAGAGAATGTACACAGCATGTTCAAAGCAAAATGCACAGACCAACCAGTTTATATTCAACACACATTTCAGACAATAGTGCTAGGCATAACTAGGTAGCTCCATGCAAATTGCAAAGCTCAATTTAAACTTGCTTGCAGTGCGTTGTTAGCTTGATGATCAGATTTTTGAGTGGTGCAACTCAAAAATGTCCGCGTTCACCTATGTGACGTTGGTTAATGAGCCAATGACTATGAGTATGAGTACCAGTAGGGGCGCTGTTGTGCCAGAAACAGAGAGAGAGAGATAGTATTAGTGCTGCACTGTTGCCTGCTACAGGTGGGGCGAAATCCTTTAGGGGCGGAGACGTAGGTCCCAGCGTATTATCTTCCGTCGTGGCTTATTATTCAATAGGTCGCTGTTTAAATATGAATTCGTCCCGACGGTTTAATAACGCTTTATTTCGTCGGGGCTATATATGAATCCGTCGGTGTTCGCGACGTATTTTATTATAGGTCGCGGCGGTTTGATAATAATTCGCGTCGACGGTTTATTTTTCGTCGGCGTATTACAACTCGTCGTGCCGTATTAATTAATAAGGTCGAAAGGGTGCATGCTGCCTTTCCCCGTGGAGAACCTGCAGGGCAGCAGGCCTTTTTACGTGCGCATCGTGCCCGGCGATCAGCGCACCACCTCGTGCGCCTCGCCGGTCCGGTTCCGTGGAGGAATGGCCCGACCCTCGTCCGTGAACCCCTGGGGGGGGTGGGGGGGTCCCTGGGGGACCCTTGGGGGATCACGGAGGTCCGCATAGGAGCGACGAGAGTGAGTGAGTGAGTGTGTGAGTGTGTGTGTGTGTAGCCATGTGTGCAACTATATTCTCGCACCTATACAGTCTGAGCGCTTGTGCTCCTATCCGTGTGCCTCCCCCCCCCCCACCCCATGTGGACCATTGGGGGGGGGGGGGGGGTCCCTTTGCACTTTGTGTAGAAGCTGCGTATAGCCTCATACTGAAAAAAAGACTATTTTACGCACAGCGCAAGGCAATGTGATTACGATCGTCCTTCTGGGGGGGGGGGGGGGGGGTCCCTGGCCAACACAATAGATAACCTACAAGGACATATGAATTTATATACATTATACAAGGCTATATTAATTTAGCCGATCATCAAAGCTCACCGCGCTCGTATAGCGCATTGACAGGTCTGTCTGTCTGTCTGTCTGTCTGTGTCTCAATGACTCGCCTTAGGCGGATAATACAGACTACAAGTACTTTATTAAAGTAATCGCACTCAGACAGAGTATAGGCCTAAAAGAGTGAGTTCTCGCATTGCGTTCTGTGCGTCGTAGCGCATGCAGATAGACAGATGGGGGGGGGGGGGCAGTTTTACAACAGCGGCTGACACATGTTCATTGATGATGATTAATAGGCCTACTGTATGCTACTGTGCTGCTGGATCGTCGATAAATGGACTATGCGCTCTTTGCATGTGCACGGCAGATGGGGGGAGAGAGAGAGAGAGCGCAGATAGCGAGAGAGAGCGCAGATAGCGAGAGAGAGCGCGAGAGAGAGAGAACAAGAGAGAGAGAGCGCGCGCAGAGAGAGAGCAAGAGAGAGAGCGCGCCTAGAGAGAGAGAGAGAGAGAGAGAGAGAGAGAGATGCGCTCCGTTCATTGGCTCTATAGACCGATTCACAGAGGGGTGCCCTGGGCGCAGCCATTACTGAGGTGTAATACATGGAGCAGGTGCTCTGTAGACCAGGTGTAGCTAATCAGTGCTGCTGCACTTAATGGTACACCTCAGTCAGGGCTCGACAGTGCGACTAGGTACTCGCATTTGCGACTAAAAATATCACCGTGCGAGTTGTAAAATTAAATTTGTCGCACAGGTGCGACTACATGATTTGACCATTAAATCGTGATAAAGAGAAGTCTCTGTCTACAGCAAGTGCACATTCTATAGTCGCGGTTCTATACCTAAATCTATATTTCTGAACGGCGGTGTCGTTCGCCAAAAAGAGCAGAGCTACAAGCTAACAACGTGTCGAGGCTCAATGCGGCGTTCATTTGGAGATCTGTCCCCTTTGCTCCGCCCCGCCCCTCCCTGTGTTGCTGCTTGCTCAGTTCTCTTCCCCACTGAGCAGCGGAGCGAACGCAGCAGGGTAGCACAGAAGACAGAAGGAGTTGCTAGGACCCCGACACGTTGAATACTAAAGTTATTTAGAAAGTTTGTAATGTTAAAACATCACTTGATATAACTTTTAACCAAACGTGGGTGAAACAGCGTGCAGCCGCGCACGTAAAGAGTGCACGTGCACACGCACATGGAGTAGACTGATTGATTGGTATACCAAAACAACCCTTGCTTAGCACCTCGCTAAAAGCGTGTGCGCAGCGCAATACGAATGACCGACCTGGCTGGATATATTATTAGTCAGTGGCTAGCTCAGGTCCATAACTCTAAATGCAACGCATTAGACTAGAGCTATGGACCAGAGCTAGTCAGTGGCCTCACTGGCCTGCATAACGAGCAACGTAAAAAAGGCAAAGATCCCCCCACCACCTCCTTCCACCACGCCGAGGTGTAGCCTATATGTCCGATGTTCTGTCTGAACTGAAGCAGTCAGAGCCAAGGAGAATGTTACAATACTAATTCACCATTGAGTAGCCTCTGCACTGTCTAAATGTCACACTCACATGATGGAACAGCAAGATAAAAACGGATAGTCTGTCTGTCCATCCATTCATAAAATGAATTGACTATCTATCTATCTGCAATTCTGCATACCAAACTAATAGTCAGTAATAAATCAGTATAAAAACAAATTGATTATATAGATTATATAAAAAAAATATGATATCCAGATGAATATCAATATTGTGATCATTTCTGAAAATATATTGTGATATAATATTTTGTCATATTGCCTGCCCCTACCTCATATCACTTTATTAAAGAAGATCACACCTGTGTGAAGTGAGGGGCACACTTATCATCATACATCATGATTTAATTTACGTCATAATTATTGGAATTTTGACCTAATTTCTCCGTTCATTGTCAATGGAAAATATTGAGACGTGTGGGGACTAAAGCTGTATATAGGAGGGGCTAGCGCCCCTCAAAAACACATCATTTGATAACTTTTCATCGTGCTCCTAAAATAATTTGTGTGCTACTAGATTTTTCAACTTAGGCGCACACGTGCTACTTGGAAAAATGCTAAGCGTCGAGCCCTGACCTCAGTAATGGCCGCACCCAGGAAACCCTCTTGTGAATCGGTCTATAGGCAAGGGCAGAAGGTTCCTATAACGACAGTGGGTGCCCACCTTAGAGTAGCCTATATATTTTAAGGCACCCGCCCCACAACTTATTATTATTGGCTTATTATTTTGCCAGCGGGTGCTTCAGCTCTTGCGCACCCGCGGAGTTGACGCCGTTGTCTATAGGCCTACGTGCCAGGATGATTTTAAATAAATATGTCTCTGTCTCTGCGTCTCTAGAGCTATAACATATATACTGTAGCACACATAATGTGTGACACATGTGTGCGCACACACACACACACACACACACACACACACACACACACACACACACACACACACACACACACACACACACACACACACACACACACACACACACACACACACACACACACACACACACACAAGATTCTGACAGAATGCGGCGCATGCTTAAAATAAACAGATATACAAGCTTATAGTGTACCATAGCGTACATACCAGCGTACTTGCGTTCAATAATAATTAGCATGTATTATTATTAACGAAAAACATAAATACTAGCCTACTATTTTATTGGTCTAGTTCAGTTGTTTGAAACAAAATGGTTGCTGCTTCTGATAATTACTAACTTTATTAGACCAATTTAAAATAGTATTAGATGTTTTTGGTTAATAATAACTTATGCTAATTATTACTGAACCATTTTAGATGTTTATATTTCACCAACAGGCATGATATGCATTTATAGGCATAATAGGCCAGTGGCCACCGGCCGGCGCAGTACGGCGCAGTCCATTTTAATATCATAGCGCAATTCCATGTTTATATACATCTGCTGGTGGGGGGTGCTGCTATATGTTGATTGCCCATTTGTATAACACATTATATAATATAGGTGCTTGTATGGTGTGTGTATATATAATAGGCCTACATTTAAATGACCACATTTAACACACACACACACACACACACACACACACACTAGAGCCCTGCATGGGCCTAAAATATAGGCCCGTGGAGTTAAGGCCCGTCCGGCCCTAAGCCCGTTGGTACAGTCCAGAAACGGCCCGGGCCCGGCCCGGAAGCCCGACATATTTTTATTTAATATTTCAAGCATGCGTGCCGCTGCCGCGGTCGCTCTATTGGTGCACGGACGCAGCAGCAGCTACTCACTCACAGCTGCACTATATCGCTCTGATAAACCCACATTAAGGAACAAGAAGTCAATAACACACAGACATCACACTAAAAAGTAGCCTACTTAAATATAATTTTATACAGTAGCTGCTGCACGTGCACTGTCAATCAGCGCAACGCGTTGTGAGCTTGCAGATCGGCTATCGCGGACTCACGCTGCATTATAAAACCCAGACGGACAATAATAAGAACACTTACGTTATGTTACGTTTCTGCAATGTACAAATCCAACTTTGTGGTAATAATGCTCCCGCAGTATTTAATGTTTTTAGAGCCGTACCCTATAGGCTACTTACTTAGTACTCGGTGTGTGTGTGTGTGTGTGTGTGTGTGTGTGTGTGTGTGTATGTGCACACATGTGTCACACATGATGTGTGCTACAGTATATATGTTATAGCTCTAGAGACGCAGAGACAGAGACATATTTATTTAAAATCATCCTAGCACGTAGGCCTATAGACAACGGCGTCAACTCCGCGGGTGCGCAAGAGCCGAAGCACCCGCTGGCAAAATAATAAGCCAATAATAATAAGTTGCGGGGCGGGTGCCTTAAAATATATAGGCTACTCTAAGGTGGGCACCCACTGTCGTTATAGGAACCTTCTGCCCTTGCCTATAGAGCCAATGAACGGAGCGCATCTCTCTCTCTCTCTCTCCCCATCTGCCGTGCACATGCACTTTTAGGCCTATACTCTGTCTGAGTGCGATTATTTTAATAAAGTACTTGTAGTCTATATTATCCGCCTAAGGCGAGTCATTGAGACACAGACAGACAGACCTGTCAATGCGCTATATGAGCGTGGTGAGCTTTGATGATCGGCTAAATTAATATAGCCTTGTATATTACTGGTGATGTTCTACCAGTCTGTTGTGGCCAGCGTGCTCTTCTATGCAGTGGTATGCTGGGGAGGGGGCATCAAGGCCGGTGAGCTCAACAGGCTCAATAAAATTATAAAGAAGGCCAGCTCTGTTGTTGGCCTCCGAATGGAGAGCCTGCAGTCAGTCGCGGAGAGGAGGATCGGGGTTAAACTGGACTCCATGCGGGCAAATCCCTCCCACCCCTTCAATGAGGTGCTGCGGGATAGGACGAGCACCTTCAGCCGTAGGCTCACACTCCCCCTGATGCGCACGGAACGCTACAGACTCTCTTTCATGCCAACTGCCATCAGACTTTTTAATGCAAAGGCATAAGAACTGCCCCCCCCCCCCCCCCCCCAAAATGGCATATGGTCCTTGGTTGTCTGACTCTGGTCTTGTGTGATATGTCATTTGTGTCTGTTCTGTGTTGCTCTGTCTGTCCAGTAGTTTTTAGCTTTTTAGTTTCTATGCACTCTATGCTGTTGTAACACTTAAATTTCCCCTCGGGGATTAATAAAGTATATCTCATCTCTCTCATCTCATAAATGAATATGTCCTTGTAGGTTATCTATTGTGTTGGCCCCCCCCAGAAGGACGATCGTAATCACATTGCCTTGCGCTGTGCGTAAAATAGTATTTTTTTCAGTATGAGGCTATACGCAGCTTCTACACAAAGTGCAAAGGGACCCCCCCCCCCCAAGGGTCCACATGGGGTGGGGGGAGGGGGAGGCACACGGATAGGAGCACAAGCGCTCAGACTGTATAGGTGCGAGAATATAGTTGCACACATGGCTACACACACACACACACACACACACACACACACACACTCACTCACTCTCGTCGCTCCTATGCGGACCTCCGTGATCACCCAAGGGTCCCCCAGGGACCCCCCCAGGGGTTCACAGACGAGGGTCGGGCCATCCCTCCACGGAACCGGACCGGCGAGGCGCACGCGGTGGTGTAAAAAGGCCTGCTGCCCTGCAGGTTCTCCACGGGGAAAGGCAGCATGCACCCTTTTGACGTATTAATTAATACGGCACGAGTTGTAATAAGCCAACGAAAAATAAACCGTCGAGGCGAATTATTATCAAACCGCCGCGACCTATAATAAAATACGTCGCGAACGCCGACGGATTCATATATAGCCCCGACGAAATAAAGTGTTGGGGCGAATTATTAAACCGTTGGGACAAATTCATATTTAAACAGCGACCTATTGAATACTAAGCCACGACGGAAGATAATACGCTGGGACCTACGTCTCCGCCCCGAAAGGATTTCGCTGTCTCTCGCCTGCTAATGAGAGAGAGATAGAGCGGAGAGGAGGGGGGGGGGGGGGGGGGGGGAGGGAGAGAGGAGGAGTTGCACCACTCAGTTCACACGGGTGTGATTTTTTATAATTGACTGACTATAGCCCTATGTAATACTGTAATACAGCTTTGCATGAAACTAGTGAAAATAGCTGATGCGACACGTGAGTTTGTAGTTCTGTTATTTTTGCTATTAAAGAAATCAAATCCCCCCCCCAAATCAATTAAACTAATCGAATACATCAATAAATTTGATGAAGCGTTAAACCCCACGACATGCAGGCAGACTGTGGTCCTGTCTCACCAGCAGCTATGACTGGTTCTCTCATCAACTCTCTGGTGATTGGACACAGGAACTCATCGGGGATGCCTGAGCACAGTGATGCACCTTTCAACTCCTCCACCTTCCTCAGCACCTTGCTGCGTAACCCCACTGACTCTACACACACACACACACACACACACACACACACACACACACACACACACACAGGGAACATGACAGAGAAGAGGATACCAAAATGTTAAAATACTTTGTTGTACAATTTACATTTTAGGCATTTAGCAGATACTTCTATCCAGAGAGACTTAGAAAGTACAAGTCCAATATTATTTTGGGTCCATTTTTGGCACAGAACCTGACTGTTGTAGAAACATGGCAGTGTTTGCCACAGACACACAAATGCGCACTGGGTTTCTCAGAGTCATGAAGTAGAAGCCAGTTTTCAGTCTGAGGCAGACGAAACAAAACTTTAGTTTACATCTGAGACAAAACTCTGGACAACTCCAGAAACAGCAGTGAGATGGCATGCTGTCACAACAGCCCCCACAATGCAACATCACTACTCTGATTGAACACAGGAATGAGTGAACGCACTCACTTCCAGGAAGAAAATACATGACAGGGGGATGGAAATGACAGAACTGCTGGCAACTACTAGCCAAGCTGTCGTCAACAAAATGCCTTATGTGTTTTAGGAAAGCATCCTAAAGTTTCCCTCCCAGCTAAACCCCTAAAATCTAAATTTCAGTCTGACAGAATTATCACCGATGGCGTATTTGCAAAGCCATTTTATATGTTATGGAAAATACCATTTTGGGGCTGGGTTACATAACCAATACAGTAGTTTGCGCTCTTAAAGCAGATTAAAGTCAATAATGCTGAAACTTAAAAGCTTAATGCCATTATAGGACAACCTAATATTATGTAAGCTTACAGACTAAAGGTCCATCCACACCAAGCACTACAAATATACTATTATTATTTGGGGCAGCGGTGGCTGAACGGTTTGCGGAGCGGTCTTGATATCGGAAGGTCGCTAGTTTGTATCCCCGGACCGGCACGTCAAAATTACCACCGCTGAAGTGCCCTTGGACAAGGCATTGAACCCCTACCATGAAATGTTCTATGAGCAGGGCCTGGCTGTAAACAAGTTCTTGAGCTTAGTCCAGTTACCCTGGGTAAACATAGTACCAGAGCTGCCAACCTGCACACATTTTGTGTACCAACCACGCAATTCTAGGTGTCTATACGCCTAGAATTGCGTGGTTGGTACACAAAATGTGTGCAGGTTGGCAGCTCTGTAGTACCTTTCCTTTCCTTACCAGTGTCTTCATTCAAGTTGTGGTACAAGTTGTGGTACTGTGTTCCTTTATTTTCTCAGCCATAACCTTCAGTCAACTAAAGTGCTTTACAGAGTCGGACATAATCGACACAAGAAGCACTACGCAACGCAGGGTGAGAGAAATGTCCTCCCTTGCATCAGCTCTCCGTCGGTCTTGGAGTGAATCCCAATCCAACGCAGCACAAATGACGCAAGCATTGATTCTTGACGCAAGCAGAGCAAAAGTACCCCTGGCGACGTTGGCAGCAGAGAGCAAGAAGGCTAAGTAACCATAGCACAAATAATTTATACATTTTGGACAAACCATACCTGAGCCAGGATTAGTGTGCGTACATTATAACACTGCGTTTACATGTCTCATGCTGTATTACAGGTATAGTAAACTGTAAAGATGTGACGGTTTCCGGTTCAACCGGAACGATCCGGTTTTATCTAGTAAACCGGATTAATTTATTTAAACCGACCGAACCGTATTTTTATGTTTGCCGACGGAAGCGGTCGCAACGCTCGCAGCGGTGCTCAGGCTCACTGCTGGCTGCCTGTTGTAGCCTGCAGAGCGGCCAGCAGCCCAGCACACACACACCAGGTGTCAGGTTTCAAGTGAATGGGGGCAGGGGGGTGGAGCTGGGTGGACCACGCAGTGTTGTTTGTTTACAATAAAGTTTCAATAGTCACTGTACAATAATTTAAAACAGTTGTCATGTTGCACACAATCAATTTGGTCATAGCAGCCGCCTGTAGAAACCCCTCTCTTCCCCAAGCAGCAGCCCACAGTTCCCGCACCGTGAGACCGCACAGTGAAAATGCTATAGCATTGCAAGAAGCTAAGGCTTAGCTGCTAAGCTAACACAACACCAGCCACGGTGGTGGTGATGTTAGCTAACTTAGCTAATAGCTTAGCGTAGCTTGCTGCTGCTTGGCAGTTCCTTCATCTCTGCCTGTAATTTCTTATTTTGTTACCCTGACACCGGCGCTGCAAAAACAGACAGATCTACAAGCTCTACAATCTCAACTACAATCTCAACTCTTAAACTCCAGCTAGTCCCACTCCGCTTAACTCCAGGCTGCATGAACAGTGCTCGAGCGCTCAGTTTTCTGCCCCCTCAATGTCGCAAATCTGGGAGTCTTAAACTTCAATGGCTCTTCTGCACCGCGCAGCAGCCAGCAGTAGCTTTGCGTTAGTCAAAACTAAACAGACAGCGAGACGAGCATGTCGACCGTAGCAATGAATGGAGAGACCCATTTGCAATGTTTAAATCCATTATTGGCCTGGAGAAAGTTACAGCCGCGCTGCCTCCTCCTCCTCCCTGGCACATTAGCCATGTGCTATATGACGTTTTGTTTACCCTGCGACAGGGGAGAGGGGTTTCTCGTCAGCGAAAAGTCAAGCGGCCAGTGGCTTTAAACAGTAGGTACAGTTGCTCACATTTGGACTGGACACTGGACACGACAGCGATATGTTTTGGACTCTCATGGACCCTATATAGCTGGCCTGGTGCAGATGCATCACGATGCGTTAATTGTTTAATACAAATACAATGCTTAAAGAATTGATCCCAAGTAGGCAAGAAAACACTATGGCTTGTTTCCATTTGTGTGAGCATTGAGAAATAAAGACAAATGTGTTAAATCTGTCACTTTGTTGTCCAAATTATGGTCATTACACCGCTATGGAAAAAAACGAAAATGACTCAAGTGCGCCCTCCAGTGGCCAAAGTCGGTTTTACCGTTTCGGTCGATTTTTTATTCAATATCGACCCGGTTTTGTAATTTTCAAACATCACATCGTCACATCCTTAGTAAACTGTGATCTTTGTCTTCCTCACCTATGTGTAGCTCTGAGGCCAACATGTCTTTGGTCAGACAAAGCAGTTCTGTTCCGTCTATGTTGTTTCTTCGGAATGTGTCCACCAGTTCCTTCAAGCCCTCCTCTACCAACCAGGCTGACACGTCCTCATCTGACCAGTCACTGACCAACAGCTTGGAGTGGCCTGCTAACGTTCTCCCTTTGACCACAAAACACATGGGAAAACGCAAATCTGTCAGCAAGAACCTCTCCATAGTTCATCCTACCCTGTTTTTTATTTTGGGTGGTGGGGGGGGGTCGCCAAATTATTTCGCCAAATTATTTGGGTGGGGGTGGGAGGGGGGTCGACAAATGATTAAACAATATCTGAAATTAAGAGTTTACATAATACATGCATACATTTCCTTAATGATTGTATCTGGTTTCTGTATTCATTTATGATATTCTTTCTCTATTATTAAGGTTATTTTTGCAGTACTTTCCGGGGGTCCCCAGCCAAAAACGTTGAGAACCCCTGATCTACAGTATGATCAGTCTGTGCAAGTAGTCGTCACTTCAAGAGCTTGCGACTACATAATAACTACATTGGAACAGTGTTTTCCCCCCATTTCTTGAAAAGTAACAGTTTAGCTTTAGCACATACAAGGTTTCAGGTGGAGCGAAATGCCTTCACGACGGACGACGTACGTCGCGACGTATATTTTTCCGTCGCAACGTATATTCGAGTACGTCCTGGCGTAAATATCAATTCGTCCCGGCAGAACGGACTCGTCGCGGCTATATCTACCCGTTTGCGACGTAATATGTTGGCTATTATTTTCCGTCGCGCCAGAACGGGACTCGTCGCAGCTATATCTACCCGTTGTGGCGTGAGCTGGACTCGTCACGGCAGAACGTGACTCGTCGCGACTATATCTACCCGTTTGCGACGTGCGCCTCGCCGGTCCGGTCTCCAGGCGAGCCTGCGTCCTTCATATATTTTTTTTTCTGCTCTCGTTGGACTTAACTTTAAAAGTCCAATGGAACACCTCTTTGTAACGGGTCGCTGTAGTATAGTGGTCTAATTCCTCGCCTCTCTATTCTTTTTTGCTGAGGACGCTGGTTCAATTCCCGCTCGCGGCAAACCAAAATTATTATATTTTAGACAGACAGACAGACAGACAGACAGACTGCCTGTCTGCCTGCCTAATGTATTGTAAATAATGTATTCATTCCATACGGCTATTTTTTTTTAATATACAAGCTCGTATCGCGCCACTCGGTGGCGCGCTATGAGCTTGTAGATCTGCTATTTTTCAATAGCTAACCGCTGGACTACAGCGGCCATATACGTTTACAAAGAAGTGTTTCATTGGACTTATAAAGACAATAGCACCCAGCTGCAGTCTCGCAAGGGGAGGACCGGAAGTGCTTTTATTTCCGGCTTCCCACGTGCACAAGCGCACATTACACGCACGCGAAATATAATGCGCGTGCACTTGCTGGTGCGCGCTTAAATGCCGGGTGTATATAGTACCATCTGTGCTTAAACATAATTACGTGGTCGGTTTGGAAAAGTTTGAAGTAGTTTGTTGTAGGTAATATTTTAATTGAAAGCTTATTAGTTGGTGGTATAAGTGTGCATATTTGAAGAAATGCAAATCTAACAATAATAAAATGATATGCAATAATAGGCTAGGCCTATATGGTCGATTATAACATAATGATATCAAGGCATTTAAGTAATGTAATAAGTTGCTATAACCCCGTACCCCTGTCCCACACACACCATGTCCAGACCATAGATCACAGACACACGACCATATGCATTTAATTTACTATGAAAACCTGCATTTCCCGTCAGTCAGTCAGTAAGTGTGTCATGTCACGCCTCGTGTCATGCCTCCATATATGGTCACGCCTCATGACACGTCACACCGCCATATATGGCCGTTTCCATATGATATAAGATCCCGACACTGACCTCATCAAACCCTGGATAGCCATACATTGAAAAGACTGGATCATCACCTAGATCTCCATATATGGAGCTGAGGCGGCCAGCAACTCTACATCTGACCTCATAATGTAATAATCAGCTCATAATGTAATTAAAAGACGAGCACATAACTTAATAGATTTTTCTATAATGTAATAATGTGTTACATTAAGAATCTCCACATAGGCGACTCATACTGTAATAAAACTTCATAATGCAATAATGTCTTTATAATGTATGAGCTGATTATTACATATTGCATTATATTTCGCGTGCGTGTATGTGCGCTTGTGCACGTGGAAGCCGGAAATAAAAGCACTTCCGGTCCCTCCCCTTGCGAGACTGCAGCTGGGCGCTATTGTCTTTATAAGTCCAATGAAACACTTCTTTGTAACGTATGGCCGCTGTAGTCCAGCGGTTTAATCACTCGCCTCTCAATGTTTTGGTGCTGACGACGCTGGTTCGAATCGCGCGAAAGACAAAAGTTTTTATATTAAAAAAAAATAGCCGTATGGAATGAATACATTATTTACAATACATTAGGCAGGCAGACAGGCAGTCTGTCTGTCTGTCTGTCTGTCTGTCTAAAATATAATAATTTTGGTTTGCCGCGAGCGGGAATTGAACCAGCGTCCTCAGCAAAAAAGAATAGAGAGGCGAGGAATTAGACCACTATACTACAGCGACCCGTTACAAAGAGGTGTTCCATTGGACTTTTAAAGTTAAGTCCAACGAGAGCAGAAAAAAAAATATATGAAGGACGCAGGCTCGCCTGGAGACCGGACCGGCGAGGCGCACGTCGCAAACGGGTAGATATAGTCGCGACGAGTCACGTTCTGCCGTGACGAGTCCAGCTCACGCCACAACGGGTAGATATAGCTGCGACGAGTCCCGTTCTGGCGCGACGGAAAATAATAGCCAACATATTACGTCGCAAACGGGTAGATATAGCCGCGACGAGTCCGTTCTGCCGGGACGAATTGATATTTACGCCAGGACGTACTCGAATATACGTTGCGACGGAAAAATATACGTCGCGACGTACGTCGTCCGCCGTGAAGGCATTTCGCTGTCTCTCCAAGGTTTCCATCCCGACAACATTTTAATCATGTCTAAATCAGTGTCAGTTTGGAAGAAAGCCAAACAGCCTTCATGCGAGATGAATTTTGGAATCTTGCCAATTGGGTTAACATTGACTTGACACTGAATTATGAGTTCCTAACATGGGTTTAATCAAGTAGGAAGTAAGGTCAACACACTACAGACGGAAATAAATGTTTAAATTATCAATTGAATGGCGGCTTAGTATCTGGCAAATTAGGTGTATTGTCTCATGATGTTGATACATATAGTGCAGTATAATAAAATAATGTAGAAGTGTCCTACCTTCACTTGAGATAACAGTCCCTTCCTCTGTGAAAACAGAAATAGGCAAATTTGAAAATGACAGATCAAATGAGATGCATATGCAATAGGACATAACTATGTTGCTTCCTATAATAGTGCCTCGTCAAGAAGTTATATGCATTTTTACATCTTACAGCTTGTACACAACACATTATTGCGACCAAAGGCCGCAGTTAACTATGGAATCATGCATTTCCCGTCAGTGTGTTGGGCACCTGTGTGTGTCGGGCACCATATGGTGCCCAGGTCTAGTGACAACATGTGACATTATCAGTAAATGCGACCTGCTGTCGCCCATATATGGAGATCCCTGATGTCATCAATATTGGCCAGCAACTCTACATCTGACCTCAAACCCTTAGATCTCCATATATGTGACCAGATTTGACTGAGAGCCTGCCATCGCGCAAATTCCAGCTTTTCACCAGAGGAGAAAAACTTGCACAAGCAGACTCTTCACATACTCTGAAATAAGTGTCAGAGCTGAAATCGACATGTAAATATGAAATAAATGCTTAAACATGTAGCTAGGTGTAATGTTAGAGACCACAGAAGTGAAACTTTCAAGCCCGTTTTCTCAACTCGCTGTTCTGACATTCCATATGTTGACCTGACCCCCATGGCAAAGCGCCAGCGCTCGCCCATCAGTCTTCCGTCAACGAGGCGAATGCGTGCTGGCCCTCAGGCGTCTTACTGGTGAATTATGTACTGAGTTTTATGCGTTAGTATATACTATACTATGTTGTATTGTATACTATATATTGTATATCACATTGCATACATTCCATAGAACACTATAATGTATTAATCATCATACAGTATTTATTATCCCAAAAATACTAAATCATTAAAAAAATACTAAGTTACCTATACCAAACTATGTATGTTTACATTGAGTTTACATTCTGTTTACAGTCGAAAGGAAATGTAAGAATCCAAGGGTAGGGCTCGACAAGTTTTTTTCAACCAAGGTTCATGTTTTAGGTTGCTAATAGAGAAAGTAAAAGATGAGTTCGTTTTAGAGATATCAGCTGTTTTTGACAGGGGGCGGGGCATTCGAACATGGGGATAAATATGTCTTTTCTACAAAATGTTATAGCGATTTTATTTATTTATTATTTACTAGTCCTACTAGACCCCAGGAAATTACATCTGGCCACAAAAGATCACAGTGAAGGGGGTGACAACCTGACATGTTGAGCCATACAACACAGTATGGCAGCCCCCTATAGTACCACCCTTCACATTCAGAAGATCGTGCCTTAATCGGAGAGGCAGGGGCGGTATTGCAGTCGCACTGTTGTGACGAAAAGAGAGTTGAGCCAGAAGGCAAAGCTCTCCGTCTACCGAGCAATCTTCGTTCCTACTCTCACCTATGGTCATGAAGTGTGGGTCATGACCGAAAGAATAAGGTCGCGAATACAAGCGGCCGAAATGAGTTTTCTTCAGCGGGTGGCTGGCATCTCCCTTAGAGATAGGGAGAGAAGTTCAGTCACACGAGAGAGACTCGTGGTAGAACCGCTGCTCCTTCCCCTGGAAAGGAGCCAGCTGAGGTGGTTCGGGCATCTGGTTAGGATGCCTCTCGGGCGCCTCCCTAGGGAGGTCCTTGACGCACGTCCCACTAGGAGAAGACCCGGGGCAACCATGTAGAGTCTGTGGGGGCCACAGGGCTGCAGCCCCCATGAAGACTCCCAGGGCCCCTTTAGGCCCCCATGAAGATTTTCGTGGACATTTTACATTTACATTAGCCTACAGATTTCTGGGAATTCCGAACATTTTGGACCTCTCGGCCGGCAATCTGAGAATCCCACCGTCAAATATTCGGGAAAACAGCGCCTCCCCTGTTGTTCCTCAACTGTTGCGAGGCAACAGTCTGTCTTGACAGACTACTCCGCCGGCCGTCCACGAGGTGTTAAAAAGTACTCAAATGCTAATCGGGTTTCTTTTGTTTTCACCTAGCCAGATGTCCACAACATCAAAGCGTGTCAGAATTTCATGGTAGTTGTTCTTGAGTCGTGACATAATAACACTGATCAAGAATTCACCAAATGACCAAAGAGACTCGCCTGGTTCAAGCCTCAAGGAGCACCAGGATGAAAATGCCCCGTCTTTGAAACATTTGCGTGCACAAAAAAGTGATTCAGCGTCTCTCTCTCTCCCCTGAGTGACCGGCTGCCGCCACCGCGCAATCAATCAATCAATCACTCCGCACCCCCAGCAACCCCTCTCACTTTCCCCCTCTCTCTCTCTCTCCCCCTCCCTCCGTAAGTCCGTATCTCTCTCCCTCTCTCTCTCATTTCCAGTGGTTCCTATGCTATAGTTTCTTCGAATATATCTAATTACTATTGATAATTGAAAATGTTGAAAGAATTTAAATCTTTACTGTTGAACATTGCATGCTGAAATGTTGAAACAAGATGAGTGAATCATGTGTTCTGAAATCGTACCGCTCTGTTTATTACCAATCTGTAAATAAAAGTAACAGCGAAAACAACTTCTTTTTTCCCCCGCTGCGGCGGCGGGGGGGGGGGGGGTGCGGGGAGGCGGGGCTGCAGGGGGGGGGGGGGGGGAACGGGCCCCCTTGAGGATTGATCAAACTCTTCGGCTCTGCCGAGGGGCAGACCATGGCGCAGTTGGAGGAAACACATCGACTCACTGGCCTTAGAACGTCTCGGAATCCCCCAGGAGGAAGTCAATAATGTTGCTCTGGAGAGGGAAGTCTGGAGCACTCTGGTGGAGCCGTTGCCCCCGCGACCCGACTACGGATAAGCGGTTGAAGATGGATGGATGGATGGACAAAGTACCTTTCTGAACACACAAAGTATCACGAGACTTCCCACTGTTTCCTGTCTGGCAGCCGAATATCGTGATACTTCGGAGCCAGAAACGATACCTGCTGCTGTTTAGATCCTCAGATAAAATGATATACTGTGCACTCTGTGCACATCGAAAAGTAAGTGATTAGAAAACAACCTGTGATATGTCTTCTGTTATTTTCCAGAAGTGATTACTTTACAAAAGGTCTCAATAGTTCATAAATAATGTTTGTTATGAGCTGGTGCAGCCGGCTCCATTCACTGCCATGTATTCATTGCACTTCCAGTGAGTTTGGCTCCCATGAAAGTGTCCATGAAAGTGTCATGGTGCAGCCCAGACCACTTCTCTTCCTTCTCAGAGCTTCCTTGAGCAGAACTGGGAAGGATAGCATGTTCCTCTGCATGCACCCTTCTCCCTTTGTTTATATTGTGTTTAGTTTCCAAGTTGGCCGCAGCACCAGGAGGGGGTGGGGCGGAGGTGAGCGGGTGGGGTCGACCCTATGCCCTTACTAGGCTGCATCAAGACACTTGCCTTGTGTCTGACACCTGACTTGTGTCTGAACACAGCTTTGATGGATGTGTTCTGCCCCCCCCTCCCCCCATCAAACAAAATGTTTGGTCAAACAATGGGCTTCCATTGGAAATGCATTGGAGCGGCCATTAAACACAGACACAAGACAAACGCAAGACGGGTGTCTTGAATTTGTGAATGCAGCCCAGTAAGGGCATAGGGTCGACCCCACCCGCTCACCTCCGCCCCACCCCCTCCTGGTGCTGCGGCCATCTTGGAAACTAAACAATATAAAAAAAGGGAGAAGGGTGAGGCCAAGAAAGGCCCTTATTACACCCTCTCAGTGAAACTCAGCAATATCTGCTGATAAGAAGTTAAGAAGCGGCTGGTGACACCATGGTTATCGGAGGAGACATGTGGTTGTCTACACCAGTGGTTCCCAAAGGTTTTAGCTCATGACCCCAAAAAAATAGAAGAAATTAGACTCTTTGCCCGGGACCCAAACTAGTGAAAATAGCAGAACTACAAGCACACCACATTTAGCTTAGCAGAAGTTCGCACTTCGCACCACGTTGCATTTGATTTCTAATTTATGGAATTTCTTAGATTCTTCATGAAATTACTATCAAAATCATTGCATTTTGTTTTAAAATCATGAAAATATTTGCCTTTTTGGGAAAATATTTTGAAATAATAAAAACTAAATGTAAAAAACAAGAAAATAAAGGAACTCATAAAAATGTGTCCACGACCGACAAATGGGTCCAGACCCAGTGTTTGGGAACCGGTGGTCACTCTACACTCTCCACCGTCCCCAGACCAAACAGTGCCTGGCAGTGACACACGGACTACACAAACATGAGAGGAACTTTATTATTTATTATCTCAGATTATTTCCTGCATTAATAGCATCAGATGCAGATAATAGAGAAAACTCACCAGGTAAATACTTCCCTTCTTTCCCACAGACAAGATGAAGAAGGTAGACACAAAGAAAAACATATTACAGTAGTAATAACAGTACAGAAGGCAAAGCTATGTCTTGTGTGTGTGTGTGTGTGTGTGTGTGTGTGTGTGTGTGTGTGTGTGTGTGTGTGTGTGTGTGTGTGTGTGTGTGTGTGCGTGCGCTCACCATTGCAGCCATCCTCCAGCCTCCAGATGTTTACGGTCTTGTCCATGGATCCAGTAGCGATCAACGCTGATGTAGGAGAGAAAGCGCATGCCGTCACGTACCTGTGGCAACAATGGGAACATTGTCACATCAACAGCAATGATTTCAAATAGATCATTACATTTCCACATCAATGCAGTCGATAAGACATGTCTACTATCAGTCACGCTGTTATTTACGATTATATTTTCAAAATATAATAAGACCGCTGATTTCATGTTGTGATCATAACAGAGCACCGAAGTCTGACGTCAATATCGGTAGAGGGCGCCAAGTCCACACTATTCATGTACTTTTTATTTGTATTGTAATCCCCATAGGGGGATTTTAGATCACCTCATAAAAGAACAGTGTTTGAAAAATAATTAAATAAACAAATCATCCAGGCCATTTCACTCATATGGATATGAAGAATCAAATGACTGAGAGAAAACGCTTTTGTTACTGCTGCTGAATTAGTTACATTTTCGCTAGAAACAGACTACATGACATATGACTGACTGACTGTCGTAAACGATACAGACACACCTCCCCGACAATTTCGCAGAGACAGTTTGTTTATTTTTGGACCACAATTCATTATGAGACGATTTTAAGATGAGCCCATGTTATTCTCCATAGAGAAATAACTTCCTTGAACCAGGGTAAGAACAGTGACGTCAGGACTTCAGCGCTCTATGATGGATCCTATTTACCTTTGGTGTTGGTTCAGTGTGTGAAGCACAACAGCATTCTCCTGAAAACATAATGTTGAAGTCCATTGAAACTCAAAAGCAAGCCAGTTTATATTATAGTTTACAGACCACACAAGTAACGTGCTCATTTAGTTGTTAACCATTTCCAAGTCAGAAAATAGAGAAGAAAGGTACTTACAGCATCATAGATTTTAACTGTTTTATCCACAGAGCTGAAAATGAAGAAGAAATGTTTGATTTGAAAACAAATGTCTGCAAGGTTACAATCTGCTCCAGCTACATGTACAGTATTACACAGCCAGTTGAACTCTCTCTAACCCTGTATACATTTTATTCTCAGAGTTAAATTGACACCCATGATTGTAGGATTTGCAGACTTTACACTTGAAATGAAAGATGAACCCAAAATGATGGGGAAGGTCTCCCCCCTGTGGTTGACTGCAGTACTGAACATTCATATTAAAGGGATTGTAGCCTGAGCTAACGCTAGACATTTCTGGCCTAGATGGGAGGGTCGCGGCTCAGAAAAACGCGCACCCTGATTGGATCTCATCGATCTGTCCGTCACCCCCGGCCCCTCCTCTCCCCCCTAGTGCAGCGCTACGTCACATAATTTGGAGCGACGCCCACCCGGAAGGGTTGACTCCCACTTTTAGACCAGAGCGGCCAATGCGTTCCTCCAGGCTTTCAATTTTTGCACCAACAAAGTGAAAGCCTGGTACCGAGGCTAAAGGGATTGTGACATAAAAAAAAAGGTTTTGGAATTGTTCTTATTTTTTTTTTGTTTTCTAATCTCAATTGCACCCAAAAAACATGAACTTTTAACATTCAGTAGATTTTCTGTGATCTGGGGTTTTCTGGCTCAAACAGGTGCTCTGATTTGCCGGCAGTAAGTGACATCACTTACTGCAAATCCCATATATGTCAATGGGATTTGCCAGCAGATGTCACTGTTTCACTGTGTTGCCTGTTTTCATTGTAAAAATCCACTAAATGTTCAAAGTTCAGGTTTTTTGGGTGTAATTGAGGTCATAAAACCTAAAAGAAAAAAGAAAAAGAAAAAGAAATGAAAATTAATGTCATAAAACCTTTAAAGTAGGGATCATCATTTTTAAGGGAAGATCTCTTTGGAAGGTCACTTTAAAATCAAGATTATTTCGGAGGCCTTTCTGGCGACTGAACAGACCCAAGATGAACGTCACCTATGTTGAAATGTCTTACCCTGACACAAGCAGCTGTCCATCTGAGGAGTAGGAACAGGACAGGACCGGAGCTGTCTGGCTGGTTAGAGTATGTAGGAGCTTCATCTTCCAGCCTGAAAGTGTCAATGAATCAATCAATTAAGCATTAATCAATTACATTAATTGTGGCACATGAATAGTTGACATAATGAATGATGATGAGAAACATGAGAATGAGATGATAAAAGACTTTTGATAATGAGATAGAAAGATGAGAGAAATGTGAAAGGGGAAAAATGGTAACAATGAGAAATAAGACAAAGGGGTGTTGTGATGGGAGACAGAGACAATAATGATAGAGTCCTAGAGAGCGAGAGAGTGAAAGAGAAGCTCACTGTAAAATCTGTCAAAATACAAGATAGATCACTGTACCAGAGTCTGTTTTATTTACGGCCCAGATCTTCAGTTGGCTGTCCTGTCCACAGGATGCTAGATGAAACTGCACCACTTGACTACCTGAAATGTAAAAACATGTTCAATTAAAAAAAAAAATCTGTGTGTAGGTTCAAGTTACATAACTGTGGGTTAGAGTCACATTTACTGCCAGCATGTTTCAGTCCCCCTGGTTGTGAGGTTTTCATCCCCATATCTTAGTTTATTTATCTTCTAAATGCCTTTACATGTAGTTGTATGCATTATGTAAAGGACTTTGAATTGCCATCCTAATTTGGAATATTCCTATCAATGTCATCGCTATCATTATTAAAATCATGTTGCTTCTCACCACTGAGGATTTCGGGAGCAAATGCACAGCAGGTAACCCCCAGGTCATGGGCATTCTTCTCTGCATGAAGCTGGGTCATTTTGAGGTCCCACAGGCGGAGGTCCCCATATGTGGACCCAGTCATGAACAGCTGCCCACAGGGACTGAAGGAACAGGCTACCATCGTAGTGTCATCCACTGCCGCAGTCCTTCAGACAAACAAGCCAATACATGGGATGTTGTTAACCCATTCTGACCTGAGATCAGATTCTAAAATGACAGTTTTCTGAAAAAGCTATGTTTCTAAACTTTCTATGTCAGTCGTTCTTCGATTTTTCAAAAATAGCAGATCTACAAGCTCGTAGCGCGCTATGAGCTTGTAGATCTGCTATTTTTAAATAGCTAAAGCATAACGTAATGCTAACACCAAAAGGGGTTCCCGCCTAAAATGGGACACCTTCAATTTTGGGCTGCATGTCGTAGGCAAACATCGCTAAACGTTACAACATTTTCTAAATGTAAAATAAATAGCAGATCTAATGTGGGCACGTCACTGTGGCCTTATAGGTCCGCTATTTTATCTACTTTTGCGCTACACTGTTATATACTGTAGGAAAATAAATACTCAACAGATTGTTATAATTCCAAGTGATCTATAATCTGTGAAGTTTATATTTTCATTTGGGTGTAAGTAATGTTTTTATATGACTATTTAATGTCCACTGAGCTGTGGTGCGCTTGCCTACACTCTCTCAATGAAGTGAAGAAAACTCGCCAGAATGTGAAGAAGAGTCGCCCCGGGTAAAAGTGGCGAATCTTCTTGTTACCCTATAGGGGTCCTCCGTAGGGCTGGGTGCAATAACCGCAAAACCGCCATACCGCCGGTATATAACGCATACCGCGGTTTAAAAAAAAAATATATATATATATATATATTTTTTTAATGAAATGAAAAGTGTATCATAATAAACAGTGACGCTCAGTCAGTCTAATCATGCCAGCAACACCAGAGGGAGTTCAAAAAACCATGTGCAACCCAGATTCGGCACAAACAAGGATTGATTGATTGATTGATTGATTGATTGATTGATTAAAATATTTATTAACAGTTTGCAGAATTACACTACATTCCAAGCACAACTCAATACAAAGACTGTTAACTGTGAGTGGACACTTGTTTACAAGAGGGTCCACCTAAATTAATTTCACTCCTATGCCACAAAAATGTGGAACGCCCTACCAACTGTCATTAAGATGTAAATCCCTTGACTCCACCCACCCCTTTCCCCCCTCACTGTATACGTTTTCCCCCTTTTTACCTCCTTTATGATGATTTCCTGTTTTTGGCTTTATAGAAGTGCATAGTGTACAAAATGATATGATGAATTGAAAATGGTGGACCCTCTTGTAAACAAGTGTAATGCTTTATGGCAGGGGTATTCAATTAGATTAGGCCTCCTATGTGACACAGACCGAGTAGAAAAAAACATGCCATTTTATCATGATTATTAGTGAGGACCTATTATATGAAGATAGGTTCAAAAGTGGTCCTTTAATGATTACCGTCATTATGGTAATCTCACAATTAATATCGCACACACAATATCTGTAACTTTTATTAGCCCTCTTATTATTCCCATTATTATTTTTTGGGGGGGGGGGGGGGGGGGGGGGGGGGGGGCGGTAATAACCGCCATACCGGCAATAACCGCGGTAATACAAATCCCATACCGCCCCAGCCCTAGTCCTCCTTTGAGAACCACTGCTGTAGCTCATAAAATGGTTAAAAATGAATTCCTGCTTAAATCAGAATTTGCTGTCAAAATTAACACTGCTTCACCTGAGCAGCGTTCTAGATGTGAAATCCCATAAAGCCAAGGAACCATCAGAGGCACCAGAGACCAGGTGCTTGGAGTCAGGCGAGAACGCACAGATCCTCACGGGGCTACGTCCAGGGTGCTCCAGGACATGTTCTATCTCTCCCGTTGCCATCGACCAGATGACCAGAGTTGCATCCGTTGAACAGGAGGCAAGAAATTGACCGCAAGCACTGAAGCAACAGCAATGAACGCCATAGCCATGCCCTGATAGTGGCGAGTAGGGCAATTCTGAAAAGTCCTCTGTCTTATAAACTCTGAGGGTTTTGTCTCCGGAACAGGTGGCCAATAGTGTTGCAGAGAAAGTACACCAGTTGACATCATCACGGTGGTCTTTCAAGGTGCAAATCAGAGACACCATTTGGAACAGCGATCCTGTGGATAAAATGACATACAACTTTGAAATGAAGATCATTACTTTACTTGTCACTACATGCCTCCCGAGTCCCTCAACAGCTACTTGGCTCATTCAGTAAGATTATCGTTGTAAGGCTATATAAGGATATAATAGGATATAATCCTAGCCTCCTAGAATTATATTAATTGCAATTATTGCTATAATCCTATAAAGAGGCTATAAAAACAGGTAATAAAATAATGAAGAAGAAGAAGAAGAAGAAGAAGGCATGATGGGGAGAAAATAAAAGGAATGGATCAATGGATCGATACTGCAAAGTATGCATGTATTCCAGTAGCCTAGCCGCAATTTGCAACTCTAGATTTTTTTTACAATGGGTTGAATCTAGAGTTGCAACAAGCTCCATCCACTTCCTATTCATCTTTTTTGGTTTGTGATCTGCTTGTCTTAAATTACGTTTAACTCACCAACATTGCAGCTGCAGTCCAAGCTTGAATTATCCTCTTTCAATCTGCCGAGCTTGTTTTTCATAAAAATCCCCCGTAGACATGTTATGAGTTACTTTCTGTCCAAAATATTCCAAGAGTTCACATTCCGAGCTGCCATTTTGTATTTTTGCAACGTGCCGTAAAACAAGACGTGAGGGGGAGCGCTTGTTTAATAGAAGGCTGTGCGTGACCGGGCGTCGCACTGCGTCGGCCTCTTCTTTGGGTGTCTTACCTGCGCAGGTAAGATTCTATTAAACAAGCGCTCCCCCTCACGTCTTGTTTTACGGCACGTTGCAAAAATACAAAATGGCAGCTCGGAATGTGAACTCTTGGAATATTTTGGACAGAAAGTAACTCATAACATGTCTACGGGGGATTTTTATGAAAAACAAGCTCGGCAGATTGAAAGAGGATAATTCAAGCTTGGACTGCAGCTGCAATGTTGGTGAGTTTAACGTCATTTAAGACAAGCAGATCACAAACCAAAAAAGATGAATAGGAAGTGGATGGAGCTTGTTGCAACTCTAGATTCAACCCATTGTAAAAAAATCTAGAGTTGCAAATTGCGGCTATCCAGTAGCCATGGTTCACATGACGCTCAGTAGCCCTGAAACACGACTGTCATAACCATGGCTAGTATTCCAGATACAGTACAGTAGATAGACAGTATCAGTAGACACCTATAGTACTATAGACACCCATTCTATCTAATGCTTTAAAGCTGTAACGTGACAACGTCAGTGTTGTCAAGAAGTTTACTTTCGATATTAAGTGAAATTATTCTCGAATATAAAACTATAGGGGAGACGGGGGTAATGTGAGACACTTTTTACATTTGCTCCCCTGTAGGCGAGCTAAAATGATATATCAGTCAAAGTTACATATTTCCCATCCATTTGGGATGTTTCCTAAAAATGGAAATGATTAGAATGAATCCAAGACAAAGGGCAGTGAACATATGATTGTTTTAAAAAAAGTGGTCAGGTGTCTCACTTTACCCCAGGGCTGGGGTAAAGTGAGACAGACCATCAAAATCAATGGGGTAAAGTGAACCACTTATTCTTTTCACTTTAAAACTACCATAAAAACACTTGTTTTAACAGTTAGAACACTGACAGCTAGCTTGACAACCACACATTCCAAAACTAATGTCAGACTAGTAACAGAATCATGGGAATTGGTCATTAACCACATTTTCTTTCTAAACACTTGAAAGTAAGTCTGAACAGAATCAAAGACAACATTCTGTAATTCAAAATGTTTTAATTAACATTCAAATGATTAGAACACAACACACACGCACACAATTCACATCTCTACAAAAAGCAACACTTGCTAAAAGAGATAAACGTTTCTCTCGGTCGAAGTTTCCCCCCATTTAACCATTAAGACCGGGAATGTATCTGTGTCACTTTAGCATAGTAGACAGCAATTGGGTTCGGAACACTTGACCCTTAGAGCAGGCTAGTAGGGGCTCAGCACCATCAGAACCAGCTAGAACAGCTACAGCTACAACTAGGTCTACTCTACATTCCAGCCAAGGTTACAGTTTGTAAATACATCAACGATGTGATTATAATCCATTTCTAATGGATGAAGCCTTGGCCTGGAAGAGAGGTTATCAGGTGGTCTCCAAACGTCTTAGAGTGTTTCAACCCTCAACAACTACACTCTCCAGTTGGCGGGTCAGCAGTGATTTGGCCAAGTCACTGCCCCTCTCCTCCAGGCCCCCAGCTATAGACAAATCTGTGGAGGGGCGCCCCGGGCGCAGCCATCACCGAGGTGAAACCAGCTATAGCATTGGCCACACCCGGCCAACAGGGAACGCAGTGACCTGCTGGCCAGGTGCAGCAAACCAGTGCTGACCACACCCCAGCGACCAGCTCGCCCAGGGAACCCCCCGAAGATCCACCCACTGTCCTTTCTGTCATGCCTGAACCAACAGGAGGCTCCCTCGGCCTTGTGTGTTCTTGGGGGACTGCAGGCACTGAGGTCTCTAGGACTATGGTTTGCCTCATGCCTAGGGTTCTTCTACATCTCACCAGACTGTTCGTCTTTGAGTCAAAGAAGCCTTATCTGTCACTGGCATAGTTGTCGTTGAATCTGTCCTATCGAGTCTCCCTTCCTCCCCTCCTCTCGGGAGACTCTGGGGGTATTGCTTATTTGTACGTTCTGTAGCTTGCTTGGTGCCCTCTTGCGAGTGCTGCGACAGGGGTTGCTGGCCCCTGTTACCCCGCCAGTCTTTCCTGGAGGTCAGCTGTCTCTCCAGCGTCACTGACCTTCCTCGGTTGCCATCTAGACTTTCCTGGAAGTCACTGGTTTCTAAAGGTGAGGATTTGCTCTCTCTGTGTGGTTCCTCCACGCTGTTTAGGTTGTGGCAGCTTCTTCGCCACATCACATTTCAGAACATGTGCCACATCGTTTTCCTTTATAGCAAATGTGGGTCTCTCCCATGCTTTCGTGTTTCCCAGGATTCTTCTGATAATTTGTGCAATTGTGCATATATTTCTGGTGTATTATCTTCTTTTCTGCCTTGCTCTCAGCGGCTGCCTTCTCCATCTCTACAAGGGCGGTTCCACCCCAGGTTGTCTTTCTGGTGTATCTTGGCATTTTCTACAATGTTTATGACATAGAAAATAAAACATATGCAATGTAATATTAGATTAAAATATGTTTAAAACTGAACTTAACTTGTGCCTCATGGTGGGGTAATGTGAGACAGTGTCTCGCTTTACCCCAGAGCATTTGTCTCACTTTACCCCACACCCACATTTTGGTAAACAGGACCTCTTTTAGCAATACAGGCTAATCTTCAGCTAGCAGCAATCTCATGGATGTATATGATGGTAGTTCATCAACGTGTATGATTTAAGTTTTTCTACCTGAATTAATTTGCTTTGACACAACAGCTGATTATGTTGACGACAAGAAAATTTACTTTTACATGCAAAAAACATATTCTTGTGAAAAAAACATGCTTACCACAGCACAATAAGGTCCTCTCCTCCATGGCAGGTAGGAAATGGGAGGGGCTTCAACATATAATGGTCACATGACACAAATGTCTTGTGGTCATGTGATACAGGGGGTGTCTCACATTACCCAGTGTCTCACATTACCCCCGTCTCCCCTACTTACTATAGACTTATCAGAATATCAAGCATACATTGTTGGCATACAACTGTGAAATATGACAACGTAATAATAACCTATGTTAATCCTGTTTTCTGACTCACTCTGATCCTCTCCTCTGTTTACTTCCGTGGCCAGAGGTAGATGACCATGACGTCATGACGTAACGGGGAGCACGGGAGATCTTTCCTCTGTTTGTGTTTGTTAAAACAGTATAAAGGTTCAAGGAAAGATTAAGAAATTATTACAATATTTATAATGTAATCATGTAACTTGGCTATTGGTTAGGTACTGTAGTAACGTGTTATTAATTTATTATGGTAAATATGACATTCACATTAATCATGCATAATCAGCCAGGTGACGTTAGTACTCGGCGGGGTAAAACTATGACTAAAACGAGCGCACCCTAGGAAATGGTCTCCACGCTATGAGCGTAATGGGCGCGTTTGGAAATAGCGCACTGAGCGCACTGCGTAAATCTTTTCTACTCTTGGGGTGCCAGTGCCACTGCTAAACGTTACGTTACAATAGTAGCCTAAGTAGTTTTTTTATAGGGGTTTATGTGACCATAACATTAATAACCTATATAAGGCAAAAAATGTCCAAATTTCAATTATGCTTTATAAGGCATAATGAAAATGTGAAAATCTTGCCTTGTTATATGCAAGTGAAACTTGCAAGTAAAATTAAAGTGGATTCGTGGGTGTATAGACAATATTTTAGGCCAATACAAAAAACTATACCAAATTTCCCACTTGAAACAAAAGAAGCCTGTTGGCTAAGAAGCTGGCTCAATTTATGCAACTTGCATGTATGTCACTCTGACCACCAGAGGGAACTAAAACACCATAACAAACGGACTGAAACACATGACAATCAAATGAAATATGATGTGCCACACTAGGTTTTGTTTATTATTAATAATATATATATATATATATATATATATATATATATATATGTCATCACTGTTGTGTTAATACATAAGTTGATGATTCAGTAAGTTGTCAGTCTTTCTCCCCTGAGTGTGCAGTCCCTTCCTTGGAAGGTTTATTTCTCTTTCTGAAGTGAGTGAGAGAGAGAGAGAGAGAGAGAGAGAGAGCAGCATAGATATTTAACAAATTAACACATTTTGTTAATGAGATCATAAGGTTTACAGAAAGAAAAAGCAACAAAGTCATAATTTAGGTTGAAAAACATCCTTTTAATAGGTCCGTGCCACACACTAGTGAAAAATAAAGCTCCTACAAAAGAATGATACTTTTATTCCACAATATCTTAAATAAAGTAACTTCAAGTACTTTTGACTTGGGTACAAAACAACTCTAGCTGCCTCCATTAGGCCACAACACACAGCAAGGTTCAACACAGTGGTTACAAATGGCCTTAGGTCCTCTGTACTGTGGCAGATATGAGGAAATGCATCAGGGAAGCATAACTTGAATGCTTGTTCATTTTTTTCTGGCATGGGAAGGAATGATTACTGTGACACTGTCCGACTTTGGAGGCCTTGTTGGATTGAAATCATATAAAAAAAATAAAAAGAACATGATAAAAATGAAAACTAAATAAAACGATAACATCCCCTACACCCTGTTGGAAGGGTAGGCACTACCAAGATTAAGGATACCACAGTGTTTGCAGAGGATACGTATATGCTGTACAAACAATATTTATGATAATGTTTCCATCACGTTCCACTAAAATAGAATGCTACAATCATTCTAAGGCATAAACAATATCTTAATATTCTTAAACAATTTTTACACATCGTTCCAAACAAGACATAATATTGACATTAATAAACAGTATATACACAATAATCACCATTGTCTATCTGTCCAGCTGCTATTCCTGTCAATAAATGCAGTTTTACAGTTTGAACATGATGAATACAGTCCTCTGATGCACCAAAGCACTGAACAGTGTAAACAGTTGAGTCTTTTTTTGTGTGTGTGATTTATTTATTTATTTTTTTCTTGGCTTTGTTTCATATTTGGGAGAAAATCCTAACACAAAGACATTCCTTTTTCAATTCAAAGCAGTTGAGCTGATTCTTCCTTTTCATAGAAAATGAAGTGGACCTTTGATTCATAAATAATTATTACAAAATTAAATACATTCACTATAATACGATTAAATAAAAAAAAGGATATTTACAAGTAGTGGAAAGTATTCTAACGCAGTTTCATCAGTGACAGTTGAGGATTCATTCAGTGCAGCGTTCTGACACAGGGAATGGTATTGCACTATGACACCCCATTTCTCTGGGACTCTTTGGGGCTTATATCCCTGTTGTAAAAACCAGCGCACCATGTACGCGGTGACTTTCTTCTTATCTAGATGATGTCCTCTATGCATTTCAAGGCTTGCGACTTCAGCCATGATGCAAAGCCACATTCTTCAAAATACCTGGTGCTCCGTTGTGAAAAGTAGAATGGGTTTGTATGGGGAGACTCCGAACGGATCTAGTTTGTTTGCTTCAGAAGCTCCGTCCAGCGCTTCTCAAAGAACTTCCTCATATTATGACCAGCTCTACCAATATCTGAATTGTCTTCATTGAATTTTTCACAGTTATCAAAGACCAGGTTGACGTCAATAATGAAGGTCTCCAAGTTTTGATACCTGAAAGGAGAGCAAATGTATTGTGAGAAACCAGCTGCAACGTAGCAAACGTAAACTGTAAATGTGCAGAATGTAATTGTGGCCTCTGTAGGTATTCATGACAAAGTGGGACAAGAACCAAAACAACTTGAACTCACTGGCTGCTAACCAGCTTCTCGCGTATGGTGGAGAAGTCCATGGGTTTCTTGATGACCTTCTTGTATCCAGGGACAGACTTCAGATTGACAGGTGTGAGGAAAGGCCATGCATCCTGGTGCCGCTCCAACTCCGCCAAGAGAACCCTTTAGAGCGTGCACGCGCGCGAGCACACACACACACACACACACACACACACACACACACACACACACACACACACACACACACACACACACACACACACACACACACACATTGCTGTGTGAATTTTGTTTGTGGAAAAGTCTGTTGGACTTCTCTTGTACAGAAGGTAAGAAAGAAAGAACAGCATACTAGCATACTTATTGTACTATTGTTGCGTAGAAGAGTGATAACTAACACGGATTTCAAAACACTTTGTGTATGAGGATGACCACTGCATACCTGCACAAGCCCAAGTCCCTGTTGTTGTCTCTAGCCGTCTTGGCTCGTTTAACGCACACAGGGCTCTCCTGATTGGCTGCTGCTGGAGGAATGGGAGAACTCTCTTCGGGCTTCCTCTTCCTATTGGCCTGATTGGCTCCCTTCTTGGGCGTACTGCTGGCGCTGGCCGAGTCCTCCTCTGACACCTCCGCGTTACCGCCCTGCTTCCCGTTTTTCTTCACCTCCACAGCTTTCTTGCCTCCCCCTCCTCCCCCACTAGGTGTCACCGGTTTGCTCTGAGGTTTTTTGCTTTTGGGAGATGGACCACTTGCCTACGGACGGTAAACAATGCTGAGTGTAAGAAATTTATATTTTCGCATTGCATAAAAACCAGAACAGATGGTGTGTTATAATCTAATATGTGTCAATCAGATTATATGAGGTATGACCAGCCTTCGTTCCGGACATGGCACAGAATAAGCCACTGTCTTGGTACCTTGGATATACAGGCTGGGCAGTACCAGTCTCCTTCAGGGATGGTGGTGATCTTGGGTTTGTGACAATAGGTATGGCAGCCTTTGTCGCAGCCATCACACAGCAGAAGCAGGTCCTCGTTGTCTCCCTTTCTGCACATCTGACAGTACTACAGAACAAAGTATGGTGAGACGTATATTCATTAATTTTATTATTAGACACGAACCAAGATATTAATACTAATTGACGATTCTTGTTGGAAAATAATATCTTGAAAAGCCAATTGGCCATACTTAAGTCTGCTGGTTGAGCAGCGGGTCTGAGTTTCTTTCAATTATCTCAAATATGTGTGGAATCTATTCAGCAGAATTAGTTCATATACAGTAGCATCAAAAAGTAGTAATATGTTGAAATGAGCTTATAGATCTGCTATTTTATAAATTGTGATTTTCACAAACTACTACTCTGGGGTCCCTGGCACAAATTATTTTCAAATGAGGGTCCGCAGCCAAATACCGTAATAATTGTAATAATAATAATAAGAATACAAATTAATTAATTTTAATTAAAAATGTTTGAGAAACACTGCTTTTAAGAGGGGGCAAAAACCCATGATGGTTGTCATTATTTTCTATTCTCTGCTCACCACTTTCATGATGGACCTCTCCCATGCGATGGACTTCTGTAGCTGCTGGATACACATGGCCAGCTGGGCAGCACTGCGCACTTCAGTCAGGGCCTTCCTCCACACTTTCATACCATGGGCCACCTCCTCCTCACCCCTGGGAGAGAACACACAGTGAGGGATCAGAAGGAGAGGCTGGGGGACACACAGGGAGTACGCACCAGTACCCACAGTCCACACGCACGCACGCACGCGTGCACACACACACACACACACACACACACACACACACACACACACACACACACACACACACACACACACACACACACACACACACACACACACACACACTATCAGTCAAACTAGCCGTCAGCAAGACAGCAGACCACAGATAGCTCCAGCCGTGAGGAGACAGGCATGACGATTTTTGAGGGGTCGGGTTGCAGGGCATTAGGGGGGACGGGTACACACTGAAACCGCCACGCACGTAAAAGGGACACCCATGCAGAAAGTGAGAGAGTGTGGAACTCGATGAGAGTACAGGGCGAGAATCATGAATATGCCCTTAATTAAGTTCACAGATGCAACAACAACCATGCAGACGGCTGCAGGAAGAACAACAAAAACAGTTAAATGTTACTGAACTCAACACCAAAGAGTGTGTGTGTGTGTGTGTGTGTGTGTGTGTGTGTGTGTGTGTGTGTGTGTGTGTGTGTGTGTGTGTGCGTGTGTGCGTGTGTGTGTGTGTGTGTGTGTGTGTGTGTGTGTGTGTGTGTGTGTGTGTGTGTGTGTGTGTGTGTGTGTGTGCGTGTGTGCGTGCGTGTGCGTGTGTGTGTGTGTGTGTGTGTGTGCGTGTGTGCGTGTGTGTGTGTGAGTGTTTGTGTGTGTGTGTGTGTGTGGGGGGGGGGGGGGGGTCGTTAGAAGGAAAAAAATGAATAAAGGCAGCCTTAAAGTAGTTTTTTAAAATAGTGTGTGGGGGGGAACAAAGCACACAGAGAGAGAAAGAGAGAGATGTTTTTTTTTTTTTTTTTTTTTTAGTGCAGGGGTAGGGTGGGGGGGACATTGGTTGGAGAGATGACCTACCCTTCCCTGTCAGCACTAGTGGACGGGGCGGGGGCGGGGACAGTGACCGTACCCACATTATCCAGCCTGATCTGTATGGTGGTACCTAAGGGACTCCTCAGGTACCTGCGCTCGACGTTGCGCTCCAGATCGGCCAGGCGCGTCACAGCAATGTCCAGCGGATTGTCCATGTGACGCATCACCCCGCCCTTCTCTGCCCGCTCCTCCGGGTGCTCCTTGGGGTCCTTGTCCCCTCCTGCCACCACCAGCGGTTTGGTGGGCGGCTTGTGCTCGTAGTACACCAGGTCCTCCCGCTCGGACTGGGGGTCCGAGTGCGTCCAGCCCTGGGCACAGGACACAAGCGGTGAGGGTCTTTCGCCTAGTGCGTGTGTTGTTGCACCAGCACAACAAATTAAATAAGCAATTTCACATTACAGACTTCTCAGGTGCCCACTCTAGATGTATCCGCAAATACTACCACTTTAATCTGGCTTCCGGTTGTTTTTAGGATTGATTTTAAAATTATTTTACTTGTGTATAAAGCTCTCAATGGTCTCGCACCTTCCTACCTACATGACTGCCTGCCTAAATATGTCCCAAACCGCCCCCTAAGGTCTTCCACTGCTGGCCTGCTTGCTTTGCCTAAAAAAATGGCAACTCAAAAATACGGGGAAGCAGCTTTTTGCTTCTACGGGCCTACGGCATGGAACAAGCTCCCACTGTACCTTCGTCAGGCAGCCTCTGTAAAAATGTTAAAGCACAGCTCAAGACCCACTTCTACAACATTGCTTTTAATCAATCTTTTATTTTTTGTCCTCACTGTATTGCATTACTGCTTGTTTTTTGTCGTTGCCTTGCTTTTCTTTTTTTTCTCCATTGCTCTGTAAAGCACTTTGAGCTGCATTTCATGTCATGAAAGGTGCTATACAAATAAAGTTTTATTATTATTATTATTAATGTATCTGGTCGTAATAGCGACGCAATGTGAAACTGCCATGACATCATCTTAATGGTGTCAAACACAAGAACAATTATATCAAAGGCATTTATTCTATGTATGTGGTTAGTTTATCACAGCAAAGAC